>NC_057801.1:268347551-269046634 GCF_018294505.1 Triticum aestivum
TCCTTGCGCAGCGCCTCAAGCCGCAACGCCTCGGCCGACTTTGCACTCTTTCTGGTCTTCGGAGCCATGGCGGAGGCGGTGGAGGAGAGCGCGGGGGCGACAGCGGCGACGGGCGGTGGAGCGCTGCTCTCTTTCGGCTTGGGAAGCGGAGGGGAGCAGCGGAGATTTCTGAGGAAGGAACCGCAAGTGGCGAAGGTGGGGGAACGCCCCCTGTTTCCTCTGCTTATAAAGAGGAGAGGCGAACGTTACGCCTTTTTCGATTAAAGAATCGCCCACGATCTCTCCCACGACGCCGCGTTCGACGCGTGCCGTTACGAGAGGGCGTGGTGGATACGGAGTTAGAATTGGTATGGACCCAGGCCGTGCGTGCCCGTGCCCTGTTTTGGGCCTGGCCCAACAGCGCTCGGCACCGTGTGTGGCCCAGGCCCAGGGGCTCCTGTCGGTGTACTAAAGTAGGGGTACCTTAGTATCCCGAACTTGTGCACGGGCAGTCGCAGCGCCCAGCGGCAAGGCTTGCCGGGCGTCCGCCAAGATCCTCCGCTATTCCTATTGATGCCATTCAAGAACAAAGTGTTTTTGACTGGGAAGACAAGACTCCGGCAACAGGAGCTTGCCGGGAAGTACAAGGCCCCGGCAAGAGGAGCTTGCCGGGAAGGCCAACCAAGGCATTTTTAAGAAACTTACCGCGACGCACCGCGCGTCCCGGCAAGACCCGATGAGCGACAAGCTTTCGGGTGCGACAAGATAACGACCGCGGCAAGGCGCTTGCCGCGGCAAAGCCACCACTCTGCGCCCATGCTCCAGCGCATCCGTCGACGTGTCGCCGCAGGACCATTCCAGGCGCACGTGGCGGGAAGCTGTGCAGCCAAGCGGTGCGAGGTGGCAAGTGGAGATGACGAGAAAGCCATCGTGGCAAGCGGTGGCGCCCCAAATGGTCATTTTCTGCACTGTTTGGGCGACCGGACGGGCATTAAATGCCCTTGTCCCCTGCCGTCAGAGTTAGGTAGGGTGCACTGTAGATAGTAGTTGTACCAACCCCTCTTTTTACATTTGTACCCCTATCTGCGTTGCCACCTGTCGGTGACCCCTTTAGCCTATAAAAGGAGGCCCATGCGCAACGTAGAGGGAGGGGGACTCATTCGAAACAATAGAATGCTCACGCCCTCGAGCAAGAACACAATACAAACACAAAGCAGCAGTAGGAGTTTTATCTCTCCGGAGAGCTCTGAAGCTGGGTAAAATCCCTCGCATGCTTCGCCTCGATCTGCTCTTCGTGCGCCCTCCGCTCCCTACCGGACCGAGAAGGGACCCTGCCCCATAGGTGCTCGTTTCCCACGACACGAACTGTGCGTCTAGGCGGATGGTAACAGGAGACAAGGGACACGATGTTTTTACCCAGGTTCGGGCCCTCTCGATGGAGGTAAAACCCTACTCCTACTTGATTGATATTGATGATATGGGTAGTACAAGAGTGGATCTACCACGAGATCAAGGAGGCTAAACCCTAGAAGCTAGCCTATGGTATGATTGTTGTAATGGTTATGTGTCCTACGGACTAAAACCCTCCGGTTTATATAGACACCGGAGAGGGCTAGGGTTACACAGAGTCGGTTACAATGGTAGGAGATCTACATATCCGTATCGCCAAGCTTGCCTTCCACGCCAAGGAAAGTCCCATCCGGACACGGGACAAAGTCTTCAATCTTGTATCTTCATAGTCTTGGAGTCCGGCTGACGATGATAGTTCGGCTATCCGGACACCCCCTAGTCCATGACTCCCTCAGTAGCCCCTGAACCAGGCTTCAATGACGATGAGTCCGGCGCGCATATTTTTCGGCATTGCAAGGCGGGTTCCTCCTCCGAATAATTCATAGAAGATTGTGAACACCAGGATAGTGTCCGGCTCTGCAAAATAAATTCCACATTCCACCGTAGAGAGAATAATATGTACACAAGTTCAATCTGCTGACGTATTCTACGGCATGACGTCACACCACTACCAAGCCTTTACTTGAATCATTTTTTATTATACCACCTCAGCGCGTTTAGCGAAGCGGTTTCCTTGGCACGTCTTGTCGAAGCAGATATCGTGTTCCCCTTATTCCGGGATTCCCATCAATACGGACGTGGGTAACCCAACCGTGCCCGTCGCCACGCCCCCTCTATCGGAGGCGAGTCCCGAACAGTCACGAGGACGACTCTTGGTATTCTCCCCCTTTATAATGGGACCAAGGCTCGTTTCTTTTCTTCAATCGCCAATCGAATCTGTTCGTTGCCCCGAGTTCCAACACCCAGAGCCCCCGATTCGAGCGCTTCCGACCTTCAACAATGTCCGGCTCTGACTTGCAGGGCTGGTGGATGCCTTCCTCCGTCACGGAAGAGGACGTGCTAAAGCTGCGAGAAGCCAGGTACTTAACCTACAAGATTTCGCATGGGTTGCCTGCCAAAGGGCAAGTCATTCCCACTCCCCGAGCCCGGCGAGAGCGTTGTGTTCGTGTCCCACCTCCGTCGGGGTTTAGGCTTCCCGACGGATCCTTTTGTGAGAGGGCTCATGTTCTACTATGGGTTGGAATTCCATGACCTGGCTCCGGAGTCCATCCTCCATATTTCCTCATTCGTTATCGTCTGCGAGGCCTTCCTCCGCATTACTCCCCACTTCGGTTTGTGGCTCAAGACCTTCAATGTGGAGCCGAAGATGTTTGAGGGGCGTCAAGCTGAATGCGGCGGGGCAGTTATAAGCAGAAGGGCCGATGCTCCATGGCCCAAGGGCTCTTTTCAGGAGGAGCTCGGTCTGTGGCAACAGGAGTGGTTCTATATCACCGCTCCTAGGGGCAGCAAGCAGAAGCCGCTGCCCATCTTTCGCTCGGGCCCTCCACAGCGGTTGATATCGTGGGTCAACCGAGGGCTCAGCTGGGGGCCGTCAATGGAGGTACCCCTACTGCAGGGCCGGATTCAATACCTCCAAGAGAGGGAGATCAGTCTGGTGACGGTGATGCAGGTTATGCTGATTCGATGCCTCCTGCCCTGCAAGCATCGCCCCCTCTGTCTGTGGGAGTTCAATCCAGAGGGGCCGCGAGCTCTTCAACATTTCATGGGTACAACACCCGTGGAGATGTATAAACTGTTCTTCGGATCACAAGCAATGTGTCTGGAATTGACCGAGGATTCTGGCCTAAGCTTCAATCGCCCGGATACATGAGTAAGTAGCTCCGTGTCCGGACATACCGTTTGTCTGCCTTTCTAAGATTCGCTTTTTGACCAATTGCCCTCTAAACAGGAGTGGACAGCGCAAGCAAAACTGATATGGTGTCCGGCCCCCCTCCCAGAGACCGCGCCGGATCCCATGCTGGTTAGGATGCTGGAGGTTGCGCCTTCAGAGGAAGGCGAAGGGGAGAACAGAGGAGCTACCGCCTCAACCAAGGAGGCTTTTGAGGAAGAGGGGATCGAGAATCCCTCCTTCCAGGGGGAGAAGAGGACCGCCTCCAAAAGCCCGGAGGCCAAAGCCCCGAAGCGGGGGAAGAAATCTTTACCAGAGGGTCCTGCATCCGGAGAGGCTCCGGCCGCACAGTCTCCCCTAAAGGATCAGCCCTCCAGCGAGCCGTGAGTAGAAAAAAGGGAGTTTTGTAATAAGGGACAACCCTATTTGTGCTTCTGAGGATAACTTAAGTTTTTACCTTGTAGTTCGGATCTCCGCCCTTCTCAGATGAGCTCGTCTTCGGGGGAACTCCGTCCAGATATGATGGAGAGCGAGACGCCCCCATCTGCCGCCCCATCGGATGGGGCGGACGAGCCTGAAGTGTCATCACGGAGGGTATCCCCGAGTCCGGCAGGGCCGAATAGTTCGGCACCAACTGGTGTGCGACCGGGGGAGCTGAAGGATCTGCTTGAGAGGGCGTCCCTCTCAGAAGGTCACCATACACTGATGAGTATGGTGATTGAAAGAATTTCATCCGCCGAAGGCGGATTGCGTGATGCCGTCAGGAGTTTGCTGGCGGGATTTGAGGTACGTAAAAATGACATACCCTTTGACAATTTTACACATAAAGTGCGCCCTGTATAGATAGTAGCCCCTGAGACTCGGTAGGGTGTCGAAAACAACAGCGTGCCAAGGATCAAAAATCCCAGGTATTGATTTACGCCTTTCCTAAGCAGGTGGCGGATAGTTCGGTGGCTAGCCGGACAGATGGAGTTGCTGAACTGAAGCGGCAGCTCGATGTTGCGGATGCGGACATCGCACTGGTCAATAAACGACTTGACGAGTCACAAGGTATGTTTATTCTCCTTGGTCACCTAGTAAGGGAGCCGAAGCCCACCCCTTACAACATGTGTGTTTAATGCAGATGGTGCTGCTGCTGTGGAGAGCCTTCAGGCAGAACTTGCTCAAGCCAAGGAGCAAGCCAGAAGGAGTGATGCGGCTGCCTCGAGGGCGGCCGAAGAGTTAGAAGCCGAAAGGGCTGCACACTGCCGAAGCAGGGAGGAGATGGCCGAAATGGCCGTGAAGTTAAAAGATGCTGCCGACCGCAATGGGGTTCTTGAAAAGGAGCGCCTAGCGGAGCGAGAAGACCTGGGGAAGGTCACAAGCCAAGGATGCCCGTTCTGCAATGCGGGCTATTAAGGAGGAGCTGCGCCAGGCCGGAGACATTGTGGCTGGCAAGCCCTTTTTGCTGCGCCGAAGGTTTACAGATCCAAAGTATGCTCAGCTTGGCCAGCTGTGGGGTCCGGAGGATCCTTATATGGACTTAGCGGCGAGTGCGGCAGATGTCGTTGTGCACTTCCGAAGTCAGAAGGATCACAAGACGGAAGAGCTGTTTTGGTCTCAATTCCATAGTCCGGAGCGTTCACTTCCGCTGACCGATTGGTTGGCCGAGTGGGCTGAGCTGAATAGATTGTCCGGACTTGCCATGACGGATATCGTGACTCATGTCTGGCCGGATAGGCCCAAGCCGAAAAGTTATTTTGGCTTATTGCAGCAATTTCTTGGGGCGGTGCCGCATATCAAGGCGATGAAGCGGTCAGCCTGCATAGAGGGTGCATGGATGGCCCTCGCCCGTGTGAAGACACATTGGACAGAGATGGATGCCACCGCTGTTGCGACCCAGGGTTCGGACGAGAGCCGGTTACCCGCCGAGCACTATTTTGGGGAAGTTCTGCGTGGTGCTCGTGTAATAGAGTCGCAGTGCTCAAAGAATGTCACGTTCAAATGAACGTTTTGGTTTTGTAAAACGATGTTTATGATGTAAGCGCTTTTTGGTACTTGTGCGTTCAAGTATTAAAATATCTCCTGTGCGGCCGTTTATGTATACGTTTGTATAACCTGAAAGATGGCAGTCATCAGCTTCAGCCCCCACGCACAAGGTGCGGGGGTGTTCACAAAAATAGCGCATTTTCACACTTAATCCGACGTCTCGGTCCTGTGAAGGAGGTGGTAGCGTAGCAAACGAGGCAACCGGACTATAATGCTTTATCACTTTCACTTAGCCATAGGAGTTCGAGGGTGGGGCTACGATATAGCCCCTAGGGGCACCGCGCTCTCCGAATTCGGGGCGCGTATGTGCCTGACCGGGAAACGGTCCTTCGTCAAAGCGGAGGAATTCTAAACATTCCGGTAGTCGATCGAGTGGTTGACCAGTCTCTCGCTGCATCATGACAGTCAGTTTTCGGCTTTCTCTACTGAGGTGCTCGCCCGGCCGAACCGGGGCACAATCGCAGTAGTTCTCCTGGTGCCGCGTTAGCCGATGATACGGAACGTAAGGCAGCAAAACACAGGAGCTGGGAAAACCCAACATTTTACCAAAGACATGATTCGGAGCTGATGCATATAAGGACTAACTCGAGACGCCGAACACTCCCTAAGGTGTTCGGTCTTTATGATAGCGGGCAGAACAATGCCCTAAGCCCCTAGTGTCTAGGTACACGCAAGGTCCTCTTACGCGGACGATGCCAAAACGTCAGGCTCCTCTCCGGTTATAATGAAGAACCGGGGGATGTATGGCAACAAGAGATAGTAAGAAAGGTTTATGCAGGGTCTTAATCTGAAAAGAATCCTTGCAACGGGTCCCTGCTGCACGTCTGCGCCTGTGTCTCCGTTGTGTTGTATCCTGGACGGGTGTGACACGTTGTTCATCTGTAAAAGAGAGGAACTTAGTTTGACAAGTAATCGTGCAAAAAAATGAATTAAAAATCGAAATATGAATAAATGAATGAAGCTGAGCTTATATTAGCTCATACACACAGCCCCTTGTAAAGGGGTGTTCGGCTAGGGAGCCCCTAGCTTATTTTATGCCGGACTCGTCTAGCCGTGTCCGGGGTCTTGAACGACCTTTTAATGAGATGATGTCGCGTGGACCGGGCATTTTAAGTGTAAGAGACGCGTAGTGTGGTATTGCGTTAAAGCGGACAAAAGCTTCACGCCCCAATAGTGCTTGATGGCTACTTTTGAATGGGGCGACATGGAAGATTAGCTTTTCGCGTCGGAAGTTGTCGGGTGACCCGAACACAACTTCTAGTAGAAAGGAGCCCGTGCACTTGGCGTAGGGGCCTGGCGTCGCTCCTTTGAAGGAAGTGCGGCTATGTCGAATTTTAGTAAGGTCTATCCCCAACTTGCGGATTGTGTTCGGATATAGCAGGTTTAAATCGCTGCCACCGTCCATCAAGACTTGTGTAAATTGTAGTCCGTCGATTATAGGATCTAATATCAGAGCAGTCCATCCTGCATTTCGAATACTTCTGGAATAATCCAGGTGATCGAAAGTAATTGGTTTTGACATCCAATCTCGAGGTTCCGCTGGGGTGGACCGTGCGATGCCTACTTTGGCGGGTGCCGCACTGTTGTTCCGTATTATCACATGAAGTGAATTTACTATTTTGACTTCTTGTGGGAAAGTCTTCTGTTTTCCGATGCTCTGCTGGTGGGGTTCGTCATCATCCTCGCTTGGCGCGTCGAGCCCCTTGTGTTCGGCGTTGAGTCGGCCGGACTGTTTGAAAACCCAACAGTCTCGGTGGGCGTGGTTTGCAGGCCTTCCGGAGGTGCTGTGGATTTGACATATCCGATCCAAAATTTTGTTTAAGCTGGATAGCTCTTCACTGTTGTCCTTAAGGGGCAGTGCTTTGTTGTTCGACCGCGAGCTTTTGAATCCGGCGTTGACCGTTGTATTCTTCGGGCTTTTTTCTTTATTTTGGCGTTGGTCCTTTCTGCGCCGTGATTTTCCGTTTCCATCTCTGATCTCGGATGTACTCGGGTCGCTGGTGCTGCATCTTGCTAGCCAGCTGTCCTCCCCTGCGCAAAAGCGGGTCATGAGGCTTGTTAGCGCGGCCATAGTTCTCGGCTTCTCCTGGCCGAGGTGTCTGGTGAGCCATTCGTCTCGGACATTATGTTTAAAAGCTGCTAAGGCTTCGGCGTCCGGACAGTCGACTATTTGGTTCTTTTTGGTAAGAAACCTGTTCCAGAATTTGCGCGCTGACTCTCCGGGCTGTTGAGTTATGTGACTTAAGTCATCTGCATCCGGAGGTCAGACATAAGTCCCTTAAAAATTTGCTCTAAATGCATCCTCGAGCTCTTCCCAACTTCCAACAGTATTTTCTGGGAGGCTTTTGAGCCAATGCCGAGCTGGCCTCTTGAGCTTGAGGGCTAGATATTTTATGGCGTGGAGATCATCTCCTCTAGCCATGTGTATGTGCAGTATGTAATCCTCAATCCAGACTCCAGGGTCTGTTTCTGTCGTATGCCTCTATGTTTACGGGTTTGAATCCCGCTGGAAATTCATGATCCAGCACCTCATCGGTGAAACATAGTGGGTGTGCGGCGCCCCTGTATTTAGGTGTGCCGTTATCTTCAAGCATGCGGCGTGTTGTGTTGCTTCCTGGGGCCCTCTTTTTTGGCCCGTAAATGGACCTGACTAGGCCATCTGTTTTGTGAGGATCGTGTGTCGTCTTGTGTGCGGTGCCGCTTGTCGCTTTTGGCCTGTCATCTGGTCGTCTATCCGGCCAGGCGGCCTCTTTGCTTTTTGACTGTGGGGGCTCTATGGCCTCCTCGTCAAATTCTGGCAGTAGCTTGCGCTTTGGATAGCTCTTTGTTTGATGGCTATTGCCATATTTGTCCGCGGTCTTGAGTACTTTGCTCCACCTCATTCTGAGTATGTCTTCCGCTGTTTTGAGCTTCCGTTTTTCCTTTTTCAGACTTCTTGCGGTGGCGACCAGTCTTTTGTGCAGGTTCTTATGCTCCGGTGGTGTGTCTGGCATGAGTTCGTCTGGACTATTGTTTTCGCCGGGCATGGATTGATTGTCCGATTCTTCCTGCTCGGATGGTTGCTTGGTTGCATGTTTGTCATCCACTGGTTTTCCCTGCTCTATCGCTGGGTCATTAGGAGTGCTGTTTTTGTCGAGGCGGGACTTAGGGTGGCGTCTGCGTCGCCGTTTTGGTTGTTTGTCGGCGGAATTATCCTGTGCCGCATCCTGTTGTTCCTCGTCATCGCTTTCTTTTGGGGTGTCCACCATATATACATCATGGGTTGGGGTGGCCTTCCAGTGCTCGGTAGGCGCTGGTTCTTGGTAGTCTCCGGCATCGTCGTCCATACCGTCGATGTCTTCGGAGTCGTAGTCTAGCATGTTAGTTAGATCGTCGATAGTGGCTACAAAGTGGGTGGTGGGTGGGCTTTGAATCTCTTCGTCGTCCGCATCCCAACCATCCTGACCGTAGTCCGGCCAGGGTTCTCCTGATAACGAGAGATGTTTTAGCGAATTCAAGGTGTCGCCAAAAGGTGAGTGCTGAAAGATGTCCGCGGCGGTGAACTCTATGATCGGCGCCCAATCAGATTCGATTGGCAGGGGCGCAGCAGGTTCGGAGTCCGGCAAGGAGTCCGGCGCCTCGGATTCATGAGCTTTATAAGGGACAAGGTCAGTATTCGGCTCCATCGCCGTGGAAGTTGCATCTCCCGAGGCGGTGTCCAGCCACCTATCCTCGATCTGCACGGTCGGCTCCGAATTATGGGTCAGAGTGGACTTGTGTGCGGCCCTCAGGGTACTGTCCGGCGGCAGAGCTAGATCGTGCCCATCGTGACAGTCCGGCACGCTTGGCTCTGGCTCGACTCCATCGAAGATCAAGTCCCCGCGGATGTCAGTCGTGAAGTTTAGGCTTCCAAACCTGACCTGATGGCCAGGGGCGTAGCTTTCGATCTACTCCAGATGGCCAAGTGAATTGGCCCGCAATGTGAAGCCGTCGAACATGAAGATCTGTCCAGGGAGAAAAGTCTCACCCTGGACGGCGTTGTTGTCGATTGAAGAAGCCATCAAGCCTATCAGTGACGACACAAAGGAACTCTCAATGAAAGCACCAATGTCGGTGTCAAAACCAGCGGATCTCGGGTAGGGGGTCCCGAACTGTGCGTCTAGGCGGATAGTAACAGGAGACAAGGGACACAATGTTTTTACCCTGGTTCGGGCCCTCTCGACGGAGGTAAAACCCTACTCCTGCTTGATTGATATTGATGATATGGGTAGTACAAGAGTGGATCTACCACGAGATCAAGGAGGCTAAACCCTAGAAGCTAGCCTATGGTATGATTGTTGTAATGGTTATGTGTCCTACGGACTAAAACCCTCCGGTTTATATAGACACCGGAGAGGGCTAGGGTTACACAGAGTCGGTTACAACGGTAGGAGATCTACATATCTGTATCGCCAAGCTTGCCTTCCACGCCAAGGAAAGTCCCATCCGAACACGGGACGAAGTCTTCAATCTTGTATCTTCATAGTCTTGGAGTCCGGCTGACGATGATAGTCCGGCTATCCGGACACCCCCTAGTCCAGGACTCCCTCACCCACCTTTTCCTTCTTTTATTTTCCTTTCTTTCTTTTCGACATGGAGCGTGTTCGGCTAAATCGAACCATAGCAAGCTCGTATTATATACATCATTGAATGTAACACCCAGCTTTGCATGGGGGCTCCCTCATAAGAGCCAAATAATGTATAAATCACATTTGTACCAATTGCATCTTCTCACACATGTTAAGCCAACATATGCACTTGTTTGACTTAAGATCTTTGCCAAGCTGGGTTGCCTGGCTCCTGTGTTTACCCCTACATTCCCGATTGTCTGGCTAGGGAGTAAAGGGAGCACCTTTGAGATTGTTACGACCGGGTCATACGGGACCATACCTCAGATGGGTGAAGCCAAAAGCTAACGTTCTTACAGAAAATAATAAGTTAGCCTAAGGGAAGTGAATATAGCCCCGCGCTTATCACCAGGTTTTTTTCACAGCCATTGGTTTCCGTTGATCCTACATATCCGAACTATAATTTTACCCGAAGAAAGGAACCCTTGGAGGAACTATTTTCATCGGAAGATGTTTCTTATGTTAAACAGTAATATAACATAGCTCTCCACACATGTTTCGTCTGTTCAAGCTAGATGGCCGAATTGCATGGTTCCCGAAGTGTTGCCTTGTTTCCCATGACACATAGTACGGAACACTTCCCGATCTCTGATCGGGGAGGTAGAAGCCGATGGCCGGTTAAGACGACATTCTTCTGAGAATAGCGAGCGGCTGGCATCACATCATCATACACTAAGCTTAGTGGTATCTCTCGGCCATCAGGGCCCACGGGACCAACCCGGGCCATATGCACCGGGTCTAGCTTGGTGAAGCGGGTCTTTTCCATAGCCCATGCCTCGTGCGCTCCTTCTCGGCAGGCCGAGATCTTCCATAATTCAAACCTTCATCGAGCTCCTTTAAAGCGACTGGCTAGTTTGGCCATATTATCTGGCGGCACATCTAACGGCCATAACGCCTTCGCCATGCTCTTCATGGCTTTCCAGACCCTTTCATAAGTCTTTGACAACTCCTTTTAAAGGTTCCCGCAATAAGTGCTTGCTTCTTCCTCGGGCCACCCAGTCAGGAGACCTAACGAGCATGTGTTGCACATCGTCATTAACACATCAATGATACTTGCCAACAACACGGTAAGATTAGCGCTTACCAAATATGCCACCTTTTAGATTCTGGTTTTCCTCAAAAGTTCGGGTCAACTAAGTTTTCAAACTCTTAATTTCCTCGGCTTTCCGTTGATTCTCTCCCTTGAGCTCATTTTTCTCCTCCTAACTTCGCGTCAGCACTCGTTTACCAGCCTCCAGCTCCCTCCACAACTCGCTTACAGCTCCCCCAGCTATACGGTGAATATGGTGTTAATGCATAAAATACAATGTATACCTCCAAAACAGTCTTTTCTACTTATCGGACAACTTACTGCTGGCTTTTCGAGCCGCATCCAGTTCGGCCTTGGTTTCGACCAACTGTGTTCCGCTCACTTCAAGGTCCTTTGCCAGCTTTTTGTTCTGCTCTCTTGCAGCCTGCAAAAATAATATCATTAGACACCCTTGAATCGGTCGTCCCACCCAAATTAAGGCTTGGGGGCTATGTGGTTAGGGAACATGATCTACTTTCAAGCTATATACATGCACCTTGGCGGCAAAAAGACCGGCGATCCCTTCAAGACCTGTCCGGGCCGCTCCAAGGTACGCATACACCAAATTAAAAGCACTAAATTCCTATTCAACAAAGGCAGTATGATGTAAAGTATCCCTCCGGCAGCGATGATTCATTACACTCTCGACTTTGGAGTTGGTGACTGAAACATCGGCGGAGTCTGCCGGAGGCACCCAGCCGTCGCGTGTTCGAAGGAGGCTCTGGCTTGTGCCGAAGACTTGGGACCGGAGCTGCAATTCGGCGCACCCGAGGAATCTTTGGATTGGTGCAGAGGCATATGCCTTCTGCAAAATTGAGCAAGCTTTAATACAGGGGTGCTAAAAGCCACCCTCGATGTAATTCCGAAATACATTACCTCTGGGCCGAGGAGGCAGGTGCTTCCGCTTCGGTGGGGGCTTTCCGCTTTGATCTCCCATTAGGGGCAGAAGCTGGCATGGTCCATGCTCCTCCCAAGAAGGTATTACGCGTAGTGCGACGACCCTTGGGAGTAGAAGTCAGCACATGGGGAATAGCGCGAGATGAGCGCCCTGTTCAGGAGAGGGTCTTCTTTTCACTAATTGTGGAAGAGGGAAGAGCCCCGAGGTGATCGGCTGCCATAGCAACCTTGACGCCATCAAGGCTCTCCTGATAAAACACCCCGTCTTTGAAATCAATCGACGTCTCTGGGTTGTCATGATACCCCGGATCATCATCAGGGGAATGATCCTCCGGTTGAGGAGGAAGGCAATTAATGAACGCAACCCGATGCCTCCAACCGTGTTCAAATACAACCAGTCAGAGTTCGGGTGTAATCTGTGAGCTCAAGACAGTGGATCATGGCTTACCCAGTCCACCGGATTGTATCCGGAGCCACCTTCCCGGGTACTCATTCGAGCAAAATCTACCTCCTCTCCCTTGAGGAGCTCGGCCAATATTTTGGCCCGAGCCGCCTTATTGTCTGGCCCTTGTTGCTAGTAGCGGGTTACGTTGTTGGTCCCGTTGTAGCACCATAAGAGATGACCCCTTTGTTGCAAGGGTTGCACGCATCGGGTAATAGCGATGGCCATTACTTCGACCATGGTCAGCTTAGTGCTAGTTAGCAGCCTGATCTTGGCCGCCAGCGCACACACCTCTTCACTGTCCTGTTGGGAAGGGCCTCTGGGCCGCCAGTCGAACCTCTTTATAGGCAGGTCGTTTGAGTATTTGGGCAACCCTTGCAGAATTGGATCGGTGAGGGGAACGTATTCAATATGAAACCACTCTAAGGTCCATCCTTCGGGATCTTTCTGTGGGGTCCCAATTGGGTACCCTGTCCCAGCTATTCGCCATACTTTGGCACCGCCCACCTCGAATATGGATCCCTCCCGGAGGCGAGGGACAAGACATAAATACTTCCTCCACAAGTCAAAGTGGGCCTCGCAACTCACAAATATTTCGCACAGGGCTACAAAGCCAGAGATGTGCAAATGGACCCCGGGGTGAGGTTGTGGAGCTGGATCCCATAGAACTCCAACAACCCCCATAAAAAGGGATGAATAGGAAAGCCCAAACATCTTAGAAGGAAGGGCACGAGACATACCCTCTCCTCCTTACTCGGAGAGGGGCAATTCTCGGTAAGGGCGCAACCATCGATGGAGATGAGACCGGCACGGACAGGAACCAAATCTGCTGGAGGGAGGAAACACTGTGTCTGCAAGTGCCTCAGATGAAGGTGTGAAATTGAACAGCTCGACCAGTCACCTAGGAGTGGATCGTGTGGGCACGAGGATGAACCTTGGAGATCAACCATGGCACTGGGGAATTTCTTCGGTGTTGTTCCTCGTGAGAGGGGGAAAGTAAATTGCCCCCCGCACATTTGGATCTATAAATGGGCGTCTTACCTTGAAGCTGGAAGGACGAGCTTGTGGAAAGTCGGCATTGGGCTGCACGCCTTCTGAAAAGGTGCACGACGCTCTTGCCCCAAGGAATGGCATTAAAACTCTGATGGTCCAACCTTGATCTCGAGATGTCTTCGGAGCCCAGAGTCCTGAACTTGTCTGGGCCTGAAGCACATTAGTCCAGGTTCCGGATAGGGTTGGGAGAAAGTAACACGGCTCCAAACTGAATAGAGGAATAGCAGAACTCATCTCAGAAGCCGACGATCTAAAGATTCCAAAGGACAATCCCTGATGTTGGAGGCAAGTTCGGGGGCTACTGAGGGAGTTATGGACTAAGGGGTCATCAAGGCGCCGGCCCATCAATATGGGCCGGACTGGTGAATCCACATAGCGACGAAAGATCTATGAAGCCGTGGTGTGTCCTCCAAGTTAAGGATAGACAAGATCTTTTTATCCCTTATTGTAATCTATCTCCAGTAACCCTAATCCTATCTGTGCTATATAAACTGAGGGTTGTAGTCTTCAGGGAAGAGCTATATTCATTACCTCATCGCCTTAGGGTTTAGCTCATCCTGATCTCGAGGTAGATCTACTATGTAAACCATACTATACATCGAATATAATCAAGTAGGACGTAGGGTATTACCTCTTCGAGAGGGCCCGAACACTATGTTCATCGTCCTTGTTCCCCATCGATCCTAGATCCACAGCTCGGGACCCCCTACCCCGAGGTCTGCCAATTTTGGCACCGACACTTGTTCTCCCTGTTCAATGGAATTCGCCCGAGCAAATAGATGTGAGACTCAAAATTACTGACCTATCTGGGATCTGCATCAATTGGCCCATCGTATATCGAGGGTAGGTTTGTAACTTCATCCAAGCACGCCCTCTCCTCAGCTGAAATGGCAGGTGCCCAATAATTCACAAACCATGGGCGGCAAGACACCCTCGGCCGAAATGGTAGGCACCCAATAATTCATAAACCATCGGCGGCAAAACAACCTCTCCTAGGCCGAAATGGCAGGCGCCCAATAATTCATAAACCATGGGCAGCAAAACACCCAGTCCTCGGCCAAAATCGCCCGCGCCCACTATTTCAAAGCACGCCCTCCTCGCCTGAAATCGATGGAGCCCACTATTTGGTAGAAGCAAAGTTACCCTACTATCCCCGACCCTCAAGACTCGGACCCAAGCCCACAATACAAAAGATAGGGGTACAACTGTAACTTCGCCCACATTCCAGACAAATGCATCCATAAGACATGCTTCCTTCTCCCAATTCCCCATTCATACAACGTGGGCACCAAATCACCTTCTTCCGAGCCGTGAAACCTCAGCCCCTCCTCCATGCCCCTCACCACACCAAATTCACCGTTGCCCTCCTCCCCAATGGCTGAGCCACTGTCCATTTGTCGTCGTGCACTAGATCGTGTGCCTATTACTCCCTGCAGCAAGAGCTTCCTCAACGACGATAGTGTGAACCGTACAAGAGCCGATTCAACCGCGCTGTCGTGCACGGCACCGGAACGGCTCCAACTTCAGACGCATCCATCGCCCTGTCCCTTGTCCCCCATAGCCATCGATCGCCGCCACATATTTGCTTCCCCACTGTCGGATCCACCGCAACCATGTCGGCCTCACCAACTCGTCAGATGGACATGCCTGCTTCACCAGGCCGGAAGATAGGTCGTACACTCATCTTAATTCACTTTACCTAGGCATCAGTCGTCTGAATTTTTATTCCGTGTTAGTCGATTCCCAGTGGAAGGAAGCAACACGCCTTAGGGCGGCAGAGCTCCTAGGCTCCGGGCCGGGGAAGAAGTGCCTCGGTGTCTATCGTAGGGGTGCGGGGGAACAGGTTCGCAGCGGAAGTAACGCTTAGGTGCCTATCTTAGGGCTGCGTGGGATCAAGGTACTGCTGGCACCGGATCTAGATGACGGTGAGTCTTTGAGGTACGTCCGAGGCGGTGCAACCATGATATGCATTGGGGCGGGGTGGGGTCATGGTCAGGGTTATCGCGATGAGGGACGGTGGAGGCAGGTGTCGGTGTACTAAAATAGGGGCGCTCTTTTGTACCCCTTATTTGTGCATGGGCAGTCAGAGCCGCACCCACGACCACACTTGAGCAGGGCAGAGACAGGAAATCAAAGCCACGGGACGGCTGAAGCAACGCCAAGACAAAAGCATAAAGAGCAAGAAGGCAAAGTGGTTTCCCCCGGCAAGGTCCTTGCCGGGGTAGGTCCTTGCCGGAGCAGCCTACCTGACACCAGCAGGATGCGCCACCCTTGGGCCCCAGTTTTTCTAGCGTCACCAACCACGTTGGGACATGGGCTCGGGGGGCGCCTCCATGGTGGCATGCAAATCTTTGTGAAGACAAGGAACGCTTCGAATCAGAAGAGTAAAAGACGACGAACCTCGGCGAGATCCTCGCCGAGGGAACCCACAAGACCCCCGGAAAGACCCTTGCCGGGGCCGACCGCAACGCCACGGCAAGACCCTTGTTGGGGCCCCGGCAAGGCCCTTGCCGAGGACGTCCACGGGGCCACAGCCAGGCCCGCACCCGCCAAGCTTCTGCCACCGCTCCCATGCAGCTGCCAGCCCACCAGCTGGGCAGGCACCTACGTGTTGGCACAAGGCTTCTCAGCCAACTCAGCGCATGCCTACGTGGTGGCATGCAAATCTTCGTGAAGGCCCCGCCATCGCGCCACCTCAGCAGCCTGCCAGCCTACATGGCGCTGACCGCCTCGCTGGCCCAGGCACGTGTCGGAGCAGGGCGAGGTGGCGATAAAGTGGAGGGGACACGTCAGGGGCGCATTAAATGCACTTTGTCCCGTAATGGTAAGGGATAGGCTTAATCACAGTACCCCGATGCCACCTCCTGTGTGCCACTGTGGCGATCCCCTTGCCTATAAAAGGAGGCCTGAGGCATCCAGGAGAAGGATTCAGACTTTTGGACAAGTTACGCCCATTGTAGCTAGTTCAAGAACCTCAAGAACACAAATACACACATCAAAGCAGGACTAGGGTGTTACGCATCTCTGCGGCCCGAACCTGGGTAAACGAACCGTGTGCTCGTACTGGCTGTTGATCCTACTCTCCTCACCACCCAGCGCCCCGCAACCGTAGTAGGGATCCTTGTGATCCCATAGGTATCGTTTCCCACTGACAGCAGGCTGCTGTATCGGTGGTCGCTAACAGCCGGGAGGCACTTGACGACCATCCAGCCATCCGGCGTAGATCGGACGGTGCAAAAAAAGCATGTGACACCAATTTAGTTTTCAGTCAACTGACGCGTGACCAGTCTCGTACCTTAGTGTTGATATCTCAGTGTTTCTTCATATCAAAGATATGTCTCATTATTAACATTGTGTGTTTTTTGCATCTTCAGCCACACCGTCTTCCCTCTCACCAGAGCTGCTCCAACAAGGGAAGCATACACCAGAAGGGAGCTATACTCCCCACTCAAGACTTCCCTGCCTCGAAATTGCCTACCCAACATGGACAGCCACAACAACCGCAGCACCATCAACAGGTCAGCAGATGATGCTCACTCCTACGAAGGGCGGCAAGATAGGTTTTACCCTCATCTTACTTGTGTGCATCATTTATGACTTTGTTATTCATCTAAGCATGGAAAATATATTATCACATGTCACTGAACCTTCATGTTGATCTCTTGAAATCTTACTTCAAATAAGAGACTTGTTCAGGAGTTAACGTTGTTCCATAGTTATCGTCCCTCAGCCAATGTTATCCCATAGGCTGGTTATTATAACCCTTCTAGTATTATCTATGTTGTTGTTCTTTAATACTTTTGTTTATCATCTAGTTAATCTCGAGTACAAACAATACATATTTTGTAGCTATCATGTGTGCTCTCTCTTTAGTTTTTGATGTATCAACATGTTGCTTCTATTTAAGTCGACTCCTACTATTTAAGTCGTCTCCTACAGGCACTCATTACATAATCTCACTACTAGTTGTCTTCCATACATGTCAGATATTATTGCACACACTAATATTGAATATCGGAAGAGGGCCACTAGAAGAAACTCGTAGAGCAATGCAACGGCCAACAAACTCTTCGTCAATGATATCGAATATGATGGAACAGTTAAATGTAGTTCTTCAAAAGAGTTGCAAAAAGATGATGATTCCTATTCACCCGACAAGGTCCTTGCTCTAATTTGGCCCATGGTATGGGTAGCATCGTGCATATAATGTCTTGCAATGCCTCTACTCTGTTGCAATGCCTTGTGCTTAGCCCGTTGATCATACATGTGAATATGGCATGCCTTCTGTTTTTCAGTACTTATTCCATTCATGATAACATGTTTTCAAATACAAGTACTATCATTCTACTCTGTCACAATGCCATCTGCTTAGTTCGGACATCATCCTTCTGAATATCTCATGCATTGTTATTCATAAGTATGTACTCCATCTGTGTACCATACCATGCTTTTTAACATTGAAGTGTTGTTCTACTATTCTCTTGCAATGTCATCTTAGTTTTCCCATCATACGTGCGCATACGTTGCCTTCATGTTTTTATGTACCTATCCAGCTACCATACAGTTTTACATTAACTAGTGTTTCTTTTACTCTGTTGTCATGTCGTATCCCTAGCTTGTACATCATACTCTCTCCATCCAGATTACTTGTCATGGAAATGGGTAAAAATGGATGTATCTAGAACTAAAATACGTCTAGACACATCCATTTATTTTTGGATGGAAGGAGTACATGTCAATATGCCATGCCTTTCCATTCTTCAGTACCTATTCCATCTCTCTGTCATAGCATGTTTTGTAACTGAAGCGTCATTCTTTTATATAAGGCATGCAAGGGGAAGAGGGCTATGTTAGAATCTGAAGGGCTACAGACAAGGTCTTTTCAAAAGATCCAAACTCCAAGAGATAGTAACCCAACTCCAGTGTTCATAGAAACTGCTCCAGCACAGAGAAATCGAACTCCTCCACATAATAACCAGATTCTAGTAGTCCAAGAACCAGTCCGCTCCAGTCCAGCAAAAATATGTCAACTCCTTGCTAAGAAGTGTGTGCGTATCCTCGCATCATGAAATTTTATAACATTCAGATCACATTTGAACTTATATTTTCTACATGTGTCTTACGCATCTCACTTGTAGAAAATATGCTTAAAGGATAGCAAACCTTCTAAACTGAGATCGTGTTCGAGGAAAGTATCTTGCAGAAATGCTCTGTGCTCCAATCCGTATGTAAATACATTTTGTATATCACAGTATTTTTATATTAGTATGTATTTTGTTAAGTAGCATCGCGTGAATCCAACCTTCAGTATCCTACACCAATTATCTAATCTAAATTTACTTGTAGAAAAATATATAATTAAGGCGCTAATGTAGATTTTTGTAAGGAGCATACTAAGTTGCATGATTGTACTATCTCATATATTGCACATTACTAAAATCTAGTGTTGTGGTCCGGTTGCCCAATCGTTCATTGTGCAATGTTGCTTTCCTATTAACTTATCTGGCTGATGATAGCAGTGCCATATTGTGTTAATTTGATGCAGGCTGGTGTGGTCTGGTTGCCCAAATGTTCATTGTATCAATGTTGCCTTCCTATTATCTAACCTGGCCAACGATAGCAATGTCATAGTGTGTTAATTTTGGTGCAGGATGCTGAAGATAAGAAGACAAAGTCTGAAGACAGCAAGGCAAACCCATTGTTTTTATCCAATAAATCTAGTGCAGGTAATATGGTAATAACTCCTGATTAATATGTTCAGTCCCCCCTAATTTAAGTTATGATGCAGTGGTCAAGACACTCTGCACTATCAGTGATAGAAGCTTGACAAAATCGTCATATGAATATGTTCAGTTTCCTCTGTCTCGAATCTAACAAAAAGATGTATGTTTGTGAACCAATTACTGGTTGAAGCAATGATGGAAATCATGGAGTAATAAGAGGTGCACATTCTTGCGCAACAACAACTAATCGATGATTCCAGTGACAGTATAGCAAAGAATAAAGAACTTGCTCACATGCTTAAGGGTGTCATCCGCGCTGAGGTTGTAGATCATTAAGCCCATTCATTTATTTATACTAGCATCAATCTTTGATTGCCTAGTGGATGTAATTTTCTATAACATATGCTTCGATGTGCTACATTTTTCCTTGTATGCCTTATATTTGCTTAGTGTGGCTCGCACTCCAGCTTTCTGGGTCGAAAGCTCAACTGGCGGATAACAAGCTAAACTATAAAGTGATATTAATAACTAGAACAAAGCGATGTGGGCCCTTCATCGAGGGGAGCGGCCCACTGTCCATAATGGGCCTTGTAATGGGCTCATATTAGCTGGGCCAAAATTGTCTTGGGCCTTTCATGGATCGGATTTGCCGCTATCCATAAATGGTCCTCATAATAGGCTCAAAGTAATAGCTGGGCCAAAATCGATGTGGGCTAATTGGGCCTACAACCATGCTGGAATTTTAGCGGGCCCAATTAGTTGACGGGTCATTAACATGCCGAAATCTCCATTGGGCCGCAATAATTGAAATGAGCCAATGGGCCATTAGGAGGCAGAAAATGGACCACCGTTAATGCTTGGCCCATTTCAATGTCGGGTTATTAATAGGCCGAAATCCAAGCGGGCCATAAGTGGGCCAGTAAACAACACGGACCGTTAACAGGCCCAAAGCCAGGTCAGGCTGGAATTATGCCTCGGTGAACATGGGCCGCCCCGCTAAGAGGCCAAAAATGAGGTCAGACCGTAAATGGCTCAACTCTGGTGTGGGTCGTTAATAGGCCAAAAGACACACCGGGCTGGAATTGGATCATGCAGAACATGGGACGTTAAGAGGCCAAAAGTCAGGTCGGACCGTAAATGACCCAACTCATGTGTGGGCCGTTAATAGGCCGAAAGACACTCCTGTGGGGACCAACAAACCTGGACGTAGGTAGTATATTGTTTCAATGGCGACCATTTTACATGTTTGAAAGAGTTGGGTCAAACGTTCAAAGTTGGGCACAAAACGTAGATTTGACTAACAAATTTTGAGTTGTATGTCATAAAACTTATATTATTTGATTTATATTTGGAAGAGATTTCCAATGATACTATTTTTAGGATGTATAATTTCTTTTTTGATAGTTAAATCAAAGGTCAAAGTTTGACCCAAACTACAAGGAGAACTAATAAACCAGGACGGAGGTAATAGGTCGTTGGATTGACATGATTTGATGGTCAAGATTTATTAAATCTACCCGTTTGGATCTTTCTATATTGGTATATATGATCCATCTTTCTCTTTGCTATACGTACACTTCCTAAGGATTTTAGACTATCATTTTAGTCTCTATCTCTGCTTCTTATTACTTAAAAAATACGTAGGGTTCAATCTTTCGTCAAAATTTCTCCCCATCACCTCTTTGCCCGTCCTCCCACCCCTCGCCGATTTTTAGGGTTTTTCATCCCCTTCTGATTTCATCGAACTAATTCTTGGTAACCCAATAAACCAGATCAATATGTATTATAACAATAAATTCATGGTCGGTAAATAAACTGTTTTTAATGATAAAATCCGATAGACATGTTTGATAACCCAATAAATAGCAATAAATCCCCTGATTCGTAAGAAAATAAATATCAATCATTCTCTTGTTTTTGATAAACTAATAAAGCAGCTCAATCACAGACATATAATTATTTTATCAGTTTAAGAAATGACAGAAATATATGTTTTATAACCAAAACATAATCTTATTTTGTCTATTTTTTTTAAGACGCGGACGCTCATACATACGGATACACCCACACCCATATGAACGTACGCACGCACACCTTACCCCTACGAGCACCTTCGAGAGACTAAGCCGACACATCATCTTGAGATTGACGAAGTCACCACGGCGCCTTCGTAGTCGACGGGAACATCTCCTCCCTACTGAACGCTCATCGCGGAAAGGCCTGGAATAAATCCAGAAAAATGCGAGCACCGGTGTGTAAGTCTAGGACTTGAACTCTCCTCCTAATCATCCAAACACAGGTTTTGCATCAAGATTTGTCAAGGATGATCCTCTTATTTTGTGTAAGGGGAGCCAAGTGTGTTGTTCCGTGAAGCTGGAAGTCTATGCTTTGCACACTTTGATCGTTTGTATTCTGCCGTAGGACGTGTAATTCAGTAGCGCATGCTTTAGCGCAGTTTGGTTTCCATGCAGCTCTGCCCGCCACTGTTTGGACGGAGCATCTGCCGGACTTTGTATCGAGTTTGGTTGCTAGCGACGTTGCTGCACCAGTTTAGTTCGGTTGCTAGCGACGTTGCCGCACCAGTTGGTTAATGGAATATTGTTCCAGTAAAAGAAAAGGTGACCGCAAACTGAAAATACAGATGCAACCTCACAGCGAACCAATATTGCTACCTATACTGAAACTGATACAATTTCACATCGTTGCATCAGCAGTAAGGAAGAACGACGATCGTATCAAAGCAATTCCAAAGACAAATTGAAGAGATGGAAACAAACATAATGACCTACAGATATGACGACGTCAGTGAAAATGTAGTCTTTATGAAACCAAATTTTCTAATAGCCTTCAAGCACTGCAAATGTAAGACAGGAGTGCAGAACAACCTATGAACTCCAGTCAAGTTACCTTCCAGTAAGCAACAGATGAATATATAGCAACCACCTATATCAAAAGCATGCTTGGTAAACCGGTCACAATGAGTGCATAATGCAAATGATCTAATGTATCACATTCAAACAGAAAGCTGGTAATGATTTAACTAGAAATAAGTGGACACTAACCGCAAATAAGTTATTAACCATAACAGAAGAACACTACCATTCTGTTAAGTTCTTACAGTGGGGGTAATCAAAATACAGCCCCACTGAATTTGAATTGCCAGTGTACCATCACAATATTCACATGGTAAGACAGAACTCCAAGAGAATTTTTATGAACACCACCAGGATCCCATTTTTGAGAAAAAACAGGTTAAAACTATGGAAACATCTTTAACTTGAGGCTTTTTAGAGCACTCAGTTTAGGAGTGCGCTATTTTTTCTTTCTCTTACTCATCAACATCCCAACTTAGGTCTTCATCGTCTTCCACAGAGTTCAACCGTTTTCGGATATCCTCCACTTTGCTACTAGGGCTTGACCGTGGACTCCCCGCTTTCTTCTCATCTTGATCACCAACATCCTCAATCTCCTCCCAGCTAAGATCTTCCTCCTGCAGTGACGGTCGAGACACCAGTGATAAATCACTCTCCTTACATGAGTCGCCAGCTTCAGTCTTCTCTTCCTGCCCAGTGCCATTGCTTGACTTTGGTGTCGATGCCTCACCGCTGGATTCACCATTATTGTCCTTTGGTGCTACCAAAATCATCTCCTTATCTTCCGCTGCATTTTTTTCATTCGCTTCTACTTCTTGTTTTCCCTCAACCTGTGCTTCATGGCTAACAGACTCACCGATTTGCTCCTCTTTCTTATCTGGTATTGTGACAGTGCCTTGTTTGTAATCACCTTGATTATCATCATCGTCATCATCGACCTCCCAGCTGAGTTCTTCCTCGTCTTCCTTCAACATGGCCCTGCTTACGAGTTTGGTGCGGACATCCTCTGCTTGCCTGAGCTTGTCCACCGCAAAGAAATACCTGCACCAGAACATGTCATAGGCTACCACCGAAGGCACAAGCCTCTCCACGAAGCTCTCCAACCCAGGACTCTCCCTGAGCACGCCTTCAATCTCGTCTTTTCTCTCTTCAACGCTGAATGCCTCCTGCCACCTGCTGAACCCCTCGGCGTCCTCAGGCTCCTCGGTGAACGTGGTAGGGTCGGCACGCAGCGCCAGAACCTGTGCCTCGAAACGGGTGTACTTCTTGGACGGAAGGGACGAACGCCAGGAGGCTCCGGAGGCGGACTCAGAGAGTTGGGATGAGCCGTCGCCGGTAGCATCTTCGCCATCAGCGTCGACAGATCGGAGCGCCTCGTTGGCATGGGAAAGAAGTCCTGCAGCGGCGGCCCCATGGTCATCGACAGCCTGTCCGACGGACTCGAGCCTGTCGGAAGCGACGGACGCACCGGCCTCGAGCGCGCCAGGGAGCGCCGCCGCAGCCCGCGCAGCGGCTGCGCGAAGGGCCGTGGTCTCGACGCGGAGGCCAGACCCGAGGTCCTGGAGGTCGCGGCGGTAGCCCTCGAGCACCGACTCCGA
Organism: Triticum aestivum; assembly: GCF_018294505.1. NCBI lineage: Eukaryota > Viridiplantae > Streptophyta > Magnoliopsida > Poales > Poaceae > Triticum > Triticum aestivum. The sequence goes on from NC_057801.1 coordinate 268,371,098, forward strand.
CCGCGACGAGAACGTCTTCATCAATCCTCCGAAGCTCCACCCGCCGCCGGAAACACCCTCCTCCCCCGCCTCCCCCTCCGGCGCCTCGGCTTCTTGCTCGTCGTCCTCATCCTCCGCGGCTTCCTGCTCGTCCCGCGGAGGCAAGTCCTCCGCGAGCGTCTTGATCAGCCCAGCGAAACTCCATCCGCCGCCGGAGCCACCCCCTTCCTCCCCCTGCACCTCATCCGCTGCCGCCATGCCGCCTTGCCCGCCCTCATCCTGCTCTTCCCGCTGCCCCTCAATCTCCTCGGCCAGTGTCTTCATCAGCCCACCGAAGCTCCACCCGCCACCAGAATCGCCTCCCCCGTCCCTCTCCGCTGCTTGCTCGACCTCCCGCTCCTCCTCCTCCTCGCCCTCCTCTTCCTCGTGCTCGCCGGCGGCGGCGGCGGAGAACACGGAGTTGAAGAAATTATCCATGAGAGCGCGTGGGGACTAGGGTTCGGATTTGGATCTGGACTCTCGAGGCTGAAGGTGGTGGCGTCAGGAGATAGATCGCCTTGCCGTCGGCGAGCGTTCGTTTTTTCCCCTCTTTTCTTTTCTCGCTGCCATGTGATATGATCATAGCGTTTGGCTCTTACTATGACCTGTAGGCCCTGGTGTGATGGGGCCCTTACATCAGTGAGGGTGTGAGAGTTCCGTAAGCGATCACTAGTACTAGTAGGACACACTTCGGTTCGGTGCGATTAGGGCCAGGTGGACTCGTGGAGCTCTGCCTACCTAACGGGTCTGGATCCACGGAAGTTTGGGAAGGGCGCGCAGGATCTACTCCATCCGTCGCATAATATAAGGGCGTTTTTGACACTGTAGTCGGTAAATGATTCAATACAATCAATCAGCCGAGCATTGCATCGGTTGCTTGTGCATTCGTCGCGCGCTGCAGAACCCATCAACTTCAAGGTACCACGCGTTTTTGTAGACCCATGCATAGCCATCTTCCCCTCAATCACTATCTTCTTCCTTTCGCCCTCGTCTTTTCTTCTTTCCACCCCGCTTGCGCGCTCGTCGCCATGGCCTTCTCCTCCTCCTCCCCCACCGCACAGACATGCCGCAGAGCTCTAGGCCGTACACGGATGCTGCGACTAGCGTGCATCGTCGCTAGGAACCGCATGTCCGCGTGTTGTGTTTCTGCGGCCATGGCTTGCAAGCTCTTGGTCACGGGCGGAGACCACAAGGTTCGCGAGCTGCAACCACTGCGATGCATGTTGCCACCGACGAGTTTTTTTTTTGCTGGAACCAGTGACGCCAATAGCTGGAACCGGCTATGCAATTTGTCGGAACACGAAGTCGACGGTCCTGGCCGCAATGTTGTTTTGCTACAACAAGCGATGCAATTCGCTTGAAGCGGCAGTTGCCGCTGCTAAGATTGGCGACGACCACGACGGTGACAGAGGTGATGCAGCCAGCAGCAGAAATGCTAGACACATGGTGTCATTTTGCTAGAACCGGTGAGGTCATTTACTACAACCGGCGACGCAAATGTTGCGACCTGCATGGTGAGCTATAATTAGCGGCGACGACGTTTTCTGCTGTAACCATGCATCTTCATTTGCTACAACCAACAATGAAAATCTCTACCACGATGGCGGCCATGTTTTTTTGCGACTAACAAAGGTGTGTTCCTAAGTGGCGACGGGAGAAGACGAATGCGGGCGGCTGAGGACGAGCACGGGTGGCATGGGGTGCCCAACAAGCACGGGGCAGCCAAGGGTGAGCGTGAGGTGGCTGGCAAGCGCGGAGATCCTCCTTTTTTTCGTGCACATGTGCGGGAAGAGGGAAGATGGCAGCGACGACCTAGTATGTGTGTATCTGTGTCGTTGACGCGCTCGCAATTTGGTGCTCGGCAGGAGACCGGACGAAAGTTGGGCCGGCTGACCGACACCTAGCATCGTCCATTGTTTTGTGTCTCCTTACATATGTGACTGAATTGGACCTGGCTGAGTGAATACAGGATAAAAAACCATTTGTGCACATAGTTTGTTTGCCTACATCCTCCCCAGCCTAGCTAAGAAGAAACATACGCATGGTATTTGGTTGTAGGCATGTTCTAGGGATGCGGAGTGCATGGTATTTTGCAAGGCATGTGATTTGGTAACCTCTTGTTGAAGTGGTGGGTTACTAGCACACTTACAGGTTGAACATAGATAAACAAGCATAGCAAAAACCCATATACCAGAGTCTTACGCACACTCAAAGGCAGTTAAACAACAAGCAATGGCGGAAAAATCTAAAACATCCTACGCAAAAGTCTTAACGGTGTAGAGATAACTTCATAGACATCCATGGCAAAGGCCCCATCTTGCCTCTTGCGCTTGGCCACCACCTCGACGCCGTCGACATTGAAGACGATCACCTTCAGGGTGTTGGGAGTCATCGGCTTGAAGGTGACGAGGTACCTGATCCTGATTTGGTGAACAACGGCAAAGGAGGCCCAACCCTTATCAAGGGCGAGCTTGCCGTTGATCGTCCGGACCATCACCCTCTAGGCGCAGCCGGTGTTCGTCCTCAACATGAATTCCTCTGGGACGATGGTCAAGTGCTTGGTGAACTCAAGGGGCATCGGCAGTGAAAGTACATCTAATGCCGTGGGTGGTTTGGTAATTTATGTCAACATACATATCATTGAACTAATACCTATTCAAAGAATATTTGAGGAAAGTTCATTTTAGATACAACTTGGGAGGTGAAATTGGACCCCTCAAAATGTTATGGACAAGTGTTGGTTCATGCCTCAGGACTCTCCATTTCATATTTAAGTGATCGAAGATCACATCGAGACTATAGGTATGCCGATACTATTAAAAGGGGATGAGGTTGAGAAGACGAGTTCATTGCTCAAGTGCTTAGAGTCCAAATGGGCATCTCGTTGGGACCAATACAGCTAGGGTTTAGGACAATGACTCTATCTGTTTGGCTTGGTGACTCTGATAGGAATGGTTCACTGAGTCCGAGTAACACTTTGGATTTGATATAGTGGGAAATTAGAAAATATGCCAACCTTCTATAAGACCTTCAGAATTTCTGATCAGCTTCAGTTGGTGACAACCACTGAAGCGTACAAAAGTGCTTAGGTCATCACATCTCGGAGCCACAGATCAGTTTCACCTGGTGTGACTGAACAATCTAAAGTTGTTTCCTTTTGTACATACCAATCTGACTGAATAAACTAGTTGGTCTCACAGGTGTGTTCGAAAGTGTGTGTAATGATCTAATTTTTTGTGTTGCGTATATATACCCCCCACACCAACTCCAGCATTGTCTAGCGAAGCAAAACCACCCATAAGCATATTTTTGAGAGAGAGCTCCACTTTCTTGTGCCGATTTCGAAGAGGATTCAACTCCAACCATTTATCTTTGATTTATAGTCACCTCATTGCTTTACACCCAAATTCTCTCCTACCAAAGCCAAAAATGTGTGAGAGGGTTCGAAGCACAAGAGCAAGGTGTTCATCAACAACAACACCATCTATTAACTCTTGTAGGGAGATGCCTACTAGATCGGCTAGGTGATGCGTCCATTTTGCATCATGCTTTTATATCAATATTTATTGCATTATGGACTGTTACTACACATTATGTCACAATACTTATGCCTTTTCTGGAATGTCGGCAGCTGGAATTTCAATATTTATTGCATTATGGACTGTTACTACACATTATGCCCCAATACTTATGCCTTTTCTGGAAGGTTTACATGAAGAGGGACAATGTCGGCAGCTGGAATTCTGGGCTGGAAAAGGAGCAAATATTAGAGACCTATTCTACACAACTCCAAAAGTCCTGAAACTCCACGAAAGTCGGTTTTGGAATATATTAAAAATATTGGGCGAAGAAAGCACCAGAGGGGGGGCTACCCAGCGGCCACGAGGGTGGAGAGCGCGCCCCCTGCCTCGTGGGCCACCAGGCAGGCCCCCGATGCCCATCTTCTGCTATATGGTGTCTTTTGCCCTGGAAAAAATTAGAAGGAAGCTTTCGGGATGAAGCGCCGCCGTCTTGAGGTGGAACCTGGGCAGGACCAATCTAGGGCTCCGGTGGAGTTGTTCTGCCGGGGAAACATCCCTCCGGAAGGGGGAAATCATCGCCATCGTCATCACCATCGATCCTCTCATCAAGAGGGTGTCAATCTCCATCAACATCTTCACCAGCACCATCTCCTATCAAACCCTAGTTCATCTCTTGTATCCGATCTTTGTCTCAAAACCTTAGATTGGTACTTGCGGGTTACTAGTAGTGTTGATTACTCCTTGTAGTTGATGCTAGTTGGTTTATTCGGTGGAAGATCATATGTTCAGATCCTTAATGCTATTCAATACCCCTCTGATTATGAACATTAATATGATTTGTGAGTAGTTACGTTTGTTCCTGAGGACATGGGAGAAGTCTTGTTATATGTAATCATGTGAATTTGGTATTCATTCGATATTTTGATGAGATGTATGTTGTCTCTCCTCTAGTGGTGTTATGTGAATGTCGACTACATGACACTTCACCATTGTTTAGGCCTAGGGGAAGGAATTGGGAAGTAATAAGTAGATGATGGGTTGCTAGAGTGACAGAAGCTTAAACCCTAGTTTATGCGTTGCTTCGTAAGGGGCTGATTTGGATCATATGTTTCATGCTATGGTTAGGTTTACCTTAATTCTTCTTTTGTAGTTGTAGATGCTTGCGAGAGGGGTTAATCATAAGTGGGATGCTTGTCCAAGGAAGGGCAGTACCCAAGCACCGGTCCACCCACATATTAAATTATCAAAGTAACGAACGTGAATCATATGAGCATGATGAAAACTAGCTTGACAGTAATTCCCATCTGTCCTCGGGAGCACTTTGCTTTATATAAGAGTTTGTCCAGGCCTGTCCTTTACTACAGAAAGGATTGGGCCACCTTGCTTCACCTTGTTTACTTTTGTTACTTGTTACCTGTTATGAATTACCTTATCACAAAACTATCTATTACCGATAATTTCAATGCTTGCAGAGAAACCTTACTGAAAACCGCTTGTCATTTCCTTCTGCTCCTCGTTGGGTTCGACACTCTTACTTATCAAAAGGACTACGATAGATCCACTATACTTGTGGGTCATCAAGACTCTTTTCTGGCACCGTTGCCGGGGAGTGAAGCGCCTTTGGTAGGTGGAATTTGGTAAGGAAACATTTATATAGTGTGCTAAAATTTACTATCACTTGTTACTATGGAAAATAATCCTTTGAGGGGCTTGTTTGGGGTATCTTCACCCCGACCAGAAGAGCAAAGAGTTGCTCCTCAACCTACTGAACCTACTGAAAATATTTATTTTGAAATTCCTTCGAGTATGATAGAGAAACTGCTAGCTAATCCCTATACAAGAGATGGAACATTATATCCCGATATGCACCTAATCTATGTGGATGCAGTTTGTGGATTATTTAAGCTTGTAGGTATGTGATACGTCTCCAACGTATCTATAATTTTTGATTGTTCCATGCTATTATATTACCCCTTTTGGATGTTTATGGACTTTATTTTACACATTTATATCATTTTTGGGACTAACCTACTAACCAGAGGCCTAGCCCGTATTGCTGTTTTTTTTTGCCTATTTCAGTATTTCGAAGAAAAGGAATATCAAACGGAGTCCAAACGGAATGAAACCTTCGCGAGCGTGATTTTTGGAACGAACGTGATCCGGAGGACTTGGAGTGCAAGTCAAGAAGCAGCCGAGGCTACCACGAGATAGGAGGGCGTGCCCCCCGCGCCCCCTGTCTCGTGGGCCCCTCGGGCGGCCACCGACGTAATTCTTCCTCCTATATATACCTACGTACCCCGAAAACATTCGGGGAGCAGACGAAACACAATTTCCACCATCGTAACCTTCTGTATCCGCGAGATCCCATCTTGGAGCCTTCGCCTGCGTTCTGCCGGAGGGGGAATCGACCATGGAGGGCCTCTACATCAACATCATTGCCCCTCCGATGAGTTGTGAGTAGTTTACCACAGACCTACGGGTCCATAGTTATTAGCTAGATGGCTTCTTCTCTCTTTTTGGATCTCAATACAATGTTCTCCCCCTCTCTTGTGGAGATCTATTCGATGTAAACTCTTTTTGCGGTGTGTTTGTCGAGATCCGATGAATTGTGGGTTTATGATCAAGTTTATCTATGAATAATATTTGAATCTTCTCTGAATTCTTTTATGTATGATTGAGTTATCTTTGCAAGTCTCTTCGAATTATCAGTTTGGTTTGGCCTACTAGATTGATCTTTCTTGCCATGGGAGAAGTGATTCGCTTTGGGTTCAATCTTGCGGTGTCCTTACCCAGTGACAGAAAGGGTTGCAAGGCATGTATTGTATTGTTGCCATCGAGGATAACAAGATGGGGTTTATATCATATTGCTTGAGTTTATCCCTCTACATCATGTCATCTTGCTTAACGCGTTACTCTGTTCTTATGTACTTAATACTCTAGATGCAGGCAGGAGTCGGTTGATGTGTGGAGTAATAGTAGTAGATGCAGGCAGGAGTCGGTCTACTTGTTATGGACATGATGCCTATATACATGATCATGCCTAGATAATCTCATAACTATTCGCTTTTCTATCAATTGCTCGATAGTAATTTGTTCACCCACCGTAATACTTATGCTATCTTGAGAGAAGCCACTAGTGAAACCTATGGCCCCCGGGTCTATCTCTTATCATATTTGCTTCCAATCTACTTTTATTTGCATCTTTACTTTTTGCATCTATATTATAAAATACCAAAAATATATTTATCTTATCTTACTATCTTTATTAGATCTCACTTTCGCAAGTGGCCGTGAAGGGATTGACAACCCCTTTATCGCGTTGGTTGCGAGTACTCACTTTGTTTGTGTAGGTGCGTGGGACTTTTGAGGAGCCTTCTACTGGATTGATACCTTGGTTCTCAAAGACTGAGGGAAATACTTGCGCTACTATTGCTGCATCACCCTCTCCTCTTCGAGGAAAACCAACGCAAGCTCAAGACGTAGCAGTATGCCCGAGGATGTTATCAAGAAGAAAGTCTTCCCTTTATCTTCGAAGGGAAAGGCTATGTGATGATATTGGATCATGGAACTACAACCGACTGAAATTGGAATTTCATCAAAACTTTTATCCTATGCATCTGGTTCATCGTGGTCGTAATTATATATATAATTTTTGGCCTCGTGAAGGAGAAAGTATCGCTCAAGCTTGGGGGAGGCTTAAGTCAATGTTATATTCAATGCCCCAATCATGAGCTCTCGTGAGAAATTATTATTAAAAAAATTTGTGCTCAACTTTCTCTCAACAATCGCTCCATGCTCGATACTTCTTGTAATGGTTCTTTTATGATGAAGACTATTTAATTCAGATGGGATTTATTGGAAAGAATTAAACACAACTCTGAAGACTGGGAACTCGATGAAGGAAGGAGTCAGGTATAACACCAAAGTTTGATTGTGTTAAATCTTTTATGGATACCGATGCTTTTTCTGAATTTAGCACTAAATATGGACTTTACCCTAAGCTGGTAGCTTCTTTCTGTGAATCATTTGCTACTCATGTTGATCTCCCTAAGGAGAAGTGGTTTAAATATCATCCTCCCATTAAAGTGAAAGTAGTAGGACCTATTAAAGTTGAAGAAAAGACTATTACTTATAATGTTGATCATATTGTTCCTACTGCTTATATTGAAAAATCACCTTTTCCTCTTAGAATAAAGGATCACGCTAAAGCTTCAACTGTGGTTCATAAGAGTAATACTAGAACACCTACACCCCCTGAGCAAATTAAAGTTGAACCTAGTACTTCTATGGTTAAAGATCTCTTGGTCGATAATATTGATGGGCATGTTATTTACTTCTATTATGAAGCCACTAGAATTGCTAGACCGGATACTAAAAATAAACATAGACCTGTTGTTGGCATGCCTGTTGTTTCTGTTAAAATAGGAGATCATTGTTATCATGGCTTATGTGATATGGGTGCGAGTGTGAGTGCAATACCTTATACTTTATATAAAGAAATTATGCACAATATTGCACCTGCTGATATAGAAGATATTGGTGCTACTATTAAGCTTGCCAATAGAGATACTATTTCACCAATTGGGATTGTTAGAGATGTTGAAGTCTTGTGTGGGAAAATTAAATATCCTACCGATTTTCTTGTTCTTGCTTCCCCACAAGATTACTTTTGTCCCATTATATTTGGTAGACCCTTCTTGAATACTGTTAATGCTAGGATAGACTGCGAAAAAGATACTGTCATTGTTGGTTTAGGGGATATGTCTCATGATTTTAATTTTGCTAAATTTCGTAGACAACCCCATGATAAAGAATTGCCTAGTAAAGATGAAATTATTGGTCTTGCTTCTATTGCCGTGCCTCCTAATGATCCTTTAGAACAATATTTGCTAGACCATGAAAATGATATGTTTATGAATGAAAGGAGGGAAATAGATGAAGTATTCTTTAATTAGGGACCTATTTTGAAACACAACTTGCCCATTGAAATCCTAGGGGATCCTCCTCCACCCAAGGGTGATCCCGTGTTTGAGCTTAAACAGTTACCTGATATGTGTTTTGCTTGGAGCGTCGTGTATTATATTATTCTTTGCTTTTTAGTTTACCACAATCATCCTTGCTGTACACACCTTTTGGGAGAAGCCTATTTGATTAGAATTTTCTAGAATACTCTATGTGCTTCACTTATATCTTTTGAGCTTGATAGTTTTTGCTCTAGTGCTTCACTTATATCTTTTAGAGCACGGTGGTGCCTTAATATTGAAGAAATTTCTAGTCTCTCATGCTTCACTTATATCTTTTTGAGAGTCTTTTAGAACAGCATGGTATTTGCTATGGTTACAAAGTTGGTCTTAGAATGATGAGCATCCAAGTTGGGTATAATAAAAACTATCATAGAAAAAGAATTGGATGCTATGATCAACTTGATGCTTGATAATTGTTTTGAGATATAAAGGTAGTAATGTTAGGGTCATGCTAGTGGGTAATTATTTAATTGAGAAATACTTTTGTTGAAGTTGGCAAGTCCCGTAGCATGCACGTATGGTAAAAGTTGTGTGAAAAATTTGTTGCATGAGGTGCTCTTTTGATTGTCTTCCTTATGAGTGGCAGTCGGGGACGAGCGATGGTCTTTTCCTACCCTCTTGGGGCATGCGTAGTAGTACTTTGCTTCGAGGGCTAAGTAGACTTTTGCAATAAGTATATGAGTTCTTTTTGACTAATGTGAGTCCATGGATATATACACACTCATCCTTTCACTTTGCTAGCCTTTATTATTACCGCGCAACTTTCGCCGGTATCATAAACCCTTTATTTACCTTCCTCAAAACAGCCACCATACCTACCTATTATGGCATTTCCATAGCCATTCCGAGATATATTACCATGCAACTTTCCACCGTTCCGTTTATTATGACACGTTCCATCATTGTCATATTGCTCTTTGCATGATCATGTAGTTGACATCATATTTGTGGCAAGGCCACCTTCATAATTTTCATACATGTCGCTCTTGATTCATTGCATATCCTGGTACACCGCCGGAGGCATTCATATAGAGTCATATCTTGTTCTAGCTTTGAGTTGTAATTCTTGAATTGTAAATCCATAAAAGTGTGATGATATTCATTATTAGAGCATTGTCCTAGTGAGGAAAGGATGATGAAGGCTATGATTCCCCCACAAGTCGGGATGAGACTTCGGACTTTACAAAAAGAAAAATATGAAAAAAGAAAAAAATGAGAAAGGCCAAAAAAAAGGCCAAAGAAAAAAAGAAAAGGGAAAAAATAAAATGAGACAAAAAGAGAGAAGGGACAATGCTACTATCTCTTTTTCCACACTTGTGCTTCAAAGTAGCACCATGATCTTCATGATAGAGAGTCTCCTATGTTGCCACTTTCATATACTAAGTGGGAATTTTTCATTATAGAACTTGGCTTGTATATTCCAATGATGGGCTTCCTCAAAATGCCCTAGGTCTTCATGAGCAAGCAAGTTGGATGCACACCCACTTAGTTTCTTTTGTTGAGCTTCCATATATTTATAGCTCTAGTGCATCCGTTGCATGGCAATCCCTACTCACTCACATTGATATCTATTAATGGGCATCTCCATATAGCCCGTTAATACGCCTAGTTGATGTGAGACTATCTTCTCCCTTCTTTTTGTCCTCACCACCACCACCATATACCACCATAGTGCTATGTCCATGGCTTACGCTCATGTATTGCGTAAGAGTTGAAAAAGCTGAAGCACGTTAAAAAGTATGAAACAATTGCTCGGCTCGTCATCGGGGTTGTGCATGATGGGAGTATTTTGTGTAATGAAAATGAAGCATGGCCTAACTATATGATTTTGTAGGGATAAGCTTTCTTTGGCTATGCTATTTTGATAACATGATTATTTGTTAGTATGCTTTGAAGCATTATTATTTTTATGTTTTATAAGCTTTTATTTTGAATCATTTGGATCTGAACATTCATGCCACAATAAAGAAAATTACATTGAGAATTATGCTAGGTAGCATTCCACATCAAAAATTTCTTTTTTTATCATTTACCTACTCGAGGACGAGTAGGAATTAAGCTTGGCGATGCTTGATACGTCTCCAACGTATCTATAACTTTTGATTGTTCCATGCTAGTATATTACCCCTTTTGGAAGTTTATGGGCTTTATTTTACACATTTATATCATTTTTGGGACTAACCTACTAACCGGAGGCCCAGCCCTTATTGCTGTTATTTTGCCTATTTCAGTATTTCGAAGAAAAGGAATATCAAATGGAGTCCAAACGAAACGAAACCTTCGGGAGCGTGATTTTTGGAACGAACGTGATCCGGAGGACTTGGAGTGCAAGTCAAGAAGCAGCCGAGGCTACCACGAGATAGGAGGGCGCGCCCCCCTGTAGGGCGCGCCCCCTATCTCGTGGGCCCCTCGGGCGGCCACCGACGTAATTCTTCCTCCTATATATACCTACGTACCCCGAAAACATCCGGGGAGCAGACGAAACACAATTTCCACCATCATAACCTTCTGTATCCGCGAGATCCCATCTTGGAGCCTTCGCCGGTGTTCTGCCGGAGGGGGAATCGACCATGGAGGGCCTCTACATCAACATCCTTGCCCCTCCGATGAGTTGTGAGTAGTTTACCATAGACCTACGGGTCCATAGTTATTAGCTAGATGGCTTCTTCTCTCTTTTTGGATCTCAATACAATGTTCTCCCCCTCTCTTGTGGAGATCTATTTGATGTAAACTCTTTTTGCAGTGTGTTTGTCGAGATCCGATGAATTGTGGGTTTATGATCAAGTTTATCTATGAATAATATTTGAATCTTCTCTGAATTCTTTTATGTATGATTGAGTTATCTTTGCAAGTCTCTTCGAATTATCAGTTTGGTTTGGCCTACTAGATTGATCTTTCTTGCCATGGGAGAAGTGATTCGCTTTGGGTTCAATCTTGCGGTGTCCTTACCCAGTGACAAAAAGGGTTGCAAGGCATGTATTGTATTGTTGCCATCGAGGATAACAAGATGGGGTTTATATCATATTGCTTGAGTTTATCCCTCTACATCATGTCATCTTGCTTAATGCGTTACTCTGTTCTTATGTACTTAATACTCTAGATGCAGGCAAGAGTCGGTTGATGTGTGGAGTAATAGTAGTAGATGCAGGAAGGAGTCGGTCTACTTGTTATGGACATGATGCCTATATACATGATCATGCCTAGATAATCTCATAACTATTCGCTTTTCTATCAATTGCTCGATAGTAATTTGTTCACCCACCGTAATACTTATGCTATCTTGAGAGAAGCCACTAGTGAAACCTATGGCCCCCGGGTCTATCTCTTATCATATTTGCTTCCAATCTACTTTTATTTGCATCTTTACTTTTTGCATCTATATTATAAAATACCAAAAATATATTTATCTTATCTTACTATCTTTATTAGATCTCACTTTCGCAAGTGGCCGTGAAGGGATTGACAACCCCTTTATCGCGTTGGTTGTGAGTACTCACTTTGTTTGTGTAGGTGCGTGGGACTTTTGAGGAGCCTTCTACTGGATTGATACCTTGGTTCTCAAAAACTGAGGGAAATACTTACGCTACTGTTGCTGCATCACGCTCTCCTCTTCGAGGAAAACCAACGCAAGCTCAAGACGTAGCAGTATGCCCGAGGATGTTATCAAGAAGAAAGTCTTCCCTTTATCTTCGAAGGGAAAGGCTATGTGATGATATTGGATCATGGAACTACAACCGACTGAAATTGGAATTTCATCAAAACTTTTATCCTATGCATCTGGTTCATCGTGGTCGTAATTATATATATAATTTTTGGCCTCGTGAAGGAGAAAGTATCGCTCAAGCTTGGGGGAGGCTTAAGTCAATGTTATATTCAATGCCCCAATCATGAGCTCTCGTGAGAAATTATTATTAAAAAATTTGTGCTCAACTTTCTCTCAACAATCGCTCCATGCTCGATACTTCTTGTAATGGTTCTTTTATGATGAAGACTATTTAATTCAGATGGGATTTATTGGAAAGAATTAAACACAACTCTGAAGACTGGGAACTCGATGAAGGTAAGGAGTCAGGTATAACACCAAAGTTTGATTGTGTTAAATCTTTTATGGATACCGATGCTTTTTCTGAATTTAGCACTAAATATGGACTTTACCCTAAGCTGGTAGCTTCTTTCTGTGAATCATTTGCTACTCATGTTGATCTCCCTAAGGAGAAGTGGTTTAAATATCATCCTCCCATTAAAGTGAAAGTAGTAGGACCTATTAAAGTTGAAGAAAAGACTATTACTTATAATGTTGATCATATTGTTCCTACTGCTTATATTGAAAAATCACCTTTTCCTCTTAGAATAAAGGATCACGCTAAAGCTTCAACTGTGGTTCATAAGAGTAATACTAGAACACCTACACCCCCTGAGCAAATTAAAGTTGAACCTAGTACTTCTATGGTTAAAGATCTCTTGGTCGATAATATTGATGGGCATGTTATTTACTTCTATTATGAAGCCGCTAGAATTGCTAGACCGGATACTAAAAATAAACATAGACATGTTGTTGGCATGCCTGTTGTTTCTGTTAAAATAGGAGATCATTGTTATCATGGCTTATGTGATATGGGTGCGAGTGTGAGTGCAATACCTTATACTTTATATAAAGAAATTATGCACAATATTGCACCTGCTGATATAGAAGATATTGGTGCTACTATTAAGCTTGCCAATAGAGATACTATTTCACCAATTGGGATTGTTAGAGATGTTGAAGTCTTGTGTGGGAAAATTAAATATCCTACCGATTTTCTTGTTCTTGCTTCCCCACAAGATTACTTTTGTCCCATTATATTTGGTAGACCCTTCTTGAATACTGTTAATGCTAGGATAGACTGCGAAAAAGATACTGTCATTGTTGGTTTAGGGGATATGTCTCATGATTTTAATTTTGCTAAAATTCGTAGACAACCCCATGATAAAGAATTTCCTAGTAAAGATGAAATTATTGGTCTTGCTTCTATTGCCGTGCCTCCTAATGATCCTTTAGAACAATATTTGCTAGACCATGAAAATGATATGTTTATGAATGAAAGGAGGGAAATAGATGAAGTATTCTTTAATTAGGGACCTATTTTGAAACACAACTTGCCCATTGAAATCCTAGGGGATCCTCCTCCACCCAAGGGTGATCCCGTGTTTGAGCTTAAACAATTACCTGATATTCTTAAATATGCTTATCTTGATGAAAAGAAGATATATCCTGTTATTATTAGTGCTAACCTTTCAGAGCATGAAGAAGAGAAATTACTGAAAAATCTGAAGAAGCACCATGCTGCTATTGGATATACTCTTGATGATCTTAACTGCATTAATCCCACTCTATGCCAGCACAAAATAAAATTGGAGAAAGATGCTAAACCGGTTGTTGATCACCAACGGCAGTTAAATCCTAAGATGAAAGAAGTGGTAAGAAAGGAAATACTAAAGCTTTTGGAGGCAGGTATAATTTATCATGTTGTTGATAGTCAGTGGGTAAGTCCTGTCCATTGTGTCCCTAAGAAGGGAGGTATTATTTATTGTTGTTCCTAATGATAAGGATGAACTGATCCCACAAAGAATTGTTACAGGTTATAGAATGGTAACTGATTTCCGCAAATTAAATAAAGCTACTAGAAAAGATCATTACCCTCTACCTTTTATTGATCAAATGCTAGAAAAATTATCCAAACATACACATTTTTTCTTTCTAGATGGTTACTCTGGTTTCTCTCAAATACATGTGTCAAAAGAGGATCAGGAAAAGACCACTTTTACTTGCCCTTTCGGTACCTTTGCTTATAGACGTATACCTTTTGGTTTATGCAATGCACCTGCTACCTTTCAAAGATGTATGACTGCTATATTCTCTGACTTCTGTGAAAAGATTATTGAGGTTTTCATGGATTATTTCTCCGTTTATGGAACTTCTTTTGATGATTGCTTAAGCAACCTTGATCGAGTTTTGCAGAGATGTGAAGAAACTAATCTCGTCTTGAATTGGGAGAAGTGCCACTTTATGGTTAATGAAGGTATTGTCTTGGGGCATAAAATTTCTGAAAGAGGTATTGAAGTTGATAAATCTAAAGTAGATGTTATTGAAAAGATGACGTGTCCTAAGGAAGTCAAAGGTATAAGAAATTTCTTGGTCATGCTGGTTTTTATAGGAGGTTTATTAAAGACTTCTCTAAAATTTCTAGGCCTCTGACTAATCTCTTAAAAAAGATGTTCCTTTTGTCTTTGATGATGATTGTGTAGAAGCATTTGAAATACTTAAGAAATCCTTGATTTCTGCACCTATTATTCAGCCACCTGATTGGAATTTACCCTTTGAAATTATGTGTGATGCTAGTGATTATGTTGTAGGTGTTGTTCTAGGACAAAGAGTTGATAAGAAATTAAATGTTATCCAATATGCTAGTAAAACTCTAGATAGTGCCCAAAGAAATTATGCTACCACAGAAAAAGAATTTTGAGCAGTCGTATTTGCTTTTGATAAGTTCAGACCTTATATTGTTGATTTCAAAGTAACTGTTCACACTGATCAAGCTGCTATTAAATACCTTATGGAAAAGAAAGATGCTAAACCTAGACTTACTAGATGGGTTCTCTTGCTACAAGAATTTGATTTGCATATTATTGATAGAAAGGGAGCTGAGAACCCCGTTGTAGACAACTTGTCTAGGTCAGAAAATGTTCTTGATGGCCCACTACCTATTGGTGATAGCTTTCCTGATGAACAACTAGCTGTCATAAATGCTTCTCGTACTGCTCCATGGTATGCTGATTATGCTAATTACATTGTTGCTAAATTTGTACCACCTAGTTTCACATACCAGGAAAAGAAAAAGTTTTTCTATGATTTAAGACATTACTTTTGGGATGACCCACACCTTTATAAGAAAGGAGTAGATGGTGTTATTAGATGTTGTGTACCTGAGCATGAACAGGAACAGATCCTATGCAAGCGTCACTCCAAGGCTTATGGAGGACACCACGCTGGAGATAGAACTGCACATAAGGTATTGCAATCTGGTTTCTATTGGCCTACTCTTTTCAAAGATGTCCGTAAGTTTTTCTTGTCTTGTGATGAATGTCAAAGAATTGGTAATGTTAGCAGACATCAAGAAATGCCTATGAACTATTCACTTGTCATTGAACCATTTGATGTTTGGGGCTTTTATTATATGGGACCTTTTCCTTCCTCTAATGGGTATACACATATTTTAGTTGTTGTTGATTACGTTACTAAGTGGGTAGAAGCTATTC
Organism: Triticum aestivum; assembly: GCF_018294505.1. Lineage (NCBI taxonomy): Eukaryota > Viridiplantae > Streptophyta > Magnoliopsida > Poales > Poaceae > Triticum > Triticum aestivum. The sequence continues at coordinate 268,386,957 of NC_057801.1, forward strand.
CAACTAGTGGTGCTGATCATAACACTTCTACTAAGATGCTTAAAGAAGTTATTTTTCCGAGGTTTGGAGTCCCTAGATATTTAATGACTGATGGTGGTTCGCATTTTATTCATGGTGCTTTCCGTAAAATGCTTACTAAGTATGATGTTAATCATAGAATTGCATCACCATACCATCCTCGGTCTAGTGGTCAAGTAGAATTGAGTAATAGAGAGATCAAATTGATTATCCAAAAGACTGTTAATAGATCTAGAAAGAATTGGTCCAAGAAACTTGATGATGCATTATGGGCCTATAGAACTGCATATAAAAATCCTATGGGCATGTCTCCGTATAAAATGGTTTATGGAAAGGCTTGTCACTTACCTCTCGAACTAGAACATAAGGCATATTGGGCCATTAAAGAGCTCAATTATGATTTCAAACTTGCCTGTGAGAAGAGGCTTTTTGACATTAGCTCACTTGATGAATGGAGAACCCAGGCCTATGAGAATGCCAAATTGCTTAAAGAAAAGGTTAAAAGATGGCATGACAAGAGGATACAAAAGCGTGAGTTTAATGTAGGAGACTATGTTTTGCTATACAACTCTCTTTTAAGATTTTTTGTAGGAAAACTTCTCTCTAAATGGGAAGGTCCTTACATTATCGAGGAGGTCTATCATTCCGGTGCCATCAAAATCAACAACGCTGAAGGCACAAATCCAAAGGTGGTGAACGGTCAAAGAATCAAACATTATATCTCAGGTAATCCCATAAATGTTGAAACCAATGTTATTGACACCGTAACCCCGGAGGAGTACATAAGGGACACTTTCCAGAACGTTTCAGACTCCGAAAAGGAATAGGTATGTGGTACGGTAAGTGAACCGACCCCAAAACCGCTCATATAGAAATTTTTCTCCATTTTGGAATATTTAAAAAATTAGGAAAATTAAAAGTAGTCTGAAAGAGACACGTGGTGTCCACGAGGGTGGAGGGCGTGCCCTACCCCCTGGGCGCGCCCCCTGCCTTGTGGTCACCTCGTGTGCCCACCGGACTCCGTTTTCTTGCATGATACTTCTTTTGGTCGGTAAAAATTCATTATATAATCTCCCTAAGATTTTGACCACCGTACCATAACGAAATCCTCTGTTTTTGTTTTGAGTTGTTTTCTGCCAGAGTTTCTCAAGGTCAGGCATTATGTCGTCCCCCTCGTCCAACAACGTGGGCGACGATGCTTGGCTAATGAAGATAGAGACGAAGCGAGAAGAAATTGGGGAAATCAAGGAAGGTGACAAGATCAAGGAATCCGCAGAAGAGCAAGTCCCGGCAGTAGAAGAAGAAGGCTTCCTTCAACCTTACTACAATCATCTCACCTCTACTGAAATTGAAGCTTTCAAGATTATTGAAATAGTTTGCATACAAAACAAGTATCTCACATGTGAAAATATTTTGTTGCAAGAGCATATCAACGCACTCAAGGGTATTATCCGCAAGTTGGCGCATCTCCTACGCAAGATGTGCGACACCCCGTCATCAACAACTCGATCATCACCACATCCGAATAAAGAGACATAAATACATGGGTATGGGCACTCCCCTTGGCAACCGCCAAGCTTGGGGGAGGTGCCCTGGTATCGTATCACAATCACACTTCTATCTTTACCATTTTTCTTAGTTCGATCCTTTTGGTTATATCTTAATCTAGTAGAATAAAGTTTAGTATGATCTAGCTTTGAGTTTTGTTTCGATCCCTATCTATGTAATCGAGTCCATGAGCTATATATAATAAAGATTAGTTTTGAGTTGAAGGCTTTTGCTATCTTTCTATGATCTTGAGGGAATAAAAGAAAGAATAAAAGGAAATAAAAGAGTAATGGCTTCACATATAAAGAGTATGATGAATAAAAGTTGTTGAGAGTTGACAAACATAGTCTTGGTCATCTTTGCAATCAATAGGAAGTAATAAAGAAAGAGAGATTTTCACATATAAATATACTATCTTGGAAATCTTTTATGATTATGAGCACTCATTAAAATATGACATGCTAAAAGGTTGATATTGGACAAGGAAGACAACGTAATGGGTTATGGTTTATTACATCTGAATAAAGTATATTGTCATGGATCATCCAACATGTTGAGCTTGCCTTTCTCCCTCATGCTAGCCAAATTCTTTGCACCAAGTAGAGATACTACTTGTGCTTCCAAACATCCTTAAACCCAGTTTTTCCATGAGAGTCCGCCATATCTACCTATGGATTGAGTAAGATCCTTCAAGTAAGTTGTCATCGGTGCAAGCAATAAAAATTGCTCTTTAAATATGTATGATCTATTAGTGTGGAGAAAATAAGCTTTATACGAGCTTGTGGTATGGAAGAAATAAAAGCGATGGACTGCATAATAAAGGTCCCTATCACAAGTGGCAATATAGAGTGACGTTCTTTTGCATTAAGATTTTGTGCATCCAACCATAAAAGTGCATGACAACCTCTGCTTCCCTCTGCGAAGGGCCTATCTTTTATTTTTAAAACTTCTACCTTCATACAAGAGTCATGGTGATCTTCACCTTTCCTTTTTACACTTTATCCTCTGGCAAGCACCATGTGTTGGAAAGATCCTGATATATATATCCACTTGGATGTAGGTTTTCATAAAGTATTATTGTTGACATTACCCTTGAGGTAAAAGGTTGGGAGGCAAAACTATAAGCCCCTATCTTTCTCTGTGTTCGATCGAACCCATAAGTATCGCGTGAGTGTTAGCAATTGTGAAAGACTAAATGATGGTTGAGTATGTGGACTTGCTGAAAAGCTCTTATATTGACTCTTTCCGATGTTATGATAAATTGCAATTGCTTCAATGACTGAGATTATAGTTTGCTAGTTTTCAATGAAGTTTCTGGTTCAAACTTTACATTGTGAATAGATTGTTACTTTAGCATAAGAAATCATATGACAATATATATGTTGTTGTTCTAAGGATGATCATGATGCCCTCATGTCCGTATTTTATTTTATCGACACCTCTATCTCTAAACATGTGGACATATTTTTCGATATCGGCTTTCGCTTGAGTACAAGCGAGGTCTAAGCTTGGGGGAGTTGATACGTCCATTTTGCATCATGCTTTTATATCAATATTTATTGCATTATGGGATGTTACTACACATTATGTCAAAATACTTATGCCTTTTCTCTCTTATTTTACAAGGTTTACATGAAGAGGGAGAATGCCGGTAGCTGGAATTCTGGGCTGGAAAAGGAGCAAATATTATAGATCTATTATGCACAACTCCAAAAGTCCTAAAACTCCACGAAAGTCAGTTTTGGAATATATTAAAAATATTGGGTGAAGAAAGCACCAGAGGGGGGCTACCCAGCAGCCACGAGGGTGGAGGGTGCCCCTACCCCTCCGGGCGCGCCCCCTGCCTCGTGGGCCACCAGGCGGGCCCCCAATGCCCATCTTCTACTATATGGTGTCTTTTGCCCTAGAAAAAATCAGAAGGAAGCTTTCGGGATGAAGCGCCGCCATCTTGAGGCGGAACCTAGGCAGGACCAATCTAGGGCTCCGGCGGAGCTGTTCTGCCGGGGAAACATCCCTCTGGGAGGGGGAAATCATCACCATCGTCATCACCATCGATCCTCACATCAAGAGGGGATCAATCTCCATCAATATCTTCACCAGCACCATCTCCTCTCAAACCCTAGTTCATCTCTTGTATCCGATCTTTATCTCAAAACCTTAGATTGGTACCTGTGGGTTGCTAGTAGTGTTGATTACTCCTTGTAGTTGATGCTAGTTGGTTTATTCGGTGGAAGATCATATGTTTAGATCCTTAATGCTATTCAATACCCCTCTGATTATGAACATGAATATGATTTGTGAGTAGTTACGTTTGTTCCTGAGTACATGGGAGAAGTCTTGTTATAAGTAATCATGTGAATTTGGTATCCGTTCGATATTTTGGTGAGATGTATGTTGTCTCTCTCTAGTGGTGTTATGTGAATGTAGACTACATGACACTTCACCATTGTTTGGGCCTAGGGGAGGCATTGGGAAGTAATAAGTAGATGATGGGTTGCTAGAGTGACAGAAGCTTAAACCCTAGTTTATGCGTTGCTTCGTAAGGGGCTGATTTGGATCCATATGTTTCATGCTATGGTTAGGTTTACCTTAATTCTTCTTTCATAGTTGCGGATGCTTGCGAGAGGGGTTAATCATAAGTGGGATGCTTGTCCAAGGAAGGGCAGTACCCAAGCACCGGTCCACCCACATATCAAATTATCAAAGTAACGAACGTGAATCATATGAGCATGATGAAAACTAGCTTGACAGTAATTTCCATGTGTCCTCGGGAGCGCTTTGCTTTATATGAGAGTTTATCCAGGCTTGTACTTTGCTACAAAAAGGATTGGGCCACCTTGCTGCACCTTGTTTACTTTTGTTACTTGTTACTCGTTACGAATTACCTTATCACAAAACTATCTGTTACCGATAATTTCAGTGCTTGCAGAGAATACCTTACTGAAAACCACTTGTCATTTCGTTCTACTCCTCGTTGGGTTCGACACTCTTACTTATCGAAAGGACTATGATAGATCCCCTATACTTGTGGGTCATAACTAGGTGTGCTTGTAAGTCTCCAACTGTCATGAAGAAGCCAAGAAGTTTGTGAGGGCTTGGAGATCGCCTACTTCGTGAAGATCTACCCAAGTGAGACTAGTCCTTCATGGGCGTAAGTCACGATGGGATAGGCAAGGTTGCTTCTTTGCAGACCCTTCATGGGTGCAAGCCCTTTGTGGACTTGTTTCCTTCGTGGAATATCGCAACCTAGATCTTCGTGATCTTATCTCATCTATAGATTGAATCCTCCATCTATGTGGACGTGAGATATCACCACCTATTGGAACCACGGGTCAAAAATATTCATTGTCTCAATATTGTGTTTGCGTACCTCTAAACTCAACTTCCTACTTTACTAGTCATGACCCATAAGTGCAGAGGATCGCAACGGTCTTAGAGGGTAGTATTTCACCCAAATTTATTGAGTCAACATAAGGGGAGCCAAAGAATATTTATAAGTCTTAGCAGTTGAGTTGTCAATTCAACCACACTTGATAATCACTTCCTTACAACAATTTATTAGTAGCACAATAATATGATAATAGTGATAGTGATGGTAATAGAATAACATCAGTAGCAATAGTAATAATAGTTTTGTAGCAAAACAGAGCAGCAGCAGTAACTTGAGCAAAAACAATAGTATTAAAGTGCAGGCATGGAGTAGCGATGGATATTTGGATGACATTGAATATGTAATAGTCACAACCTAGAGCAACACACAATAACTCCAATTTATCAAGCATATGCAGACACGTATTCCGTATATAGTTATACTTGCTTGCGATGATAACTTGCATAACATCTTTTTTCCTAGCACCTCCCCCGGTGGCAGCAGGGTCCTAATGGAAACTAAGGCTAATTAAGGTGCTCATTTTAATAGAGAACAGGAATAAAGCATTAACACACAATGAACATAACTCCACAAGTTAAATTCATCCCCACTGATATCCCAATTTATGGTCACCTTGGGGGTCTAAAGTTCATAATGATAACAAGTGCATACAACTTGCATGTAAGGTCATCATCTCAAATATATTCATGAAAGCATAAGTGTTTTGATCTGAAATCATGGCATTCAGACTCTAGTAACAAGCATTAGCATAGCAAAGTCATAGCAACATCAATCTCAAAACATAGTGATGAGGACATGACTACCTTGGATACGACCAAAAATATAGCATATATGCATATTTGTGAGGTGATTTCTAATGCAAACTATGCAATAATTTATTCATGTTATTCATGACAAAAATACATCACAGACTTTTGTGCCAAGTCTAATTGCAGGTGTATGGGACATGTGTACAATCCACATATGAAGATAAGGGAAAGGAGATGTTTGGGTGCTGTTCAAAAAGTCCTCACACATCACTTTTGAGCAAAGAGAAAACAGAGTTCAAGCCCCACACGTTCTAGACTGAGTTTCGGACTGCACAGACATACCTGACTCAAAACGCCAATACCTCTTTCATACGGACTCCGAATAGGGTGATTATTTTTTGTTGGAAAGTTTATTCCATGCACTTTCCAATCCAATTGGATTCACCTTAAAATACGTCCGGAGCGTTGAGATATTGATGAAACAATCTGAAGCTGCAGTAGAATTCCAGTCAAACTAGAAGTCCAAAGGTTTTCCATCACCTCTACTTGGGCCCATGAGCCTTGTACAACATAGGGTTAGTGATGTGAGCATAATTATAATAAAAACTTCTAAAAGTATTATACGACAAATAAATGACCAGGTACTTTTGTTCTGTAATGCATATGATTTGACTAAATAGAAATCAATAATGCATTCATGTTTTGATCTGTTTGTACTCAGGTATAAAGATGTTGGAGACATAACTGAAGAAGGATACATGGAGCTAGACGCATGCATAGAATCAACAAGCCATCCATTTTGCATGATACGTGCGCAAGTTTTCAAGTACAAAAGAAAATAAGGAAGACCATGCAATATTCGATCAACATGTGAACGTACAGGGTGCCATGCAATCAAAGAAACATTAGGAAATAGGTGGGCATAACGTGGGCCAGTGTTTGCTGCTGCACGCATGAGTTTCCCCTGCTGTTGGGCCAGACGAAGTGTCCCGAGACCATCCGCTGGATTCGGCCGCCGCCTCTGGATCGAACACGTCTGCTAGTTAATAAATAGCTAGTCTAGGTTAGGGTTTAGACTGGGGTTTTGTTTAAAGAAGTTTAGTTATTGCTACTTTTATTTGTCTTCGCTCGTAGCGGCTAGTGCGACCGTCAAGACATCCTATCGGAACCCCATCTCGTAGTGGCTTGTCGTAGCCAGTTTGCAATTCTTGATAATAATCCTCTATAGAGCTGCTACCTTGTTTTAAACATTGCAATTCATTTAGTTTATCACGAGCAAAATATGAAGGAACATAACGCTGTCGCATGGCTCATTTTAAAGCATCCCAAGTAGTAGGTATATTATTTTCATTAATATGATAATATTCACTCCACCACATGGAAGCAAAGTTTGTAAATTCACTAGTGGCTGCCCTAACTCTTTGGTTCTCAGGAATATCATGACATGCAAATTTTTGTTCAACAGAAAGTTCCCAGACAAGATAAACATCTGGATTATATTTACCATTGAAAGCAGGAATAGTAAACTTGATTTTGGCACTAGAGTGTTCATAATCTCTAACGTCATACCTGGGCAGACCTCGTGCCATACCTTGACGGTTGAAATGTAGTTGTTGATGAGCACGATCATTGTGGCGGTCGTCCTCGGTGTCACCAGCATAATCCTCGTAATTGTCCCCATGTTCCTCAGCGACGTGTGGAGGAATGGTTGTAGCATCAGTGGCAGTAGTTGGGTGTTGTGGATGACCCATGTGCACACGTCAAGCTCGCGAACTAGCGGCAACACCCGTAGAATTGTGAGGAACGACGTTGTTGTTGACGGGGAGTGTAGTCCGCGGCTCGTCCAAACGTAATAAGATGTCTTGTAGTTGTGTGTTTGCAACACCATGTGCATCCTCAATGGCCTTGAGCCTCTCTTCGGCCACAATCTGAGCACCCTCAAGTTGGGCGAGACGCTCGCTGGTGTGACTTTCACATCTGCGGTAAGGCCCTCAAGTGTGGGTTGATCCTGTGCCATTGTTAGCGAAAGAGAAAAAAACACAATATATAATCCCTATCAACTAACAGGATGTGGTGGACAAAATTCGCTCACACTCAAACTTAGTATCAAATTCTTACTTGTTCTTACCAATGCAACATGTGGTGATCAGCGCGTTGGTGTTGGCTTCAAACTACCGATGAAGATTGGATGGAGCGATAACCAGGAATTAGTAGAGCCGGAACCTGTACTCATTGGTAGAAAAAGTGTAGCTTGGAAAAGGCTTCTCAACTCACAATATTGGTGGCACAATTTAGCAAAAAGCAATGCAAGTTGAATAATTGCTCAAACTCCTAACTAGTGAGTCCATGAGCCTTGTACGACATAGGGTTAGTTTTAGGCTGCCTTGGGACGTCCTCCCAGCTCCTTGGCCGCCACCCCTTGCTCGTATCTAAGTAGATCAATCTAGTAGCTTTTTGCTTGGGATTTGTTTAGTTAAAAGTTAGCCATTACAACTTCGTGTATTTCATTTGTGTCCAACAACCAGACCAAGACCACTTTCGGATCCCCACCTTTATTAATACTTCATCTATATTCACAATATTTAGATTGCTTTTATCATATTCTTGCTTGTTCTTCGATTGTGTGCAGGAATAGACCTTCGTGGTCCGGTTGATCGTGCTCCAATGTGGTCAATAACTTCTCAGAGTTAGTTTAACGATTGTTAAGACACAACGTCGTGCATGTTTGTAGTTGGATCTTCAAAGTCGACTCCACCAAATCGATAACTATCATCTCATCGAATGATCGGGACACCCTCGCCTCTATCACATAGTGAATACTAGGGATCAAGCCCTAACAAACTGACTCGATTACATAAGAAATCTAATCCATCTTCATCACCAGTATGCCTACGAAGAAATTACTCACTAATGATGGTGAGCGGTATTGCAAATTCATACCGTAAATCATCATTTTAGGCAAATATAACTCAAATAAAAAAGCAATAACTATAAAACTCAAAAGTTTTTAACATCATACAATACAATGATTATCTCAAATACAACAAATGTTTAAATCCGAATAACAAATGGTTCAGAATTATTACAATAACAAATCGTCCAGAATTAAAACAATTGTTAAAATCATACAAATAAATCATATTAATAAAATGGAAGTAGAAAATCGGAATGGAAGCATCTCTCCATCTATGAAAATAAAATCAGGGCTACATCAAAATTCGCCCGACGGCCGATTTGGAGCTCAAAACCGGAATCAAGACTGGCGCAAAGCAGCAAATCTTACCTTTCACCGAGTGGAAACACAGTCTTCGAAGCCTCCTTCTCCCCCACCGCCGGCAGAAAGCTTAGCCGTCGAAGCCTTTCCTTCTCCACCACAGCCGGCCGCCTCCTCTACTTCCCCCCGCCTTCCTACGACCCGCGCAGACGTCTGCTACTAAATCTTGCTTGGAGCAGCCGGATCCGCCTACAACGTGACACCAATAGAAGCTCCCGCCGGGATGCATGGTGGTGGCGGCCGCGGTCCACCCACCGCTGGAAATGGCGGCCCCCGAGATCGAATTTTAGTGGAGAAGATGTGGGCGAGGACGACCGAAGGTCTCCACGGCGCGGGGTGAACGGAGGTGGCCGGAGGAAGCAAGATTTACTGGAGATTTGGGGAGGGGCGGTAGGGAAATGGTGGGTGGGCACGGAAATTTCCCTCCCGCCAAGACTCACTTGGTACAGGAGAAACCGCAAAGGATGAGAGGAAAACACAAGATTTGGCAGCCTACGGGCGATTTTTACAGCTCGCCCTGAAAATTTGTACGGGTCAGCTGAATATATGGTACCTTTTTAGGTTGTTTTTGGGGCCTGATACCGTATATCGACGGTTATTTTGCGGGTCTGGCGGATATAGCGGATCTGCTAGAGATGCGCTTAATTTTGGCATATATGTGCAGTACTGGTGGGTTTTTTTCATAAATAAAAAATGTGAGGGTGTTTGTGCAAAGATACATCAGGAAGAGCGACACTCACGCTGGTGGGGTCATACACATGATGCACCCTCATATGCGTATTGTGATCATATATGCATGCTTGAGTCAAGTTAAATGACCATTCAATCGTATTTTTAAAATTCTAGCATCAAACTGAAATTACCAGGCAAGTTTCTTTCTTTCTTTTTTGAACCGGGCTAACCCCCTTTCCATTACTTAGAATGGTAATACAACAGTCTAAAACATAGAGAAGTCTAAGGACAGGGAGAAGGGGAGAGCGAGTTCAACGCACTACTAGGAAACCCACCACACTCGCCCGCCGTCGAAACGAGCGCTATGGGGCGAAAACCTAGTAGCACCATTCATCTAGACCTATTACAAAAGATAGCCATAAACCACAAGTTTTTAAGATAACAAATCTCAAGGAGCCGTAGCCCACTCAGCAGGCATCTTCAGTCGAACATGAAAAAGAAACAGCAAGACATGGGCACTGGGGAGGATCTGCTTTTTCAGTCTCCAATCTTCATTGCCGCATCACAGGCCCGCATCAGCATCAGCGTCCCATTGCGAATCATCTCCGCCCGTGCTCAAAGTTGCTTGATGTCGTCTCCAACCTGAAGACCTGCCCAATATAGAAGAAAGGAAAGCACAGTAAAAACAATCTCGAAGGGGATTTAATCATCTTCTTCTCAAAAGGTGGCACTATTCCATGCCAACCAGATAGACCAAGTAACCGCGCCCAAAGCCACAGCATAGAAGTGTTCATATCCAGATATGAAGGAGTAGCACCACACGACGAATTGCCAGCAGTTCCTGGGGCAAAGATCAGTCCCAAGTGTCACCCCAATAGATCTTCAAACAACTCTGGCAACAGGACATTCAAAGAACAAATGCTGGGAAGTTTCAATTTGTTGGCAGAAGTAACACACAGGTTCCTAGGCCACTTACGCTGCCGCATCACCTGCCTAGTCAGAACGACATCTTGCGAGAGTTGCCAAAGGAAAATTTGGATTTTAAGTGGAATTTTAGCTTTCCAAATCCACCTAAAGTTGCACCCGCTAAGGGGTTTTTTGGGCCACTTATACATGGATTTAGTAGTGTATTTGCCAGATTTGTTCAAGCTCTAGTACATCGAGTCAGGGTGATGTAGGGTAGAACCCTAGACGCCCATCTTTCACGTTTGCAGGGAATCCTACCAAGAACACGTGAGGGGAAACGAGGGGAACACGAGGGAAACACAAGAGGAAAGACTCAACCAATAAGAATATAGTCATACATGCGCTAGATCCTCGAAACACAAAAGGGTACAAGATCCGAATACAACAAAGGACGATACATAGGGTAACCGGTTCTTCTCCGTGAGGAGGTCTAATGACCCACAAGTGTAGGGGGTAAATCGTAGTCCTTTCAATAAGTAAGAGTGTCGAACCCAACGAGGAGCAGAAGGAAATGATAAGCGGTTTTCAGTAAGGTTTTCTCTGCAGGCACTGAAATTGTAGGTGATAGATAGTTTTGTGATAAGATAAATGGAACGAGCAACGAGTAAATAAAGTAAATAAAGTGCATCAAGGTGGCCCAATCCTTTATGTAGCAAAGGATAAGCCTGGACAATTTCTAATAATGAGAAAGGAGCTCCTGAGGACACATGGGAATTATCGTCAAGCTAGTTTTCATCACGTTCATATGATTTGCGTTCGATACTTTGATAATTTGATATGTGGGTGGACCGGTACTTGGGTACTGCCCTAACTTGGACAAGCATCCCACTTATGATTAACCCCTATTGCAAGCGTCCGCAACTACAAAAGAAGTATTAAGGTAAACCTAACCACATCATTAAACATATGGATCCATATCAGCCCCTAACGAAGCAACGCATAAACTAGGGTTTAAGCTTCTGTCACTCTAGCAACCCATCATCTACTTATTACTTCCCCATGCCTTCCTCTAGGCCCAAATAATGGTGAAGTGTCATGTAGTCGACGTTCACATAACACCACTAGAGGAAAGGACAACATACATCTCATTAAAACATCGAACGAATACCAAATTCACATGACTACTAATAGCAAGACTTCACCCATGTCCTCAGGAACAAACGTAACTACTCACAAAGCATATTCATGTTCATAATCAGAGGAGTAATAATATGCATAAAGGATTTGAACATATGATCTTCCACCAAGTAAACCAAATAGCATCAACTACAAGGAGTAATCAACACTACTAGCAACCCACAAGTACCAATTTGTGGTTTTGATACAAGATTGGATACAAGAGATGAACTAGGGTTTTGAGAGGAGATGGTGCTGGTGAAGATGTTGATGGAGATTGACCCCCTCTCGATGAGAGGATCGTTGGTGATGATTTCCCCCTCCCAGAGGGAAGTGTCCTCGGCAGAATAGCTCCGCCAGAGCCCTAGATTGGTTCCGTCAAGGTTCCGCCTCGTGGCGGTGGAGTTTCATCCCGTAAGCTTGCCCATGATTTTTTTCAGGGTAAAAGTGATGATATAGCAGAAGATGGACGCCGGAGGCCCACCAGGGGGCCCAGGAGATAGGGGGCGCGCCCTATAGGGGGGGCGCCCCTGTCTCCTGGACAGGGTGTGGGCCCCCGGCGTATTTCTTTCGCTCAGAAATTCTTATTAATTCCAAAAAGTTGTTTCATGGAGTTTCAGGACTTTTGGAGCTGTGCAGAATAGGTTTCCAACGTTTGCTCCTTTTCCAGCCAGAATTCCAGTTGTCGGCATTCCCCCTCTTCATGGTAAACCTTGTAAAAAAGAGAGAATAGCCATAAGTATTGAGATATAATGTGTAATAACATCCCATAATGCAATAAATATTGATATAAAAGCATGATGCAAAATGGACGTATCAACTCCCCCAAGCTTAGACCTCGCTTGTCCTCAAGCAGAAGCCGAAATCGAAAAATATGTCCACATGTTTAGAGATAGAGGTGTCGATAAAAAATAAAATACGGACATGAGGGCATCATGATCATTCTTATAATAGCAACATATATATATATATATATATTTCATCATGTGATTTCTTATGCTTAAGTAACAATCAATTCACAATATCAAGTATGGTTCAAAAACTTCATTGGGAACCAACAAACTATAATCTCAGTCATTGAAGCAATTGCAATTTATCGTAACATCAGAAAGAGTCAACAATAGAGCTTTTCAGCAAGTTCACATACTCAACTATCATGTAGTCTTCTATAATTGCTAACACTCGCGCAATACTTGTGGTTATGGAGTTTCAGCCGGACACTGAGAAAGATAGGGGCTTATTGTGTTGCCTCCCAACGTATTCACCTTTAGGTGATGTCAACAATAATAGCCCATGCTAACTTACATCCAATTGGATATATATATATCATGATCTTTCAAACATGAGGAGCTTGCCAAAGGATAAAATGAAAAAGGGAAAGGTGGGGATCACCTTGACTCAAGCATAAAGTAAAAACATAAAGTAAAAGATAGGCCCTTCGCAGAGGGAAGCATAGGTTGTCATGCGCGTTTAGGGTTGATGCACAAAATCTTAATGCAAAAGAACTTCACTTTATATTGCCCCATTGTATGTGGACCTTTATTATGCAGTCCGTCGCTTTTATTACTTCCACAACAAGATCGTACAAAGCTTATTTTATCTGCACTAATAAGTCATACATGTTTAGAGAGCAATTTTTATTGCTTGCACCGATGACAACTTACTTGAAGGATCTTACTCAATCCATAGGTAGGTATGGTGGACTCTCATGGCAAAAATGGGTTTACGGGTATTTGGAAGCACAAGTAGTATCTCTACTTGGTGCAAGGAATTTGGCTAGCATGAGGGAGAAAGGCAAGCTCAACATGTTTGGAAGGTCAATGACAATATACTTTAACCGAGATGTCGGAAAACATAAACCATTACGTTGTCTTCCTTGTCCAACGTCAACTCTTTTAGCATGTCATACTTAATGAGTGCTCCCAACTATAAAAGGTGTCCAAGATAATATATTTATATGTGAACCCCTCTTTCCTTATCACTTCCTATTAATTGCAACGATGACCAAGGCTAAGTTTATCAACTCTCAACAATTTTTATGCCTCATACTTTCTATGTGTGAAGTCATCACTATCCATAAGATCAATATGAACTCTTTTATTCTTTCTACTTTCTCAAGATCATAGCAACATAGAAAGCCCTTGACTCAACACTAATCTTTATTATAGATAGCTCATGGACTCGATTATAAAAAGAGATCGCAAAGCAAAACTCAAACTACTTGATATCAAACTTCAATCTACTAGATCAAGATACTACTAAAAGGATCAAACTAAATAAAACGGTAAAGATAGGAGTGTGATGGTGATACGATACCGGTGCACCTCCCCCAAGCTTGGCAATTGCCAAGGGGAGTGCCCATACCCATGTGATTATGTCCTCGGAGGTGGTGATGATGACGATGGATAATCACACATCGAGCGTAAAAGCTCCTCCAACTTGCGGATAATGCCCTTGAGCCCGGCGATATGATCCTTCAACAAAATATTCTCCTGTGTAAGATATTTGTTCTGTATGCGAGCTAACTCAATCATCTTGAAAGCTTCAATCTCTGTTGGAGTGAAAAGGTTAGGTAAAGGTTGAGGGATGTCTTCTTCTTTCACCACCGTAGCTTGAACCTCCATGGCCTTCTTGATCCGTTGGTCCTTGTTGATCTCTTCTAGTTCTTCTCTTTTCAGCTCTATCTTCAATAGCCAAGCATCCTTATCTTCGTTGTTGGAGGAGGGTGAAGTCATGGTGCTCTAGATCTGCAACGGAAATAGCTCGAAACGAAAACAGAGGATATTTGCGTGGTACGGTGGTCAAAACCTTCAGAAGTACATATAATGAATGTTTACCAACCAAAATACGTAATGTGCAAGAAAATGGAGTCTGGGAGGCACACAAGGTGCCCACGAGATAGGGGGTGTGCGCCCTAGAGGGGGGGGCGCCCTCCACTCTCGTGGGAGCCTCGTGTACCTTTCGGATTACTTCTTTCTTCCTAAAATTCTCAAATATTCCAAAACTGATAAAAATTGCCATTGGAGTTGTTTTGGAGTCGGTTTACTTACCATACCACATACCTATACCTTTTCGGAGTTTGGAACGTTCTAGAAAGTGTCCCTTATGTATTCCTCAGGAGTTACGGTTTCAATAATATTAGTTTCAACATTGATAGGATTACCTGAAATATAGTGTTTAATTCTTTGACCGTTTACCACCCTCGGATTTGTGCCTTCGAAGTTGTTGATTTTTATGGCACCAGAACGATAGACCTCCTCGATAATGTAGGGACCTTCCCATTTTGAGAGAAGTTTTCCTGCAAAAAATCTTAAACGAGAGTTGAATAATAATACGTAATCTCCTACGTTAAACTCACACTTTTGTATCCTCTTATCATGCCAGCGTTTGACTTCTTCTTTGAATAGCTTGGCATTCTCATAGGCTTGGGTTCTCCATTCATCAAGTGAGCTAATATCAAACAACCTCTTCTCACCAGCCAGTTTGAAGTCATAATTGAGCTCTTTAATAGCCCAATATGCCTTATGTTCAAGTTCAAGAGGTAAATGACATGCTTTTCCATAAACCATCTTATATGGAGACATACCCATAGGATTTTTGTATGCAGTTCTATAGGCCCATAATGCATCATCAAGTTTTTTGGACCAATTCTTTCTAGATCTATTCACAGTCTTTTGCAAAATTAATTTGAGATCTCTATTGCTCAACTCTACTTGACCACTAGACTGCGGGTCATAAGGAGATGCGATTCTATGATTGACATCATACTTAGCAAGCATCTTACGGAAAGCACCATGAATAAAATGTGAACCACCATCAGTCATAAGATATCTAGGGACTCCAAACCTCGGAAAAATAACTTCTTTAAGCATTTTAATAGAAGTGTTATGATCAGCACTACTAGTTGGAATAGCTTCTACCCACTTAGTAACATAATCAACAGCAACTAAAATATGTGTATAACCATTAGAGGCAGGAAAAGGTCCCATATAATCAAAGCCCCAAACATCAAACGGTTCAATAACAAGAGAATAATTCATAGGCATTTCTTGTCGTCTATTAATGTTACCTATTCTTTGACATTCATCACAAGATAAGACAAACTTACGAGCATCTTTGAAGAGAGTAGGCCAATAAAGCGTGGTGTCCTCCATAGGATTCAGAGTGACACTTGCGTAGAATCTATTCCTGTTCATGCTCAAGCACTCAACGTCTAATAACACCATCTACTCCTTCTTTATAAAGGTGTGGATAGTCCCAGAAGTAATGTCTTAAATCATAAAAGAACTTTTTCTTTTGCTGGTATGTGAAACTAGGCGGTATATATTTAGCAACAATGTAATTAGCATAATCAGCATACCAAGGAGCAGTACGAGAAGCATTGACGACCGCTAATTGTTCATCAGGAAAGCTATCATTAATAGGTAGTGGGTCATCAAGAACATTCTCTAACCTAGACAAGTTGTCTGCAACGGGGTTCTCAGCTCCCTTTCTATCAATAATATGCAAGTCAAATTCTTGGAGCAAGAGAACCCATCTAATGAGCCTAGGCTTAGCATCTTTCTTTTCCATAAGATATTTAATAGCAGCATGATCAGTGTGAATAGTAACTTTGGAATCAACAATATAAGGTCTAAACTTATCACATGCAAACACAACTACTAAGAACTCTTTTTCAGTAGTAGCATAATTTTTTTGGGCAGTATCAAGAGTCTTACTAGCATACTGGATAACATTCAATTTCTTATCGACTCTTTGCCCTACAACATCACCTACAGCATAATCACTAGCATCGCACATAATTTCAAAAGGTAAATTCCAATTAGGTGGCTGAACAATAGGTGCAGTGATCAAAGCTTTCTTAAGTGTTTCAAATGCTTCTACACAATCATCATCAAAGACAAAAGGAATATCTTTTTGCAATAAATTAGTCAGAGGCCTGGAGATTTTAGAAAAGTCCTTAATGAACCTCCTATAAAAATCGGCATGACTAAGGAAACTTCTTATACCTTTTATGTCCTTGGGACATGGCATCTTTTCAATAGCATCAACTTTGGCTTTATCAACTTCAATACCTCTCTTGGAGATCTTGTGCCCCAAGACAATGCCTTCATTAACTATAAAGTGACACTTTTCCCAATTCAAGACGAGACTAGTGTCTTCGCATCTCTGCAAAACTCGATCAAGGTTGCTCAAACAATCACCAAAAGAGGATCCATAGACGGAGAAGTCATCCATGAATACCTCACAAATCTTTTCACAAAAACCAGAGAATATAGCCATCATGCATCTTTGAAAGGTAGCAGGTGCATTACATAAACCAAAAGGCATACGTCTATAAGCAAAAGTACCAAAAGGGCAAGTAAAAGTAGTTTTAGATTGATCCTTCGCTGATATAGGTATCTGAGAGAAACCAGAATAACCATCTAGAAACAGAAATGTGTGTGTTTGGATAGTCTTTCTAGCATTTGATCAATAAAAGGTAAAGGGTAATGATCTTTCTTAGTAGCTTTATTTAACTTACGGAAATCAATTACCACCCTATAACCTGTAATAATTCTTTGCGGGATCAATTCATCTTTATCATTAGGAACGACGGTAATACCTCCCTTTTTAGGAACACAATGGATAGGGCTTACCCATTCAGTATCAGCAACAGGATAAATAATACCTGCCTCAAGGAGCTTTAGTATCTTCTTTCTTACCACTTCCTTCATCTTGGGATTTAATCGTCTTTGAGGATCTCTAACTGGTTTGGCAACGTCCTCCAATGTAATTTTGTGTTGACATAACGTGGGACTAACGCCCTTAAGATCATCCAGAGTATATCCAATAGCAGCTCGGTGCTTCTTCAGAGTTTTCAATAATCTTTCTTCTTCTTTCTCTGAAAGGTTAGCACTAATAATAACAGGATATATTTCTTTTTCATCAAGATAAGCATACTTAAGATTATCAGGTAATGGTTTGAGTTCAAACACGGGATCACCCTTGGGTGGAGGGGGATCCCCAAGAATTTCAATGGGAAGGTTATGTTTCAGCACAGGTTCCTGTTTAAGGAACACTTCATCTATTTCCTCCCTTTCCTTCATAAACATATTGTTTTCATGGTCTAGCAAATATTGTTCTAACGGGTAAGTTGGAGGAACAGCAATGGAAGCAAGACCAATAATTTCATCCTTGCTAGGTGGTTCCCATTCACGAGGTTGTCTACTAAACTTAGCAAAATTAAACTCATGAGACATACCATCTATGCCAACAGTGACGATATTCTTTTCACAATTAATCTTAGCACTAGTTGTATTCAAGAAGGGTCTACCAAAAATAATGGGACAAAAATCATCCTGTGGGGAGCCAAGAACAAGAAAATCAGCAGGATATTTAACCTTCCCACACAAGACTTCAACATCTCTAACAATCCCAATAGGTTTAATGGTATCCCTATTAGCAAGCTTAATAGTAACATCAATGTCTTCTAATTCAACGGGTGCAATGTCATGCATAATTTCTTTATATAGATCATAAGGTATCGCACTAGCACTAGCACCCATATCACATAAGCCATGATAACAATGATCTCCTATTTTAACAGAAATAATAGGCATGCCTATGACAGGTCTACGTGTCTTAGTATCAGGTCTAGCAATATTAGCAGTCTCACCAAAGAAAGAAATAACATGCCCATCTAAATCCTCATCCAAGAGATCTTTAACCATAGCAATACTAGGTTCAACATTAATTTGCTCAGGAGGTGTATAAGTCCTAGTATTACTCTTACGAACAACAGTCGAAGCTTTAGCATGATCCTTTACCCTAACAGGAAAAGGAGGTTTTTCAACATATGCAGTAGGAACAATAGGATCACCATAGGTAATAGTCTTTTCTTCGACTGTAGTAGGTGCAACTACTTTCACTTCAACAAGAGGATTATATTTAAACCACTTCTCTTTAGGGATATCAACGTGAGTAGCAAAAGATTCACAGAAAGTAGCTACTATCTCAGAGTCAAGTCCAGACTTAGCGCTCAATCCACGAAAAGCATCGGTATCCATAAAAGATTTAACACAATCGAACTTAGGTGTCATACCTGACTCCTTACCATCGTCGGAACCCCAATATTCAGAGTTGCATTTAATTCTTTCCAATAAGTCACATTTGAAATCAATAGTCTTCAGCATATAAGCACCAGCACAGGAAGTATCGAGCAGGTTCCGATTATCAAGAGAAAGCCGACCATAGAAGTTCTGAATAATCATTTCCCGAGAGAGCTCATGATTGGGGCATGAATATAACATTGACTTAAGCCTCCCCCAAGCTTGAGCGATGCTTTCTCCTTCGCAAGGCCAGAAATTATATATGTAATTACGATCACGATGAACAAGATGCATAGGATAGAACTTCTGGTGAAATTCCAACTTCAATCGCTTATAATTCCAAGATCCCGTATCATCACATAGCATATACCATGTCAATGCATCTCCCTTCAAAGATAATGGGAAGACCTTCCTTTTGACAACATCATCAGGAATACCTGCAAGCTTAAATAATCCACAAACTTCATCCATAAATATAAGGTGTAAATCGGGATGCAATGTTCCGTCTCCTGCAAATGGATTAGCTAGCAGTTTCTCTATCATACCCGAAGGAATCTCAAAGTAAATATTTTCATAAAGTTCAGTAGGTTGAGGAGCAACTCTTTGCTCTTCTGGTTGGGGTGAAGATACCCCAAACAAGCCCCTCAAAGGATTAGTTTCCATAGTGACAAGTAACAGAAAATTTCAGCACACTATATAAATGTTTCCTTACCAAGTTCCACTCACCAAAAGCGCTACACTCCCTGGCAACGGCGCCAGAAAAGAGTCTTGATGACCCGCAAGTGTAGGGGGTAAATCGTAGTCCTTTCGATAAGTAAGAGTGTCGAACCCAACAAGGAGCAGAAGGAAATGATAAGCGGTTTTCAGTAAGGTTTTCTCTGCAAGCATTGAAATTGTAGGTGATAGCTAGTTTTGTGATAAGATAAATGGTAATGAGCAACAAGTAAATAAAGTAAATAAAGTGCAGAAAGGTGGCCCAATCCTTTATGTAGCAAAGGATAAGCCTGGAAAATTTCTAATAATGAGAAAGGAGCTCCCGAGGACACATGGGAATTATCGTCAAGCTAGTTTTCATCACGTTCATATGATTCGCGTTCGCTTTGATAATTTGATATGTGGGTGGACCGGTACTTGGGTACTGTCCTAACTTGGATAAGCATCCCACTTATGATTAACCCCTATTGCAAGCGTCCGCAACTACAAAAGAAGTATTAAGGTAAACCTAACCATAACATTAAACATATGGATCCATATCAGCCCCTAACGAAGCAACGTATAAACTAGGGTTTAAGCTTCTGTCACTCTAGCAACCCATCATCTACTTATTACTTCCCCATGCCTTCCTCTAGGCCCAAATAATAGTGAAGTGTCATGTAGTCGACGTTCACATAACACCACTAAAGGAAAGGACAACATACATCTCATCGAAATATCGAACGAATACCAAATTCACATGACTACTAATAGCAAGACTTCACCCATGTCCTCAGGAACAAACGTAACTACTCACAAAGCAAATTCATGTTCATAATTAGAGGAGTAATAATATGCATAAAGGATCTAAACATATGATCTTCCACCAAGTAAACCAAATAGCATCAACTACAAGGAGTAATCAACACTACTAGCAACCCACAGGTACCAATTTGTGGTTTTGATACAAGATTGGATACAAGAGATGAACTAGGGTTTTGAGAGGAGATGGTGCTGGTGAAGATGTTGATGGAGATTGACCCCCTCTCGATGAGAGGATCGTTGGTGATGATTTCCCTCTCCCGGAGGGAAGTATCCTCGGCAGAACAGCTCAGCCAGAGCCCTAGATTGGTTCCGCCAAGGTTCCGCCTCGTGGCGGCAGAGTTTCATCCCGTAAGCTTGCCCACGATTTTTTCAGGGTAAAAGTGATGATATAGCAGAAGATAGACGCCGGAGGCCCACCAGGGGCTCAGGAGATAGGGGGCGCGCCCTATAGGGGGGCGCCCCGTGTCTCCTGAACAGGGTGTGGGCCCCCTGGCGTATTTCTTTCTCTCAGAAATTCTTATTAATTCCAAAAAGTTGTTTCATGGAGTTTCAGGACTTTTGGAGCTGTGCAGAATAGGTTTCCAACGTTTGCTCCTTTTCTAGCCAGAATTCCAGTTGCCGGCATTCCCCCTCTTCATGGTAAACCGTGTAAAATAAGAGAGAATAGCCATAAGTATTGAGATATAATGTGTAATAACAGCCCATAATGCAATAAATATTGATATAAAAGCATGATGCAAAATGGACGTATCAAGGTCTTGATGATGGTCTTCTCCGAGAGGAGGTCCTGAATCCAAGTGGATCTTCTCCGAGGAGGTGTCGGTCCCTCGCGGTGGAGTAGATCCGGATGGATGAGCAAGGCTCTATCTCAAAATATGAGCTATCACAATGCTAACTTTAGCTAGGAGGTGGGAGAGGTCTATTTATAGTCGTAGTACAAATGCGGGCTGAAGTGAAGGGGTACAGGGGCTTTAGCCCGAAGTTGCATGCACACAGGCAACGGACGTCCGCTGGTGACCGGTTGTCCCGTGGCTCATGGGCGTCCGGACGTCCGATAGTTGTCGGACTTCCGCTGTTTCCGTTCTGTGATGGTGGTACCGGACGTCCAGTCACTTCGGACTTCTGCTAATTTCCGTTCGGTGGTGATGGTGTCGGTCGTCCGGTGCAGGCCGGACGTCCGCTCGCTGGGAGGTGTGGCCGGTCGTCCGGTCCATGCCGGACGTCCGCTCGCTGTAGCATGTGTTGGCTGGGACTTGGGCAGGCTGGGCTTCAGGTGTCGGACGTCAGGTACCAGCCGGTCGTCCGGTGGCTGTAGCTTCAAAAGCAGCTCTCCTTCTTGTCTCTCGTACTTGGTGTCCTTGCCATCTTGGCCATTGGATGAAGCTGTTCCGTGGCCTCCTTCTAAGTACCTGATTACACATAGTCTCTCCCCTTGAGGTAGTAGCCATTTCTCATGTGTAGAAAGGGGTAGTTCGGAGAGGAGCGAGTTCACCTTATCTTCGATAGCATTTGCTCGAGCTCTTGTCATAGGTCCAAGTAGTGTCGTGGGAGATGTAGGTACGTCCATGGGGATGATCGTGGGATGCTCCGCATCATCTCCCCCCCCCTTGGGAAAGATCCGATCTCGGATCAAAAGCTTCATCTCCATGATATCGCGAGAGGTCCTTGACATTGAAGATGTCGCTCATGTTGTACTTGTCGCGTGGGAGGTCGATCTTGTAAGCGTTGTTGTTGTAGCATGCTAGCACCTTGAAGGGTCCATCGGCTCGAGGTAGAAGTTTGGACTTGCGTTTGTTGGGGAAGCAGTCCTTGCAAAGGTGTAGCCACACGAGATCTCCAATGTTGAATATCATGGGTTGCTTGTTGGTGTTGAGTATGGTCGCGTGTCATTGTACTTGGCGCTCGATGGTGTGCCTTGTATCTTCATGCAACTTCTTGAGGTAGCTTGCTCATGCACTCGCGTCCATGTTGGTGCGCTCTTGTAGTGGAAGAGGTAGAATGTCCAATGGGGACAACAGGTTGAAACCATAGACGACCTCGAAGGGGGACTTGCCAGTAGTCCTATGTCTTGCGCGGTTGTAGGCGTACTCGATGATGGGTAGACACTCCTCCCACTCCTTAATCTTCCTCTTGATCAACACGCGTAGTAGAGTGGAGAGTGTTCGGTTTGTCACTTCCATTTGGCCGTCGGTTTGTGGATGGTATGCCAAAGAGAACAAAAGCTTGATTTCGAGCTTGGCGCATAGAGTCTTCCAAAAGTAACTCAAGAACTTGACGTCGCAGTCTGAGACAATTGTCTTTGGTACTCCATGGAGACACAAGATTTCCCTACAAAAGATATTTGCAATATGTGAAGCATCGTCTATCTTGTTGCATGGGATAAAATGTGCCATTTTAGAGAATTGGTCCACAACAACAAACACGAAATCCTTTCCATTTTGAGTTCTAGGCAAACCAAGTACAAAATCCATGCTAATGTCTTCCTAAGGTTGATAAGGAATAGGAAGAGGCATGTAAAGACCATGGGATTGAGCTTTTGACTTAGCTTTGCGACATTTAGAGCATCGGTTGGTGAAGCGTGAGACGTCGCGGAACATCTTGGGCCAAAAGTAGTTCATGGAGAGCGTGGCAAAAGTCTTGTCGCGTCCAAAGTGTCCCATGAGGCCGCCTCCATGAGCCTCTTGCAAAAGGAGCAAACGAAGAGAAGACTTGGGAATGCAAAGTTTGTTAGCTCTCATAAGACAATCATCCTTTATCTAATATCGTTCCCAAGAAGTATACGTCAAACACTTGGCATAAGGAATAGCAAAAGTAGGATCATGCGCAGACAAGTCTTTTATGTGCTCAAAGCCAATGACATTCAACTCAAGTTTAGTGACACGCGTGCATATGCGGGAAATGGCATCAGCCACTATGTTTTCGTTACCCTTGATGTACTTGATGACATAAGGAAATGACTCGATGAATTCACTCCATTTTGCGTGACGCTTGTTCAACTTAGTTTGTCCTTTTAAGTACTTAAACGTTTCATGATCGTTATGAATGATAAATTCATGAGGGCGAATATAATGTTCCCATTCACGCAAAACTCACACTAAAGCATATAACTCTTTGTCATAGATGGGGTAATTGAGTTGCTCTCCGGAAAGTTCCTCACTAAAATATGCTATGGGGCGCTTCTCTTGTGTTAAAACACCTCCTATGCCGTGACCACTAGCGTCACAATGAATCTCAAAAGGTTTGTCAAAGTTGGGTAAAGCAAGCACGAGAGCATGAGTAAGCAAATTCTTAAGCTCATTAAATGCGGTATCTTGGGATGGTCCCCAAACAAAAGGCGCATTTTTCTTACTCAAGGAATGTAAAGGTGTAGCAATGGTGCTAAAATCCTTCACAAAGCAACGATAGAAACCGGCTAGACCAAGAAAACTACGCACTTGTTGCAAGTTGGTTGGTTGGGGCCAAGTTTTAATAGCATTGCTCTTAGATTCATCTACATGAACACCCTTAGAAGACACAACAAAACGCAAGAAAACAAGCTTATCAACACCAAAAAGGCATTTTCCACATTAGCATAAAGGCTCTCTTTCCTAAGGGTTTGCAACACGGTTCTAAGATGGGTGACATGATCTTTGAGATATTTGCTAAAGACAAGAATATCATCAGAATAGACCAAAACAAATACACCAACATAGGGACGAAGAACAAAGTGCATGACTCGCATGAAAGTACCGGGTGCTTCGGATAAGCCCATTGGCATAACTAGCCATTCATATAAGCCAAATTTGGTCTTAAATGTGGTTTTCCATTCATCACCTTCTTGGATGCGTATTTGATAGTAGCCACTCTTAAGATCAATTTTAGAGAAATGGCGGCTCTCCTAAGCTCATCAAGCATGTCATCTAAGCGTGGAATAGGATAGCGATATCTAATAGTGATAGCATTTATGGGACGGCAACCGGAAACCATGCGATAAGTACCATCTTCCTTTGGAACAAGTATGACCAGAACGACACAAGGGCTCAAACTTTCACATACTTGATCGTTGTCGATTAGTTGTTGTACTTGCCGTTGGATCTCCTTAGTTTCCTCGGGGTTGATGCGGTAGGGCGCCTTGTTAGGAAGAGGTGCTCCAGGGATGAGGTCGATTCAGTGCTTAATGCCTCATAGTGGAGGTAGACCCGGAGCTAGCTCATCGGGGAAAACATCTTGGAATTCCTGCAAAAGAGAAGACAACACTAAAGGTAGATCGTGAGAGGTGTTAGTTGTTGGTGCTTCATCTTTGCACACAAGGACAAAGTGCATAACACTAGATGGGTTCTCACACACTTCTCTCATCTCACTTTTGGTGGCAAATAGGACTAAGTTTTCCTTGTCACTCATCGTGGAGGCACTCAATTTTGGCTTGTGGCGCTCACTCTCTTTTGGGTGGATCACTCTCTCACTCTTTTCTCCATGATGGGTGGCTTGCTTGTCAGCGATCACTTGACTTGGAGACATGGGTCGTAGCACATACTCCTTTCCTTTCATCTTGAAGCTATAATGATTGGTACGGCCGTTGTGGATGACGCCGCGGTCAAATTGCCATGGTCGACCAAGAAGGAGGTGGCAAACGGACATCGGGACGACATCACACTCCAAAGTGTCTTCATATGCTCCAACTTTGAAGGATACTTTGACCGTATGCTCAACTTGTATAGTGCCAAAATCGCTTAGCCATTGGACCTTGTAGGGATGCGGGTGATTCATCTTGACCAATTGGAGCTTGGAGCATAATTCTTCACTTGCCAAGTTGTGACAACTACCTCCATTGATGATGACCTTGATGGACCTTCCATTGATGCCGGCCTTGGTGTGGAAGATGTGGCATCTTTGGTCTTTGTCTTGTTGATGTTGAAGAGTCAAGACTTTGGAGACAATGAGAGTGGGGCTTGAATCCTCATCACAAAAGACTTGATCATCTTCATCTTCATTCACGTGCCGGTGCATGGCCACTTTCTCAAGGGCTTCCATTTCCTCTTCACTCATGGAGTCATATGTTCTGTCGTCGTTGAGGATCATGGTGCGCTTGTTGGTACACTCAAAGGACTTGTGGCCTCGGCCGCCGCAAGTGAAATACTTGAAGGAGCTTGTCTTGACGGTCTCATCAGTTGGAGTAGATGATGAAGTGTGTGGCTTGAAGTTGCTTGTAGTAGGAGGACGACTTGAGGTTGTCAAAGCTTTCTTGTAACTGGACTTGTCATCATTGGTTATAGATGGCTTGGTTGAGGTAGAAGTTCGAGGAGTCGTTGAAGCTTGGTTGTTGGAGAAGTCGTAGCTCTTGGACGAGTACTTGGTGTACTTGAAGTCATCTTGCACTTGACGTTCCGCTTTGGTAGCTTTATGCACAATCTCAATGAGGTTGGGTAGGGTTGGAAGTCGGTAATCTTCTTGATGGGATGATTGAGGCCATTCAAGAAATGGGCCATAGTTTGCTCATCATCTTCCGTTACATTGGCTCTTATCATGGCTATCTCCATTTCCTTGTAGTATTCTTCAACACTCTTTGTTCCTTGCTTGAGTAGTTGGAGCTTCTTGAAGAGATCGCGGTTGTAGTAGGTTGGCACAAAGCATGCGCGCATGACATCTTTCATTTCCTCCCATGTGGTGATTAGGGGTTCACCTCTTGCTTCTCGTCGCTCAAGGACTTGTTCCCACCATATGAGCACATAGTCTTGGAACTCAAGTGATGCCATAGCGATCTTCTTCTCTTCCTCATAGTTGTGCAAATGAAAGATCTTGTAGACCTTCAATGCCCATGATAGGTACTCTTCGGGATCATTGCTTCCATTGAACTTGGTCATGCAGAACTTTAGCTTGCCGTAGCATTGCTCTTCATTGTGTTGGGGTCGAGGGTGATGATGACGCCCTTGACATGGAGGATTATCAACCTCATGTTGCTCTTGTTGAACTTGAGGTTGTGGAGGAGCTTGTCGAGCTTGTGGAGGAGCTTGAGGGACTTGACGATGCACTCTTGGTTGGTAGTTCCGCTCGTGAATTTCTTTGCTAAGTGCTTCCTCTTGATTGCGCCTAACTCGGTTGCGGTTGGAAATGACTCGACTTGATTCTTGAAGGGCACGTTGAGCCTCAAGGGCTTGTTCTTCACGTTTTTGTTGTTGAAGACATTGAGCCTCGGTGTCTTGTTCATCCTAATGTTGTCGCGCTCGCTCTTCCTCTTGGTGACATTGACGTTGTCGTTCTTGAGCTTGTGCAAGAGGAACTTGGTGTTGACGATGGCGATGTGCTTGCTCGTCGACTTGCTCTTGTGGATGATTGCTGTGTAGAGGATTGCGAGATGCTTAACAGTCTTGACGCGCGGCTCGACGTAGAGTGTTCGATGTCGGTGTACTTGAGCCGGAGAAGGTGTCGTCGGTGTGTCGACTTGAGCGGCTCTGTCTTGAGTATGAAGAAGTGGAAGAATGGAGGTTCACCAACAAGGCACGAATCTCGTCCATTCTTGCATCGTTATCTTGTTTGTGAGCGTCGAGCTTGTTGTCGAAGTAGTCTCTTGTTCGTTGCTTGGAGAGTCGCAAGTCGGTGGCGAGGTTGTCGATGCGGTCACTCATTGCTTGTTGCTCTTGATGCAAAGTTCGTTGTGCACCAAAGAGGTGGCTCTTGGTGACATAGGATGACATGTCGTCGTCTTGCTCGATGAAGAGTGGGTTGGTAGAAGAACTTGGCCTACCCATCATTCCAAACAAATATGTGAGTCGGAGAAAGAGAAGAACTTATACCAAATGTACCTTGACCGATGTTGAAGATGGATCAATGATCACTCAAATGTGGACAAGGAAATAGCACAATTGGTACCAATTCTTGTCGGTTCTCACACCTACACAGGTAAAAGCTTATGGTGGAGCTCGGTTAGGATGGTGGCACAAAATTTGATGCAAATGTTAGTGAGCTTCAATAATGTTGGAAAAGATTCACAAGTTTGCAAATGCAACAAGTAGACCAATATCAAGATGTGGTACACGGAAACACACACGTAAATAGATAAGTGGGGTCGTGCAACCAAGGAATGAGCCAAAATGTGGAGTCCACGAAAATGCTCTTGTTCCACAAGACTAGAGAGACGCTAGCACGATTGCACAATAGGCGGATACGGAACTTGTGCACAACCTAGTAGGCAAAAATGCAACGACTACTATCCCAAGTATGCTATATGTATGGCATTTCGATGGTATGATCCAAGATGATCGGATATGACAATCTTAATGTATTATGATGCTATGGTTCTTGCTTAGCCGCTCTTTGCTTACCTTTCCCTCTTTGCTTAAAAGCTTGTTTGGCTCTTTCACTTTTGAGCTCTTTTCTCATGCAAAACTTCACAAACCAAGATAGCAATTGTGTATGCGATGACAACTTTGTGACACAAAGGATGATACCAAGATAGCAATTGTGTATGCGATGACAACTTTGTGACACAAAGGATGATACCAAGATATGCACCACTATGATATGGTATGTATGCTATGTGGAGTATGATCACTAATGTGCACAAGTCATGTTGCCAGCAATACTTAATGGCTAGTCTTGATGGGTAAGCAATGCAAAAAGTAAGGCTATGTGGTTATAAATGCAAATGGCATGGAAAGACAAAGATGTCATCGAGGTTACCGCCGTGGTAGTCGTTTGTAGGCACGGACGGTTGTTAGTGATGTCGAGTCCTTGGTGAAGATGAGCAGTGGTGATGTTGATGTTGAACCGTACCTATATAGCCGAAACACAATAGGACACATGAACCACAATTCAAATTCTCAAAGACCAAAATGTGTCAAAATCGTCGTAGGTGGTAGCGGTGAGCGATGGTGGTGTGTGCAGAAAGCGGTGGTGGTATTGGGGTTCGCAAAAGGTGGTGGAAGGTGAAGAGGTGGTGGTGGCCGAACTGAATCTTTTCAGTTTCGTCAGGGTTCAGTGGACGTCCGGTGGAGAGCGGTCGTCCGGTCGTCGGACGTCCGGTGTTCAGCGGTCGTCCAGTGCCTGGGTGAACTTGGGCACGGTATGAACACTCGGGTTCATGGAGGAGGAAGGTGGAGAGGTCAAATCCGAGCGATTTTGTGGATGGAAAAGGTGGAGAAGATGGGGGAAAGCTAGATCCACACGTGGCAAAACAAATCCATGGATCAAATCCAACAAAACTTCAACATACCAACAAATCACAAAAAAATTGGGGCTATTTTTTGGTGGAGATTTTCGGATTTAGGATGAAATCAACAAAAGCAAGCTAGAAAACAAAGGGTAGGGGCTCCAAAAACGTGATCAACATG
The DNA here is from genome assembly GCF_018294505.1 of Triticum aestivum. Lineage (NCBI taxonomy): Eukaryota > Viridiplantae > Streptophyta > Magnoliopsida > Poales > Poaceae > Triticum > Triticum aestivum. The sequence continues at coordinate 268,415,606 of NC_057801.1, forward strand.
GCTCATGATACCAATATGATGTAGGGTAGAACCCTAGACGCCCGATCTTTCACGTTTGGAGGGAATCCTACCAAGAACACAAAGAACACGAGAGGGGAAACGAGGGGAACACGAGGGAAACACAAGAGGAAACACTCAACCAACAAGAATATAGTCATACATGCGCTAGATCCTCGAAACACAAAATGGTACAAGATTCGAATCCAATAAAGGACGATACATAGGGTAACTGGTTCTTCTCCGTGAGGAGGTCTTGATGATGGTCTTCTCCGAGAGGAGGTCTTGAATCCAAGTGGATCTTCTCCGAGGAGGTGTCGGTCCCTCGCGGTGGAGTAGATCCGGATGGATGAGCAAGGCTCTATCTCAAAATATGAGCTATCACAATGCTAACCTTAGCTAGGAGGTGGGAGAGGTCTATTTATAGTTGTAGTACAAATGGGGCCGAAGTGAAGGGGTACAGGGGCTTTAGCCCGAAGCTGCGTGCACACAGGCAATGGACGTCCGCTGGTGACCGGTCGTCCGGTGGCTCATGGGTGTCCGGACGTCCGGTAGTTGTCGGACTTCCGCTGTTTCCGTTTTGTGATGGTGGTACCGGACGTCCTGTCACTTCGGACTTCTGCTAATTTCCCTTCGGTGGTGATGGTGTCGGTCGTCCGGTGCAGGCCGGACGTCCGCTCGTTGGGAGGTGTGGCCGGTCGTCCGGTCCGTGCCGGACGTCCGCTTGCTGTAGCATGTGTTGGCTGGGACTTGGGCAGGCTGGGCTTCAGGTGCCGGATGTCCGGTCCCGACCGGTCGTCCGGTGGCTATAGCTTCAAAAGCAGCTCTCCTTCTTGTCTCTCGTACTTGGTGTCCTCGCCGTCTTGGCCATTGGATGAAGCTGTTCCGTGGCCTCCTTCTAAGTACCTGATTACACATAGTGTCTCCACTTGAGGTAGTAGCCATGTCTCATGTGTAGAAAGGGGTAGTTCGGAGAGGAGCGAGTTCACCTTATCTTCGATAGCCTTTGCTAGAGCTCTTGTCATAGGTCCAAGTGGTGTCGTGGGAGATGTAGGTACGTCCATGGGGATGATCGTGGGATGCTCCACATCACAGGGGTATCCGACAAGTTCATATTACGAACCTGACCTCGTAAATTAGACCACTGTTCTATCAGGTCAGTGTCCAATCTCCTGCGAAAGAAACTAGCGCAAGCTATGGATTCTAGCTTATCCAGAGTACAATCCTGGTCAACACAAATGTCAAACAGGCGAGGGAATTGTTCCTGGAAAAGAGTCAACCCATTGATAGAATCTTTCCATAACCTGGTCAGATTGCCTGTCCCCACGTGGATCTTCCTGCCTATCATGTACAGATTATTGCTTTTCAACAGGTTTTTCCAGCAAGGTGAGTCAGAGAAACGAGGACCCACAGTCGCAACAGTTTGGTTACGCAAATATCTAGCCCTGACAATATCTTGCCAGATCCCTTTCTGGGTGTCAAGTTTCCACCACCACTTTAGCATCAGACTAATATTTTGTTTGCCTAAATCTTTAACTTCGAGCCCCCCTTATCTTTTGGTCTACAAATCCTGTTCCATTTGACCAAGTGGTATCTCCAATTCTTATTACACCCCTGCCAGAAGAATCTCCTTATGTGTTTATCCAACTTTTCCACAAAGATTTTGTTCATCAACCACATAGACATGTGGTACAGAGATAGTTGTGTGACCACCGAGTCTAACAGGGTATGTCTCCCTCCCATAGAAGCAGCATTAACAACCCAAGCATCAAATCTTAGAAGATACTTATCAACTATGAATTTCCAATCATAATTTCTAAGAGCCATGGAACTCACCGACATAGCCAGATATTTAAGAGGGAATTGACCTATGTCACAATTGAATAGATCAGCATAAGCCTTAGCAATCTGGGCATCCCCCGCAACGGTTAAGATTTCTCTTTTATGGAAATTAACCTTGAGGCCAGACATCATCTAAAAAACGTACAACAGGAGTTTAAGGTTAATAGCTCTGTCTATATCATGCTCCAGACAGATGATTGTATCATCTGCTATTGCAACACCGCAACTCCATGAGGAATTAGATCCGAGACTAACCCCACAATAAGATTGTTTTTTGGGCATTCTTAATCATTTTTGTGAGGCACTCCACAGCCAAGTTAAACAAGAAAGGTGAATAGGGGTCCCCCTGGCGCACCCCTTTGACACTTTGGAAATAAGGCCCAACATAGTTGTTTAATTTGATACTAACCGTGCCATTGTGGAGGATCTATTTAACCCAACCACACCATTTAGGATCAAAGCCTCGCATTTTATGACATTCTAGCAGGAAGTCCCAGTTAACTTTGTCGTATGCTTTTTCAAAATCAAGTTTGAGGATCACCCCGACCCTCTTTTTGACATGAGTATAATTGAGAAGTTCATGGAGGGCCAGCGCCCCATCCATAATGCTTCTGCCTTTCGCAAAAGCATTCTGAGTGGGGCTAATAAGAATATCAGCGTACCTAGCCACTCTCCTATCCATGACTTTGGTAATCAACTTGTAAGGGCAACGAAGCAAACAAATCGGACGAAATTGTTGTATACGGTCAGCCCCCGAAATTTTAGGGAGTAATGTAATGATACCATAGTTAAGGCGTTTCACATCCAGGGTATCCTTGTGAAAACCGTCAAAAAGTTGCATAATATCATTTTTAACTATATCCCAACAGCACTGATAAAATTCAGCAGGAATATTACCAGGCCCTGGGGCTCTGTTGATATCCATGTCAAACGGAGCATCTTTGACCTCTTCAGAGAATTCTCTAATTAGGTTAGCATTATCTTTTGCCGAGAGTTTTTCATCATCTCCCCAGGTATTAGGATCCAAGTGAAACAGATTTCCTGGGGCAAGGCCAAAGAGCTCTTTATAAAAGTTTGTGGGTATGGGTTGACAAGTTATCAGTGCCCTCAATCTCCACCTCTCCACACTTGAGAGCATGTATTGTATTTTTTTCGTTTGCGGCCATTGGCTATTTTATGAAAATAGTCCGTATCACGATCTCCTCGTGAGACTGATGTAGCCACCACGCAAGTTTCTATGACTCCAAGGGATAGTACCTTGACTAGCATAACTATGAGGTGGCAAAGCGTGACAAAGGGAAGGCTCTCCCTCCCTTCGAATTCAAAATGAGGAAAGGCTCTCTCTGTCTCACTCCCGCGACTGGTTGCGGCGGCCAAACGAGGGCATTGGCGGCGGCAGAGGTCAGTTCTCCCGTCTATACCTCTCCCCCTCCGGCATCTCCCCTATCTCGCTATCGCGGTGGGCGCTCTCGTTAGGATGCGACGGCGGTGGCGGTGGCGGTGGCGGTGGCGGAGGCTTGATGGGCTAGGCGGTGGCTTTGGTGGTGCGGATGGAAAGCGGAAGCGGGGGCGGCGAACTGAAGAAGAGGAGTTGGCGCTGGTAGTAGCTGTGATGTACAGATCCGAGTAGACGAGATCTTGTTTCAAAATCTCTTCCCCGCTCCACAACCCACCTCTCTGCTGCATCTGCCTGACACCTTTCTCCCGCTCTAGAAGCTTCCAGAACCTTCGCCCGCGCGGATGGAGAACCGACAGAATACTGGCCTCAAGGTACTGCCGCCTAACCCCTCCGCCACTTCTGTACCCACCCATTTCGTCTCATTTTTCTCCCCTTCTGTGCCTTCGCTTCGTTTGCGCGCAGAAGCGGAAGCTTCTGGGGACGGTGCGGGAGCAGGAGCCTGCTATCAAGGAGATGTGCCAAGGTAAACCTGAGCAGATTCCGTCCTTCTCGGCCGGAGATGTTTTTTTTTGACGTTTTGTGATTTGGATAATGCAGCCCTGAAGGAGATGGAAAGCAAGCTCAAGAACCTCCGGACGACAACAACCGGCTCCGCGGCGAGCTGTAAGATCGAATGCTTGTGTTGTGCGTGTTGATTTGGGTTCGCTTTTATTTCGCGGGGAATGACGGCTGAGACGCTGGTTCTGCTCTTGTTGTTGTTTCTTTTATACCAGGCTCGACAAGGACCGGCAGTTTGCGGAGACGCGGACACTTGTGGTTGACAGGGAGCGTCAGCTTTCCAAAACCCAGACACTTCTAGCTGACAGGGAGCAGCAGCTTGAGGCCCGGCCACTTCCAGTTGACATTGAGTTTCCTTGTCTAATTTCGAGTTATTCTCCCTTTACCACTTGGTCAATGCTTGGAAGTTTAGAGAATGGACATCGATGGTGTGCTGGCATTGGTCATGCATGTATGGGGACTAATAGTCTAATACACGTCTTCTTGAAATGGAGAGCAGTAATGTCGCCTCAGAGCAACTTATCTTTGTTATAATCTGAATTTCAGGCAACTCATATATCTTAGTATTTGAATAGTTTTGCATCTAAGTATTTGAATGCTGTAAGCAACTACTTCTCCCGGGGGGAGGGGGGTGGTGATCTGGTGGTGGCAACCCGGGATACTTCGCTTTTTTTTAGAAAAGGAGGATGACCCCCGGTCTCTGCATCTGGAAGATGCATGCGGTCACTTTATTGATTATTCTCGAAGACCTTACAAAGTATTACAACAATATGGCTGAATCCGCCATCTTGGCAACATATGTCATTACTCCTATCCATATGATGAAGGGGTACTAGTTGTGCCAAATACCCAGACCACTCACCTAAGCCTATCATCAACAGCTAGAAGCCCCAGCCGACCACATGCCGGGTCTGGGGCATAAACTGGTCTGACGCACTCACATGCGTCGTCACCGCCATCTCCCACAGGTCCGTCTTCAGAGCAGATACTAAGGCTTCTACCTTGTCAGGCCACTCTGCCATCGACGTCACCATGACGCCAGACAACTACCTCCTCCTGCGCGAGTCCATCACCGCGCATCGGGTGCCGAGTCTCCACTGCGCCACGCCGCCGAAATCCGCCGTCATCAATGTGTAGGATGAAGCACCGCTCCACCAAAAAAGCCGCCCATTGGTCCCTCGATTCCGTGTACGCCTCCAAGAATGACGCCCCCAAGGAGGAAACGACACCAACGCGCCGCCGTCATCCGATCTACTAATCTAGGATTTCCCCCGAAGGTAGCGGATAGAGGTCTGGAGCTTCTCCACGGTGATCTTGGCATCAAGCCGAGAACGAGGTTTTCACCCGGATCCGCTCGAAGAACCTCCATCAAGCATCGTGTGCACGGGTCGCCGCCGATCTGAGCCGCCGCACATCGAGCAGGCCGCACCGGCCAGATCAAATCTGTCCGGAGGGCAAACCACGCATTGCGCCGACCCAACCACCAGGCCCTCCATGCCGTCACCGCCGATCCGAGGTCAGATGGTCCGTCGCCGCAGACCCGGCCGCCGCCGCCGAACGCAGACAAGGCCGCTGCCCGAAGCAGGGCCGGCCGCCGCACCCCCACCATCTCCGCCCTAGGTCGAGGCGGCCGCCGTGCCGCCGCCGGTCAAGGCAGGCCCGCCACGCCACCAAGGCCAGATCGGCCGTGCCACCACACGCCGCGGGGCTCCGCACCACCCCCATGGCGCAGGAGAGAGGGAAGGCCCCCGCCACCGCCGTCAGCCCCCGGGCTATAGGCCGGCGGCGGCAGAGGGAGGGATGGAAGGAAGTGGAGCCCCCGGCGGCTAGGGTTGCGATCCCGCCCGAGTCGCCTGAGCGGGGGCGACGCGGGAGGTGGGGGGGATGGCTTTCGACGAGTACGGCTCCAATCTTCCTGCCTCGGACCAGCTTGCCGTCGCTTCGGTGGCGGCGCCCGTGGCCATCCAGCCCTCCTCTCCGATGCTAGGAGGGGGTGGATTCGGGATGTGTGCTCAATGAAGATTCTGGTCCCACTCCGGCGTCGGGGCGTCGTGTGTTGAGCGGCTCAGGCAAGCAGCCCAAGAAGACAGCGGGGCGGAAGCCTGGGTCCAAGACGGTGGCGCCGGTGGCTCCTGGGCCTGTGGAGGCGATGCGTGGCGAGCTCGGGGCGGCTCTGGTGGCGTCCGGCCCTTCCGTCAAGGCCAAGCGATCCAAGGCGACCCCCGTGGTGCAGCGCGCCCCCAGCGTGCGCGCCAAAGCCAAGCTGGGGGACATAATGTCCCTGGAGAGTGCCAAGCTGCGCGCGGCTGACAAGAACATGGATGTATCAGGTAACCCAATCCCCTCCTTTAGGATTCTGAATGCATTTACAGACGATCATCTTGTTTCGATCCTAAATGATAGTGGCGTTGCGGTTGAGTCCTCCACTGAGGATATTATCTTGTTAGTTCGTGCGAGGGAAGAAGCTCAGGCTGTTGTTGCTACTGCTGCTGCTGCTCGCTGTGCTGCAGAGAAGGCAACGGCCGAGCAGGTCGCGGCACCAGTAGGGGCTGGTGCGTGCCATGAGCCCAACGAGGGGGATGAGTCTAGGGCAGCCTTGGACGCCCCTTCTTCCAGTCGTGTGCCGGCGCGGAAGAGAGTGGCCAAAGCCGTGAGCTCTCGTGGAGTTCGCCTTCGCAACCGTATTATCTAATGTGGCACATCTTCTGGAGTATTCACGGATGCGGCCATGGGGGCCGGCGGACGCAACTTAGAGAATATATGGCAAAGAACGTATCGATTTCGTGGCGTTGCAGGAAACAATCAAAGCCGACTTCACGTTTAGAGATCTCCTCGCGTACGATCCCTTGCATCGTTTTGGCTGGTTCTGGATACCCTCCTCTGGCAACTCGGGTGGTCTCCTTATGGGTTGTAATCGTGATGTGTGTGATGTAATTCTGTGGGAGTCCGGTGTTTTCTTTATTGCAGCAACTGTTCGACACCGCGTTTCTGGGTTGACCTGGGTGATTGTGAGCGTCTATGGGCCGGCCGACCATGCGAGGTTTGCTGATTTCTTGGGTGAGATCACGGCCCTGGTTGGGGCTAAAAGAGCGGTTAATCTGTCGCTAGCAGTTGGCGGAGATTTTAACTTGATCCGCTAGGGGGCGGACAAAAACAACGGCAATATTGACTAGGCAAGGGTGTCCCTTTTCAATAATGCGATTGCGGCCGCCGCGTTGCGTGAAATTGCGAGGACAGGTGCTAGATTTGCATGGACTAACAAACAGCGGGCGCCTGCCCGTTGTGTTCTCGACCGCGTTTTCTATACTGGAGACCGGGAGTTGCTGAGACGCGCATAGGGTCGGACCATATCCCTTCAATTTTATCCTCTGGGGAGGACAACGCTCGGCGTAGCAGAAGATTTTTCTTCGAAACAGCGTGGTTTGAGGCCGAGGGTTTCGCCCAGATGGTGACGGACCGCTGGGAGCTGATCGGGAGTGAGCTTGGCCGCCAACGCGGCCCTACGGAGTTCTGGTCCTCCGCGGCTGTGACTCTGCGAGCCTTCCTCCGGGGTTGGGAGCTAATTATGGCAGCGAGTCTAAAAGAGAAAGGGGGCAGCTTGTTGAGGAGATCGCGTCCCTAGATGTTCAGGTAGATGCCAGACCTTTCTCCGAAGACTAATGGGCGCATAGATACTGTCTGGAAAACCAAGTCTTGGCGATCCTGAGAGCGGAAGAGGAATATTGGCGTCGTAGGGGCGGTGTCAAGTGGGTCACGAAAGGTGACGCTAATACCGGATACTTCCATGCATACGCCAATGGCCGAAAGCGTAAAAGCTCTATTCTGAGACTTCAGTCAGAAAATGGCCTTCTAGTGACCCAAAGTGAGATAGTGAGTCAAATTTATGATTTCTTCATCGGACTGTTGGGAACAGCCGAAGAGAAAAGACTCAGCCTCCGGGACGGTTTGTGGGATCCAACGGAGAAAGTGTCTCAACAGGAAAACGATGCCCTTGCATTGTCCTTCCTGCTGCAAGAAATAGATAGGGCCCTTGCTGACATGAAGAATGACACGGCTCCAGGTCCGGATGGTTGGCCGGTGGAGTTCTTTAAGAAGTTTTGGCCTGTCATTAGAGACCTGTTTCATGCGATAGTGAATGGCTTCGCCCTAGGCACAGTAGATATGTCCCGCCTCAACTACGGTGCCATTTGCCTGATCCCTAAGGTCAAAGGGGCGGACTCCATTAAGTTGTTTCATCCAATTACCCTCATTAATGTGCCTTTCAAGATCTGTGCTAAGGCCTACGCCACTAGGCTGGCTCCTGTAGCACAACATATTATTCTTAAGAGCCGAACTGCTTTTCTCAAGAGTAGAAATATCCTTGAAGGTCCGATAGCGCTTCTGGAGATAGTCCATGAGCTTAAACGAACAAGGAGGCAGGGAGTAATCCTAAAACTGGACTTTGAAAAGGCCTATGACGGCGTGAACTGGGAGTTTGTGCGGGAGGTCCTCCTCAAAAAGGGTTTTGAGGCAGGATTTGTGCATCGTATCATGCACTTGATCACCGGAGGGCACACCGCGGTCATAATCAAGAGCGAGATGGGGAATTTTTTCCGCAATAAAAAAGGGCTACGGCAGGGAGACCCCATCTCTCCGTTAGCTTTTAACTTTGTAGCGGACGCCTTGTCGGCCATGATAGCCAAAGCCAGGGCGGCAGGCCACATCAGGGGGCTGGTACCTCACCTCATCCCTGGAGGGGTGACCCACCTTCAATACGCCGACGACACTTTGATGTTGTTTGAACCCGATGATCACAACATTGCTTCTATCAAGCTCTTGCTGCTATCCTTTGAAATACTTTCAGGGCTGAAAATTAATTTCCTGAAAAGCAAGGTCATTACCATGGGATGGACGACCAGGATAGCGCGCGAGTAGCCAATCTGCTTAATTGTAAGCTAGGGAGCTTTCCAATTAAGTACATGGGCCTTCCGATATCGCACCGGAAATTGTCCATCTTGGAGTGGGAGCCCCTCTATGGGAAGGTGGCCAATAGAGTTAGCCCGTGGCGAGGGAGATTTATGTCCTCTGCCGCTCGGCTAATCCTCACAAACTCGAGTCTCTCCTCCCTCCCACTGTTTACTATGGGGATGTTTCTCCTAGCTGATGGAGTGCATGCTAGGCTCGATACACCTCGCTCTAGGTTCTTTTGGGAAGGAACCGACATCAAACGTAAATACCAAAAGGGATCCAGTGCTAGAATAGCTTGGCGATGCGTAGGGGCGTTGCTTTGGGCTATTTAGACGACTCGTAATAAAATTACGATAGAGAAGAAATTTCCTAACCACCACGCTGATGTGATCTTCAAATGCCATCTATTTTTACAGACATGGACAACATAGGGGAAGGAGCGCGATGCTGAGCGCATGATGGAAGTCCTGGAGCGTATCAGGATGACTCAGATGTTAGCCAGGCAAGACTCGACGCACGGCTGAGTTGCTTTTGGGGAGGCCCTTCACCCTTGCGGAGGTCGTTTGGGCTTGTTGGAACCTATGCTAGATATGTTTAAGCCTGGGTGCTTTTGGACTATTTGTTGTATTGCTGTACTTGCTGACCTGTATGGTCTTCGTTTCCTTTCGAACCTTGTATGAATGCTGCCGAGTGGCTTTATTAATCTAAAGCCGGACGCCTCTAGCGTCTTCGCTCCAAAAAAAAGCAACTACTTCTCCAGGCTGTGACCTTTCTATAGATCAGGCTTAATTATTTGAGTAGAATTTTTATTCTTAAATTTGTTGGTTACCACAATTCTTTGATGTTTAGTTTATTGTAGAAAGTGAACACCGAAAGCACTGATTGTCTCAGCTGATTCCCCTTTATATGATATATATTTATGCTCGGAATAGTGGGTTGGAAGGTTGGCAACAATCAAGACATATCACATGATATTAGTCAACAAATTGAACAGTTATTGTGATAGTTCTCACTATTATAGTAATATATTCTAATTGGATATTGTTGTATCAAATTGCAACATCATGCAAAAATGTAGCACTCTGAGAACAAATAGTTGTGGTCACGCCCTATTGCAAAAGTACACTTTTGCAGCCAAAAAAAAGATGTAAAAAAAATCATAGATGAGCAACATGACAGAAAATGTGCACATGCAAAAGCATGACCATTTGCGAACTGTTCTCTTGAGTACGACAGAAAGTTGTGCGCATATAGTTTGCTACACTGGTCCTTCATCTCTTTGTCCTTATTTTTACAATTTTTTCATAATTTTGAACAACTTTTAGCAAGTGTACATGTTATAGCATATTACAACCATGATTTTTCCCCGCATATATTGGAAATTCAAGGTACATGTGTGGGAAACGTCGTACCCGGTTCAGGGCGACGGCTTCGTGTTATAAAGACAGGGGCGCAACTCCCTGATAGCGTACAAGCTGTTGAGATAGAGATTTGAGATACAAGGGATAAGTTACTTCGAGTACAAGAGATAAACTAGAGAGAGAATATTGTTACAGAGAATATTTATCTAGTCTATCTAGCCTATGCGGTTGGCTAACCGAACTATCTCAAGCTGGGCCTGCCGAACCACCTTGACACCATAGCAACGTTGTTTAACACCCTCCCTTAACCACAGCTTGGTCAAGTTGAGATTACGCTTGAACTCTTCAAAACTTTTTGTAGGCAATGCTTTTGTGAAGCCATCTGCAACCTGATCTCGTGAATGCACAAAACGAATATCCAATTGTCTCTTTGCAACTCTTTCTCTGACAAAATGGAAATCTATCTCAATGTGTTTTGTTCTGGCATGAAAAACTGGGTTAGCAGATAAATAAGTAGCACCCAGATTGTCACACCATAGACATGGAGTTTTGGTGTGCTTCACACCCAACTCTCTCAACATGGACTGAACCCAGATAATCTCAGCGGTGCCATTTGCTAATGCTTTATACTCAGCTTCAATGCTAGATCGTGATACAGTAGCTTGTTTCTTTGCACACCATGATATAAGATTCGGTCCAAAGAAAACTGCAAATCCACCAGTGGAGCGTCTGTCATCTATACATCCTGCCCAATCAGAGTCAGAAAAAGCACTGACAAGAGTTGATGAAGATTTGGTGAATGTAAGACCAAGACTCATAGTATCTTTCACATATCTCACTATGCGCTTGGCAGCAGTCCAATGAACAGTAGTAGGTGCATGAAGAAATTGGCATACTTTGTTTACTGCAAAGGATATATCTGGCCTTGTTAAGGTGAGGTACTGGAGTGCTCCTACTAGACTTCTATATCTAGTACTATCCTCTTGACCCAAGAGATCTCCCTCTTCAAGTGACAATTTTTCTGTGCTAGACAAAGGAGTTGGAGAGGCTTTACATCCTTGTACGCCAACTCTTCTTACCAAATCAGTAGCATACTTTTCCTGAGAGAGATGAAGGCCATTTTCAGTTTTCTTTACCTCAATCCCTAGGAAGAATGTAGGTCTCCCAGATCTTTAAGAGCAAACTCAGCACTTAGGTCCTTCAACAATCCTGTCACTGCTTCATTAGATGAACTTGTGACAATAATATCATCAACATAAATAAGAACAAAAATGGATGTTTTGAACTTATTGTAGATGAATAGAGATGTATCATATTTTGAAGGAACGAAACCAAGTGCTTGTAGTTTCTGACTGAGACGAGAGTACCACGCCCTGGGAGCCTGCTTCAGTCCATATAGAGCTTTGTCAAGCTTACACACATGAAAGGGTTTATCCTTGTTCTCAAAACCAGGAGGTTGTTTCATGTATACTTCCTCTTCCAGAACACCATGAAGGACCGCATTCTGCACATCTAGTTGTCTGAGACTCCATTCCCTGGAAACAGCAATAGACAGGACAAGACGAATAGTAGCAGCTTTAACTACTGGACTAAAGGTGTCTTCATAGTCTATGCCATACCGCTGTTTGAAGCCTTTTGCAACAAGTCTGGCTTTGTAGCGATCTATGGTTCCATCGGACTTTCTTTTGATCCTATAAACCCACTTACAATCAATCAAATTTTTACCTCGCCGTGGAGACACAAGATGCCACGTCTTATTTTTCTGAAGTGCCATGTATTCCTCTTCCATGGCCTTTTTCCAGGGTGTATCCCCAAGAGCTTCATCAAGCGTACTGGGTTCTCCTGTGGTACACGCTAAACCAAACTTAGTTATTTGTTTGTAATTGACGGGTTGGATTACTCCCTTCTGTAGCCGTGTACGAGGTTGGACAGACGAGGCAGCATCGTTGGCGAGCGCAGAAGATCCAGCCTCTGGGCCAGACAATCCCGAGGCAGATCCCCCTGGTGCTTCCGACGCACCAACCGCGCCAGCAGTTGGGTCAGCAGGATTTTCTGCGGCGACGGGTGATGCTGGAGCCGTGACGGAAGGCGCAGAAGATCCAGGCGGCGCGGAGGACACGGTCCTGACCGGATCCGCCTCGGATCGCACGCCTGTCGTGGGCTGGGGCGAATCCGCGCCGGATCGGGCGCCCAGCTGCTGGCGGCGCGTGTAGTGGCGGGGTCCGCCCGCGGGCCAGCAGGCCGGGGGCTCCTGCCGCGTGGCCTCCACGGATTGGCGCGGGTCGGACGCCGCTTCTGGCCCAGTTGGGGCGAGCCGCGTGGCCGTCGCTGGGTTGCTGTCGCCGCGCCTGGCGGGCGACACGGGATCTGGCGCGCTGGTGCGCTGCTGCGATGCGGATCCCGAAGCTGATCTGTTGCCACGCTACTGGAGCTCCGATCCCGAGGAGGATCTGTTCCCCGCTGGGTGACACATAAAATGTGAACTGTTTGGGGTGATCTCTTCACCGTTTTCTGTGATTCCTTCGCCATTTTCTGCTCCATTGCCATCTGCATCATCACAAAGCTCAAGTGCACGGTTATGAGGATTAGTCATCATATGATCATTACAGTTATTTCCCCCTTGATCAAGACCGGTGAGACTAGATGGTAAGAGAAGAATTTCTTGACGAAGTAGGGCACCGGCATTAGGATGAAGAGTGGCAAAGGGAAACTTAGTTTCATCAAAAACATCCCGTGAGATATAGACACGTCCGGTTGAAACATCAAGACACTTGACGCCTTTGTGTTGTGGACTATAACCAATGAACACACATTGTTTGGATCTAAAACTGAGTTTTCAATCATTGTAAGGGCGAAGATTGGGCCAACAGGCGCATCCAAACACACGGAGAGAAGTGTAGTCTGGTTTGGTGTGAAGAAGCCTTTCAGTGGGAGTTTCATTGTTGATAACACGACTAGGTAGCATATTAATGATGTGGACAGCTGTGAGAAAAGCCTCGTCCCAAAATTTTAAGGGCATGGAGGCGCCAGCAAGAAGGGCAAAGCCAACTTCGACAATGTGTCTGTGTTTGCGTTCAGCAGACCCATTCTGTTGATGGGCATGGGGACACGACACTTGGTGAGAGATGCCAAGTTTTTGAAAGAAGGAATTTAGTTTCTCGTATTCGCCACCCCAATCAGATTGGAGGGCTATGATTTTGGTGTCAAATTTCCTTTCAACTAAAGCTTGGAAATTGAGAAAAACTTGGCATACATCTGATCTTTTCTTAAGAAGATAGATCCAGGTAAATTTACTATAGTCGTCAATGAACTCACGTAGTATGTATGTCTACCAACAGAGGAGGGAGCAGGTCCCCACACATCAGAAAAAATAAGTTGAAAAGGCTTGGTAGAAATACTTGTAGAAATAGGATAAGGCAACTGATGACTTTTAGCTCTCTGGCAGGAATCACAAATTGTTTCAACATCACGCTCTCCAATATATGGGAGCTTATTTTTCCTAAGCAAACGCTCAACTAAAGAAAAAGATGCATGTCCTAATCGATCATGCCACCGTGTAGATGAGACTTTGGTGGCACTAAAAACTTGTTTATTGAATCTTTGAATCTCCGGAATCAATGGGTAAAGCCCGCGAACACATCTACCTCGATATAGCACCCTCCTCGTGGCCTGATCCTTGATCAAAAAGAAGAAGGGGTGAAATTCAAGAAAGACATGATTATCAATGGCAATTCTATGAATGGAAAGAAGGCTCTTGGAAGCACTAGGAACATGCAAAAATTTTCTGAGATGAATTTTTCTCTGAGGGGTTTTAATAACAGAATGACCAATGTGACCAATCTTCATGCCTTCTCCACTGGCAGTGTGGATATGATCTTGGCCGCGATACTTCTCGCGCATGGTCACCTTTTCCAGCTCACCGGTGATGTGGTTCGTGGCTCCGCTGTCGACGTACCAGTTCGTGTCAACACCATATGAGGCTTCTGCTGCCCCGGCCACTTTTTCATCTTGGGACGATGCGTCATCATCATCCTCAAACCGGTACCAGCAATCTTTAGCTGAGTGACCCAGCTTGCCACAGATTTGGCACCGGACAGCGTCCGGGCGCGATCTGTTGCTGTTGGAGGAGCTGGTGCGCCGGCCCTTATTGTTGTTGGAGGAGGGCCGGCCGCCGCCGCGCATGTTGCCGCCGTTCTGGCCGCTGCTGTTGCCCCCGCCAGATCTCTTGCCCTTCTGACGAGGAGGTCCACGGTAGCGAGAGCCGCCACCGCCGCGGCCGCGGGTGGCGATGTTTGCCGAAGACTTGAAGCCACCTCCGGTCCCTGCCCCTTGGAACAAAGCCACCCTTTGATCAAAGTTACTCATCTGAGCAAACAATTCATCAAGGGTGACCGGGATGGTGCGGGCGTCAAGGGCAAAGACCAGCGGCTGGTAGTCCATGTCGAGGCTGTTGAGGATGTAGGAGATCAGCTCGTCCTCCTTCAATGGCCGCTCCGCCGCGGCAAGTTCGTCGGCGAGGGAGCGCATGTGCGCAAAGTACGTGGCCACCGATTGTGTCCCCTTCTGCGCGTTCGTGAGAGCGGCGCGAATGTTGTTGACGCGGGACATCGAGGTTGACGAGAACATCCTCGCCAGCACCATCCACAGCTCATGCGCGTGGGTGATCGCGGTCACCTGTACGAGTACTTCTTTGGACAGATTATTCAGAAGATAACCCAGTACCTGCTGGTCTTCCCTGATCCAAAGTTGATGTAGAGGATTCGGGGTGGTCTCCTCCTTGCCATCTTTGTCCTTGGAGACGACGACCTTGGCTGGTTCCACCATGCTCCCGTCCACGTACCCGAAGAAGCCAGCACCGCGAAGTTGTGGCGTGATCTGGGTATGCCATAGGATGTAGTTGGTGCGCGTGAGACGCTCGGTGACTTGGCCGGAGAGGGTAGGGTTGGAGGAGCTGGAGGAGGCCATGGTAGGAGGTTTTCGGTGGAGGAGAAAAACCTAGATGTGATGGAAGAGTTAGGCTCTGATTACCATGTGGGAAACGTCGTACCCGGTTCAGGGCGACGGCTTCGTGTTATAAAGACAGGGGCGCAACTCCCTGATAGCGTACAAGCTGTTGAGATAGAGATTTGAGATACAAGGGATAAGTTACTTGGAGTACAAGAGATAAACTAGAGAGAGAATATTGTTACAGAGAATATTTATCTAGTCTATCTAGCCTATGCGGTTGGCTAACCGAACTATCTCAAGCTGGGCCTGCCGAACCACCTTGACACCATAGCAACGTTGTTTAACAACATGTTCTATAAGTGAGGTGCGGGTGCAGCTGGTTGTGGAAAATTCCCATTCGATGTTTGTCAACTGCCAATTGTACTGGGTTGTGATACTGACCGCATTTTACCAGCTTGAATCAGTTACTCAATTTTACAATTATGTCTCTGAAAATGTAGGATTTGATTAAATGATTATTATATCCTTATATGCAAGTGAAAATTTCTCAACAAACCTACTTGCATCATGTTATTTTCTACTTCTGTAATGTGGTGTTTGGAGAGCGTATGGTCTTGCATTTATCTGCATGTCTCTACCACGGTCCAAAATATGTTTCACATTCTGTTTAGTTCTAATGAACATTAAGTGCTTACCCAACATTTTTACATTTTCTAGTGCTTTATTACTACGCCCTGCGTTGCAATATTATTGAAGTTTTAGGTTTATCCTAAGTCAAACTTGTTTAACTTTGACCAACTCTATAGGAAAAATGTGTTAGGATCTGCAACCCCAAATACACATAGTATGGAAATATATTTTATAAAGAATCTCATGAGACTAATTTGGTGTTTTAGATGTTAATATATTTTTCTATAGACGTGGTCAAACTTAAACAAGTTTGACTTAGGACAAACATAGAACTTCAATTATTTTGGAACGGAGGAAGTATATTGCAAACACAAAACAGCCTCAACACCGTAATGTAATTCATGGTTATTTTACTATAAAAAAATCATGGCTATTTTATACCTGGTTAATCAGGTATACAAGAGTAATAACAACCTACTTGTTTCTCGAAAACAATTGACACATTATGAGGCACAGCAGTCCTCTGTAAATTCACCTATACCTTGTAGATTGCCAATAATTTTATTTCTATTTTCCATTCTTTTTGGTGATAACCAAGTTGATTTAGCTGCAATTTTATTTACTCTATTCTGCTTTGCTTATGCAGCAAAGGAGTTTGAAACAGAAATTTTGAGGCTTAAGCGCCTGTTGGCTGAGACCAATGATACAAATAACTATGCAGCTTTAGTGTCTCCTGAGACAATAACTGAAGTCATACAGAAGCAAACTCCAGTTTCACCTGCAAGAACACCGGTGTGGAACAGAACGAATACAGTACAGTCCAGTGTGAATGCCATTGTCCTCCATGGTAGCTTTCTGGATGAAGCTAGAGAGGCAAGTTGTTGAAACAGCCCAACCACTTTGCTGGTAGTGTAGAAGTATGCAAGGGTAAATGATTAATTTGAGCTTTATATTGTTTGCTAAGCCTTTTTTATGGCTTGCATTGATTCTGTAGCAGGACTTCTGTAGAAGAGGTGTTCGCACCTCAGGTTAGTAATAATGTACAAGTGGATTGCAGTTTGTGGTTCTTCTTATGCCTGTAAATTGGTTTGACTTGTAAGTCTGTTGCTTTCAGGGAATGGGACAGATGAAAGTTCTTGTTCTTGTGTGTATCATATGCTGGTTGAATCTTTAGTTGGCATGAAATTTTCACTGAAGAATGAAATAGAAGGATTCTCACTTTCAATCCATCATGAAGCTACTGGTACATGCAAACACCAGTTCTCGCGTTGTTTAATTTGCTACAGCACATTAGTAATAGAAATATGACACTACAGTTATTTATGGTTTGCATTTTACATTTTGGCCTTGATATTTTACATTCATGCATGTGATTTTATATGTAACTGGGCAAGCTGGATATCTGTAGAGCAGTTATCTTATAGTGGCTGCCTCTGTAACTTGAAAAGTGTCTCTTTAAACTGCAAAATGTGGTACCTAAATACACATTTTCCCCCCTGATAATCTGAGGCCACACCCCCGGCTCCATTTCAATTAAGAAAGAAACCACGTGAGTACCACAAACACCTATATGCCTTACAAAGTAGGCAAGCTGGGAACAGGAAAAGCTAAAAACATCCTCAAGAACTGAAAAGGTAAACTAAAGCTTGTCCTGCTCCAGAATATTACATCAAGTATAAACTAAATACACATTCAGTGTCAGCTTGCCTTCTAGCAAGAATTATGCACTTTTCTTTTTGTATCATAGTCCCTCTTTGATCTGGCCTTGCATTTTAAACAGTTTATACTTCTGTGGACTTTATTAAATGTAGGACCATGCGCATTGTCACGGTGACAGACAATGGTGACGTTAGAGAATGGACTTACCAGAACAGATTTCTGACCTTTAGTTGTTGTTACCAGCACATGTCGTAATTATGGCTGTGAAATTTTGATGATCATGGAGATGGAGTAAATCTAATATTCTTATACTTGTTCACATGTTGAGGGTATGTTCCTTTCAGTTAGTGATAGATATAGTAGTATGTTGGAGTGGCATGTTACCTTTTATCTGTTGCATGTGACCTCTCTTTCTATCACCGACATGTGCTTATATTCTGGCGTTAAAGATGTTGATCCGACATGTGCCTTTGTTTGTCAACAGGGAAGAACCCACCATATGATTTTGCATCAGTTAATGTTTCATTTTGCGCTGTTTATATCATACCAATAGAATTGTTTGTCAAAGGTGCTAATGCAACCTTAACTGAGATCTTCAAGCTATTGTAGGTTATAATTTCACCCTTACGTGGTTAGAGCAACCTGATGGCGGTGAATGGGCCTACAAATACTCTTCGCTAGGCACCCTGGAGAAAATCGCTTTAAAGTGGATGAGAGTGCTGAACATAAGGTTTAGCAAGGCAATGTGCCCTGTATTCTTTGAGCGGGTATATAGTCTCATCAGGCGAGGTCGATGATAGTCCTGACTTCATATTTTGAGCTCTGGATGTACATGACTGAAATTGATCGACTGTTGGCAGAACTGTCCTTCATATGTTGTGTACATTTGCTGGGGAGATTGGATGACTTGCCCCAAGTTTCCGAGCGCTTGGAAGGTTCGTCCTCGTTTTTATTGTATAATTGATCATTTGCCACAACTTGTGCCTGCAGTCTGATGATTTTTCAGAATACACCACCAAAATTTATGACCGAACTACCGCTTTAATTCAGATTCCTCTTTGCGTCTCTCGGTTCAGCCGTCAGGCCTGTCTTGCCCGTTGCTGACCACCACTGCAGCATTGTACCCTGGAGGAGGGAATCAAATTGCATATGTGCCCGGTGAATTTCGGCGGACATGGAGTGTCATCAGAAAGGCCGATGACTATTATGACTGAAACTGATCAACTTTTGGCAGCAGAATGTGTGTACGCTTGCTTTCGTTTCGTGTTTATGTTTTCAGCATGCAAAATTGCACCCCTGGTTTGAATAGACTCTTTCTTGCTTTTTATATCACAACTCCACAAGCAAGGGATACTCCAAAAATCCATTTCCCTTCTTGACAAACTCCACTTTTTATACCTTGGTCCTATCACAGATGCTTTGCTCAAATTTGCAGAGAGTTTTTACATGTTTTGTTGTTGTCGTATATAAGGGTTGCTCTCGGTTTAAACAGTTGGCATGAAACCAACCACGTTTTTTCAGTTTCGAACATGCCAGACAAAAAAGAAAAACTCGAATCAGTTACACGTCACAAGTGGAGTATCAAACAGTTGAAAATCTATGGAACGCCTGATTATTTCAGTAAAGTATATGCCCATCTCAGCGATGGGAGAACAGCATGACATCAGAAACACCAGGTTTGCTAAACCCACCGAGCAATCGAAGCTCCAACCAGCTACATGTCCAAGTATCGAACCAACACTCCAGAATCTATCCAACACCAGATCCGATCAATCGACGCCAATGTGGAGCCGCCAATCCGATAGATCCCGCCTTCTTCTTCCTCTTTACGCCGGCTTGTAGAGCTTCTCCACCATCTTCCTGAACTCTGCGCACACAAGAAGGAGAACGAAGCATGCAGATTCAGAACCAAGAACAGGTTGATGATCAATCAACATGGGACGTTCAAAGGAGGAGGGGAGTTTACCTTCTTGATTCGCCCAGAGCGCGGCCGCCTGTGTGTTGAGGGGAGAGTCGTTGTTCGGCTCTGTGTCCCAATAATGAATCACAGATCAGATCAGACCACACAAGGCAACAAGTAGGGACAGATCTGACGGGACGAGAGAGGAAGGAGTAAGAACTAAGAAGCGCACCTCCGAGCAGGCTCTGGATGGAGAGGAGGATGGTGCGAACGTCGTAGGCGGAGGACCACTTGTCCTGGAGGATGTCGAGGCAGATGTTGCCGTGGTTGTCGACGTTGGGGTGGAAGCAGGGGGTCTCGAACCGCACCTTGGGTGGCTTGTAGGGGTAGTCGCTGGGGAAGGCGAGCGCGAGGCGGTAGGAGGTGCCCTCGTACGCGGTGGCGGCGGATCCGTCGATGGTGCCCACCCACTGGAAGATGTTGTCCCCCTCCGGGAACGCCGACACTCCGGGGTCGCCGCCCATCATCAGCGCCATTAGCTCCGACTGCAGCCGCCGCACGACCGACTGCCCGTCCGCGCCACGCGCAGCCGCCGGCGCCTGCTTCCCCGAGGACGCTGACGCTGCCCCTGGTGCGGGGGCCGCCGGGACGTTGCCGCTGCCGTGCGACTCGCTGTTCTCGCCCCTCGCCATCGCTCGTTCCGTGCGGGGGATGGATCCGAGGAGAGGAGCGGATCGGATCGGATCGGGTCGGCCGGGAGGGTGGAGAGGTTGGGAGGGTTTGGAGGGGAGAATTGGGGAATTGAGACGGCGAGAGGGGCGGTGATTTAAAGGTGGGAAGGGACCGGTGATTCGAGCCTAGTGACCGTTGGGGTTGGGGTTGCAGGCTATCGCTAGCTGTTGGATTGGATTGATCCAGCCGTTGCAATTCATCGCGACAGCGTTGCGGTGCGGCCGGATATGGCACCAACCAGGCCGCTGATTCCAACGGCTAGTTTTGCGGCGGTGGCAGGGCAGCGGCACGCTCATCTCGCCCCTTGGTCACATCCATGCAGGGCACCCTGGAATTATCTGTGGCATTAATGGCCAAATTGTTACTCTCCTGTTAAAAAAATTAGACCAACCGCGGACAGAGAATGTGAGACACAGAATTCGACCTAAGAGGAGAGGGGTCGAACTTAGGTCGGCTCGACGAAATCACAACGCCGCCATGACTAGGCTATGAGCCCATCTACCTACTCTCATGTTAGTCTTCCTTGTATTTAGTGTCAAACTTTGACAATAAAATATAAACCATATGTCACAGAAATTATGTGGTGGAAATTATTTTTCAAATACAAATCACAATGTTTAGAAAAAAAAAATCAATGATATACTTTTTGTAGCAAATCAATTATACTCTTTCCGTCCGGGTTTATTAGGCTCCCTATTATTTTGGATAAAAGTTTGACCATCGATTGAACTTATAAAATGTAAATTATATGCCATGGTGTTAAATCTGACATTAAGATAGAAGTATGAATGGAGCTTGATCTATCGAGGCGCAATGGAGGACACAAGGACATATACGTGTTTGCGATCCCCCTTGATGGAGGTAAAAGCCATAATCCTCTTTTCTCGCGAGTTGCTGTTGTATTAGTGTTTGGTTACAAGTATTGCAAACCTTTAGATAGGTACCCTGAACAGGCTTATATAGAGTTCCCTACCGCCAGGCTCTTCAGCTAGCTACTAATGACTAAAAATGATTACAGACAATAAACATCCCACTGTGGATAGTAACGGATGTCATCAACACTGGTGGAGGTGAACGGTCCGTCTTGAATGCGTAGTAGTGTTGCCTTTGCAACGCCTGGTTTACTTGTGGTCGTTGGTCTGATATATTATCCGAGTGATGGTAAACCGACTGATAGAATTCTGACTGACGATCAATCCTACTGATGACGAACCGATCAAAGTAATCGTTCTGATTGGTGCCCACTCTGACTGATAGGCCACCCTAGTTGTTGAAGTTGCCTTGGGTTGTAGCACGTGCGGACTTGGGCCTCCCTGGCGCCTAGCTGGACTTTATGTCGTCATGGGCCCACCTAGTGGGAAATAACCTCATCATTAGCCCCCGAGTCTGTCAGGGTCTCAAAAAAAAAATCAAATTAACCCTTTGTGTAAATAGATTCGATTGAACACTCAATGGAATATGAATTCTGATTGATCATTGGATTCAAGGAGCCGTAGATTTTCTCGGAAAGAGACCTTGATGGAATCCGTGGACTAAGAAACCTATTGCGTAGGTAGGATAGGGCAAGTTATGGAAAAACTTGGTGATACTCAATCATCTCTCGAAAGAAGTTGGCTAGTGACACGATTAAGCTGTATCATAAAATCCAAGTGATGCTTACGGTATGTGGCCTAATTCTCTCAGGGAGATGCCAGTCATTATCCTTGAGGAACACCAATCGTTCATCTGTTTTGGATCCAAGCTTACAATCCTCAATATTTTGGTTCCTTAATAAAGGTCCAAACCATGCCATAGAGGGTATCGATTTCACCCCTTGTCCAAGGTGTCACCGAATAAACTGGCAATCTTGAGGAGACCGATCATCAAAGCCTGAAGTTACAGAGCTGGTCTGCATCGAGTGAAAGTTCACTCAAAAAATTTCCTCGTACAATTTGCATGTCACATTTGACACGGAGTTCCTTCAGTAGGATTTATGGTCACTCCAATTGGAACCAAAAAGGTTATTACTCACCACCCATTTGGATCGAGGGCTCGGGAGCAAATCACAGTGTATCTTTTGCATGCTACCAAAAAGGTTCGGGAGCAAAATTAGTAGGATTGTGACAAGACATCACTGCATGCGAATTTCTTGATTCCCGCACGTGACTAACTTTGACTGGTGTGAACCGCTACATGTTTGGGAGAGAAGCACTGATATAGCATGGATTACCATGGGCAAACTGCTCCACTACCCAAAAAATTCTCCTCAACCATTGACACATGGTCGGTTGGATCTTGAGATGTGTGGCTAGGATCGAGCGACGGTTATGGATCTCGTGCCTTATAAGGAAGATCAGAAGAGAGAGATTCATTCTCCTCTAACTCTCGTCTTCTCCAACAAAATCTTTGTTGCGCCCAACTTCAGTCTCCGCACTCTCCTGCATATAACACCATCTCTAGCAGCAAAAACACTGCCACCATGACTTGCAAACTCAAACTGCAGAAGGCTGCCGACGCATCTTCCTCAGATCCTCTTCCATGGAGTTGGAGGGTCATCGACTAGGTGGCATCGATGGTGACGCGGGAGGTACTTACCAAGTACGTTGGCGAGGGGCTTTCGCCGAAGTGAGGATGGAGAGTTCATGATGCCGGCAAGATAGACCTGAATCCACGACCAATCAAAGGGTATTACTCACCATACATTTGGATCAAGGGTTTTCTCTCCCCCTCCTCACTCGTTCCTTAAATCTTTCCTCCATCTCCACAGCGCTCAGCTTGACCCCCCCCCCAAACGCCAAGATACATCAATTTTGCATCATGTTTTCCTACTGTTATTTATTATGTTTGGGTCATTGTTTCACTTTATGATGCTATTCTAATGCCTTTTCTCTCTTATTTTGCAAGTTTTACATGAAGAGGGAGATTGCTGGCTGTTGGAATTCAGGACCTGAAAAGGTTACGACAGAGATAACTATTCTGCACAACTCAAAATGACCTGAAAATTTACAGAGATTTATTTTGGAATATAAAAAATATTAGAAGAAGAATCACTATAGGGGGCACCAGGGAGCGACGAGCTCAGGGGGCGCGACCACCCCTCAGGGCGCGCCATGTGAGCTTGTGGGCCCCCTGGAAGGTCTTTGGTGCCCATCTTCTGCTGTATGAAGCCATTTTCCCTAGGAAAAACAACAAGAAGACTTTCCGAACGAAGCGCCGCCGTCTCAAGGCGGGACCTAGGCAGCAACACTTTTGCTCTCCGCGGAGCGATTCCACCGGGGAAACTTCCCTTCGGGAGGGGGAAATCAAAACCATCGACATCACCAACGATCCTCTCACCGTGGGAGTGCCAATCTTCATCAACATCTTCACCAGGACCATCTCATCCCAAACCCTAGTTCATCTCTTGTATTCAATCTTTGTCCCACAACCTCAGATTGGTACATGTGGGTTACTAGTAGTATTGATTACGTCTTGTAGTTGATGCTAGTCAGCTTATTTGGTGGAAGATTAAATTTTCAAATCCTCAAGCATATTCAATACACCTCTGATCTTAAAAATGAATATGATTTGTGAGTAGTTACTTTTGTTCTTGAGGACATGGGAGAAGTCTTGTTATAAGTAACCATGTGAAGTTGATATTCGTTCAATATTTTGATGATATGTATGGTTTTCTTCCTTTAGTGGTGTCATGTGAATGTCGACTATATGACACTTCACCATACTTGGGCCTAAGGGAAGGCATTGGGGAGTAATAAGTTGATGATGGGTTGCAAGAGTGACAGAAGTTTAAACCCTAGTTTATGCGTTATCCCGTAAGGGGCTGATTTGGATCCATATGTTTCATGTTATGGCTAGGTTTATCTTAATTCTTCTTTCGTAGTTGCGGATGCTTGTGAGAGGGGGTAATCATAAGAGGGTTTCTTGATCAAGTAAGAACAACACCCTAGCACCAGTCTACCCACATATCAAATTATCAAAGTAGCGAAAGTGAATCAACTAAACATGATGAACGTGACTAGACGACAATTCCCGTGTGTCCTCGAGAATGCTTTGGTTCATATAAGAGAACTTTCTGGCTTGTCCTTTGCTATAAAAAGGATTGGGCCACCTTGCTGCACCTTTGTTACTATTACTACTTGTTACTTGTTACGAATTACCTTGCTACAAAACTATCTATCACCGCTACTTTCAATGCTTGCAGAGAATACCTTGCTAAAAACCGCTTATCATTTCCTTCTCCTCCTCATTGGGTTCGACACTCTTACTTATCAAAAGGACTACGATTGATGCCCTATACTTGTGGGTCATCAAGACTCTTTTCTATCGCCGCTGCCGGGGAGTGAAGCACCTTTGGTAAGTGGAAATTGGTAAGGAAACATTTTTATTACGTGCTGAAATTTACTGTCACTTGTCATTAGGAAAATAATCCTTTGAGGGGTTGTTCGGGGTATCTTCACCTTGATTGTAAGCAATAAGAGTTGCCCCTCAACCTACTAAACCTACTAAAAATATTTATTATGAGATTCCTTCGGGTATGTTAGAGAAACTACTAGCTAATCCTTATGTAGGAGATGAAACGATACATCCTGATATGCACTTATATATAGATGAAATTTGTGGATCTTTTAAGCTTGCAGGTTTATTCGAGAATGGAGTTAAGAAGAAGGTATTCCCTTATCTTTGGGGAAAAGTCATTGACATGGTATAGGCTATTGGATGATACTGGAACATGAGACTGGAACAAGTTGAAGCTGGAATTTCATTAGAAGTTTTATCCTATGTGTCTGGTTCATCGCGATCGGAATTATATATATGGCCTCGTGAAGGAGAAATTATCATTCAAGCTTGGGGGAGGCTTAAATATATGATGCACACATGCTCCAATCATGAGCTCTCAAGAGAAATTATTATACAAAACTTTTATGCTCGGCTTTCTCATAATGATCAATCTATGCTTGATACTTCTTCTGCTGGTTCCTTTATGAAGATACCTATTGAATTAAAGGCAACTCCGAAGATTGGGAAATCGACAAAGGTAAAGAGTCAGGTATAGATCTTAAGTCTGATTGTGTTAAATGTTTTATGGAAATCGATGCTTTTCATAACTTTAGTACTAAATATGGACTTGACACTGAGATAGTAGCTATATTTTGTGAATCATTTGCTACTCATGTTGATCTCCCCAAGGAGAAATGGTTTAAGTTTCATCCACCTATAGAATAAAAGTGTGAAGCACCTATTATAGCTAAAGATGAAACAATTATTTACATTGTTGATCTAGTCATGCCTATTGCTTATATTGAGAAACCTCATTTTCCTGTTAGGATTATGGAACATCCTAAGGCTACAACTGTGGTTCATAAGAGTAATATTAGAACACCGAAACCCTCTGAAAAAATTAAAGTGGAACCTAATATTGCAATGACTAAAGATCTATTGGTTGATAATATCGATGGGCATGTTATTTACTTTTGTTCTGAAGCTGCTAGAATTGCTAAACCTGTTAGAAACGAGGAGGGTATGATAGATAAGAATAAGCATGTAGTTGGCATGCATGTTGTTTCTATTAAAATTGGAGATCATTGTTATCATGGTTTATGTGATATGGGTGCTAATGTGAGTGCTATTCCACTTTCCCTTTATCAATAAGGTATGAATGATATTGCACCTACTGAGAGAAGATATTGACGTTACTACTAACCTTGCAAACA
Organism: Triticum aestivum; assembly: GCF_018294505.1. Lineage (NCBI taxonomy): Eukaryota > Viridiplantae > Streptophyta > Magnoliopsida > Poales > Poaceae > Triticum > Triticum aestivum. The sequence continues at coordinate 268,441,268 of NC_057801.1, forward strand.
GAGATACTACTTCACAACTTGGGATTGCTAGAGATGTTGAGTCTTGTGTGGTAAGATCAAATACCCTACTGATTTCTTAGTACTTAGATCACAACCAGATAATTTTTGCCCCATTATATTTGGTAGACCTTTCTTGAATACTATTAATGATGAATCAATTGTGTTAAAGACAAGGTTAGAGTTAAGTTTGGTGATGTATCTCATGAGTTTAATTTCTCCAAGTTTATTAGGCAGCCACATGAGAAAGATTTATCTAGTAAAGATGAAATTATTGGTCTTGCTTCTATTGTTGTTCCTCCTACTGACCCGTTAGAACAATATTTGCTAGACCATGAAAATGATATGCATAGGAATGAAAGAAATGAAATAGATGAAATATTCTTTAGGCAAGCACCTATCCTTAAAACATAATTTGCCTGTTGAAACTTTGGGAGATCCTCTCCCACCTAAGAGTGATCCTATGTTTGAATTAAAGAAATTGCCTGATACACTGAAATATGCTTATCTTGATGAAAAAAAATATATCCTGTTATTATCAATGCTAAAGTTTTAGAGCATGAAGAAAAGAGGTTACTTAAAACTCTGAGGAAGCATTGTGCTACTATGAGATATACTCTTGATGATCTTAAGGGCATTAGTCCCACTTTATGCCAACACAAGATTAATGTGGAGCCTGATGCTAAACCCGTGGTTGATCACCAACGTCGCCTGAATCCTAAAATGAAGGATGTGGTAAGAACTGAAATATTGAAGTTTCTGGAGGCAGGTATAATTTATCCTATAGCCAATAGTAGATGGGTAAGTCATGTTCATTGTGTTCCTAAGAAAGGAGGTATTACTGTTGTTCCTAATGATAAAATGAACTTATCCCATTGTCGGTGTCAAAACCGGCAGACCTCGGGGTAGGGGGTCCCGAGCTGTGGATCTCGGATCGGTGTAACAGGAATAAGGCAGACGATGTTTACCCAGGTTCGGGCCCTCTTGATGGAGGGAAAACCCTATGTCCTGCTCCTGTTTATACTAATGATGATGTATCGAGTACAAGCTTGATCTACCTCGAGATCGTAAGTTGTGTTCTAACCCGAGGGCTAGTGAATGTAATTGTGATTCGGTCCCCTCTACGGGCTAAACCCTCCGACTTATATACACGCCAGGTAGGGGATCTAGGGTTACATAGTCGGTATCCAGGGGCGCACATAGAGGCGGCAGGAGATGTCTTGGAGTATACTCAAGTCTTCGGCAGACGCAATCTTGATCACGATCCAAGCATGTAGCTTTCGAAGTCCACCTTAATAAGAATGAGGGCCCATTGGCCCAGCCCGAAGACTACGGGCCAACTAGGTTAGCACCCCTTAGTCTAGGACACTGTCTGTAGCCCCCGAACTGGTCTTATATGTCGAGGACGACCTCTTTGATGTTAACAACTTCGGATTCGAAGTCCTTGGATCGACACGATGTTGGGGAACGTAGTATTTCAAAAAAAAATCCTACGATCACGCAAGATATATCTAGGAGAAGCATAGCAACAAGCGGGGAGAGTGTGTCTACGTACCCTCGTAGACCAAAAGCGGAAGCATTTAGTAATGCGGTTCATGTAGTCGAACGTCTTCGCGATCCAACCGATCCAAGCACCGAACGTACGGCACCTCCGCGTTCAGTACACGTTCAGCTTGATGACGTCCCTCAAGCTCTTGATCCAGTTGAGGACGAGGGAGAGTTTCGTCAGCACGACGGTGTGGCGACGATGATGATGAAGTTACCGGTGCAGGGCTTCGCCTAAGCACTACGACGATATGACCGAGGTGTGTAACTGTGGAGAGGGCACCGCACACGGCTAAGAGAAACTTTTGTGTGCCTTTGGGGTGCCCTCCTCCCACATATATAAAGGGGGGAGGAGAGGTGGCCGGCCCAAGAGGGGGCGTGCCATGGGGGGGAGTCCTACTTGGACTCCCGGTCCAAGTAGGATTCGCCCCCCCTTTCCTATTCCCACTAGGAGAAGGAGGGGAGGAGGAGGAGGAGAGAAGGAAAGGCCCCCCCAACCCTAGTACAATTTGGTTTGGGATTGGGAGGGGGCGCTGTCACGCCCAATATGCGACCCTATCCAAAAGGAACTCGAAGGTCCCACCAAGGATAGACCCGCATATTGGAACGCTTTTGCAAGGTGGATATCATTACATCAACATTACATAATAGATGGGGATACATACATAAGGCATACAATGCCACATGAATACAACATCACATCATACATAAGATCAACATCCGACTACGGATGAAACACAAATAGAAGCTCAAACGACATCCACCCTGCTAGCCCAGGCTGCCGACCTGGAACCTATCCCCTGATCGAAGAAGCAGAAGAAGAACTCAACGCAAGCAAGCATCGCTCTCGCGTCATGATCATCGCATAACCTGTACCTGCAACGGTTGTTGTAGTAATCTGTGAGCCACGAGGACTCAGCAATCCCATTACCATGGGTATCAAGACTAGCAAAGCTTAATAGGAAAGGAAGGGGTAAAGTGGTGAGGTTGCAGCAGCGACTAAGCAAGTATGGTGGCTAACATACGCAAATGAGAGCGAGAAGAGGATCAAAGGAACGGTCGTGAAGCTAGCAATGATCAAGAGATGATCCTGAACACGTACTTACGTCAAACATAACCCAGAAACCGTGTTCACTACCCGGACTCCGCCGAGAAGAGACCATCACGGCTACACACGCGGTTGATGCGTTTTAATTCGGATCTGGTGTCAAGTTATCTACAACCGGACATTAACAAATTCCCATCTGCCACATAACCGTGGGCACGGCTCTCGAAAGTTTATACCCTGCAGGGGTGTCCCAACTTAGCCCATGACAAGCTCTCGCGATCAACGAAGGAATAGACCTTCTCCCAGGAAGACCCGATCAGACTCGGAATCCCGGTTTACAAGACATTTCGACAATGGTAAAACAAGACCAGCAAAGCCTCCCGCTGTGCCGACAAATCCCGATAGGAGCCGCACATATCTCGTTCTCAGGGCACACTGGATGAGCCAGACGTCGGGTTGGCATAGACCCTGGTTGCCCAGGGGGCGCCGGACATCGCTCGGTTCGGACCAGCACTTAGAGAAGCACTGGCCCGGGGGGGGGGGCTAAAATAAAGATGACCCTCGGGTTGGCCGACCCAAGGGAAAGGTATAGGTGGTGGTGAGGCAAATGGTAAAACCAAGGTTGGGCCTTGCTGGACAAGTTTTATTCAAAGCAAACTGTCAGGGGGGTCCCATAAATCACCCGACCGCGTAAGGAACGCATAATCCGGGAACATAACACCGGTATGACGGAAACTAGGGCGGCAAGAGTGGAACAAAACATCAGGCATAAGACCGAGCCTTCCACCCTTTACCAAATATATAGATGCATTAATAATATAAGAGATATTGTGATATCCCAACCAAAATCCTGTCCACCATGGAGAAATCTTCAACTTCACCTGCAACTAGCAACGCTATAAGAGGGGCTGAGCAAAGCGGTAACATAGCCAATCAATGGTTCGCTAGGAAGGTGTCAAAGGTTAGAGGTTCATGGCAATTTGGGATGGCTTGATAAACAGGTAATAGGTAGCGCAGCATAGCGATAGCACGAAGCAACTAGCATAGCAATGATAGTAGTGAGATCCAGGGTAGCGGTCATCTTGCCTGAAATCCCGCTAGGAAGAAGAACGAGTCCATGAAGAAGATGAAGCCACGAAGACGAACCAAGCGAAGACGAACGAATCCTCACGATCGCAACAAAACGAGAACTATCGAGAAGAAGCACACAACATGGTAAACACACCACACATAGAAAAGACATGATGCACAACGAGCATGATGCATGGCAAAGCTACATGAAGCTACTCATGGCAAGAGATGATGCAAACAAGAACAACACATCAAGGCAAGTTTAAATGAGGCCGGAAACAACATATAACAATTCCGGTAAGTCATCATATGCAAATTTCGAAATTGGTCCAGAACTGAATAAACATTAAGTTGAAGTTGTTAAACAACAAGTTAAAGAGCACCAAGAGGATCTACACGAAATTCTAGTCAAGTTACATATAAAGTTCATTAGATTTGGAGCTACGGCCTAGAAGATATGAGCAAAACAAGTTAAACATGGCATTGATGCAAAATGCATACAAAAATCAAGCAAACACCTCACAACAAGGATGCAACATGATAATATGAAGCTACATGCAAAAACAAGCAAGTTTCATATAGAGCACACTCAAAACGGAGCAACGGTTCAACACATACACTCTATACAAGTCATAACAACAATCTGTCCATAACAGCAACTTGGCATCTTGCAAGCATCAAAACAACATGCTACAGCATCTCGACATAATAACAAAAGGCATGGGCATGAAGTACAGGTAAAGCATAACAAAACATGAACACTGAGCTACCTCCAGAAACAACTAGAACATGCTCAAAAGGACATGGGAAGATTGCAAGTTATAACAGTTTCAGACTTTAGCAGAAATAACATCAGGTTGCAATGTTTAGAGCTATCAAACAACATGTTACAGGAACATATCATGGCAAACAAAGGCATTGCATGAATCTACTAAAAGCATAGATCAAAAGTCCCTTATTGACCATGAGCCAAAAGGGCACGGAAAATATGATGGCATCCATGTAAACATGGCAAGTTATATGACAGATTCATACATGGCAGGAACAACAATAAGTAGGCATGTTGGTGAGCTTGAACCACTCACCACAGAGCAATACATGGCATGACAAGGCAACCAACAGTAAGAAGACATGTTTATGAAGGTAAGCATGGCAAGAGCAAGTTCATAGGGTGCATGGAACACTAGCAAAACACATGGGAACTAGTGAACTTAATGTCAACAGGCTGATAGCAACATTATGAAGCAACTTTGGAGCAAGATATGAATAATCTACAACAAGCTATAAATGCAACCAGGGGCATGAATGGATAGGGTAAGACATGTAGATCAAAACATGTTTATAGAACATCTCCAGATTATGCACAGAATGATTAGTAGAAGCATGTTTACATAGCAACAAAATATAACAGAATCTGTCAGGAAAACAACAACAACAACTACCCTACTTAGCAAGCTCGATTCACTCACCACAAGTCATTGCATGACAAGGTAAGCATAGCATCATCAAGAAGACATGTTTGTGAAACAAACCAAGTCAAGAACAAGTCCATAGCATGCAAGGATCAAATATAGCAACCTTGGCCAAATTGAATAACATGTAAACAATCTGCCAGGAAACATTTTGAAGCAAAAATAGAGCACCAAAATGACATGCTAGACTACTCCATAATTGCAAACAAGGGCATGAATGGATAGACAATAACCATATGTTCAAAACACTCTTACTGAAGTATCTCAAAATATGCATGGATCTCTCTGTAGCATCAAGTTTACATGGCATCAAATAACAGCAGAACAAGGACTAAAATCAGCAATATCACGAAGCCTTGTTTGCATGCTTGTGCTAGTCACCACATTGATCACAAAAATACATGGCATACACCCCTGGAAAGATGGCATGTCATAGATCAAAACACATGTAGACATCAACCTCATAGGATGCACACATCAAACATGGCAAAAATGACAAATGAGCTCATTATAACAGTTTCAGCAGATTAACATCAACATGCACTCTTCCAACAGCATTTCGGGCATCAAGATGGACTCAAATGAAAATGATGCAATGGAATGAAATGAAGTACTCGTTGAGACGAACAATTTGACATATTACACGCACGAAACGGAGCTATCGATGCAGAGATATAGCATGACGAACATGGCATGATTATGCAAAATAACAGGGACAGACGATTTCGGGGGGGGGGGGGGGGTCAACCTCATATGGATCCAGATCCGCACGGACTTCGAGGATCGCCGGAGAACCTCGCCGGAGTTGGGGAAGAGCGGATCCGGGGCTTCCTCGGCCGGATCTCGCCGGATCCGGGCCGGGAAGGCACGGCGGAGGAGGGCGGAGAGCTCCGGGCGGCGAAGGGCGGAGCCGGCCGGGAGGAGCCGCGGCGGTCGCCGGGGCGGCGGCGCGCGGGGTCGGCGGCGCGCGCGGTACCCGGCGGCGACGGCAGAGGGCGCGGGGAGGAGCCGGTTGGCGGAGACGGGGCCGGCCGGGCGGCGGGAGGCGGCGAACGCCGGCGGGAGACGCGGGCGGCGCGGGGCAGCGAACTCCCGGCGGCGTGGCGACGGCGGCGGCCGGGAGGCAAGGCCCGACGGCGCGGGGTCGCGCGGGAGGAGGCGGACGCGGGCCGCGGCGGCGGAGCGGGCGCGGGCCGCGGGGGCCGGGGACGGGCTCGGCGGGCCGGCGGCGCGCGGGGTGGCCGGGTGGCCACGTGGCGGCCTCCGGTTGGCTGCGGGCGGCGGCGCGGACGTGTCCGGTCGGGGCGGACGCGTCCGGCTGCGGGAGGAAGAGGAGAAGCTAGGGTTAGGGTGGAATTGATCCGCGAATTTCGGAGGAGAGGGCATATTTATAGATAGAGGGAGCTAGGAGAGTCCAAATGAGGAGCGGTTTTCGGCCACGCGATCGTGATCGAACGACCGAGAGCATGGAGTGGAGTTAGATGGGTTTTGGGCCACTTTGGAAGGGGTGTTGGGCTGCAATAAAAGAGGCATTTGCGGTTACCTGGTTAACCGTTGGAGTACCAAACGACCTCCAAATGGCACGAAACTTGACAGGCGGTCTACCGGTGCTATATCAAGGCCGCTTGGCAAACCTCGGTCCATTCCGAGAACGTTTAACACCCGCACATGAAAGGAGACAAGAAGGGGACGCCGGGTGAGATAGGAGCGCCGGATTGCAAAACGGACAACGGGGAAAATGCTCGGATGCATGAGACGAACATGTATGCAAAATGAGATGCACATGATGACACGATATGAAATGCATATGATGACATAGCAAAGTGCAACACGCAAGCAAATGACATGGCAACGACGGCGAATAACTGGCGGACACCTGTCGCATCGAATCCGGTGCGTTACAACTCTCCTCCACTAACAAGAGATCTCGTCCCGAGATCTTAGGACCGAGACGGAAGGGAAAAGAGAAGAGGTGAAACAAGAATTCAAGAGAAGAAGCAAAGAATCGAGAGCACTCAAGAAGAAGAGAGGAACGACGAGAAGGGCGAGGATCGAAAGCTCACGAAATCAGATAGACTATGAAACAACTCCGGTTAGAACGAGATAAAAACTAATAAGACTGAAAGGATTTAGGCAGCACTCCGGCTGAAAATGGGAGGATTAGAACGAACTTGAGAGGATGGAATGGTACTTGATGAACTCTTGAAGAATGAACTAAATCATGAAGAATCGCCATGAAGAACTCCGGTAAACAAAAGGATGATGAGATAGAATGAAGGATGAAAGAATAAGATGAGCCTTGCGATGATTTAGATGGAGGTTCTGGCGAAATGACCGAGGAAATTTGAACTCCGGAAAAGAAAAGATGAAAACACTTGAAACTAGAATTTATTCATCAAGAACAAACTCCGAAGAAAGGGATTACTCACTTGGATGAAATAAGAATAAGATTTATTGTATGCTTATCCTTCATCAAATTAAATTGATGACAAGCAATGGATTTACATAATACTTATTCTTATTGAAAAAGAATTGAGAAGTGACATGTCGCAAACTTGAGAAAATCTTCATGAATCACCGGTAGGATTGAAAAAACGAATGAATTAATAGGATGACAAAGGAAAAAGAATCTGAATGAACCACCAAGAATTCAAAAATGGCTGATGAAAGAGAATGAATCACCGGGAAGAATTAGAAAAGCACAAAGATACTTGAGGAATAAAAGAGAAGATAATGGCGGGATCGCGAACTGGTTGAAGAATACTTGAACGAAGCACCGGGAGAATATAGAGACGACCGAAACTGAAAACTTAGAACGAAGAAATCTTCCGAAAAGATGACCTCCGGATGATCGGGAGAGAAAGCAACTCCTGAAATACTCCGGATGGATGAAAATAATTTGCATGACTAGAAACAATTTTATAGGATAACATCGAGCTAGCACCGCGAATCTTCGGGAGAACGGGCAAGATTTAGAGGAGAAAACTCTTCTTCGATCTTCAAATGATAACGGAACACCACCAAAATTACTGAGGTACTCCGGAAGAATGAAAAACAAAGAGGTTGAGCCAACAATGAAAAGAATTTGAAATCGATCTTGGAGAAGGCATGTGACTGATGAAATTCATTCTTACGTCACACTTGAAAAGAATTATGAATGACTCCGGGGGAATTAGAAGAGTCAGGTAAGATCCTGGGAAAAGACTTGTGGGTTAGGGCCCACTGAAGAGATAACACCGTTGGGAAGGGATGTTGAACAGATAGATGATGCACCAGAGCAATTGAAATATTTGAATGAGGTGACACCCTCGAATTAATTCGAACACAGACGAATCTCCTGAGATTTCTTGAGCACTCCGGAAGGATAAACTGGCGATAGGCGAACGAGCAAGGAGAACACTTGATCCAAGGAAAATAATACGATCAACACCGAAAAAAAATTAATTGAAACCACCGGAAAAGAAAAAGAGATGAAGAATGACGAACGAGACGAGAATTCACCGGTAGAAATAATTGAGGGAAGACTGAAGAGGCTCCACACGAATGAAATTGATGGTCGAGAGAGTCAACTCCGGGAAGAAAAAGGGTGGGAGGGCGGGAAAAAAACACAGGCAACTTGGACGGGGAACCGACGAATATGTTGAAGAGAAAACGCCGGTTGAAATCATTGAGGAAGGAAAACAAAGACTTCGCACGAGTAGGATGGTTACTCGATTACGGACTCCGGTTCCGAGAAGAAGAAGGGAGGGCGGGAGGGAAAAGAAGACAACTGAGGATTGAACTTGGCAAAGATGAAGAGACTCGAGTCAACTTGACGAGAAATGCACCGGATGAAAAGAGCTGAGGACCAACGATCAGAAAACCAACTGCATGACCCTAAAGAAAATTTGAAGGGGAAGAGGGGTAATTCAAAACACCTACGTCAAGATTCCTCACCAGAGCGATGAAGGGGCTGAGGAGTAAAAAGAATTCCTACACTCCGATATAACTAGACTCAGAAATCAGTTTTCTTCTAGACTCAACAACGGCCAAACTACACGATCAATCAAGGGGGCTCCTAAGGTCGGTCGAGGCTCTGATACCAACTTGTCACGCCCAATATGCGACCCTATCCAAAAGGAACTCGAAGGTCCCACCAAGTATAGACCCGCATATTGGAACGCTTTTGCAAGGTGGATATCATTACATCAACATTACATAATAGATGGGGATACATACATAAGGCATACAATGCCACATGAATACAACATCACATCATACATAAGATCAACATCCGACTATGGATGAAACACAAACAGAAGCTCAAACGACATCCACCCTGCTAGCCCAGGCTGCCGACCTGGAACCTATCCCCTGATCGAAGAAGCAGAAGAAGAACTCAACGCAAGCAAGCATCGCTCTCGCGTCATGATCATCGCATAACCTGTACCTGCAACTGTTGTTGTAGTAATCTGTGAGCCACGAGGACTCAGCAATCCCATTACCATGGGTATCAAGACTAGCAAAGCTTAATAGGAAAGGAAGGGGTAAAGTGGTGAGGTTGCAGCAGCGACTAAGCAAGTATGGTGGCTAACATACGCAAATCAGAGCGAGAAGAGGATCAAAGGAACGGTTGTGAAGCTAGCAATGATCAAGAGATGATCCTGAACACCTACTTACGTCAAACATAACCCAGAAACCGTGTTCACTACCCGGACTCCGCCGAGAAGAGACCATCACGGCTACACACGCGGTTGATGCGTTTTAATTCGGATCTGGTGTCAAGTTATCTACAGCCGGACATTAACAAATTCCCATCTGCCACATAACCGCGGGCACGGCTATCGAAAGTTTATACCCTGCAGGGGTGTCCCAACTTAGCCCATGACAAGCTCTCGCGATCAACGAAGGAATAGACCTTCTCCCAGGAAGACCCGATCAGACTCGGAATCCTGGTTTACAAGACATTTCGACAATGGTAAAACAAGACCAGCAAAGCCTCCCGCTGTGCCGACAAATCCCGATAGGAGCTGCACATATCTCGTTCTCAGGGCACACCGGATGAGCCAGACGTCGGGTTGGCATAGACCCCGGTTGCCCAGGGGGCGCCGGACATCGCTCGGTCCGGACCAGCACTTAGAGAAGCACTGGCCCGGGGGGGGGGGGCTAAAATAAAGATGACCCTCGGGTTGGCCGACCCAAGGGAAAGGTATAGGTGGTGGTGAGGCAAATGGTAAAACCAAGGTTGGGCCTTGCTGGACAAGTTTTATTCAAAGCGAACTGTCAGGGGGGTCCCATAAATCACCCGACCGCGTAAGGAACGCATAATCCGGGAACATAACACCGGTATGACGGAAACGAGGGCGTCAAGAGTGGAACAAAACACCAGGCATAAGGCCGAGCCTTCCACCCTTTACCAAATATATAGATGCATTAATAATATAAGAGATATTGTGATATCCCAACCAAAATCCTGTCCACCATGGAGAAATCTTCAACTTCACCTGTAACTAGCAACGCTATAAGAGGGGCTGAGCAAAGTGGTAACATAGCCAATCAATGGTTCGCTAGGAAGGTGTCAAAGGTTAGAGGTTCATGGCAATTTGGGATGGCTTGATAAAGAGGTAATAGGTAGCGCAGCATAGCGATAGAACGAAGCAACTTGCATAGCAATGATAGTAGTGAGATCTATGGTAGCGGTCATCTTTCCTGAAATCCCGCTAGGAATAAGAACGAGTCCATGAAGAAGATGAAGCCACGAAGACGAACCAAGCGAAGACGAACGGATCCTCACGATCGCAACGAAACGGGAACTATCGAGAAGAAGCACACAACATGGTAAACACACCACACATAGACAAGACATGATGCACAACGAGCATGATGCATGGCAAAGCTACATGAAGCTACTCATGGCAAGAGATGATGCAAACAAGAACAACACATCAAGGCAAGTTTAAATGAGGCCGGAAACAACATATAACAATTCCGGTAAGTCATCATATGCAAATTTCGAAATTGGTCCAGAACTGAATAAACATTAAGTTGAAGTTGTTAAACAGCAAGTTAAAGAGCACCAAGAGGATCTACACGAAATTCTAGTCAAGTTACATATAAAGTTCATTAGATTTGGAGCTACGGCCTAAAAGATATGAGCAAAACAAGTTAAACATGGCATTGATGCAAAATGCATACAAACATCAAGCAAACACCTCACAACAAGGATGCAACATGATAATATGAAGCTACATGCAAAAACAAGCAAGTTTCATATAGAGCACACTCAAAACGGAGCAACGGTTCAACACATACACTCTATACAAGTCATAACAACAATCTGTCCATAACAGCAACTAGGCATCTTGCAAGCATCAAAACAACATGCTACAGCATCTCAACATAATAACAAAAGGCATGGGCATGAAGTACAGGTAAAGCATAACAAAACATGAACACTGAGCTACCTCCAGAAACAACTAGAACATGCTCAAAAGGACATGGGAAGATTGCAAATTATAACAGTTTCAGACTTTAGCAGAAATAACATCAGGTTGCAATGTTTAGAGCTATCAAACAACATGTTACAGGAACATATCATGGCAAACAAAGGCATGGCATGAATCTACTAAAAGCATAGATCAAAAGTCCCTTACTGACCATGAGCCAAAAGGGCACGGAAAATATGATGGCATCCATGTAAACATGGCAAGTTATATGACAGATTCATACATGGCAGGAACAACAATAAGTAGGCATGTTGGTGAGCTTGAACCACTCACCACAGAGCAATACATGGCATGACAAGGCAACCAACAGTAAGAAGACATGTTTAATAAGCTAAGCATGTCAAGAGCAAGTTCATAGGGTGCATGGAACACTAGCAAAACACATGGGAACTAGTGAACTTAATGTTAACAGGCTGATAGCAACATTATGAAGCCAATTTGGAGCAAGATATGAACAATCTACAGCAAGCTATAAATGCAACCAGGGGCATGAATGGATAGAGCAAGACATGTAGATCAAAACATGTTTATAGAACATCTCCAGATTATGCACAGAATGATTAGTAGAAGCATGTTTACATAGCAACAAAATATAACAGAATCTGTCAGGAAAACAGCAACTACCCTACTTAGCAAGCTCGATTCACTCACCACAAGTCATTGCATGACAAGGTAAGCATAGCATCATCAAGAAGACATGTTTGTGAAACAAACCAAGTCAAGAACAAGTCCATAGCATGCAAGGATCAAATATAGCAACCTTGGCCAAATTGAATAACATGTAAACAATCTGCCAGGAAACATTTTGAAGCAAAAATAGAGCACCAAAATGACATGCTAGACTACTCCATAATTGCAAACAAGGGCATGAATGGATAGACAATAACCATATGTTCAAAACACTCTTACTGAAGTATCTCAAAATATGCATGGATCTCTCTGTAGCATCAAGTTTACATGGCATCAAATAACAGCAGAACAAGGACTAAAATCAGCAATATCACGAAGCCTAGTTTGCATGCTTGTGCTAGTCACCACATTGATCACAAAAATACATGGCATACACCCCTGGAAAGATGGCATGGCATAGATCAAAACACATGTAGACATCAACCTCATAGGATGCACACATCAAACATGGCAAAAATGACAAATGAGCTCGTTATAACAGTTTCAGCAGATTAACATCAACATGCACTCTTCCAACAGCATTTCGGGCATCAAGATGGACTCAAATGAAAATGATGCAATGGAATGAAATGAAGTACTCGTTGAGACGAACAATTTGACATATTACACGCACGAAACGGATCTATCGATGCAGAGATATAGCATGAAGAACATGGCATGATTACGCAAAATAACAGGGACTTAGACGATTTCGGGGGGGGGGGTCAACCTCACATGGACCCAGATCCGCACGGACTTCGAGGATCGCCGGAGAACCTCGCCGGAGTTGGGGAAGAGCGGATCCGGGGCTCCCTCGGCCGGATCTCGCCGGATCCGGGCCGGGAAGGCACGGCGGAGGAGGGCAGAGAGCTCCGGGCGGCGAAGGCCGGAGCCGGCCGGGAGGAGCCGCGGCGGTGCGCGCGGTCGGCGGCGCGCGCGGTACCCGGCGGCGACGGCAGAGGGCGCGGGGAGGAGCCGGTTGGTGGAGACGGGGCCGGCCGGGCGGCGGGAGGCGGCGAACGCCGGCGGGAGACGCGGGCGGCGCGGGGCGGCGAACTCCCGGCGGCGTGGCTACGGCGGCGGCCGGGAGGCAAGGCCCGACAGCGCGGGGTCGCGCGGGAGGAGGCGGACGCGGGCCGCGGGTGCCGGGGACGGGTTCGGCGGGCCGGCGGCGCGCGCGGTGGCCGGGTGGCCACGTGGCGGCCTCCGGTTGGCTGCGGGCGGCGGCGCGGACGTGTCCGGCCGGGGCGGACGCGTCCGTCTGCGGGAGGAAGAGGAAAAGCTAGGGTTAGGGTGGAATTGATCCGCGAATTTCGGGGGAGAGGGCATATTTATAGATAGAGGGAGCTAGGAGAGTCCAAATGAGGAGCGGTTTTCGGCCACGCGATCGTGATCGAACGACCGAGAGCATGGAGTGGAGTTAGATGGGTTTTGGGCCACTTTGGAAGGGGTGTTGGGCTGCAACAAAAGAGGCCTTTGCGGTTACCCGGTTAACCGTTGGAGTACCAAACGACCTCCAAATGGCACAAAACTTGACAGGCGGTCTACCGGTGCTATACCAAGGCCGCTTGGCAAACCTCGGTCCATTCCGAGAACGTTTAACACTCGCACACGAAAGGAGACAAGAAGGGGACGTCGGGTGAGATAGGAGCGCCGGATTGCAAAACGGACAACGGGGAAAATGCTCGGATGCATGAGACGAACATGTATGCAAAATGAGATGCACATGATGACACGATATGAAATGCATATGATGACATGGCAAAGTGCAACACGCAAGCAAATGACATGGCAACGACGACGAATAACTGGCGGACACCTGGCGCATCGAATCCGGGGCGTTACAGGCGTGCCTCCACCTGGCCTCCGCCTCCTCTCACCACTAGGGCCCATGAAGGCCCATTAACTCCCCTGGGGTTCCGGTAACCTCCTGGTACTCTGGAAAATGTTCGAACCCTTCCGAAACCATTCCGGTGTCCAAACATAACCTTCCAATATATCAATCTTTATGTCTCGACCATTTCGAGACTCCTCGTCATGTCCTTGATCTCATCCGGGACTCTGAACAAACTTCGGTACGTCAAATCACATAACTCATAATACAAATCGTCATCAAACGTTAAGCGTGTGATACGTCCATTTTGCATCATGCTTTTATATCGATATTTATTGCATTATGGGCTGTTATTGTTGGAAATATGCCCTAGAGGCAATAATAAAAGTATTATTATATTTCATTGTTCATGATAATTGTCTTTTGTTCATGCTATAACTGTATTATCCGGAAATCGTAATACACGTGTGAACACATAGACCACAATATGTCCCTAGTGAGCCTCTAGTTGACTAGCTCGTTGTGATCAACGGATAGTCATGGTTTCCTGACTATGGACATTGGATGTCGTTGATAACGGGATCACATCATTAGGAGAATGATGTGATGGACAAGACCCAATCCTAAGCATAGCATAAAGATCGTGTAGTTCGTTTGCTAGGGCTTTGCCAATGTCAAGTATCTCTTCCTTCGACCATGAGATCGTGTAACTCCCGGATACCGTAGGAGTGCCTTGGGTGTATCAAACGTCACAACGTAACTGGGTGACTATAAAGGTGCATTACAGGTATCTCCGAAAGTATCTGTTGGGTTGACACGGATCGAGACTGGGATTTGTCACTCCGTATGACGGAGAGGTATCTCTGGGCCCACTCGGTAATGCATCATCATAATGAGCTCAAGGTGACCAAGGTGTTGGCCACGGGATCATGCATTATGGCACGAGTAAAGTGACTTGCCGGTAACGAGACTGAACAAGGTATTGGGATACCGACGATCGAGTCTCGGGCAAGTAACGTACCGATTGACAAAGGGAATTGTATACAGGGTTTTGATCGAATCCTCGACATCGTGGTTCAACCGATGAAATCATCGAAGAGCATGTGGGAGCCAACATGGGTATCCAGATCCCGCTGTTGGTTATTGACCGGAGAGTGGTCCCGGTCATGTCTGCATGTCTCCCGAACCCGTAGGGTCTACACACTTAAGGTTCGGTGACGCTAGGGTTGTTAGGAAGACTAGTATGTGACTACCGAATGTTGTTCGGAGTCCCGGATGAGATCCCGGACGTCACGAGGAGTTCCGGAATGGTCCGGAGGTGAAGTTTTATATATGGGAAGTTGTCATACGGACACCGGAAAGTTTCTGGGGGTTATCGGTATTGTACCGGGGCCACCGGAGGGGTTCCGGGGGTCCACCGGGAGGGGCCACCCCTCCCGGAGGGCCACATGGGCCGCAAAGGGGAGGGAGCCAGCCCCTGGAGGGCTGGGCGCGCCCCCCACCTTGGGCCCATGCGCCTAGGGTTGGGGGGGAAACCCTGAGGGGGGCGCCCCCCTTGCTTGGGGGGCAAGCCTCCCCTCCCTGGCCGCCGCCCCCCTCTAGATCCCATCTAGAGGGGTCGGCCCCCCTTGCCCCTTCCCCTATAAATAGAGGGGTGGGGGAGGGCTGCTGAACACATCCAAAGGCGCAGCCCCTCCCCTCCCCAACACCTCTCCTCCTCCGTTAAGTGCTTGGCGAAGCCCTGTCGGAGTACTGCTGCACCAACACCACCACCCATCGTGCTGCCGTTGGAGAGAGCTTCCTCAACCTCTCCTTCCCCCTTGCTGGATCAAGAAGGAGGAGACGTCTCCTGTCCCGTACGTGTGTTGAATGCGGAGGTGCTGTCCGTTCAGCACTTGGACATCCGTGATCTGAATCACGTCGAGTACGACTCCATCATCACCATCCCCTTGCAAGCTTCCGCACGCGATCTACAAGTGGTATGTAGATGCAAAATCTCTCCCATGACTCGTTGCTTAGATGAACTCATAGATGGATATTGGTGAAACCGTAGGAAAAAATTTAATTTTCTGCAACGTTCCCCAACAGTTATTAGACGTTATGTCACAATACTTATGGCTATTCTCTCTTATTTTACAAGGTTTAACATGAAGAGGGAGAATGCCAGCAGCTGGGATTCTGGGCTAGAAAAGGAGCAAATATTGGAAACCTATTCTGCACAGCTCCAAAAGTCCTAAAACTCCACGAAAGTCATTTTTGGAATTAATGATAATTATTGAGCGAAAGAAATACCAGAGGGGGCCCACACCCTGGCCATGAGGGTGGGGGCGCCCAACCTTATAGGGTGCGCCTCCTGCCTCGTGGGCCCCCTGGTGGCCCTCTGGTGCCCATCTTCTGCTATATGAAGTCTTTTACCCTAAAAAATCATAAGCAAGCTTACGGGACGAAACTCCGTAGCCACGAGGCGGAACCTTGGCGGAACCAATCTAGGGCTCCGGCAGAGCTGTTCTGCCGGGGAAACTTCCCTCCAGGAGGGGAAAATCATCACCATCGTCATCACCAACGATCCTCTCATCGGGAGGGGGTCAATCTCCATCAACATCTTCACCAGCACCATATCCTCTCAAACCCTAGTTCATCTCTTGTATCCAATCTTTGTGCCAAAACCTCAGATTGGTACCTGTGGGTTGCTAGTAGTGTTGATTACTCTTTGTAGTTGATGCTAGTTGGTTTATCCGGTGGAACATCATATGTTCAGATCCTTAATGCATATTAATACTCCTTTGATTATGAACATGAATATGCTTTGTGAGTAGTTGTGTTTGTTCCTGAGGACATGGGTGAAGTCTTGCTATTAATAGTCATGTGAATTTGGTATTCGTTCGATATTTTGATGAGATGTATGTTGTCTCTCCTCTAGTGGTGTTATGTGAACGTCGACTACATGACACTTCACCATTATTTGGGCCTAGAGGAAGGCACTGGGAAGTAATAAGTAGATGATGGGTTGCTAGAGTGACAGAAGCTTAAACCCTAGTTTATGCGTTGCTTCATAAGGGGCTGATTTGGATCCATATGTTTCATGCTATGGTTAGGTTTACCTTAATACTTCTTTTTTAGTTGTGGATGCTTGCAATAGGGGTTAATCATAAGTGGGATGCTTTTCCAAGAAAGGGTAGTACCCAAGCACCGGTCCACCCACATATCAAATTATCAAAGTAACGAACGGGAATCATATGAGCATGATGAAAACTAGCTTGACGATAATTCCCATGTGTCCCCGGGAGCGCTTTTCTCATTATAAGAATTTGTCCGGGCTTGTCCTTTGCTATAAAAAGCATTGGGCCACCTTGCTGCACCTCATTTACTTTTATTGCTTGTTACCCGTTACAAATTATCTTATCAAAAAACTATCTGTTACCTACAATTTCAGTGCTTGAAGAGAATACCTTAATGAAAACCGCTTGTCATTTCCTTCTGCTCCTTGTTGGGTTCGACACTCTTACTTATCGAAAGGACTACGATAGATCCCCTACACCTGTGGGTCATCAAGACTCTTTTCTGGCGCCGTTGCCGGGGAGTGAAGTGCCTTTGGTGAGTGGAACTTGGTAAGGAAACATTTATATAGTGTGCTGAAATTTGTTATCACTTGTTACTATGGAAACTAATCCTTTGAGGGGCTTGTTCGGGGCATCTTTGCCCCAACCAGTAGAGCAAAGAGTTTCTCCTCAACCTACTAAACCTACTGAAAATGTTTACTTTGAAATTCCTTCGGGTATGATAGAGAAACTGCTAACTAATCCCTTTGCAGGAGATGGAACATTGCATCCCGATTTACACCTTATCTATGTGGATGAAGTTTGTGGATTATTTAACCTTGCAGGTTTGCCTGATGATGTTGTTAAGAGAAGGTCTTCCCTTTATCTTTGAAGGGAGATTCATTGACATGGTATAGGCTATGTGATGATATGGGATCTTGGGACAATAAACGATTGAAATTGGAATTTCACCAAAAGTTCTATCCTATGCATCTTGTTCATCGTGATCATAATTATATATATAATTTTTGGCCTCACGAAGGAGAAAGCATCTCCCAAGCTTGGGGGAGGCTTAAGTAAATGGTATATTCATGCCCCAATCATGAGCTCTCAAGAGAAATGATTATTCAAAAAATTTATGCTCGACTTTCTCTCAATGATTGCACCATGCTCGATACTTCTTGTGCTGGTTCTTATATGATGAAGACTATTGAATTCAAGTGGGATTTATTGGAAAGCATTAAATGCAACTTTGAAGATTGGAATTCCAACGATGGTAAGGAGTCAGGTATGACACTTAAGTTTGATTGTGTTAAATCTTTTATGGATACCGATGCTTTTTGTGGATTTAGCACTAAATATGGACTTGACTCTGAGATAGTAGCTTCTTTCTGTGAATCATTTGCTGCTCATGTTCATCTCCCTAAGGAGAAGTGGTTTAAATATAATCCTCCCACTGAAGTAAAAGTAGTTGCACCTGTTATAGTTGAAGAAAAGACTATCACTTATAATTATCCTATTGTTCCTACTACTTATGTTGAGAAACCACCTTTCCGTGTTAGGATAAAGGATCATGCTAAAGCTTCAACTGTGGTTCGTAAGAGTAATACTAGAACATATACACCACCTGAACAAATTAAAGTTGAACCTAGTATTTCTATGGTTAAAGATCTCTTGGCTGATAATATTGATGGGCATGTTATTTATTTCTCTGATGAAGCTGCTAATATTGATAGACCCGATGCTAAGATACATAGACCTATTGTAGGCATGCCTTTTATTTCTATTAAAATAGGAGATCATTGTTATCATGGCTTATGTGATATGGGTGCTAGTGCTAGTGCAATACATTTTTCCTTATATGAAGAAATTATGCATGATATTGCACCTGCTGAATTAGAAGATATTGATGTTACAATTAAGCTTGCCAATAGAGATACTATTTCACCATTTGGGATTGTTAGAGATGTTGAAGTCTTGTGTGGGAAAGTTAAATATCCTGCTGATTTTCTTGTTCTTGGTTCCCCACAAGATAGCTTTTGTCCCATTATATTTGGTAGACCCTTCTTGAATACTGTTAATGCTAAGATTGATTGTGAAAAGGATGTTGTTACAATTGGCTTGGGGGATATGAAACATGAGTTTAGTTTTGCTAAATTCCGTAGACAACCCCATGATAAAGAATTGCCTAGTAAGGATGAAATTATTGGTCTTGCTTCTATTGTCGTGCCTCCTACTGATCCTTTAGAACAATATTTGCTAGACCATGAAAATGATATGTTTATGAATGAAAGAAGGGAAATAGATGAAGTATTCTTTAAACAGGGTCCTATTCTGAAACACAACTTGCCTGTTGAAATCCTAGGGGATCCCCCTCCACCCAAGGTTGATCCCGTGTTTGAGCTAAAACCTTTACCTGATACTCTTAAATATGCTTATCTTGATGAAAAGAAGATATATCCTGTTATTATTAGTTCTAACCTTTTAGAGCAGGAAGAGGAAAGATTATTGAAAACTCTGAAGAAGCACCGCGCTGCTATTGGATATACTCTTGATGATCTTAAGGGCATTAGTCTCACTCTATGCCAACACAAAATAAAATTGGACGAAGACGCCAAACCAGTTAGAGATCATCAACGACGATTGAATCCTAAGATGAAACAAGTGGTAAGAAAGGAAATACTAAAGCTCCTTGAGGCAAGTATAATTTATCCCGTTGCTGATAGTCAGTGGGTAAGTCCTATCCATTGTGTCCCTAAGAAGGGAGGTATTACTGTAGTCCCGAATGATAAAGATGAATTGATCCCGCAAAAAATTATTACAGGTTATAGGATGGTAATTGATTTCCGTAAATTAAATAAAGATACTAAGAAAGATCATTACCCTTTATCTTTTATCGATCAAATGCTAGAAAGACTATCCAAACATACACATTTCTGCTTTCTAGATGGTTATTCTGGTTTCTCTCAAATGCCCGTGTCAGTGGACGATCAAGCAAATACTACTTTTACTTGCCCTTTCGGTACTTTTGCTTATAGACGTATGCCTTTTGGTTTATGTAATGCACATGCTACCTTTCAAAGATGCATGATGGCTATATTCTCTGACTTTTGTGAAAAGATTTGTGAGGTATTCATGGATGATTTCTCCGTTTATGGATCCTCTTTTGATGATTGTTTGAGCAACCTTGATCGAGTTTTGCAGAGATGCGAAGACACTAGTCTCGTCTTGAATTGGGAAAAGTGCCACTTTATGGTTAATGAAGGCATTGTCTTGGGGCATAAAATTTCTGAAAGAGGTATTGAAGTTGATAAAGCTAAAGTTGATGCTATTGAAAAGATGTCGTGTCCCAAGGACATTAAAGGTATAAGAAGTTTCCTTGGTCATGCCGGTTTTTAAAGGAGGTTCATTAAGGACTTTTCTAAAATCTCTAGGCCTCTGACTAATTTATTCCAAAAAGATATTCCTTTTGTCTTCGATGATGAGTGTGTAGAAGCATTTGAAATACTTAAGAAAGCTTTGATCACAGCACCTATTGTTCAGCCACCTGATTGGAACTTACCCTTTGAAATTATGTGTGATGCTAGCGATTATGCTATAGGTGTTGTTCTAGGGTAAAGAGTTGATAAGAAACTAAATGTTATTCAATGTGCTAGTAAAACTCTAGACACTGCACAGAGAAATTATGCTACTACTGAAAAAGAATTCTTAGCAGTTGTGTTTGCTTGTGATAAGTTCAGATTTCATATTGTTGATTCTAAAGTAACTATTCACACTGATCATGCTGCTATTAAATATCTTATGGAAAAGAAAGATGCTAAACCTAGACTTATTAGACGGGTTCTCTTGCTACAAGAATTTGATTTGCATATTATTGATAGAAAGGGAGCTAAGAACCCCGTTGCAGACAACTTGTCTAGGTTAGAGAATGTTCTTGATGACCCACTACCTATTGATGATAGCTATCCTGATGAACAATTAGCGGTCATAAATACTTCTCGTACTGCTCCATGGTATGCTGATTATGCTAATTACATTGTTGCTAAATTTATACCACCTAGTTTCACATACCAGCAAAAGAAAAAGTTCTTTTATGATTTAATACATTACTTCTGGGATGACCCACACCTTTATAGAGTAGATGGTGTTATTAGACGTTGTGTACGTGAGCATGAACAGGAACAGATCCTACGCAAGTGTCACTCCGAAGCATATGGAGGACACCACGCCGGAGATAGAACTGCACATAAGGTATTGCAATCCGGTTTTTATTGGCCTACTCTCTTCAAAGATGCCCGTAAGTTTGTCTTGACTTGTGATGAGTGTCAAAGAATTGGTAATATTAGTAGACGTCAAGAAATACCTATGAACTATTCTCTTGTTATTGAACCATTTGATGTTTGGGGCTTTGATTATATGGGACCGTTTCCTGCCTCTAATGGATATACACATATTTTAGTTGCTGTTGATTACTGTACTAAGTGGGTAGAAGCTATTCCAACTAGTAGTGTTGATCATAAAACCTCTATTCCAACTTATTGAACCATTAGATGTTATTTCTCCAAGGTACAATACCGGTGACCCCCGAAACCGTAGGTAAATGTAGAGGTAGCGTGCCGACGGCGATCACATCGACCTTGGAACCATTCTTGACGCGCATCGTCACCTCGTCCTTCGCCAGTCTTCGCTTATTCCGCAGCTCCTGCTTTGAGTTACAAATATGAGCAACCGCACCGGTATCAAATACCCAGGAGCTACTATGAGCACTGGTAAGGTACACATCAATTACATGTATATCACATATACCTTTGGTTTTGCCGGCCTTCTTGTCCGCTAAATACTTGGGGCAGTTCCGCTTCCAGTGACCACTTCCCTGCAATAAAAGCACTCAGTCTCAGGCTTGGGTCCATTATTTGACTTCTTCCCGGCAACTGGCTTACCGGGCGCGGCAACTCCCTTGCCGTCCTTCTTGAAGTTCTTCTTACCCTTGCCTTTCTTGAACTTAGTGGTTTTATTCACCATCAACACTTGATGTTCCTTTTTTATCTCTACCTCTGCTGATTTCAGCATTGAATATACCTCAGGAATGGTCTTTTCCATCCTCTGCATATTGAAGTTCATCACAAAGCTCTTGTAGCTTGGTGGGAGCGACTGGAGGATTCTGTCAATGACCGCGTCATCCGGGAGATTAACTCCCAGCTGAGTCAAGCGGTTGTGCAACCCAGACATCTTCAGTATGTGCTCACTAACAGAACTATTTCCCTCCATCTTACAGCTGAAGAACTTGTCGGAGACATCATATCTCTTGACCCGGGCATGAGCTTGGAAAACCATTTTCAGCTCTTCGAACATCTCGTATGCTCCGTGTTGCTCAAAACACTTTTGGAGCCCCGGTTCTAAGCTGTAAAGCATGCCGCACTGAACGAGGGAGTAATCATCAGCACGAGACTGCCAAGCGTTCATAACGTCTTGGTTCTCTGGGATTGGTGCTTCACCTAGCGGTGCTTCTAGGACATAATCTTTCTTGGCAGCTATGAGGATGATCCTCAGGTTCCGGACCTAGTCCGTATAGTTGCTGCCATCATCTTTCAGCTTGGTTTTCTCTAGGAATGCGTTGAAGTTGAGGTGGACATGAGCGTTGGCCATTTGATCTACAAGACATTTTGCAAAGGTTTTTAGACTAAGTTCATGATAATTAAGTTCATCTAATCAAATTATTCAATGAACTCCCACTTAGACAGACATCCCTCTAGTCATCTAAGTGAAACATGATCCGAGTCAACTAGGCCGTGTCTGATCATCACGTGAGACGGACTAGTTAACATCGGTGAACATCTTCATGTTGATCGTATCTACTATACGACTCATGCTCGACCTTTCGGTCTTCCGTGTTCTGAGGCCATGTCTGTACATGCTAGGCTCGTCAAGTCAACCTAAGTGTATTGTGTGTGTAAATCTGGCTTACACCCATTGTATTCGAACGTTAGGATCTATCACACCCGATCATCACGTGGTGCTTCGAAACAACGAACCTTCGCAACGGTGCACAGTTAGGGGGAACACTTTTCTTGAAATTATTTCGAGGGATCATCTTATTTAAGCTACCGTCGTTCTAAGCAAATAAGATGTAAAACATGATAAACATCACATGCAATCAAATAGTGACATGATATGGCCAATATCATATTGCTCCTTTGATTCTCCATCTTCGGGGAGTCATGATCACCTTCGTCAACTACACGACACCATGATCTCCATCATCATGATCTCCATCATCGTGTCTTCATGAAGTTGTCACACCAACGACTACTTCTACTTCTATGGCTAACGCGTTTAGCAATAAAGTAAAGTAATTTACATGGCGTTCTTCAATGACATGCAGACATGTTGTTGCAAGTTTTTACGTGGCTTCTATAGGTGTTCTAGCAAGAACGTTTCTTACCTACGTAAAACCACAACGTGATATGCCAATTTCTATTTACCCTTCATAAGGACCCTTTTCATCGAATCCGCTCCAACTAAAGTGGGAGAGACAGACACCCGCTAGCCACCTTATGCAACTAGTGCATGTCAGTCGGTGGAACCTGTCTCACGTAAGCGTACGTGTAAGGTCGGTCCGGGTCGCTTCATCCCACGATGCCGCCGAAGCAAGATAAGACTAGTAGTGGCAAGAAAATTAGCAACATCTACGCCCACAACTGCTTTGTGTTCTACTCGTGCATAGTAACTGCACATAGACCTAGCTCTGATACCACTGTTGGGGAACGTTGCATAAAATAAAAAAATTCCTACGTTCGCCAAGATCAATCTATGGAGTCATCTAGCAACGAGAGAGGGGAGTGCATCTACATACCCTTGTAGATCGCGTGCGGAAGCGTTCAAGAGAACGGGGTTGAGGGAGTCATACTCGTCGTGATCCAAATCACCGATGATCCTAGTGCTGAACGGACAGCACCTCCGCGTTCAACACACGTACGGTTGAGGAAGACATCTCCTCCTTCTTGATCCAGCAAGGGGGAAGGAGAGGTTGACGGAGATCCAGCAGCACGACGGCGTGGTGGTGGATGCAACAGAGATCTCAGCAGAGCTTCGCCGAGCTTCTACAAGAGGGAGAGGTGTAGCAAGGGGAGAGGGAGGCGCCAAGAGCATGGGTGCGGCTGCCCTCCCTCCCCCCTTTATATAGGCCCCCTAGGGGGGGCGCCGGCCCTAGGAGATGCAATCTCCAAGGGGGGCGGCGGCCATGGGGGAAACTTGCCCCCAAGCCAGGTGGAGGCGGCCCCACCCCTAGGGTTTCCAACCCTAGGCGCAGGGGGGCCCCAAGGGGGGGGCACACCAGCCCATCAGGGGCTGGTTCCACTCCCACTTCAGCCCATGGGGACCTCTGGGATAGGTGGCCCCACCCCGTGGACCCCCGGGACCCTTCCGATGGTCCCGGTACAATACCGGTGTCCCCCGAAACTTTCCCGATGGCCGAAACCTGACTTCCTATATATAATTCTTTACCTCCGGACCATTATGGAACTCCTCGTGATGTCCGGGATCTCATCCGGGACTCCGAACAACTTTCGGGTTACTGCATACTAATATCTCTACAACCCTAGCGTCACCGAACCTTAAGTGTGTAGACCCTACGGGTTCGGGAGACATGCAGACATGACCGAGACGCCTCTCCGGTCAATAACCAACAGCGGGATCTGGATACCCATGTTGGCTCCCACATACTCCTCGATGATCTCATCGGATGCACCACGATGTCAAGGATTCAATCAATCCTGTATACAATTCCCTTTGTCAATCGGTACGTTACTTGCCCGAGACTCGATCGTCGGTATCCCAATACCTCGTTTAGTCTCGTTACCGGCAAGTCACTTTACTCGTACCGTAATGCATGATCCCGTGACCAGACACTTGGTCAAATTGAGCTCATTATGATGATGCATTACCGAGTGGGCCCAGAGATACCTCTCCGTCATACGGAGTGACAAATCCCAGTCTCGAATCGTGCCAACCCAACAGACACTTTCGGAGATACCCATAGTGCACCTTTATAGCCACCCAGTTATGTTGTGACGTTTGGCACACCCAAAGCACTCCTACGGTATCCGGGAGTTGCACAATCTCATGGTCTAAGGAAATGATACTTGACATTTGGAAAAGCTCTAGCGAAACGAACTACACGATCTTTGTACTATGCTTAGGATTGGGTCTTGTCCATCACATCATTCTCCTAATGATGTGATCCCATTATCAATGACATCCAATGTCCATAGTCAGGAAACCATGACTATCTGTTGATCAACGAGCTGTTGGGGAACGTAGTAATTTCAAAAAAATTCCTACGCACACGCAAGATCATGGTGATGGCATAGCAACGAGAGGGGAGAGTGTTGTCCATGTACCCTCGTAGACCGTAAGCGGAAGCGTTATGACAACGCGGTTGATGTAGTCGTACGTCTTCACGATCCGACCGATCCAAGTACCGAACGTACGGCACCTCCGAGTTCAGCACACGTTCAGCTCAATGACGATCCCCGGGCTCCGATCCAGCAAAGCTTCAGCATGAGTTCCGTCAGCACGACGGCGTGGTGACGATGATGATGTTCTACCGGCGCAGGGCTTCGCCTAAACTCCGCGACGATATGACGAGTGATATGTGGAGGGCACCGCCACACGGCTAAGGAACGATCCTAGATCAACTGTGGTCTTGGGTGCCCCCTGCCCCGAATATAAAGGCAAGGGAGGGGCAGCGCAAGGAGGGCGCCCAGGGAGAGTTCCTACTCCCCACGAAACCCCTCAACTTCCAGTCCATGGAGAGGAGGAAGAAGAAGGAGAAGGAGGAGAGGAGGAAGAGAAAGGGGCCGGGCCCCTGTTCCATCGTCTTGGGCTAGGGGGCGCGCGCCCCTGCCCATCTCTTCCACCACTTGGCCTGGGCCATTGTTCTTCCTTATTCCCGTAAATCCTACCCTCGAAAAATACCGAATACACTCGGAACCTTTCCAAGTCGATATAGTCGTCCATATCGATCTTTACGTCTCAACCATTTCAGACTCCTCTCATGTCCCCGATCTCATCCGGACTCCGAACTCCTTCGGTACATCAAAACTCATAAACTCATAATATAACTGTCATCGAAACCTTAAGCGTGCGGACCCTACGGGTTCGAGAACTATGTAGACATGACCTAGAACTATTCTCGGTCAATAACCAATAGCGGAACCTGGATGCCCATATTGGCTCCTACATATTTTACGAAGATCTTTATCGGTCAACCACATACAGCATACGTTGTTCCCTTTGTCATCGGTATGTTACTTGTCCGAGATTCGATAGTCGGTATCCAATACCTAGTTCAATCTCGTTACCGGCAAGTCTCTTTACTCGTTACATAAAGCATCATCCCGTAACTAACTCATTAGCTACATTGCTTGCAAGGCTTATAGTGATGTGCATTACCGAGAGGGCCCAGAGATACCTCTCCGACAATCAGAGTGACAAAACCTAATCTCGAAATACGCCAACTCAACATGTACCTTCGGAGACACCTGTAGTACTCCTTTATAATCACCCAGTTATGTTGTGATGTTTGGTAGCACCCAAAGTGTTCTTCCGGTAAACGGGAGTTGCATAATCTCATAGTTACAGGAACATGTATAAGTCATGAAGAAAGCAATAGCAACATACTAAACGATCAAGTGCTAAGCTAACGGAATGGGTCAAGTCAATCACATCATTCTCCTAATGATGTGATCCCGTTAATCAAATGACAACTCATGTCTATGGCTAGGAAACTTAACCATATTTGATTCACGAGCTAGTCAAGTAGAGGCATACTAGTGACACTATGTTTGTCTATGTATTCACACATGTATTATGTTTCAGGTTAATACAATTCTAGCATGAATAATAAACATTTATCATGAAATAAGGAAATAAATAATAACTTTATTATTGCCTCTAGGGCATATTTCCTTCAGTCTCCCACTTGCACTAGAGTCAATAATCTAGTTCACATCGCCATGTGATTTAACACCAATATTCATATCTGTATATGATTAACACCCATTGTTCACATCGTTATGTGACCAACACCCAAAGGGTTTACTAGAGTCAATAATCTAGTTCACATTGCTATGTGATTAACACCCAAAGAGTACTAAGGTGTGAACATGTTTTGCTCGTGAGAGAAGGTTAGTCAATGGGTCTGTCACATTCAGAGTCGTATGTACTTTGCAAATATTCTATGTCTACAATGCTCTGCACGGAGCTACTCTAGCTAATTGCTCCCACTTTCAATATGTATCCAGATTGAGACTTAGAGTCATCTGGATCGGTGTGAAAGCTTGCACCGATGTAACTCTTTACGACGGGCTCTTTTATCACCTCCATAATCGAGAAATATTTCCTTAGTCCTCACTAAGGATATTCTTAACCAATGTCCAGTGATCTACTCCTAGATCACTATTATACTCCCTTGCCAAGTTCAGAGCAAGGTATACAATAGGTCTGGTACATAACATAGCATACTTTATAGAACCTATGACTGAGGCATAGGGAATGACTTTCATTCACTTTTCTATTTTCTGCCGTGGTCGGGATTTGAGTCTTACTCAATTTCACACCTTTGCAACACAGGCAAGAACTCTTTCTTTGACTGTTCCATCTTGAACTATTTCAAAATCTTGCCAAGGTATGTACTCATTGAAAATCTTATCAAGTGTCTTGATCTATCTCAATAGATCTTGATGCTCAATATGTAAGTAGCTTTACAGAGGTATTTCATTGAAATTTTTTATTCAAGTATCCTTTTATGCTATCCAGAAATTCTATATCATTTCCAATCAACAATATGTCGTACACATATAATATCAGAAATGCTGCAGAGCTCCCACTCACTTTCTTGTAAATACAGGCTTCTCCAGAATTCTGTATAAAACCATATGCTTTGATCATACTATCAAAGCGTATATTCCAACTCCGAGATGCTTGCACCAGTCCATTGATGGATTGCTGGAGCTTGGACACTTTGTTAGCATCTTTAGGATTGACAAAACCTTCTGGTTGTATCATATACAACTCTTCTTTAATAAATCCATTAAGGAATGTAGTTTTGACATCCATTTGCCAAATTTCATAAAATATGGCAATTGCTAACATGATTCAGACAGACTTTTAAGCATCGATACGAGTGAGAAAATCTCATTGTAGTCAACACCTTGAACTTGTCAAAAACCTTTTTGCGACAAGTCGAGCTTTGTAGATAGTGACACTACTATCAGCATCTGTCTTCCTCTTGAAGATCCATTTATACAATATGGCTTGCCGATCATCGGGCAACTCCACCAAAGTCCACACTTTGTTCTCATACATGGATCCCATCTCAGATTTCATGGCCTCAAACCATTTCGCGAAATCTGGGCTCATCATCGCTTCCTCATAGTTTGTAGGTTCATCATGGTCTAGTAACATGACTTCCAGAACAGTATTACCGTACTACTCTGGTGCGGACTGTACGAGGTTTTGTAGTAACTTGATCTGAAGTTTCATGATCATCATCATTAGCTTCCTCACTAATTGGTGTAGGAATCACTGGAACTGATTTCTGTGATGAACTACTTTCCAATTCGGGAGAAGGTACAAATTACCTTATCAAGCTCTTACTTTCCTCCCACTCACTTCTTTCAAGAGAAACTCCTTTTCTAGAAAGGATCCATTCTTAGCAACGAATGTTTTGCCTTCGGATCTGTGATAGGAGGTGTACCCAATAGTTTCTTTTGGGTATCCTATGAAGACACATTTCTCCGATTTGGGTTCGAGCTTATCTGGTTGAATTTCTTCACATAAGCATCGCAGCCCCAAACTTTAAGAAACGACAACTTGGGTTTCTTACTAAACCACAGTTCATATGGTGTCATCTCAATGGATTTAGATGGTGCCCTTTTAACGTGAATGCAGGTGTCTCTAATGCATAACCCCAAAACAATAGTGGTAAATCAGTAAGAGACATCATAGATCGCACCATATCCAATAAAGTGCGGTTACGACGTTCAGACACACCATAACGTTGTGGTGTTCCAGGTGGCGTGAGCTGTGAAACTATTCCACATTGTTTTAATTGAAGACCAAACTCGTAACTCAAATATTCATCTCCACGATCAGATCGCAAAAACTTTATTTTCTTGTTACGATGATTTTCCACTTCACTCTGAAATTCTTTTGAACCTTTCAACTATTTCAGACTTATGTTTCATCAAGTAGATATACCCATATCTGCTCAAATCATCTGTGAAGGTCAGAAAATAACGATACCCGCCACGAGCCTTAATACTCATTGGTCTGCATACATCAGTATGTATTATTTCCAACAAGTCAGTAGCTCGTTCCATTGTTCCGAAGAATGGAGTTTTAGTCATCTTGCCCAAAAGGCACGGTTTGCAAGCATCAAATGATTCATAACCAAGTGATTCCGAAAATCCATCTTTATGGAGTTTCTTCATACGCTTTACACCGATCTGACCAAAACGGCAGTGCCAAAAATAAGTTGCACTATCATTATTAACTTTGCATCTTTTGGCATCAATATTATGAATATGTGTATCACTACGATCGAGATCCAATAAATTATTTTCATTGGGTGTATGACCATTGAAGGTTTTATTCATGTAAACAGAACAACAATTATTCTCTGAATTTAAATGAATAACCGTATTGCAATAAACATGATCAAATCATATTCATGCTCAACGCAAAAGCTAAATAACATTTATTTAGGTTTAACACTAATCCCGAAAGTATAGGGGAGTGTGTGATGATGATCATATCAATCTTGGAACTACTTCCAACACTCATCGTCACTTCCCCTTCAACTAGTCTCTGTTTATTCTGTAACTCCTGTTTTGAGTTACTAATCTTAGCAACTGAACAAGTATCAAATACTCAAGGGCTACTATAAACACTAGTAAGGCACACATCAATAACTTGTATATCAAATATACCCTTGTTCACTTTGCCATCCTTCTTATCCACCAAATATTCAGGGCATTTCTGCTTCCAGTGACCATTTCCTTTGCAGTAGAAACACTCAGTTTCAGGCTTTGGTCCAGCTTTGGGCTTCTTCGCGGGAGTGACAACTTGCTTGTCATTCTACTTGAAGTTCCCTTTCTTTTCCTTTGCCCTTTTCTTGAAACTAGTGGTCTTGTCAATCATCAACACTTGATGTTCTTTCTTGATTTCTACCTTCGTCGATTTCAACATCACGAAGAGCTCGGGAACCGTTTTCGTCATCCCTTGCATACTATAGTTCATCACGAAGTTCTAGTAACTTAGTGATGGTGACTAGAGAATTCTGTCAATCACTATCTTATCAGGAAGATTAACTCCCACTTGATTCAAGCGATTGAAGTACCCAGACAATCTGAGCACATGCTCACTAGTTGAGCGATTCTCCTCCATCTTTTAGCTATAGAACTTGTTGGAGACTTCATATCTCTCAACTCGGGTATTTGCTGGAAATATTAACTTCAACTCCTGGAACATCTCATATGGTCCATGACGTTCAAAACGTCTTTGAAGTCCCGATTCTAAGCCGTTAAGCATGGTGCACTAAACTATCAAGTAGTCATCATATTGAGCTAGCCAAACGTTCATAACGTCTGCATCTGCTCCTGCAATAGGTTTGTCACCTAGCGGTGCATCAAGGACATAATTCTTCTGTGCAGCAATGAGGATAAACCTTAGATCACGGATCCAATCCGCATCATTGCTACTAACATTTTTCAACACAGTTTTCTCTAGGAACATATCAAAATAAACATATGAAAGCAACAACGCAAGCTATTGATCTACAACATAATTTGCAAAATACTACCAGGACTAAGTTCATGATAAATTTAAGTTCAATTAATCATATTACTTAAGAACTCCCACTTAGACAGACATCTCTCTAGTCATCTAAGTGATCACGTGATCCAAATCAACTAAACCATGTCCGATCATCACGTGAGATGGAGTAGTTTCAATGGTGAACATCACTATGTTGATCATATCTACTATATGATTCACGTTCGACCTTTCAGTCTCCGTGTTCCGAGGCCATATCTGTATATGCTAGGCTCATCAATTATGACCTGAGTATTCCGCGTGTGCAACTGTTTTGCACCCGTTGTATTTGAACGTAGAGCCTATCACACCCGATCATCACGTGGTGTCTCAGCACGAAGAACTTTCGCAACGGTGCATACTTAGGGAGAACACTTCTTGATTATTAGTGAGAGATCATCTTAAAATGCTACCGTCAATCAAAGCAAGATAAGATGCATAAAGGATAAACATCACATGCAATCAATATAAGTGATATGATATGGCCATCATCATCTTGTGCTTGTGATCTCCATCTTCGAAGCACCGTCATGATCACCATCGTCACCGGCGCGACACCTTGATCTCCATCGTAGCATCGTTGTCGTTACGCCATCTATTGCTTCTACGACTATCACTACCGCTTAGTGATAAAGTAAAGCAATTACAGGGCGTTTGCATTTCATACAATAAAGCAACAACCATATGGCTCCTGCCAGTTGCTGATAACTTCGGTTACAAAACATGATCATCTCATACAATAAAATATAGCATCACGTCTTGACCATATCACATCACAACATGCCCTGCAAAAACAAGTTAGACGTCCTCTACTTTGTTATTGTAAATTTTACGTGGATGCTACGGGCTTAGCAAGAACCGTTCTTACCTACGCATCAAAAACCACAACGATAGTTCATCAAGTTAGTGATGTTTTAACCTTCGCAAGGACCGGGCGTAGGCACACTCGATTCAGCTAAAGTGAGAGAGACAGACACCCGCCAGCCACCTTTAAGCACGAGTGCTCGTAACGGTGAAACCAGTCTCGCGTAAGCATACACGTAATGTCGGTCCGGGCCGCTTCATCTCACAATACCGCCAAACCAAAGTATGACATGCTGGTAAGCAGTATGACTTGTATCGCCCACAACTCACTTGTGTTCTACTCGTGCATATGACATCTACGCATAAAACCTAGGCTCGGATGCCACTGTTGGGGAACGTAGTAATTTCAAAAAAATTCCTACGCACACGCAAAATCATGGTGATGGCATAGCAACGAGAGGGGAGAGTGTTGTCCACGTACCCTCGTAGACCGTAAGCGGAAGCGCTATGACAACACGGTTGATGTAGTCGTACGTCTTCACGATCCGACCGATCCAAGTACCGAACGTACGGCACCTCCGAGTTCAGCACACGTTCAGCTCGATGATGATCCCCGGGCTCCGATCCAGCAAAGCTTCGGGGATGAGTTCCGTCAGCACGACGGCGTGGTGACGACGATGATGTTCTACCGGCGCAGGGCTTTGCCTAAACTCCGCGACGATATGACCGAGGTGGAATATGGTGGAGGGGGCACCGCACACGGCTAAGGAACGATCCGTAGATCAACTTGTGTGTCTTGGGGTGCCCCCCTGCCCCCGTATATAAAGGAGCAAGGGGGAGGGGGCGGCCGGCCAAGGGAGGGCGCGCCAGGGAGGAGTCCTACTCCCACCGGGAGTAGGACTCCCTCCTTTCCTAGTCCAACTAGGAGAGGGGAAGGAAGGGAAGGAGAAGGAGAAGGAAGGAGAGGGAGGAAGAGTAGGAAAGGGGGCCCGGCCCCCTAGTCCAATTCGGTTTGGGCTAGGGGGGCCGCGCGCCCTGCCTTCTCTCTTCCACCACTTGGCCCATGAGGCCCATTGCTTCTTCCTTGTATTCCCGTAACTCCCCGGTACCCTCGAAAATACCCGAATCACTCAGAACCTTTCCGAAGTCCGAATATAGTCGTCCAATATATCGATCTTTACGTCTCGACCATTTCGAGACTCCTCGTCATGTCCCCGATCTCATCCGGGACTCCGAACTCCTTTGGTACATCAAAACTCATAAACTCATAATATAACTGTCATCAAAACCTTAAGCGTGCGGACCCTACGGGTTCGAGAACTATGTAGACATGACCTAGAACTATTCTCGGTCAATAACCAATAGCGGAACCTGGATGCCCATATTGGCTCCTACATATTCTACGAAGATCTTTATCGGTCAAACCGCATAACAACATACGTTGTTCCCTTTGTCATCGGTATGTTACTTGTCCGAGATTCGATCGTCGGTATCCAATACCTAGTTCAATCTTGTTACCGTCAAGTCTCTTTACTCGTTACGTAATGCATCATCCCGTAACTAACTCATTAGCTACATTGCTTGCAAGGCTTATAGTGATGTGCATTACCGAGAGGGCCCAGAGATACCTCTCCGACAATCGGAGTGACAAAACCTAATCTCGAAATACACCAACTCAACATGTACCTTCGGAGACACCTGTAGTACTCCTTTATAATCACCCAGTTATGTTGTGACATTTGGTAGCACCCAAAGTGTTTTCCGGTAAACGGGAGTTGCATAATCTCATAGTTACAGGAACATGTATAAGTCATGAAGAAAGCAATAGCAACATACTAAACGATCAAGTGCTAAGCTAACGGAATGGGTCAAGTCAATCACATCAATCTCCTAATGATGTCATCCCGTTAATCAAATGACAACTCATGTCTATGGCTAGGAAACTTAACCATCTTTGATTCACGAGCTAGTCAAGTAGAGGCATACTAGTGACACTATGTTTGTCTATGTATTCACACATGTATTATGTTTCCGGTTAATACAATTCTAGCATGAATAATAAGGAAATAAATAATAACTTTATTATTGCCTCTAGGGCATATTTCCTTCACGAGCTAGTCAACTAGAGGCTCACTAGGGACTTGTTGTGGTCTATGTATTCACACATGTATTATGATTTCCGGATAATACAATTATAGCATGAACAGTAGACAATTATCATGAACAAAGAAATATAATAATAACCATTTTATTATTGCCTCTAGGGCATATTTCCAACAGTCTCCCACTTGCACTAGATTCAATAATCTAGTTACATTGTGATGTATCTAACACCCATTGCGTTCTGGTGTTGATCATGTTTTGCTCTAGGGAGAGGTTTAGTCAACAGATCTGCTACATTCAGGTCCGTATGTACTTTACAAATATCTATGTCTCCATCTTGAACATTTTCACGAATGGAGTTGAAGCGACGCTTGATGTGCCTGGTCTTCTTGTGAAACCTGGGCTCCTTGACAAGTGCAATAGCTCCAGTGTTGTCACAGAAGAGTGTGATCGGCCCCGACGCATTGGGTATGACTCCTAGGTCGGTGATGAACTCCTTCACCCAGATAGCTTCATGCGCTGCCTCCAAGGCTGCCATGTACTCCGCTTCACATGTAGATCCCGCCACGACGCTCTGCTTGCAACTGCACTAGCTTACTGCCCCACCATTCAAAATATACACGTATTCGGTTTGTGACTTAGAGTCATCCAGATCTGTGTTGAAGCTAGCATCGACGTAACCCTTTATGACGAGCTCTTCGTCACCTCCATATACGAGAAACATATCCTTAGTCCTTTTCAGGTACTTAAGGATGTTCTTGACCACTGTCCAGTGTTCCATGTCGGGATTAGT
The DNA here is from genome assembly GCF_018294505.1 of Triticum aestivum. Taxonomy (NCBI): domain Eukaryota; kingdom Viridiplantae; phylum Streptophyta; class Magnoliopsida; order Poales; family Poaceae; genus Triticum; species Triticum aestivum. The sequence continues at coordinate 268,476,002 of NC_057801.1, forward strand.
TTGGTACCTTCCTACCAAACTTACGGCAAGGTTTATATCAGGTCTGGTACAGGTCATGGCATACATGATAGACCCTATGGCTGAGGCATAGGGGATGACACTCATCTTTTCTCTATCTTTTGCCGTGGTCGGGCATTGAGCCGAGCTCAATTTCACACCTTGCAACACAGGCAAGAACCCCTTCTTGGACTGATCCATATTGAACTTCTTCAATATCTTATCAAGGTATGTGCTTTGTGAAAGACCTATGAGGCGTCTCGATCTATCTCTATAGATCTTGATGCCTAATATGTAAGCAGCTTCTCCAAGGTCCTTCATTGAAAAACACTTATTCAAGTAGGCCTTTATGTTGTCCAAAAGTTCTATATCATTTCCCATCAAAAGTATGTCATCCACATATAATATGAGAAATGCTACAGAGCTCCCACTCACTTTCTTATAAACGCGGGCTTCTCCATAAGTCTGCATAAACCCAAACGCTTTGGTCATTTCATTAAAGCGAATGTTCCAACTCCGAGATGCTTGCACCAGCCCATAGATGGAGCGCTGGAGCTTGCATACCTTGTTAGCATTCTTAGGGTCGACAAAACCTTCCGGTTGCATCATATACAGTTCTTCCTTAAGGTGACCGTTAAGGAATGCCGTTTTGACGTCCATTTGACATATCTCATAATCATAGTATGCGGCAATTGCTAACATGATTCGGACAGACTTCAGCTTCGCTACGGGAGAGAATGTCTCATCGTAGTCAATCCCTTGAACTTGTCGATAACCCTTAGCGACAAGTCGAGCTTTATATATGGTAACATTACCATCCGCGTCCGTCTTCTTCTTAAAGATCCATTTGTTTTCTATTGCTCGCCGATCATCGGGCAAGTCTGTCAAAGTCCACACTTTGTTTTCATACATGGATCCTATCTCGGATTGCATGGCTTCAAGCCATTTGTTGGAATCTGGGCCCGCCATTGCTTCTTCATAGTTCGAAGGTTCACCGTTGTCTAACAACATGATTTCCAAGACAGGGTTGCCGTACCACTCTGGTGCGGAACGTGTCCTTGTGGACCTTCGAAGTTCAGTAGGAGCTTGATCCGAAGTATCTTGATCATCATCATTAACCTCCTCTCTTGTCGGTGCAGGCACCACAGGAACATCTTCCTGAGTTGCGCTACTCACCGTTTCAAGAGGTAGTACTTCATCAAGCTCTACTTTCCTCCCACTTAATTATTTCGAGAGAAACTCTTTCTCCAGAAAGGACCCATTCTTAGCAACAAAGATCTTGCCCTTGGATCTTAAGTAGAAGATATACCCAATGGTTTCCTTAGGGTATCCTATGAAGACGCATTTTTCCGACTTGGGTTCGAGCTTCTCAGGTTGAAGTTTCTTGACATAAGCATCGCATCCCCAAACTTTTAGAAACGACAGCTTAGGTTTCTTCCCAAACCATAATTCATACGGTGTCGTCTCAACGGATTTAGACGGTGCCCTATTTAAAGTGGATATAGCTGTCTCTAGAGTGTATCCCCAAAATGATAGCGGTAAATCGGTAAGTGACATCATAGATCGCACCATATCCAATAGAGTGCGATTATGATGTTCGGACACACCATTTCACTGAGGTGTTCCAGGCGGCGTGAGTTGTGAAACGATTCCACATTTCCTTAAGTGCGTACCAAATTCGTGACTTAAATATTCTCCCCCACGATCTGATCGTAAGAACTTTATCTTTCGGTCACGTTGATTCTCTACCTCATTCTGAAATTCCTTGAACTTTTCAAAGGTCTCAGACTTGTGTTTCATCAAGTAGACATACCCATATCTACTCAAGTCATCAGTGAGAGTGAGAACATAACGATATCCTCCGCGAGCCTCAACGCTCATTGGACCGCACACATCAGTATGTATGATTTCCAATAAGTTGGTTGCTCGCTCCATTGTTCTGGAGAACAGAGTCTTGGTCATTTTGCCCATGCGGCATGGTTCGCATGTGTCAAACGATTCATAATCTAGAGACTCTAAAAGTCCATCAGCATGGAGCTTCTTCATGCGCTTGACACCAATGTGACCAAGGCGGCAATGCCACAAGTATGTGGGACTATCGTTATCAACTTTACATCTTTTGGTATTCACATTATGAATATGTGTAACATTACGCTCGGGATTCATTAAGAATAAACCATTCACCAGCGGGGCATGAACATAAAACATATCACTCATACAAATAGAACAACCATTATTCTCTGATTTAAATGAGTAGCCATCTCGAATTAAACGAGATCCTGATACAATGTTCATGCTCAAAGCTGGTAGTAAATAACAATTACTGAGGTTTAAAACTAATCCCGTAGGTAAATGTAGAGGTAGCGTGCCGACGGCGATCACACCGACCTTGGAACCATTCCCGACGCGCATCGTCACCTCGTCCTTCGCCAGTCTTTGCTTATTCCGCGGCTCCTGCTTTGAGTTACAAATATGAGCAACCGCACCGGTATCAAATACCCAGAAGCTACTACGAGCAATGGTAAGGTACACATCAATTACATGTATATCACATATACCTTTTGTTTTGCCAGCCTTCTTGTCCGCTAAGTACTTGGGGCAGTTCCGCTTCCAGTGACCACTTCCCTTGCAATAAATGCACTCAGTCTCAGGCTTGGGTCCATTGTTTGACTTCTTCCCGGCAACTGGCTTACCGGGCGCGGCAACTCCCTTGCTGTCCTTCTTGAAGTTCTTCTTACCCTTGCCTTTCTTGAACTTAGTGGTTTTATTCACCATCAACACTTGATGTTCCTTTTTGATCTCTACCTCTGCTGATTTCAGCATTGAATATACCTCAGGAATGGTCTTTTCCATCCCCTGCATATTGAAGTTCATCACAAAGCTCTTGTAGCTTGGTGGGAGCGACTGGAGGATTCTGTCAATGACCGCGTCATCCGGGAGATTAACTCCCAGCTGAGTCAAGCGGTTGTGCAACCCAGACATCTTGAGTATGTGCTCACTAACAGAACTATTTTCCTCCATCTTACAGCTGAAGAACTTGTCAGAGACTTCATATCTCTCGACCCGGGCATGAGCCTGGAAAACCATTTTTAGCTCTTCGAACATCTCGTATGCTCCGTGTTGCTCAAAATGCTTTTGGAGCCCCGGTTCTAAGCTGTAAAGCATGCCGCACTGAACGAGGGAGTAATCATCAGCACGAGACTGCCAAGCGTTCATAATGTCTTGGTTCTTGGGATTAGTGCTTCACCTAGCGGTGCTTCTACGACATAATCTTTCTTGGCAGCTATGAGGATGATCCTCATGTTCCGGACCCAGTCCGTATAGTTGCTGCCATCATCTTTCAGCTTGGTTTTCTCTAGGAACGCGTTGAAGTTGAGGTGGACATGAGCGTTGGCCATTTGATCTACAAGACATTTTGCAAAGGTTTTTAGACTAAGTTCATGATAATTAAGTTCATCTAATCTAATTATTCAATGAACTCCCACTTAGACAGAGATCCCTCTAGTCATCTAAGTGAAACATGATCCGAGTCAACTAGGCCGTGTCCGATCATCACGTGAGACGGACTAGTTAACATCGGTGAACATCTTCATGTTGATCGTATCTACTATACGACTCATGCTCGACCTTTCGGTCTTCCGTGTTCCGAGGCCATGTCTGTACATGCTAGGCTCGTCAAGTCAACCTAAGTGTATTGCGTGTGTAAATCTGGCTTACACCCGTTGTATTCGAACGTTAGGATCTATCACACCCGATCATCACGTGGTGCTTCGAAACAACGAACCTTCGCAACGGTGCACAGTTAGGGGGGAACACTTTTCTTGAAATTATTTCGAGGGATCATCTTATTTAAGCTACCGTCGTTCTAAGCAAATAAGATGTAAAACATGATAAACATCACATGCAATCAAATAGTGACATGATATGGCCAATATCATATTGCTCCTTTGATCTCCATCTTTGGGGCGCCATTATCACCTTCGTCACCGGCACGACACCATGATCTCCATCACCATGATCTCCATCATCGTGTCTTCATGAAGTTGTCACACCAATGACTACTTCTACTTCTATGGCTAACGCGTTTAGAAATAAAGTAAAGTAATTTACATGGCGTTCTTCAATGACACGCAGGTCATACAAAAAATAAAGACAACTCCTATGGCTCCTGCGGGTTGTCATACTCATCGACATGCAAGTCGTGATTCCTATTACAAGAACATGATCATCTCATACATCACATATATCATTCATCACATCCTTTGGCCATATCACATCACAAAACACTTGCTGCAAAAACAAATTAGACATCCTCTAATTGTTGTTGCAAGTTTTTACGTGGCTTCTATAGGTGTTGTAGCAAGAACGTTTCTTACCTACGTAAAACCACAACGTGATATGCCAATTTCTATTTACCCTTCATAAGGACCCTTTTCATCGAATCCGCTCCAACTAAAGTGGGAGAGACAGACACCCGCTAGCCACCTTATGCAACTAGTGCATGTCAGTCGGTGGAACCTGTCTCACGTAAGCGTACGTGTAAGGTCGGTCCGGGCCGCTTCATCCCACGATGCCGCCGAAGCAAGATAAGACTAGTAGTGGCAAGAAAATTAACAACATCTACGCCCACAACTGCTTTGTGTTCTACTCATGCATAGTAACTGCGCATAGACCTAGCTCATGATGCCACTGTTGGGGAACGTTGCATAAAATAAAAAAAAATTCCTACGTTCACCTTGATCAATCTATGGAGTCATCTAGCAACGAGAGAGGGGAGTGCATTTACATACCCTTGTAGATCGCGTGCGGAAGCATTCAAGAGAACGGGGTTAAGGGAGTCGTACTCGTCGTGATCCAAATCACCGGAGATCCTAGCGCCGAACGGACGGCACCTCCACGTTCAACACGTACGGTTGGGAAGAGGTCTCCTCCTTCTTGATCCAGCAAGGGGGAAGGAGAGGTTGATGAAGATCCAGCAGCACGACGGCGTGGTGGTGGATGCAGCTGTGAACACGGCAGGGCTTCGCCAAGCTTCTGCGAGAGGGAGAGGTGTAGCAAGGGGAGAGGGAGGCGCCAAGAGCATGGGTGTGGCTGTCCTCCCTCCCCCCCCCCTTTATATAGGCCCCCTAGGGGGGCGGCCCTAGGAGATGCAATCTCCAAGGGGGGCGGCGGCCAGGGGGGAAACTTGCCCCCCAAGCCAGGTGGAGGCGCCCCCACCCCTAGGGTTTCCAACCCTAGGCGCGGGGGGGGGGCGAAGGGGGGGCGCACCAGCCCACCAGGGGCTGGTTCCCCTCCCACTTCAGCCCATAGGGCCCTCTGGGATAGGTGGCCCCACCCGGTGGACCCCCGAGACCTTTCCGGTGGTCCCGGTACAATACCGGTGACCCCCGAAACTTTCCCGATGGCCGAAACCTGACTTCCTATATATAATTCTTCACCTCCGGACCATTCCAAAACTCCGGAGAGGTATCTCATCCGGGACTCCGAACAACTTTCGGGTTACTGCATACTCATATCTATTCAACCCCTAGCATCACCGAACCTTAAGTATGTAGACCTTACGGGTTCGGGAGACATGCAGACATGACCGAAACGCCTCTCCGGTCAATAACCAACAGCGGGATCTGGATACCCATGTTGGCTCCCACATGCTCCTCAATGATCTCATCAGATGAACCACGATGTCGAGGATTCAATCAATCCCGTATATAATTCCCTTTGTCAGTCGGTACGTTACTTGCCCGAGACTCGATCGTCGGTATCCCAATACCTCATTTAGTCTCGTTACCGGCAAGTCACTTTAATCGTACCGTAATGCATGATCCCGTGACCAGACACTTGGTCACATTGAGCTCATTATGATGATGCATTATCGAGTGGGCCCAGAGATACCTCTCCGTCATACGGAGTGATAAATCCCGGTCTCGATTCGTGCCAACCCAATAGACACTTTAGGAGATACCCGTAGTGCACCTTTATAGCCACCCAGTTACGTTGTGACGTTTGGCACACCCAAAGCACTTCTATGGTATCCGGGAGTTGCACAATCTCATGGTCTAAGGAAATGATACTTGACATTTGGAAAAGCTCTAGCGAAACGAACTACACGATCTTTGTGCTATGCTTAGGATTGGGTCTTGTCCATCACATCATTCTCCTAATGATGTGATCCCGTTATCAATGACATCCAATGTCCATAGTCAGGAAACCATGACTATCTGTTAGTCAACGAGCTAGTCAACTAGAGGCTCACTAGGGACTTGTTGTGGTCTATGTATTCACACATGTATTACGATTTCCGGATAATACAATTATAGCATGAACAATAGACAATTATCATGAACAAAGAAATATAATAATAACCATTTTATTATTGCCTCTAGGGCATATTTCCAACAAGTGTCACTCCGAAGCATATGGAGGACACCACGCCGGAGATAGAACTGCACATAAGGTATTGCAATCCGGTTTTTATTGGCGTACTCTCTTCAAAGATGCCCGTAAGTTTGTCTTGACTTGTGATGAGTGTCAAAGAATTGGTAATATTAGTAGATGTCAAGAAATGCCTATGAACTATTCTCTTGTTATTGAACCATTTGATGTTTGGGGCTTTGATTATATGGGACCGTTTCCTGCCTCTAATGGATATACACATATTTTAGCTGATGTTAATTACGTTACTAAGTGGGTAGAACCTATTCCAACTAGTAGTGTTGATCATAACACCTCTATTAAGATGCTCAAAGAAGTTATTTTTCCGAGGTTTGGAGTCCCTAGATATCTCATGACTGATGGTGGTTCACATTTTATTCATGGTGCTTTTCGTAAAATGCTTGCTAAGTATGATGTTAATCATAGAATTGCATCTCCTTATCACCCACAGTCTAGTGGTCAAGTAGAATTGAGTAATAGAGAGCTCAAATTAATTTTGCAAAAGACTGTTAATAGATCTAGAAAGAATTGGTCCAAGAAACTTGGTGATGCATTATGGGCCAATAGAACTGCATATAAGAATCCTTTGGGTATGTCTCCATATAAAATGATTTATGGAAAAGCATGTCACTTACCTCTTGAACTTGAACATAAGGCATATTGGGCTATTAAAGAGCTCAATTATGATTTCAAACTTGCCGGTGAGAAGAGGTTATTTGATATTAGCTCACTTGATGAATGGAGAACCCAAGCATATGAGAATGCCAAGCTGTTTAAAGAAAAAGTTAAAAGATGGCATGACAAAAGGATACAAAAGCGTGAGTTTAACGTAGGTAATTATGTGTTGCTATTCAACTCTCGTTTAAGATTTTTTGCAGGAAAACTTCTCTCTAAATGGGAAGGCCCTTACGTTATCGAGGAGGTCTATCGTTCCAGTGCCATAAAAATCAACAACTTCGAAGGCACTAATCTGAAGGTGGTGAACGGTCAAAGAGTCACATTATATCTCAGGTAATCCTATAAATGTCAAAACTAATATTATTGACACCGTAACCCTGGAGGAATACATAAGAGACACTTTCGAGAATGTTTCAGACTCCAAAAAGGAATAGGTATGTGGTACGATAAGTAAACCGGCTACAAAACAATTCTAATAGCAATTTTTTTTCCGTTTTGGAATATTTAAGAAAGTAGGAAAATAAGAAGTAGTCCGAGAAGGACACGAGGCGTCCACGAGGGTGGAGGGTGCGCCTACCTTACTGGGCGCGCCCCCCTGCCTCGTGGGCACCTCATGTGCTTTCCGGACTCTGTTTTCTTGCACGATACTTCTTTTGGTCGGTAAAAATTAATTATATAATCTCCCAAAGGTTTTGACTACCATATCATGCGAACATCTTCTGTCTTTGTTTTGAGTTGTTTTTGTTACAGATTTAGAGCAATATGTCTTCTCAAGAGTCAGTCGGGGAGAGTCGGGTGTCCCACCTGACGCCAGGTCCAGGAGCAAACAGTGATGCTTATCACTTTGGGCCATCAATGGAGGATGATATGGAGGCCGACTTGAAAAGGATAGATGCCATGGAGGAGGACCAAGAAGTTACCTCTCGCTTCCAAGTAGGATTCATGATGGGGGAACTACACAGCTCAGCTATTCCAAACTCGGTCATCCCTTCCAATGTTAAATTTCTTTCTTATGAAAATATGAAAAAGAATGTCACTTGTTCTCCAGAAGCTATGCAGCATCCTTGGGTAAAAGGAGCTTTAGCCGTCACGGGCGAGCTCCGCAAGGAAAATATGGACCTCAAGCAACAAGTCAATAAGCTCGAGGAGGAGAATCGTATCCTGAGGGGCATCATCGCCAAGAAGATCACAACACCAACTCTGAAGGAGACATAATCACATGGGTATGGGCACTCCCCTTGGCAACTACCAAGCTTGGGGGAGATGCCCCGGTATCGTATCACCATCACACTCCTATCTTTACCGTTTGACTTAGTTCGATCCTTTTGGTAATATCTAGATCTAGTAGAATAAAGTTTTGGTATGAATTAGCTTTGAGTTTTGCTTTGTGATCCCTCTATGTAATCGAGTCCGTGAGCTATATATAATAAAGATTAGTGTTCAGTCAAGGGCTTTGCTATCTTGCTATGTTCAGTCAAGGGCTTTGCTATCTTGCTATGATCTTAAGTGCATAAAAGAGAATAAAAAGAAATAAAAGACTTCATATTGATCTTATGGATAGTAATGACTTCACACATAAAGAGTATGATACATAAAAGTTGTTGAGAGTTGACAAACATAGTTTTGGTCATCGTTGCAATTAATAGGAAGTAATAAAGAAAGAGAGGTTTCCACATTTAAATATACTATGTTGGACATCTTTTATGATTGTGATCACTCATTAAAGTATGACATGCTAAAGAGTTAATGTTGGACAAGGAAGACACCGTAATGGGTTATGTTTTCTCACATCTCAGTTAAAGTATATTGTCATGGATCATTCAAACATGTTGAGCTTGCCTTCCCCCCCCCCCATGCTAGCCAAATTCCTTGTACCAAGTAGAGATACTACTTGTGCTTGCAAATATCCTTAAACCCAGTTTTTCCATGAGAGTCCACCATACATGCCTATGGATTGAGTAAGATCCTTCAAGTAAGTTGTCATGTTGCAGGCAATAAAAATTGCTCTCTAAATATGTATGACTTATTAGTGCGGAGAAAATAAGCTTTATACGATCATGTGATATGGAAGTAATAAAAGCGACGGATTGCATAATAAAGGTTCATATCACAAGTGGCAATATAAATTGACGTTCTTCTGCATTAAGATTTCATGCATCCAACCCTAAAAGCACATGAGAACCTCTGCTTCCCTCTGCGAAGGGCCTATCTTTTACATTATGCAAGAGTCAAGGTGATCTTCGCCTTTCCCTTTTTCATTTTATCCTTTGGCAAGCACCTCGTGTTGGAAAGAATCCTGATATATATATATATATATATATATATATATATATATATATATATCCAATTGGATGTAAGTTAGCATGAACTATTATTGTTGACATTACCCTTGAGGTAAAACGTTGGGAGGCAACACTATAAGCCCCTATCTTTCTCTGTGTCCGATTAAAACTCCATAACCATAAGTATTGCGTGAGTGTCAGCAATTGTGGAAGACTAAATGATAGTTGAGTATGTGGACTTGCTGAAAAGCTCTATTCTTGACTCTTTTCGATGTTATGATAAATTGCAATTGCTTCAATGACTGAGATTATAGTTTGTTAGTTCTCAATGAACTTTCTGAACCATACTTGACATTGCGAACAAATTGTTACTTGAGCATAAGAAATCATATGACGAAATATATATATATGTTGCTGTTATAAGAATGATCATGATGCCCTCATGTCCGTATTCTATTTTTGTCGACACCTCTATCTCTAAACATGTGGACATATTTTTCGATATCAACTTCCGCTTGAGGACAAGCGAGGTCTAAGCTTGGGGGAGTTGATACGTCCATTTTGCATCATGCTTTTATATCGACATTTATTGCATTATGGGTTGTTATTACACGTTATGTCACAATACTTATGGCTATTCTCTCTTATTTTACAAGGTTTAACATGAAGAGGGAGAATGCCGGCAGCTGGGATTCTGGGCTGGAAAAGGAGCAAATATTGGAAACCTATTCTGCACAGCTCCAAAAGTCCTGAAACTCCACGAAAGTCATTTTTGGAATTAATGATAATTATTGAGCGAAAGAAGTACCAGAGGGGGCCCACACCCTGGCCACGAGGGTGGGGGGCGCGCCCCCTGCCTCCTGGGCCCCCTGGTGGCCTACCGGTGCCCATCTTCTGCTATATGAAGTCTTTTACCCTGAAAAAATTCATAAGCAAGCTTACGGGACGAAACTCCACCGCCACGAGGCGGAACCTTGGCGGAACCAATCTAGGGCTCCGGCGAAGCTGTTCTGCCGGGGAAACTTCCCTCCGGGAGGGGGAAATCATCACCATCGTCATCACCAACGATCCTCTCATCGGGAGGGGGTCAATCTCCATCAACATCTTCACCAGCACCATCTCCTCTCAAACCTAGTTCATCTCTTGTATCCAATCTTCGTGCCAAAACCTCAGATTGGTACCTGTGGGTTGCTAGTAGTGTTGATTACTCTGCCCTAGAGTCTATTCCTTTGGGCAACCTCGCCAAAGTGGCCTCCGACTCCGCTATCATTTTCAGGGGGGAGGCTGGCCCCCCTTTAGTCCAGATCGCAGCCATCAGAGCTCGTGAGATCCTTGATGGGAAGCTCGCGGAGGCCCGTGCTGCCCTCCTTTCCCCCCCGGCCACCTCTGCAGATGGGGTGTCTCCCACCCCGCCCGGGCCGCGGCTCCCGGCTCCCCCGCCTCCGGTGGAGATCCGTGGCCGTACCCGCTCCCGCACTGCGGCTCTTCGCGCGCAAAGCGCTTCTCGTGTCCTGGGGTCAAGCAGCCCCCCGATGGCTCCTTAATGCGAGCCCTCTTCTGGAACATCCGCGGCTTCGGCCATGATGGTCGTCGCCGCCAACTTGTGGAGTACATGCGGGATGAGCACATCGACATCGTTGCAGTCCAGGAGACCATGCGTCGCGACTTCTCGCTCCCCGAGCTCGACCGTTTGAGCTCCCACCTCTTTGCGTGGCACTGGCTCCCTTCTAGTGGGAGCTTAGGCCACTCGGGTGGCATCCTTTTAGGAGTGAAGGATGCCACCTTCGAGGTGGGAAGCATGGACGGGGGGAATTCTTCGTCAGCATGGAATTATTCGAGAGGTCTCTCAACTTCAAGTGGGAGATCATCATTGTATACGGGCCTGCCGACCATAGTCGGTCGGCTGCCTTCCTCGAGGAGCTTCACCGAAAGATCTCGGCGGCCTCCCTCCCGTGGTAGTGGGTGGCGACTTTAACCTGCTGCGCGTGGCAGAAGACAAGAGCAATGACAATGTCTGCTTTGCCCGGATGTAGCTGTTTAATGACTTCATCGCTGACCTCGACCTTCGGGAGATTGATAGGATTGGTGCCCGGTACACCTGGACCAATCGGCAAGCCTCCCTGACCCAGTCCATCTTGGAAAGGGTCCTAGTGTCCCCGGATTGGGACCTCCGTTGCCCCCTTGCCTCTCTCCGCGCCATCACTAGGATTGGCTCGGATCATGTCCCCCTTCTTCTCTCCTCCGCGGACGAGCGTTCGCCGATCCCCCCTTGCTTCCGCTTTGAGACCTTCTGGCTCTCCCAGGCGGGATTCACCGACGCCGTCTGCGCGCGGTGGATCGAGGCTCGGGAGCACCCCCACCCTCGGCCCCCCTCGGCTATTGACACGTGGCACTTCTGTGTGAAACGTGGCAGGCAGTTTATGAAGGGGTGGGGGGCCAACCTTGGTCGCGATGCCAGAGAGCGCAAGAAGGCACTGCTTACCGCGATTCAGGCCCTTGACCTTCGGGCCGACGTGGTGGGTCTTTCTCCGGACGAGTGGCTGGCCCGCTATGACCTCGAAGACCAACTCTCCATGATCTACTCCGATGAGGAGGCGTATTGGCGCCTTCGGGGCGCTCAGAAATGGGTCCTGAAGGGTGATGCAAATACTGCATACTTCCAGGCTATCGCCAACGGCCGCTGTAGATGCAACACCACCCCCCTCCTCTGGGATGGGGAGATCCTTCTTCAGGACCCTCGCGACATCCGGACCCATGTCGACGGCTTTAATAGGTCCCTTTTCTCTGCCGCTCCTCGGAGCGGCATCTCCCTCGCCCATGATTGTTGGGCCGGCGTTCAGTTAGTGTCCGACACGGAGAACGCGGCCCTGACGGCCCCCTTCTCTGAGCAGGAGGTCTGGGAGGCTATCAAGGGTATGAATGCTTCTTCTGCTCCGGGCCCGGATGGCCTCCCAGTCATTTTCTTCCAGACCTTCTGGAATGTGATTAAACTAGAAGTCATGGCCATCTTCGAAGAATTCTCTGTTGGATCTATTGACCTGGGGCGCCTCAACTACGGGATCATCTCTCTCATTCCCAAGGTCCCTGGGGCGTTCGACATCCGCCAGTTCCGGTCGATCACGGTCATTAATGTGATCTTCCAGATTCTGGCCAAAGGGTACGCCAATAGGGTGATCCTGCTTGCCGACCGGATAACCCACCCTAACCATTCGGCCTTCATTAAGGGCCGATATATCCTTGATGGAGTCCTGGTCCTCCATGAAGTCCTTCACGAGGTCCGGGTCAAACGCCTTAAGGCGGTCTTTCTGAAGATCGATTTCCACAAAGCCTACGATTCTGTTAGCTGGACCTTCCTCAGGGAAGTCCTTCTTAGGAAGGGCTTCGATGACCGATGGATCACTAGAGTCATGCAAATGGTCTCTTGCAGTCGCACGACGGTCAACATCAACGGCGAGATTGGTCCTTTCTTCCCTACCCTTTGTGGGGTGCGCCAAGGCGACCCCTTCTCCCCGTTCCTTTTCAATATGGTTGTGGACGCTCTGGCCTCCATCCTTGATAAGGCAAAAGCCGCTGGCCACATCCATGGGATTACCCCACACCTTTCTGGGGGCTCGGGGATCTCCATCCTCCAGTATGCTGACGACACGATCATCATGGTCGAAGGCTCGGAGGTGGACATCGCCAACCTCAAGTTCCTCCTTCTATGCTTTCAACAGATGTCGGGCCTCAAGATCAACTTTGATAAGAGTGATGTCATGGTGATGGGATATTCCCCCTCTGAGTCTATGGCCATCGCCAACAGACTTAATTGCTGCCTGGGCTCTTTCCCCACCTCCTACCTGGGGACCCCCATTAGCGACTCGCGACTCTCCGTCGCGGACCTGCGGCCCTCAGTGACTAAGCTCCAATCCCGTTGCGATCCCTGGCAGGGGAGATGGCTATCTAAGGCGGCCCGGACTATTCTCATCAACTCTTCCCTCTCCAGTCTCCTTTTGTTCCTTTTGAGCTTCTATAGCCTCCATGAGTCTCTCCACAAGGAGATCGCCAAGATTCAGTCCCGCTTCTACTGGGCTGGCGAGCATGATAAGCAAAAGTACCACATGGTCAGCTGGCCTGACATCTACAAGCCCAGGGAGCAAGGTGGCCTGGGCATCATGTGCTCCAAGAGGATGAATATAGCCCTTCTCTCCCGCTGGCTCTGGCGCATCGCCCAGGGTCAAGGTGGCCTCTGGCTCGGCATTATCCGGAATAAATACCTGCGGGGCCAGCCACTTGCCTTCTGCCAGAGATCGGGCGGCTCCCAGTTCTGGCAGTCTATTGTTCAGCTTCTCCCGGCGCTTCGCATTGGGACCTCCATCTCGGTGGGGTCCGGCCTCTCGACGCTCCTCTGGTTTGATTGTTGGGCCGGAGACTCCCCCTTTGCGGCCCGCTTCCCTGCCCTCTTCTCTATCTCCGTTGACCCCATGATTTCGGTCAATAGGGCCCTTCTTGACCTGGGGCGCCTTGCTTTCCGTCGGCCTTTTGGGCCGGTGGAATCCGCCGCCTGGCGTGAGTTGCTTGATTGCGTTGCATTGCATGAGCCGTTGGTGGGTGGCAGACCGGACCGAGTCCGGTGGCGGCTGGAGCCGTCGGGCTTGTTCTCCACCAAGTCACTTTACACGGCCGGTTTGGTCTGTCTGCGTCCCCCTGAAGATACGCATTTTCATGTGGCAGTGGATTCGCGGTCGGGTCCCGTCTGGAGTGGAGGTCTACAAGCGCAATGGACCGGGCACCGGTATCTACCCGCTCTGTGGAGTCCCTGAAGACTCGAACCACATCTTCTTCTCCTGCATCTCCGCCCAATTTCTCTGGAGCTGCTTTCGTGAGGTGGTCGGTGGTAGTTGGTGCCACACCAACTTCCCGGACCTATTTGTTGAACTCCAGTTGTCCCCCACGTCCTCTCGCCACATTAGGTGGCTTGAGGTTGGGGTTCTCGCCTGGACGCTTTGGACCGTTCGCAATAAGCTTGTGATCCAGCACGCTCCCCTTCATCGCGCTACTGACGCTCTCTACAAATTCTCAGGTTTCTTGCAGCTTTGGCGGCCGCTTAGCCGCCCCCCCGGACCGTGACGCCATCTCCGCCTTCATCGCCGACATCCGTTCGATGGACGTCCGCCTGTCGCTGCCGCCACCGCCGCCTCCGCCGGACCCTGATTAGGCGCCTTGTGTTTGGTGTGCGGGTGTTGTTTTTTCTTTCCTTCTGGGCTTGTTGAGCTGTGCCCTCAGCAGAACCTATGTACTTTGTCGTGAGACTTGGGTGGATGTGTGTGGACTTGTGTGGGATTGTAGTTGATGCTAGTTGGTTTATCCGGTGAATGATCATATGTTCAGATCCTTAATGCATATTAATACTCCTCTAATTATGAACATGAATATGCTTTGTGAGTAGTTATGTTTGTTCCTGAGGACATGGGTGAAGTCTTGCTATTAGTAGTGATGTGAATTTGGTATTCGTTCGATATTTTGATGAGATGTATGTTGTCTCTGCTCTAGTGGTGTTATGTGAACGTCGAATACTTGACACTTCACCATTATTTGGGCCTAGAGGAAGGCATTGGGAATTAATAAGTAGATGATGGGTTGCTAGAGTGACAGAAGCTTAAACCCTAGTTTATGCGTTGCTTTGTAAGGGGCTGATTTGGATCCATATGTTTCATGCTATGGTTAGGTTTACCTTAATACTTCTTTTGTAGTTGCGGATGCTTGCAATAGGGGTTAATCATAAGTGGGATGCTTGTCCATGAAAGGGCAGTACCCAAGCACAGGTCCACCCACATATCAAATTATCAAAGTAACGAACAGGAATCATATGAGCGTGATGAAAACTAGCTTGACGATAATTCCCATGTGTCCTCGGGAGCGCTTTTCTCATTATAAGAATTTGTCCAGGCTTGTCCATTGCTATAAAAAGGATTGGGCCACCTTGTTGCACCTTATTTACTTTTATTGCTTGTTACCCATTACAAATTATCTTATCACAAAACTATCTGTTACCTACAATTTCAGTGCTTGCAGAGAATAACTTACTGAAAACCGCTTGTCATTTCCTTCTGCTCCTCGTTTTTTTGACACTCTTACTTATCGAAAGGACTAGGATAGATCCCCTACACTTGTGGGTCATCAGCATGCAGACCCTATGGGTTCGAGAACTATGTAGACATGACCGAGACACATCTCTGGTCAATAACCAATAGTGGAACCTGGATGCTCATATTGGCTCCTACATATTCTATGAAGATCTTTATCGGTCAAACCGCATAAAAACATACGTTGTTCCCTTTGTCATCGGTATGTTACTTGCCCGAGATTCGATCATCGGTATCATCATACCTAGTTCAATCTTGTTACCGGCAAGTCTCTTTACTCGTTCCGTAATGCATCATCCCGTAACTAACTCATTAGTCACATTGCTTGCAAGGCTTATAGTGATGAGCATTACCGAGAGGGCCTAGAGATACCTCTCCGATACACGGAGTAACAAATCCTAATCTTGATCTATGCCAACCCAACAAACACCTTCGGAGACACCTGTATAGCATCTTTATGATCACCTAGTTACGTTGTGACGTTTGATAGCACACAAGGTGTTCCTCCAGTATACGGGAGTTGCATAATCTCATAGTCAAAGGATCATGTATAAGTCATGAAGAAAGCAATAGCAATAAAACTAAACAATCATTATGCTACGCTAACGGATGGGTCTTGTCCATCACATCATTCTCTAATGATGTGATCCCATTCATCAAATGACAACACATGTCTATGGCTAGGAAACTTAACCATCTTTGATTAACGAGCTAGTCAAGTAGAGGCATACTAGGAACACTCTGTTTGTCTATGTATTCACACATGTACTAAGTTTCCAGTTAATATAATTCTAGCATGAATAATAAACATTTATCATGATATAAGGAAATAAAAATAACAACTTTATTATTGCCTCTAGGGCATATTTCCTTTAGTCTCCCACTTGCGCTAGAGTCAATGATCAAGATTACATAGTAATGATTCTAACTTCCATGGAGTCTTGGGTTGATCATGTTTTGCTCGTGGAAGAGGCTTAGTCAACAGGTCTGCAACATTCAGATCCGTATGTATCTTGCAAACTTCTATGTCTCCCTCCTTGACTAGACCGCGGATGGAATTCAGGCGTCTTTTGATGTGCTTGGTTCTCTTGTGAAATCTGGATTCTTTCGCCAAGGCAATTGCTCCAGTATTATCACAAAAAAAAATCATTGGACCCGATGCACTAGGTATGACACCTAGATCGGATATGAACTCCTTCATCCAGACTCCTTCATTTGCCGCTTCCGAAGCAGCTATGTACTCCACTTCACATGTAGATCCTGCCACGACGCTTTGTTTAGAACTGCACCAACTAACAGCTCCACCGTTCAATATAAACACGTATCCGGTTTGCGATTTAGAATCGTCCGGATCAGTGTCAAAGCTTGCATCAACGTAACCATTTACGACTAGCTCTTTGTCACCTCCATAAACGAGAAACATATCCTTAGTTCTTTTCAGGTATTTCATGATGTTCTTGACCGCTGTCCAGTGATCCACTCTTGGATTACTTTGGTACCTCCCTACTAAACTAATAGGAAGGCACACATCAGGTCTGGTACACAGCATTGCATACATGATAGAACCTATGGCTGAGGCATAGGGAATGACTTTCATTTTCTCTCTATCTTCTGCAATGGTCAGGCATTGAGTCTCACTCAACTTCACACCTTGTAACATAGACAAAAACCCTTTCTTTGACTGATCCATTTTGAACTTCTTCAAAATCTTATCAAGGTATGTGCTTTGTGAAAGTCCAATTAAGCGTCTTGATCTATCTCTATTGATCTTGATGCCCAATATATAAGCAGCTTCACCGAGGTCTTTCATTGAAAAACTTTTATTCAAGTATCCTTTTATGCTATCCAGAAATTCTATATCATTTACAATCAACAATATGTCGTCCACATATAATATTAGAAATGCTACAGAGCTCCCGCTCACCTTTTTGTAAATACAGGCTTCTCCAAAAGTCTGTATAAAACCATATGCTTTGATCACACTATCAAAGCGTTTATTCCAACTCCGAGAGGCTTGCACCAGTCCATAAATGGATCGCTGGAGCTTGCACACTTTGTTAGCACCCTTTGGATCGACAAAACCTTCTGGTTGCATCATATACAACTCTTCTTCCAGAAATCCGTTCAGGAATGCAGTTTTTACATCCATCTGCCAAATTTCATAATCATAAAATGCGGCAATTGCTAACATGATTTGGACAGACTTAAGCATCGCTACGGGTGAGGAAGTCTCATCATAGTCAACCCCTTGAACTTGTCGAAAACCTTTCACAACAAGTCGAGCTTTGTAGACAGTAACATTTCCATCAACGTCAGTCTTCTTCTTGAAGATCCATTTATTCTCGATGGCTTGCCGATCATCGGGCAAGTCAACCAAAGTCCATACTTTGTTCTCATACATGGATCCCATCTCAAATTTCATGGCCTCAAGCCATTTTGCGGAATCTGGGCTCATCATCGCTTCCTCATAGTTCGTAGGTTCGCCATGGTCAAGTAACATGACCTCCAGAATAGGATTACCGTACCACTCTGGTGCGGATCTTACTCTGGTTGACCTACGAGGTTTGCCAGTAACTTGATCTGAAGTTTCATGATCAATATCATTAGCTTCCTCACTAATTGGTGTAGTCGTCACAGGAACCGGTTTCTGTGATGAACTACTTTCCAATAAGGGAGCAGGTATAGTTACCTCATCAAGTTCTACTTTCCTCCCACTCACTTCTTTCAAGAGAAACTCCTTCTCTAGAAAGGATACATTCTTGGCAACGAAGGTCTTGCCTTCGGATCTGTGATAGAAGGTGTACCCAACAGTTTCCTTTGGGTATCCTATGAAGACACATTTCTCCGATTTGGGTTCGAGCTTATCAGGTTGAAGCTTTTTCATATAAGCATCACAGCCCCAAAATTTAAGAAATGACAACTTTGGTTTCTTGCCAAACCACAGTTCATAAGGTGTCATCTCAATGGATTTTGATGGTGCCCTCTTTAATGTGAATGCAGCCGTCTCTAAAGCATAACCCCAAAACGATAGCGGTAAATCAGTAAGAGACATCATAGATTGCACCATATCTAGTAAAGTACGATTACGACGTTCGGACACACCATTGCGCTGTGGTGTTCCGGGTGGCGTGAGTTGCGAAACTATTCCGCATTGTTTCAAATGTATACCAAACTCGTAAGTCGTAACTCAAATATTCTCATCCACGATCAGATCGTAGAAACTTTATTTTCTTTTTACGATGATTTTCAACTTTACTCTGAAATTCTTTGAACTTTTCAAATGTTTCAGACTTATGTTTC
The DNA here is from genome assembly GCF_018294505.1 of Triticum aestivum. Taxonomy (NCBI): domain Eukaryota; kingdom Viridiplantae; phylum Streptophyta; class Magnoliopsida; order Poales; family Poaceae; genus Triticum; species Triticum aestivum. Next base: position 268,494,816 of record NC_057801.1, read on the forward strand.
ATTAAGTGGATATACCCATATCTGCTCAAATCATCTGTGAAGGTGAGAAAATAACGATACCTGCCACGAGCCTCGGTATTCATTGGACCACATACATCAGTATGTATGATCTCCTACAAATCAGTTGATCGCTCCATAGTTCCAGAGAACGGCGTTTTAGTCATCTTGCCCATGAGGCATGGTGTAAGGGCATTTTATCCCTAAGGTGTTTTCGTGATTGATGACAATGCATTTGCGGACTAATCGTGTTCCTTGAGTATTTCAGTCGCTTCGTCGCTAGGCACAAGACGGTTTGGTACCCATCAAAGACTATTGAAGTCGGTGGTGTTCTACGTCTCTTTTGGTGGATTTGAGTCGTAGGATAGCCGTACTATTAAGAGGGGGTCCACGGTGGAAAGGTTCGGGTGGAATCATCACGTACACGTTTTCTTCCTTTGCACCGCATTTCCCTTTGCGCCTTGGAGCATCCTCCGTTATCTTCATTGTTGTGCAAAAAGAAGGATTCCTAGTGTTGCTTCCGAGGCATGCGGTAGTACTGCTCCTAAGAGCGGTAGTACCGCAGGCCCCTGCGGTAGTACCGCAAGCCCTTGCAGTAGTACCGTAGGAGCACACGGTAGTACCGCTCCTATGGAGCTGTAGTACCATGGCCTCAGGCCAGGCTCAGCCTCTCTTGCGACTGTAGGGGAGGATGTAATTTTTTACATCCGCGCCCTACGCGGTAGTACCGCCCCATGCGCGCGGTAGTACCGTGAGTCCTGGTCTAGCTTAGTAACACGAGCGGAAGTAGGGGCAGATGTAATTTTTTACATCCGCTCCCTGCGCGGTAGTACCGCACGCCTGGCGCGATAGTACCGTGTCGGATTTTTGCACTGTTCGATTTTCAGCGGAAGTAGGCACGGATGTATTTTTATTCATCCGTGCCCTTCCCAGCCTAGTCCATTCTGGCCTTGCGGTAGTACCGCAAGGGGGAGAGGTAGTACCAATCAGCGGCAGTACCGCTCTCAGCTTTTCAGCGGAAGATCGTGCTTGTAGTGCTTGTATCGAAGGAAAGCTTCATGAGAAAGCTCACCCTCCCACGACTATCATCTACTCGAAGAGACCCTTGGAGCTCCTTCACATGGATCTCTTTGGGCCTCCATCCTTTGATAGTCTTGGAGGTAGAAAGTATTGCTTGGTGATTGTGGATGATTATTCAAGATACACGTGGGTATACTTCTTCAAGAGAAAGAGTGAGAGTCAACAAACCGTCATCGACTTTGCAAATGAAGCTCAACATCAACATGATGCAAAGATCTTGACAATAAGAAGTGACAACGGCACCGAGTTCAAGAACTACACCTTGGATGAGTTTCTTAGTGATGAGGGGATCAAGCATCAATATAATGCACCATATACCCCTCAACAAAATGATGTCGCCGAGAGGAAGAACCGAACGTTGATGGATGCGGCAAGGACCATGATGGCAGAGTTCAAGTCTCCATACAACTTTTGGGACGAAGCCATCAACACAGCATGTCATGCATCCAATCGGCTCTATCTCCGCAAAGGCTTGAACAAGACTCCATACAAGATACTTACCGATAACGAGCCCAACCTCAAGTACTTCTGGGTGTTCGGGTGTAAGTGTTTCATTCTCAAGAAAGGTGTTCGTTTGTCTAAATTTGAGGCTAGAGCTTATGAGGGCATATTTGTTGGTTATACTACAAACTCTCATGCTTACCGTGTCCTCAACAAGTCCACCGGACTCATTGAGGAGACGTGTAACGTAGAGTTTGACGAGAATAACGGCTCCCAAGTGGAGCAAAGTGGTACTTGTGATGTAGGTGATGAAATTCCTCCCCAAGCCATAAGAAGAATGGGTATTGGTCATATCCTACCCATTGAGGAACCCCTTGTGGCTGAAGGAGAAGGAAAATGCTCCACTCAAGTGGAGCCATCACCTCCCCAAGACCCACACGCTTTCGAAGAACAAAGTGAAGGCCCTCAACCTCTCGAACAAGACTAAGGGCAAGATCAACCTCAAGATGGTGATGAACCACCAAATGATGCCCAAGGTCAAGTTCTCCCCCTCGATCAAGTTCAAGACCAAGAACAAGCTCAAGACGCCGCTCAAGATGATCAAGTTACTCCTCCTCCTTCCACATCCGAGGAGGAGTTAGAGCGTCATGCCACGAAGATTGCTTCCAAGCTCACCACCAAAGGTCATCTCATGAAAAATGTGGTTGGAAGCCTAAGAAAGGTGGTAAGCACTCGTAGACAATTAGCAAACTATTGTGAACATCACGCGTTTGTCTCTTGTGTTGAACCCCAAAAGGTCTATGAGGCGCTCGAAGATTCGGATTGGTTCAATGCCATGCATGAAGAACTCAACAACTTCGAGTACAACAAGGTGTGGAGATTGGTGCCAAGGCTGTTGGGGAACCACAACGTCATTGGAACCAAGTGGATATTCAAGAACAAGCAAGATGCTCATGGGAACATCATTTGCAACAAGGCAAGATTGGTAGCACAAGGCTACTCCCAAGTCGAGGGTATCGACTATGATGAAACCTTTGCTCCCGTTGCTCGCCCTGAATCCATTCGTTTGTTGATTGCCTATGCCTCCCATCACAACTTTAAGTTACAACAAATGGATGTGAAGAGTGCTTTTCTTAATGGTCCTATTAATGAGTTGGTTTATGTCAAGCAACCCCCCGGGTTCGAGGATCCCTACTTCCCGGATCATGTGTATCAACTCGATAAGGCACTCTATGGCCTTAAGCAAGCCCCACGTGCGTCGTATGACCACCTTACCGAGTTGCTACAAGATCGTGGATTTGAGGTCGAGCAAATCGATCCCACTCCTTTTACTAAGAAGGTCAAAGGGGAGTTGTTTGTATGCCAACTATATGTTGATGATATTATCTTTGGTTCCCCTAACAAAGCTTTCAATGAGGAATTTGCCGCTCTCATGACCTCTAAGTTCAAGATGTCTTCGATGAGAGAGTTTAAGTTCTTCCTTGGTTTCGATATCAAGCAAAGAAGAGAAGGTACCTTCATCAACCAAGCCAAATACACTCAAGACATGCTAAAAAGATTCAAGCTAAGTGATGTCAAGCCAGCTTCTACTCCAATGCCTACCAAGTGCCAACTTGACATTGATCCCAATGGTAAAGCGGTGGATCAAAAGGTATATCGCTCCATGATTGGCTCCTTGCTTTACCTTTGTGCATCTAGACCGGATATCATGTTGAGTGTGGGAATATGTGCACGGTTTCAAGCCGCACCGAAGGAAAGCCACTATGTTGCGGTCAAGCAAATCTTTCGATATTTGGATCATACCCCAGACTTTGGCTTATGGTACCCAAGAGGAGCAAACTTCAAGCTTGAAGGATATACTGGTTCCGATTGGGCGGGAGACAAAGTGGATAGGAAGTCAACTTCTGGAGGGTGCCAATTTCTGGGTTGCTCTTTGGTGAGTTGGTCTTCCAAGAAGCAAAGTTGTGTGTCTCTCTTGTCCACCAAAGTGGAATATGTGGTGGCCGATAGTTGTTGTGCACAACTCCTATGGATGAGGCAAACTTTAAAGGAGAACGGTGTCATTTGTGACAAAGTGCCTCTTTGGTGTGACAATGAAAGTGCCATCAAGATTTCTCTCAACCCGGTGCAACACTTCAAGACGAAGCATATTGAGTTTCGGTATCACTTCATCTGGGATCATATTAGGCGAGGGGAGATCGAGCTCAAGTATGTCAACACTCATGATAACCTTGCAGATATTTCCACGAAGCCCTTGGATGAAGCAAGATTTCGCGAGTTAAGGCATGAGCTAAATATCATTGATTCGAGCAATGTGACTTGAACCCTTGCACACCCCACCACACTCAACTTGTTGTCTAGTTTAGGTGTAGGCATGGACATAGGGGGAGTGTTGTTCTCTCAATGAACTCTCCCTCCCCCCATTATGCATAAATTGATCAACTCTTTCACATTAGCCATTTTTGATGGTACATGTGCTTCAAAGACGAGTTTTGGTCATGGGCCCAAGGATAATTATTTGCGGTGCCATACCAATCAACTCAAACATAGGTGGCTCCGGCCACCGCCCCCTCCTTGGAGAGGTTGTGTCTCGTTTTGGTCTTTGTTGCCCCTTGTTTGTTTGCAGTGTCTCCCTCGTTAGCTCGTTGGTGTGTGTGTTCTCTTGAAGGTTCCGTGCAAAGTCGTTTTTTTCTTGTGCTTGAAACTGCATTTTCTTGGGTTCACGGTACTACCATGGTCAGCCACGGTACTACCGCAAGGACACGGTACTACCGCAACCAGCACGACAATAATTTTTTACAGCCGCTGGTGAAGCAGTACTACCGCCCACGGCGCGGTACTTCCGCCAGGGCAGTACTACCGCAATGAGTCGCGGTACTACCGTGGCGTAGCGAGCGCATGGGGGTTAAGAGCGGGCAGGGGGAGTTCCAACTCCCCCATACCCATTCACTCCTTCCCACGCCGCCTCTCTCTCTCTCTCCTGCCCATGAATGGCGCCGGAGACCCTCGCCGGATCTCCCTCTCCGGCTGCTCTCCTCGGATTCCGACCGGTGGGATTGTTCCCCACCACTTCCTCTTGGCATGGAACAAGGTCTTTCCCCAAATCCCTCTCCTTTTGGTTTGTTCCTTTGCTTCTAGGTTTTTGGGGAGATGCTAGTTGTTCTTGAGATTTTAGGCTAAATCTTTGCAAGAGTAGGATGGAGGAGAGTAGTATTGTGTAGAGTTTGTACATCATATGTTGCCCCGTGGTAGATTTGATCGACCGTAGTACCTCTTTGTCATCACGGTAGTTCCTAGATTCACTTGCTGTTTTGGATCTGTAAATGCGTGGTACTACCGCACCTCCTGCGCGGTACTACCGCCCGTGCGGTACTACCACACCTCCAGCGCGGTACTACCGCGTGCGCGGTACTACCGTGATTTGGAGCGGCACTAATTTTTTAGTTCCGCGCGACCAAGCAGTGCTACAGTTGCTGTCAAATCATGTGGCAATTATCATGTGCGAATTCTACTTGTTTCACTATTTTGCTGCGTTCTTTGCACTGATCCTTCTCGGGTTTCTTGCGTGTTTGTTTTGTGGTGTGTGGCTCAGGTGCTCATGCTCGCCGTTCCAACCCAAGCTGTGACACGGGCTCCAAGCGTCTGCACAATCAGGATGAAGCTCCTGAGGGCTCCAGTGCCCCCCAACGCAGGACCAAGACCACCGCCACCAAGGACAAGGAACCCGTCATGGGTATGGATGAGATGCCGCTTGCTGAGTTCATCTCTCGAAGGAAGATCAATCCCTATGTGAATCCTCGTGCCAACCTTCGAGGGAATGAGTTGTTCTGGACCAAGCAGCAGAATCTCATTTATCTGGATGTGATCAAGGCCAAGCGGAATATCTATGTGGATGTGCACTGGATCAACATGCATCATATGAGGGAAGAGAAGCACCGGGCATACTTTGGTGAGGCTCTGGATCTAGTGGAGCAGTTTGGCATTGAGCATATCATCTCTTTTCACAAAGACTATGATCCGGAGATTGTGGCTCAGTTCTTCGCCTCGGTGTACTTTCATCCTAATGAGGACCGGGTGATGACTTGGATGACCAATGGTCGGCGGCTGACGGCTACCTGGAAGGAGTTCATGACTTTGCTTGGTGTTTCGGATGAGGGGCTCGCTACACCCCAAGGTGTTCGTCCTCATGCCAATTCCGAGTCAGCCAACAAGAACAAGCTTCAGACCTTCCTTGTTGAGAAGAAGCTCTCCAGTGGCAAGTCTTCTTGGGTGCTCAACTCCTTCCTTGACATCATGTACCGGATCTTCCGCAACTCTCTCTTCCCACGCATTGGGGATAAGGACAAGGTGCATGCTTATCTTGTGGACATGTTTCTCCTGTGTGAAGAAGCACGGAACTCTCAGACGCTACCACTTGATGCCTCACATATCATGTGGTGTGAGCTTTGGTTTGCCATATTCAACCGCAAGGTCCCCATCTATGGACCGTATCTGTTTCAGTTGATCTCAGCAACTTGGGAGAAGCTCTACCCTCAGGATGACTTTGAGGCCCCTGATTGGATTCGACATGATTCCATCTGGCTCTGTGTCAAAACTCAGTGGGCTAACACCACTTCTCGTGCTGAGGTTGCGGCTGCCATGGATGTGGATGCAGATGAGGATGAGGAGGAGCTAGCATATGAGGTCAGCTCTGAGGGTTACACCCCTCCCACCTTTGAGCCATCTTGGGCTAAGAGGCTGAAGAACAAGATGAAGACCTTGTTCCGCATGCAGGCCAAGGGACAGTGCACGTCTCATGTTGTCTCGAAGGAGAGTCGCTGCCGTGACAAGAAGATCATGAGGCTGTTTGGAGAGGATGTTTATGGTGGTTCTGAGGATCGCATCACTCCAGAGGCTGAGTGGATGGCGAACCAAGGCTTCAAGTGGACTGATTCTAAGGAGGACATCGAGGAGACCATTCCTGCTGCCGAGTCTGACGAGGACCGTGCGTCTGACTACTCCACTTGAGCCACCACTTGTGTGTAGGTGTCCTCTCTGCCTTTTTGGCGTCTCGATGCCAAATGGGGAGAGTGTAGGGATTTGCGAGAGTCTTGTGTCTTGTTTTTGCTTTGCTCGTGTTTGTTCCGTTGAACCTTGCTTGCTTTGGTTTAGTTTGCTCGTGAGACTTGGTCTATCATATGGTGTAAGACATATGCACTCTATCGTACCTTATTACCTTATTGAGCTTATGTTATATTGTGTTATTTATGTTATGCTCATATTTACTATCTTGCTTAGTGTTAGCCTTTTGTTGCAAGGGCTTTATCTATAAAATATAGGGGGAGTGTTGATCCTAGTATACGTGCCGTGCAGTCCAAAGCACTTTACCCTCTGGCACGCATCTAGGGGAGCTCGTCTATATTTTAGAGATGTGGGGTTTGCTTATGTGCTATATTCTTTCCCTTTGTGGAAATCCCGTATTGTCATCAATCCACCAAAAAGGGGGAGATTGTAAGGGCATTTTATCCCTAAGGTGTTTTGGTGATTGATGATAATGCATTTGCGGACTAATCGTGTGCCTTGAGTATTTCAGTCGCTTTGTCGCTAGGCACAAGATGGTTTGGTACCCCTCAAAGACTATTGAAGACGGTGGTGTTCTACGTCTCTTTTGGTGGATTTGAGTCGTAGGATAGTCGTACTATTAAGAGGGGGTCCGCAGTGGAAAGGTTTGGGTGGAATCATCACGTACACGTTTTCTCCCTTTGCACTGCCTTTCCCTTTGCGCCTTGGAGCATCCTCCGTTATCTTCATTGTTGTGTAAAAAGAAGGATTCCTAATGTTGCTTCTGAGGCATGCGGTAGTACTGCTCCTAAGAGCGATAGTACCGCAGGCCCCTGCGATAGTATCGCAAGCCCTTGCGGTAGTACCGTAGGAGCACACGGTAGTACCGCTCCTATGGAGCTGTAGTACCGTGGCCTCAGGCCAGGCTCAGCCTCTCTTGCGACTGTAGGGGAGGATGTAATTTTTTACATCCGCGCCCTACACGGTAGTACCGACCCATGCGTGCGGTAGTACCGTGAGTCATGGTCTAGCTCAGTAACACGAGCGGAAGTAGGGGCAGATGTAATTTTTTACATCCGCTCCCTGCGCGGTAGTACCGCACGCCTGGCGCGGTAGTACCGTGTCAGATTTTTGCACTGTTCGATTTTCAGCGGAAGTAGGCACGGATGTATTTTTATTCATCCGTGCCCTTCCCAGCCTAGTCCATTCTGGCCTTGCGGTAGTACCGCAAGGGGGAGAGGTAGTACCGCGTCAGCGGCAGTACCGCTCTCAGCCTTGGCGGCTCTAGCCTGGACTAGCCCCTGCCGTTGCAGCGGTAGTACCGCGGTCCATCGCAGTAGTATCGTGAGCCCCTGCGATAGTACCACTTGTCTAGAGCGGTAGTACCGCAGGTCGCGAGCTGAGTAAGTGGATAACGGTTGGATTTGTCTCTCCACTATATAAGGGGTGTCTTCTTCCTCTAGTTGACCACCTCTTCCATCCCTAAGCTCCATTGTTGCTCCAAGCTCCATTTTCGCCCGATCTCTCTCCCTAGCCAATCAAACTTGTTGATTTGCTCGAGATTGGTTGAGAAGGCCCCGATCTACACTTCCACCAAGAGAAATTTGATTCCCCCCACTAATCCCTAGCAGATCTTGTTACTCTTGGGTGTTTGAGCACCCTAGACGGTTGAGGTCACCTCGGAGCCATAGTCCATTATGGTGAAGCTTTGTGGTGTCGTTGGGAGCCTCCAATTAAGTTGTGGAGATTGCCCCAACCTTGTTTGTAAAGGTTCGGTCACCGCCTTCAAGGGCACCAATAGTGGAATCACGGCATCTCGCATTGTGTGAGGGCGTGAGGAGAATACGGTGGCCCTAGTGGCTTCTTGGGGAGCATTGTGCCTCCACACCGCTCTAAAGGAGACATACTTCCTCTCAAAAGGAAGGAACTTCTGTAACACATCCTCGTCTTCACCGGCTCCACTCTTGGTTACCTCGTGCCTTTACTTTTGCAAGCTTACTTGTGTTATATTCCTTGCTTGCTTGTGTGCTTGTTGTTGTTGCATCATATAGGTTGTTCACCTAGTTGCATAACTAGACAACCTACTTTGATGCAAAGTTCAATTTGGTAAAGAAAAGCTAAAAATTGTTAGTTGCCTATTCACCCCCCCCTCTAGTCAACTATATCGATCCTTTCACATGGTTCGCAAGTACCAAGTGATTCATAATCAAGTGATTCCAAAGTCCATCAGTATGGAGTTTCTTCATGCGCTTTACACCAGTATGACCCAAACGGCAGTGCCAAAAATAAGTTGCACTATCATTATCAACTCTGCATCTTTTGGCTTCAACATTATGAATATGTGTATCACTACCATCGAGATTCATCAAAAATATACCACTCTTCAAGGGTGCATGACCATAAAAGATATTACTCATATAAATAGAACAACCATTATTCTCAGATTTAAATGAATAACCGCCTCGCATCAAACAAGATCCAGATATAAAGTTCATGCTTAACGCTGGCACCAAATAACAATTATTTAGGTCTAAAACTAATCCCGAAGGTAGATGTAGAGGTAGCGTGCCGACGGCGATCACATCGATTTTGGAACCATTTCCCATGCGCATCGTCACCTCGTCCTTAGCCAGTGTCCGCTTAATCCGTAGTCCCTGTTTCGAGTTGCAAATATTAGCAACAGAACCAGTATCAAATACCCAGGTGCTACTGCGAGCTCTGGTAAGGTACACATCAATAACATGTATATCACATATACCTTTGTTCACCTTGCCATCCTTCTTATCCGCCAAATACTTGGGGCAGTTCCGCTTCCAGTGACCAGTCTGCTTGTAGTAGAAGCACTCAGTCTCAGGCTTAGGTCCAGACTTGGGTTTCTTCTCTTGAGCAGCAACTTGTTTGCCGTTCTTCTTGAAGTTCCCCTTCTTCTTCCCTTTGTCTTTTTTCTTGAAACTGGTGGTCTTGTTGACCATCAAGACTTGATGCTCCTTGATTTCTACCTCCACAACTTTTAGCATTGCGAAGAGCTCGGGAATTGTCTTATTCATCCCTTGCATATTATAGTTCATCACGAAGCACTTGTAGCTTGGTGGCAGTGATTGAAGAATTCTGTCAATGATACTATCATCAGGAAGATTAACTCCCATTTGAATCAAGTGATTATTATACCCAGACATTTTGAGTATATGTTCACTGACAGAACTATTCTCCTCCATCTTGCAGCTATAGAACTTATTGGAGACTTCATATCTCTCAATCCGGGCATTTGCTTGAAATATTAACTTCAACTCCTGGAACATATCTGTTGGAAATATGCCCTAGAGGCAATAATAAAATGGTTATTATTATATTTCCATGTTCATGATAATAGTCTATCGTTCATGCTATAATTGTGTTATCCGGAAATCGTAATACATGTGTGAATGCATAGACCACAACATGTCCCTAGTGAGCCTCTAGTTGACTAGCTCATTGATCAATGGATGGTTACGCTTTCCTGACCATGGACATTGGATGTCATTGATAACGGGATCACATCATTGGGAGAATGATGAGATGGACAAGACCCAATCCTAAGCATATCACAAGATCGTGTAGTTTGTCTACTAGAGCTTTTCTAATGTCAAGTATCATTTCCTTAGACCATGAGATCGTGCAACTCCCGGATACCGTAGGAGTGCTTTGGGTGTACCAAACGTCACAACGTAACTGGGTGGCTATAAAGGTACACTACAGGTCTCTCCGAAAGTGTCTGTTGGGTTGGCACGGATCGAGACTGGGATTTGTCACTCCGTATGACGGAGAGGTATCTCTGGGCCCACTCGGTAATGCATCATCATAATGAGCTCAATGTGACCAAGTGGTTGGTCATGGGATCATGCATTATGCAACGAGTAAGGTGACTTGCCGGTAACAAGATTGAACGAGGTATTGGGATACCGACGATCGAATCTCGGGCAAGTAACATACCGATTGATAAAGGGAATTGCATACGGGATTACTTGAATCTTCGACATTGTGGTTCATCTGATGAGATCATCGTGGAACATGTGGGAGCCAACATGGTATCCAGGTCCCGCTGTTGGTTATTGGCCGGAGAGCGGTCTCGGTCATGTCTGCGTGATTCCCGAACCCGTAGGGTCTACACACTTAAGGTTCGATGACGCTAGGGTTATTAGGAAGACTTTTATGTGATTACCGAATGTTGTTTGGAGTCCCGGATGAGATCCCGGACGTCACGAGGAGTTCCGGAATGATCCGGAGGTGAAGATTTATATATGGGAAGTTGTCATACGGTCACCGGAAAAGTTCGGGGGCATATCGGTATTGTACCGGGGCCACCGGAGGTCCACCGGGAGGGGCCACCTCTCTCGGAGGGCCTCATGGGTCGTAGAGGAAAGGGAACCAGCCCTTGGAGGGCTGGGCGCATCCCCCCTTGGGCCCATGCGCCTAGGGTTGGGGGGGGGGAACCCTAGAGGGGGCGCCCCCCTTGCTTGGGGGGCAAGCCCCCTCCCCTTGCCCCCCCTTCTAGATCTCATCTAGAGGGGGACGGCCCCCTTTCCCCTTCCCCTATAAATAGAGGGGCGAGGGCAGGGCTGCAATACCACACCAAAGGCGCAGCCCCTCCCCTCCCCAACACCTCTCCTCCTCCGTTAAGAGCTTGGCGAAGCCCTGCCGGAGTACTACCGCTCCATCACCACCACGCCGTCGTGCTGCTGTTGGAGCTCTCTTCATCAACCTCTCCCTCCTCCTTGCTGGATCAAGGCACGGGAGACGTCTCCGCTCCGTACGTGTGTTGAACGCGGAGGTGCCGTCCGTTCGGCGCTAGGATCATCGCTGATTTGGATCACGACGAGTACGACTCCATCAACCCCGTTCTCTTGAACGCTTCCACTCGCAATCTACAAGGGTATGTAGATGCACTCCTCTCTCTCTCATTGCTAGATGACTCCATAGATTGATCTTGGTGATGCGTAGAAAATTTTAAATTTCTGCTACGATCCCCAATAGTGGCATCATGAGCTAGGTCTATGCGTAGTTTCTATGCACGAGTAGAACACAATTTTGTTGTGGGCGTAGATTTTGTCAATTTACTTGCCACTACTAGTATTATCTTGTTTCGGCGGCATCATGGGATGAAGCGGCCCGGACCGACCTTACACGTATGCTTACGTGAGACAGGTTCCACCGACTAACATGCACTAGTTGCATAAGGTGGCTAGCAGGTGTCTGTCTCTCCCACCTTAGTCGGACCGGATTCGATGAAAAGGGTCCTTTTGAAGGGTAAGTAGAAATTGGCATATCACGTTGTGGTTTTGGTGTAGGTAAGAAACGTTCTTGCTAGAACCCTTTTGCAGCCACGTAAAAAACATGCAACAACAATTAGAGGACGTCTAACTTGTTTTTGCAGCATATGCCTTGTGATGTGATATGGCCAAAAAGGACGTGATGAATGAAATATATGTGATGTATGAGATTGATCATGTTCTTGTAATAGGAATCACGACTTGCATGTCGATGAGTATGACAACCGGCAGGAGCCATAGGAGTTGTCTTGATTTATTGTATGACCTGCGTGTCACTGAATAACGCCATGTAATTACTTTAGTTCATTGCTAAACCATTAGCCATAGTAGTAGAAGTAATAGTTGGCGAGACAACTTCATGGAGACACGATGATGGAGATCATGATGATGGAGATCATGGTGTCATGCCGGTGACAATGATGATCATGGCGCCCCGAAGATGGAGATCAAAAGGAGCAAAATGATATTGGCCATATCATGTCACTATTTGATTGCATGTGATGTTTTTCATGTTTTTGCATCTTATTTGCTTAGAACGACGGTAGTAAATAAGATGATCCCTCGTAACAATTTCAAGAAAGTGTTTTCCCTAATTGTGCACCGTTGCGAAAGTTCGTTGTTTCAAAGCACCACGTGATGATCGGATGTGATAGATTCTAACGTTCACATACAACGGGTGTAAGCCAGATTTACACATGCAAAACACTTAGGTTGACTTGATGAGCCTAGCATGTACAGACATGGCCTTGGAACACAAGAGACCGAAAGGTCGAACATGACTCGTATAGAAGATATGATCAACATGAAGATGTTCACCGATGATGACTAGTCCGTCTCACATGATGATCGGACACGGCCTAGTTGACTCGGATCATGTGTCACTTAGATGACTAGAGGGATGTCTATCTGAGTGGGAGTTCATTAAATAATTTGATTAGATGAACTTAATTATCATGAACTTAGTCTAAAAACTTTTGCAAAATGTCTTGTAGATAAAATGGCCAACGCTCATGTCAACCTCAACTTCAACGCGTTCCTAGAGAAAACCAAGTTGAAATACGATGGTAGCAACTATACGGACTGGGTCCGGAACTTGAGGATCATCCTCATAGCTGCCAAGAAAGCATATGTCCTAGAAGCACCGCTAGGTGATGCACCCGCCCCAACGAACCAAGACGTTATGAACGCTTGGCAGTCGCTTGTTGATGATTACTCCCTCGTTCAGTGTGGCATGCTTTATAGCTTAGAACCGGGGCTCCAAAAGCGTTTTGAGCAACACGGAGCATATGAGATGTTCCAGGAGCTGAAAATGGTTTTCCAAGCTCATGCCCGGGTCGAGAGATATGAAGTCTCTGACAAGTTCTACAGTTGTAAGATGGAGGAAAATAGTTCTGCCAGCGAGCACATACTCAAAATGTCTGGGTTGCACAACCGCTTGTCCCAGTTGGACATTAACCTCCCGGATGAGGCGGTCATTGACAGAATCCTTCAGTCACTCCCACCTAGCTACAAGAGCTTTGTGATGAACTAAAATATGCAGGGGATGGTGAAAACTATTCCTGAGGTATTTTCAATGCTGAAATCAGCGGAGGTAGAAATCAAAAAGGAACATCAAATGTTGATGGTCAATAAAACCACTAGTTTCAAGAAAGGCAAGGGTAAAAAGAACTTCAAGAAGGACGGCAAGGGAGTTGCCGCGCCCGGTAAGCCAGTTGCCGGGAAGAAGTCAAAGCAAGGACCCAAACCTAAGACTGAGTGCTTTTATTGCAAGAGGAACGGTCACTGGAAGCGAAACTGCCCCAAGTACTTAGCGGACAAGAAGGCCGACAACACCAAAGGTATATGTGATATACATGTTATTTATGTGTACCTTACCAGTACTCGTAGTAGCTCCTGGGTATTTGATACCGGTGCGGTTGCTCATATTTGTAACTCAAAACAGGAGCTGCGGAATAAGCGGAGACTGGCGAAGGACGAGGTGACAATGCGCGTCGGGAATGGTTCCAAGGTCGATGTGATCGCCGCCGGCACGCTACCTCTTCATTTACCTACGGGATTAGTTTTAAACCTCAATAATTGTTATTTAGTGCCAGCTTTGAGCATGAACATTGTATCTGGATCTCGTTTAATACGAGATGGCTACTCATTTAAATCCGAGAATAATGGTTGTTCTATTTATATGAGAGATATGTTTTATGGTCATGCCCCGCTGGTCAATGGTTTATTCTTAATGAATCTCGAACGTGATGTTACACATATTCATAGTGTGAATACCAAAAGATGCAAGATTGATAATGATAGTCCCACATATCTGTGGCACTACTATCTTGGGCACATTGGTGTCAAACGCATGAAGAAGCTCCATGCGGATGGACTTTTGGAGTCTCTTGATTTCGAATAATTTGACACGTGCGAACCATGCCTCATGGGCAAAATGACCAAGACTCCATTCTCCGGAATAATGGAGCGAGCAACCAACTTATTGGAAATTATACATACTGATGTGTGCGGTCCAATGAGCGTTGAGGCTCGCGGTGGCTATCGTTATGTTCTCACCCTCACTGATGGCTTAAGTAGATATGGGTATGTCTACTTAATGAAACACAAGTCTGAGACCTTTGAAAAGTTCAAGGAATTTCAGAATGAGGTGGAGAATCAACGTGACAGAAAAATAAAGTTCTTACGATCAGATCGTGGGGGAGAATATTTAAGTCACGAGTTTGGTACGCACTTAAGGAAGTGTGGAATTGTTTCACAACTTACACCGCCTGGAACACCTCAGCGTAACGGTGTGTCCAAACATCGTAATCGCACTTTATTGGATATGGTGCGGTCTATGATGTCTCTTACCGACTTACCGCTGTCATTTTGGGGATACGCTTTAGAGATAGCTACATTCACTTTAAATAGGACACCATCTAAATCCGTTGAGACGACACCGTATGAATTATGGTTTGGAAAGAAACCTAAGCTGTCATTTCTAAAAGTTTGGGGATGCGATGCTTATGTCAAGAAACTTCAACCTAAAAAGCTCGAATCCAAGTCAGAAAAATGCGTCTTCATAGGATACCCTAAGGAAACCATTGGGTATACCTTCTACCTCAGATCCGAAGGCAATATTTTTGTTGCTAAGAACGGGTCCTTTCTGGAGAAAGAGTTTCTCTCGAAAGAAGTAAGTGGGAGGAAAGTGGAACTTGATGAAGTACTACCTCTTGAACCGGTAAGTAGCGTAGCTCAGGAAGATGTTCCTGTGGTGCCTGCACCGACTAGAGAGGAAGTTAATGACGACGATCAAGGTATTTCGGATCAAGTTACTACTGAACTTCGTAGGTCCACAAGGACACGTTCCACACCAGAATGGTATGGCAACCCTGTCCTAGAAATCATGTTGTTAGACAACGGTGAACCTTCGAACTATGAAGAAGCGATGGCGGGCCCAGATTCCAACAAATGGCTTGAGGCCATGCAATCCGAGATAGGATCCATGTATGAAAACAAAGTATGGACTTTGACAGACATGCCCGATGATCGGCGAGCGATAGAAATAAATGGATCTTTAAGAAGAAGACGGACGCGGATGGTAATATTACCATCTATAAAGCTCGACTTGTCGCTAAGGGTTATCGACAAGTTCAAGGGGTTGACTATGATGAGACTTTCTCTCCCGTAACGAAGCTGAAGTCCGTCCGAATCATGTTAGCAATTGCCGCATACTATGATTATGAGATATGGCAAATGGATGTCAAATCGACATTCCTTAACGGCTATCTTAAGGAAGAATTGTATATGATGCAACCGGAAGGTTTGTTTGATCCTAAGAATTCTAACAAGGTATGCAAGCTCCAGCGATCCATCTATGGGCTGGTGCAAGCATCTCGGAGTTAGAACATTCGCTTTGACGAAATGATCAAAGTGTTTGGGTTTATGCAGACTTATGGAGAAGCCTACATTTACAGGAAAGTGAGTGGGAGCTCTGTAGCATTTCTCATATTATATGTAGATGACATACTTTTGATGGGAAATGATATAGAACTTTTGGACAACATTAAGGCCTACTTGAATAAGTGTTTTTCAATGAAGGACCTTGGAGAAGTTGCTTACATATTAGGCATCAAGATCTATAGAGATAGATCGAGACGCCTCATAGGTCTTTCAAAAAGCACATACCTTGATAAGATATTGAAGAAGTTCAATATGGATCAATCCAAGAAGGGGTTCTTGCCTGTGTTGCAAGGTGTGAAATTGAGCTCGGCTCAATGCCCGACCACGGCAGAAGATAGAGAAAAGGTTAGTGTCATCCCCTATGCCTCGGCCATAGGGTCTATTATGTATGCCATGACCTGTACCAGACCTGATGTAAACCTTGCCGTAAGTTTGGTAGGAAGGTACCAAAATAATCCCGGCATGGAACACTGGACAGCGGTCAAGAATATCCTGAAGTACCTGAGAAGGACTAAGGATATGTTTCTCGTTTATGGAGGTGACGAAGATCTCGTCGTAAAGGGTTACGTCGACGCTAGCTTCGACACAGATCTGGATGACTCTAATTCACAAACCGGATACATGTATATTTTGAATGGTGAGGCAGTAAGGTTGTGCAGTTGCAAGCAAAGCGTCGTGGCGGGATCTACATGTGAAGCGGAATACATGGCAGCCTCGGAGGCAACACATGAAGCAATCTGGATGAAGGAGTTCATTACCGACCTAGGAGTTATTTCCAATGCGTCGGGGCCGATGACTCTCTTCTGTGACAACACTGGAGCCATTGCCCTTGCCAAGGAGCCCAGGTTTCACAAGAAGACCAGGAACATCAAGCGTCGCTTCAACTCCATCCGTGAAAATGTTCAAGATGGAGACATAGATATTTGCAAAGTGCATATGGATCTGAATGTCGCAGATCCATTGACTAAACCTCTTCCACAAGCAAAACATGATCAACACCAGAACTCTATGGGTGTTCGATTCATCACAATGTAACTAGATTATTGACTCTAGTGCAAGTGGGAGACTATTGGAAATATGCCCTAAAGGCAATAATAAAATGGTTATTATTATATTTCCTTGTTCATTATAATAGTCTATCATTCATGCTATAATTGTGTTATCCAGAAATCATAATACATGTGTGAATGCATATACCACAACATGTCCCTAGTGAGCCTCTAGTTGACTAGCTCATTGATCAATGGATGGTTACGGTTTCCTAACCATGTACATTGGATGTCATTGATAACGGGATCACATCATTGGGAGAATGATGAGATGGACAAGACCCAATCCTAAGCATAACACAAGATCGTGTAGTTCGTTTGCTAGAGCTTTTCTAATGTCAAGTATCATTTCCTTAGACCATGAGATCGTGCAACTCCCGGATACCATAGGAGTGCTTTGGGTGTACCAAACGTCACAACATAATTGGGTGGCTATAAAGGTACACTACAGGTATCTCCGAAAGTGTCTGTTGGGTTGGCACGGATCGAGATTGGGATTTGTCACTCCATATGACAGAGAGGTATCTCTGGGCCCACTCGGTAATGCATCATCATAATGAGCTCAATGTGACCAAGTGGTTGGTCACGGGATCGTGCATTATGCAACAAGTAAAGTGACTTGCCGGTAACGAGATTGAATGAGGTATTGGGATACCGACGATCGAATCTCGGGCAAGTAACATACCGATTGACAAAGGGAATTGCATACGGGATTACTTGAATCCTCGACATAATGGTTCATCCGATGAGATCATCGTGGAACATGTGGGAGCCAACATGGGTATCCAGGTCCCGCTGTTGGTTATTGGCCGGAGAGCGGTCTCGGTCATGTCTGCGTGATTCCCGAACCCGTAGGGTCTCACACTTAAGGTTCGATGATGCTAGGGTTATTAGGAAGACTTGTATGTGATTACCGAATGTTGTCCGGAGTCCCGGATGAGATCCTGGATGTCACGAGGAGTTCCGGAATGGTCCGGAGGTGAAGATTTATATATGGGAAGTTGTCATACGGTCACCGGAAAAGTTCGGGGGCATATTGGTATTGTACTAGGGCCACCGGAGGGGTTCCGGAGGTCCACCGAGAGGGGCCACCTCTCTCGGAGGGCCTCATGGGCCGTAGAGGAAAGGGAACCAGCCCTTGGAGGGTTGGGCGCATCCCCCCTTGGGCCCATGCACCCAGGGTTGGGGGGGAACCCTAGAGGGGGCGCCCCCCCTTGCTTGGGGGGCAAGCCCCCTCCCCTTGGCCGCCCCCCTCTAGATCTCATCTAGAGGGGGCCGGCCCCCTTTCCCCTTCCCCTATAAATAGAGGGGCGAGGGCAGGGCTGCAATACCACACCAAAGGCGCAGCCCCTCCCCTCCCCAACACCTCACCTCCTCCGTTAAGAGCTTGGCGAAGCCCTGCCGGAGTACTGCCGCTCCATAACCACCACGCCGTCGTGCTGCTATGGGAGCTCTCTTCCTCAACCTCTCCCTCCTCCTTGCTGGATCAAGGTGCGGGAGACGTATCCGCTCTGTACGTGTGTTGAATGCGGAGGTGCCGTCCGTTCGGTGCTAGGATCATCGGTGATTTGGATCACGACGAGTATGACCCCATCAACCCCGTTCTCTTGAATGCTTCTGCTCGCGATCTACAAGGGTATGTATATGCACTCCTCTCTCTCTTGTTGCTAGATGACTCCATAGATTGATCTTGGTGATGCGTAGAAAATTTTAAATTTCTGCTACGATCCCCAACAATATCATATGCTCCATGACGTTTAAAACGTCGTTGAAGTCCCGGTTCTAAGTCGTAAAGCACGACACACTGAACTATCAAGTAGTCATCAGCTTTGCTCTGCCAGACGTTCTTAACGTCGTCAGTTGCATCTGCAGCAGGCCTGGCACCCAGCGGTGATTCCAGGACGTAATTCTTCTGTGCAGCAATGAGGATAATCCTCAAGTTACGGATCCAGTCCGTGTAATTGCTACCATCATCTTTCAACTTTGCTTTCTCAAGGAACGCATTAAAATTCAACGGAACAACAACACGAGCCATCTATCTACAACAACATAGACATGTAAAATACTATTAGGTACTAAGTTCATGTTAAATTTAAGTTCAATTAATCATATTACTTAAAAACTCCCACTTAGATAGACATCTCTCTAATCATCTAAGCGATCACGTGATCCAAATCAACTAAACCATAACCGATCATCACGTGTAATGCATTAGTTTTCAATGGTGAACATCACTATGTTGATCATATCTACTATATGAT
Source organism: Triticum aestivum (assembly GCF_018294505.1). NCBI lineage: Eukaryota > Viridiplantae > Streptophyta > Magnoliopsida > Poales > Poaceae > Triticum > Triticum aestivum. The sequence goes on from NC_057801.1 coordinate 268,513,932, forward strand.
TCATGCTCGACCTTTCGGTCTCTGTTCCGAGGCCATATCTTCATATGCTAGGCTCGTCAAGTTTAACCTGAGTATTCTGCGTGTGCAAAAACTGGCTTGCACCCGTTGTAGAAGGACGTAGAGCTTATCACACCCGATCATCACGTGGTGTCTGGGCACGACGAACTTTGGCAACGGTGCATACTCAGGGAGAACACTCTTATCTTGAAATTTAGTGAGAGATCATCTTATAATGCTACCATCAATCAAAGCAAGATAAGATGCATAAAAGATAAACATCACATGCAATCAATATAAGTGATATGATATGGCCATCATCATCTTGTGCTTGTGATCTCCATCTCCGAAGCACCGTCATGATCACCATCGTCACTGGCGCGGCACCTTGATCTCCATCATAGCATCGTTGTCGTCTCGCCAACTATTGCTTCTACGACTATCGCTACCGCTTAGTGATAAAGTAAAGCAATTACAGGGCGATTGCATTGCATACAATAAAGCGACAACCATATGGCTCCTGCTAGTTGCCGATAACTCGGTCACAAAACATGATCATCTCATACAATAAATATAGCATCACGTCTTGACCATATCACATCACAACATGCCCTGCAAAAACAAGTTAGACGTCCTCTACTTTGTTGTTGCAAGTTTTACGTGGCTGCTACGGGCTGAGCAAGAACTGTTCCTACCTACGCATCAAAACCACAACGATACTTCATCAAGTTAGTGCTGTTTTAACCTTCTCAAGGACCGGGCGTAGCCATACTCGGTTCAACTAAAGTTGGAGAAACTGACACCTGCCAGCCGCCTGTGTGCAAAGCACGTCGGTAGAACCAGACTCGCGTAAGCATACGCGTAATGTCGGTCCAAGCTGCTTTATCCAACAATACCGCCGAACCAAAGTATGACATGCTGGTAAGCAGTATGACTTGTATCGCCCACAACTCACTTGTGTTCTACTCGTGCATATAACATCTACACATAAAACCAGGCTCGGATGCCACTGTAGGGGAACATAGTAATTTCAAAAAAATTCCTACGCACACGCAAGATCATGGTGATGCATAGCAACGAGAGGGGAGAGTGTGTCCACGTACCCTCGTAGACCGAAAGCGGAAGCGTTAGCACAACGCGGTTGATGTAGTCGGACGTCTTCACGATCCGACCGAGCAAGTACCAAACGCACGACACCTCCGAGTTCTGCACACGTTCAACTCGGTGACGTCCCTCGAACTCCCATCCAGCTGAGCTTTGAGGGAGAGTTCCGTCAGCATGACGGCGTGGTGACGATGATGATGTTCTACCAACGCAGGGTTTCGCCTAAGCACCGCTACAATATTATCCAGGTGGATTATCGTGGAGGGGGGCACCACACACGGCTAAGAGATACAAGGGATCAATTGTTGTGTCTATGGGGTGGCCCCCTACCCTGTATATAAATGAGTGGAGCAGGGGGGCGGCCAGGAGGAGGAGGCGCGCCCAAGGGGGGAGTCCTACTCCCACCGGGAGTAGGACTCCTCCTTTTCCTATTTGGAGAGGGAGAGGGAAGGAAGAGGAAGGAGGGAGGAAGGAAAGGGGGGGCCGGCCCCCTCCCAATTCATATTGGGCTTGGGGGGCGGGGGGTCCCCTCCCTTGCTCCTTTCCCCTCCTTTCCACTAAAGCCCATTAAGGCCCATATACCTCCCGGGGGGTTCCGATAACCTCCCTGAGCTCCGGTATTGACCCAATCTCACCCGGAACCACTCCGGTGTCCAAATATAATCGTCCAATATATTGATCTTTACGTCTCGACCATTTAGAGACTCCTCGTCATGTCCGTGATCACATCCGGGACTCCGAACTACCTTCGGTACATCAAAACACATAAACTCATAATATAACCGTCATCGAACTTTAAGCGTGCGGACCCTACGGGTTCGAGGACTATGTAGACATGACCGAGACACGTCTCCGGTCAATAACAAACAGCGGAACCTAGATGCTCATATTGGCTCCCACATATTCTATGAAGATCTTTATCGGTCAAACCGCATAACAACATACGTTGTTCCCTTTGTCATCGGTATGTTACTTGCCCGAGATTCGATCGTCGGTATCTCAAACCTAGTTCAATCTCATTACTGGCAAGTCCCTTTACTCGTTAAATAATGCATCATCCCGTAACTAACTCATTAGCTACATTGCTTGCAAGGCTTATAGTGATGTGCATTACCGAGAGGGCCCAGAGATACCTCTCCGACAATCGGAGTGACAAATCCTAATCTCGAAATACGTCAACTCAACAAGTACCTTCGGAGACACCTGTAGAGCACCTTTATAATCACCTAGTTACGTTGTGACGTTTGGTAGCACACAAAGTGTTCCTCCAGTAAGCGGGAGTTACATAATCTCATAGTCATAAGAACATGTATAAGTCATGAGGAAAGCAATAGCAACATACTAAACTATCAAGTGCTAAGCTAACGGAATGGGTCAAGTCAATCACATCATTCTACTAATGATGTGATCCCGTTAATCAAATGACAACTCATGTCTATGGTTAGGAAACTTAACCATCTTTGATTAACGAGCTAGTCAAGTAGAGGCATACTAGTGACACTATGTTTGTCTATGTATTCACACATGTATTAAGTTTCCGGTTAATACAATTCTAGCATGAATAATAAACATTTATCATGAAATAAGGAAATAAATAATAACTTTATTATTGCCTCTAGGGCATATTTCCTTCAGCCAGTTGTCGATAACTGTTACAAAATATGATCATCTCATACAACAATTTATATATCATCACGTCTTGACCATATCACATCACAGCAAGCCCTGCAAAAACAAGTTAGACATCCTCTACTTTGTTGTTGCAAGTTTTACATGGCTGCTACGGGCTTCTAACAAGAACCGTTCTTACCTACGCATCAAAACCACAACGATATTTCATCAAGTGTGTTGTTTTAACCTTCAACAAGGACCGGGCGTAGTCCAACTCGATTCAACTAAAGTTGGAGAAACAGACACCCGCCAGCCACCTGTGTGCGAAGCACGTTGGTAGAACCAGTCTCATGAACGCGGTCATGTAATGTCGGTCTGGGCCGCTTCATCCAACAATACCACTGAAACAAAGTAAGACGTTGTTGGTAAGCAGTATGACTATTATCGCCCATAACTCTTTGTGTTCTATTCGTGCATATAACATCTACGCACAGACCTGGCTCGGATGCCACTGTTGGGGAACGTAGTATTTCAAAAAAATCCTACGATCATGCAAGATCTATCTAGGAGAAGCATAGTAACGAGCGGGGAGAGTGTGTTTACGTACCCTCGTAGACCGAAAGCGGAAGCGTTTAGTAATGCGGTTGATGTAGTCGAACGTCTTCGCGATCCAACCGATCCAAGCACCGAACGTACGACACCTCCGCGTTCAGCACATGTTAAGCTTGATGACGTCCCTCGAGCTCTTGATCCAGTTGAGGACGAGGGAGAGTTCCGTCAGCACTACGGCGTGGCGATGGTGATGATGAAGTTACCGGCGCAGGGCTTCGCCTAAGCACTATGATGATATGACCGAGGTGTGTAACTGCGGAGGGGGGCACCGCACACGGCTAAGAGAAACTTTTGTATGCCTTTGGGGTGCCCCCCTCCCACGTATATAAAGGGGGGAGGAGAGGTGGCCGGCCTAAGGGGGGGGGGCGTGCCATGGGGGGAGTCCTACTTGGACTCCCGGTCTAAGTAGGATTCGCCCCCCCCCTTTCCTATTCCCACTAGGAGAAGGAGGCAAGGAGGAGGAGGAGAGAAGGAAAGGGGGGCCGCCCCCCAACCCTAGTCCAATTCAGTTTGGGCTTGGGGGGCGCGCGCCTCCACCTGGCCGCCGCCTCCTCTCTCCACTAGGGCCCATGAAGGCCCATTAACTCCCCGGGGGGTTCTGGTAACCTCCCGGTACTCCGGAAAATGTCCAAAACCTTTCGTAACCCTTTCGGTGTCCAAACATAACCTTCCAATATATCAATCTTTATGTCTCGACCATTTCGAGACTCCTCGTCATGTCCGTGATCTCATTGGGACTCCGAACGAACTTCGGTACATCAAATCACATAACTCATAATACAAATCATCATCGAACGTTAAGCGTGCGGACCCTACGGGTTCGAGAACTATGTAGACATGACCGAAGCACATCTCCGGTCAATAACCAATAGCAGAGCCTGGATGCTCATATTGGCTCCTACATATTCTACGAAGATCTTTATCGTTCAAACCACATAAGAACATACGTTGTTCCCTTTTTCATCGGTATGTTACCTGCCCGAGATTCGATCGTTGGTATTATCATACCTAGTTCAATCTCGTTACTGGCAAGTCTCTTTACTCGTTCCGTAATGCATCATCCTATAACTAACTCATTAGTCACATTGCTTGCAAGGCTTATAGTGATGAGCATTACCGAGAGGGCCCAGAGATACCTCTCTGATACACGGAGTGACAAATCCTAATCTTGATCTATGCCAACCCAACAAATACCTTCAGAGACACCTGTAGAGCATCTTTATGATCACCCAGTTATGTTGTGACGTTTGATAGCACACAAGGTGTTCCTCCGGTATTCGGGAGTTGCATAATCTCATAGTCAGAGGAACATGTATAAGTCATGAAAAAAGCAATAGCAATAAAATTAAACGATCATTATGCTAAGCTAATGGATGGGTCTTGTCCATCACATCATTCTCTAATAATGTGATCCCATTCATCAAATGAAAACACATATCTATGGTTAGGAAACTTAACCATCTTTGATTAACTAGCTAGTCAAGTAGAGGCATACTAGGAACGCTCTGTTTGCCTATGTATTCACACATGTATTAAGTTTCCGGTTAATACAATTCTTGCATGAATAATAAAAATTTATCATGATATAAGGAAATATAAATAACAACTTTATTATTGCCTCTAGGGCATATTTCCTTCACACGCGAGTTCCTCTTGGCCATTCCGAGATTCTCTCCCTCATCCAAAGCCATCCTAGATCACTCCTCAAAGGAATGGTGCCCCCCCAACCAGGATCCAACCGAACCCGTGCCACGTGATGTGGGGTTACTTAGCCTCGAAGGCCTGCCACGTAGGTGTGAATAGTACTCCTAGCCTGACAACTTTATCGAAATAGCACCACCCATGACCGGGCGAGCAGTTACTACTCACTCAAATCGCGGCCCGAGGCAATCCTCGTATTGGCACATCCCATCTAAACGGAGATCGTGCCCGTTTTTTAAGGGATGTCATCAAGATTTTGTCTCTCCCATACGCATAACGGCATCTTTTACGGGTAGTGGCAATTTCAATGGCGCGGCTGGAGGGACTCTTGGCCTTTTATCGACCTTTATAAGAGCAAAATGGAGTGAAGAGAAAAGTACACTCTCCCTCCTCCCAGCCTACTGCCTCTTGAGCTCCAGCGCCCAGATCTAATCCCCGACCTAGCTTTACCTCTACATCACTTCTCCACCACCGCCACCAGCCATGGCTGACGCCAACCTTAAGGGGCACTGGGGCGGCTCCTTCATTACGGATGCGCAGTGCAGGGTACACCACACTGAGGTTAGCACCCATGCGCCAGACCTGAACCAGCGGGTGCCCGCTCCCAATCCTGGCGAGCGGGTCATCTTCGTCGCCCACCTTATCAAAGGCCTGGGGTTCCCGCTGCAACCTTTCATGCGCGAGATCATGTTTTACTACATGCTAGATTTCCATCATCTAGCCCCAAATTCCATCCTCCACCTCGCCTCCTTCGTTATGGTTTGCGAGGCCTTCCTTCGCATCGAGCCATACTTCGGTCTGTGGCTGAATATCGTCGGCGTCAAGCTGAAGTCCAGCGGCTCTAAGCTCGCAGAGTGCAGAGGCGCTATGATAAGAAAGAACCAGAAGGTCGGCTGGTTTAAAGGCACGTTCATAGAGACCATCAAGGAGTGGCAACGCGAGTGGTTTTACATCACCGAGCCACTCGCCGCCGGCCAGGCCGAGGTCCGGGCGTTCTCGGTTGGGCTCCCGAAGAAGCCGGTATCCTGGAAGAAGAAGGGCTTGGATTGGGAGAACCCCGCGGAGGTGAAGGCACTGCTCGAGAAGATTGAGTTCTAGTCAGTCAAGAAGAATCTTCAGCTGGTGGATGTAGCGAACGTCATGCTCCATTGCCGTGTCCTACCACTCCAAGCCCGGGCCACCCCAATGTGGGCGCACAAGCCCGAGGACGTGGTACCTGTCAAACACTTCTTCCGCTCCACCCCGGCCGGGATGTGGACGTTGTTGTTCAAGCCGTCCGAGGACGGGTTTCCTCCTGAAGGGAGCGACCGCGGCTTCGAAGCCAGACATGACGCCCCCGAGGTAATTCTAAGCGCACAATTTCACTTTTCGTGTTTTTTTGAGCCTCATAGATTTCGGCTGGCCAGTTGGTTTATGCATTCTGCAGAAGTGGATCTCCAAGGTGCAGCAAATGTTGTGCCCGACGCCACTGCCCGAGGAGGAGATGACTCCCCTGCTTACGACCCTGTTAACCGAGGATCCGCACGTGGTCGTCACCAAGAAGGCAAAGCCTTCGAAGGGCAGGGCGGGCTTCCGAACAAGGGAGACCTCGGTTACCCGATCTGAGGAGACCCATGCCTCTTCCACCCATGAGGACGACGTGGAGGAGGATAGAGGGGAAGAGAATCCTTCCCTTAAGGGGAAGAGGGCAGCGTCCGAGGGCACCGAGGAAGAAGCGCGGCCGAAAGGCCTAAAAAGGCCGCGTGAGAGTAGTCATAAATTGGTGGGCCATTAGTGTGTTTAACGAGATTGTTATAAGGACGGAAATTCTAAATATACTAAACCTAGCCAGGTTTGATTTACCAGTTTTTTTGACTTTTTTCTATGAGTAAAACTTGGGCCAATGGGAGGATGCCACGCCAATTAGTGGGGGACACAGGCATGTGCATCTCCTGGGGCATCTAGCAATTTTCCAGCGATTTTGTTTCTTGTCAACCGGCCGTTCTGTCGGGCGGTGTCCCTGGTGGCTGGTTTTTTTTTTTCTCTTTTATAATTGGATGTGTTGCCTTGGACCTCTCTACCTCTCTCTCGAATACTCCACCGCCCACTGCCCGCCGCTTATCCCCGCCGCCCGCCGCTTTGCCACCGCCCTAGCCCCCCAGCGCATCGCCCTATAAGAAGGGTCCCGGCCGCCGAATCACCACGAGGGGTCGTTCCGGGGAGGAGCTGCGTGCGGCAACTGGAAGAGCGGCGGCACACGCAGTGCGGGGGAGGCGGAGATGACCACAGCCGGTGCGCGGGGTAGATTTGGCCGGCCTCTTCCAGTTTTCCGTCCGCTCAGATGCGACCGTGATGTGCTTCTTCATCACCGCCATCATCCTCTGCTGAGCCGAGCCGTCAGAAGTAGAGAGTCAAGCGGCTGGAGAGAGCGTTGCTGGAGAGGCAGACACATCAAATCTGATGCTGCCCGCAGCTTTGTCTATGCTGTTATGAAGGTTAACCCCGTTGTGCTTGATTCTTGAATCCTTCTTGATCTTGATGTTGTTATCAATATGCATCTATTGAGTTGAACATGAGTACCGGGTCACTTCAACGGGACATGATCAAAATTGTGTTGTGTTTTCTTCTTCTTTCTGAAATAGACCAGCCTTGTGGCTGAAGAAAATCTGTAGAAGAAACTCCCCTCTGTTAATTAGAGATAATCTAATGTTCTAAAAGGCGATTTTTTCTGTTCCCTCAACCTTCTAGCTAAGTTTAAGTAGATTCTACAACGGACATAGGCAGAACAAACTGCATCTTTAATGTTTTCTTGATTTTTGGACATAGGTAGAGGTAGGAGGATATCGCCATATTGATTGTGCTCCAGCATGCCAAAATCAGAGAGAGCTATTAGTAATCACTTGCACCATAGCTTTACAAAGAACAAAAGGCATTGAGAAAAACTCTCTAGAGTTGTAATATTGTCCGATTTGATTTGAAAATATACCATAACGTGTACAGACTAAACTGAGATCCATACCTTTGCCTAGATCAGCTTGGCCCTGAAGAAGTTATTTGAGGATGGCGTGGTTAAGCATGAAGATCTGTTCATCACCTTTAAGCTATGGTCAGGCTTGATTTGTCATATTCAGTTTCATGTAACGCACAAGATAGATATGCTTCCCTCTTCTCACAAATATTCTGAATTTTGCAGGTTCTGTGCACCTAAAGATGTGCCAGAGGCAATTGTCGCCACCCTTAAAGAGCTTTTACAGCACCTTCTGTGTGATCTTGTCCGACCACCTCCTCCTGTACTATCTCCTCAATCGTGGTGATACTATATTTTGCTTGCTTTTCTTTTGGTGATACCATTCATCTTCTTGCAGCTTCTCTAATGGATTAAATTGTTCTTTCAGACTTATAGTAGGAATATTTTGATAGTTGTGAATCGATTTCAAAGACTTCCCCTCCTCAATAACAAGCACATGATGGGAATTTACAAAGGAGCAGAATTTGGTGAGCTGGTCGTGTGTATAGCTGTGTTTGTCTCCCCATCCAAGATTTGTTTGAAATACTTTGCATAGTCATCATAAGACAACACCCTATCACTACTAGGGAAAACCCTAGCAGTAGCGCTGGTTTTGTGCTCACTAGTAGCGCTGGTAGGCGCGCTACTAATAAGGCGCTACAGCTATTGCTTAGCAGTAATGCGTGCCCGCACGCGCTACTACTAGGACAAATAGCTGAAGCGTTTGTTCACTCACACGCTACTGCTAATGTAACTACTGGCAGCGTGTTTTCTTTCCATCGCTACTAGTATTCTTTTTTTAGTGTATTTATGCGCCATCGTACAAATATTGGTACAATACTAGTTATGAGGTTTACATCATTATGTCCAAAACAGTGTGTCAAATGAAGGTGGATTAGGTTCAAGTGGAGGCAATATGTGATGCATGTCAAAAGTATACTACTAATCCAAACTTGATCTAGTTTGGACTAGTAGTACTTTCGATGTGTACCACATGTTGCAGCAGGAGTCATTGCCACCAACAGTATTTATTTAATCATCACTAACACTAGCTAATAATAATCATCATAGTCATTACCACCAACACTAACTTATTTTATCAAACAATAGTAATAGTGTAGCACATCATCATCCTCAAACTCATTTCTAGCTAGCTAATCACTCCTGCTGCTCTCTCTTAGATAAAATAACATAAAACATGTATAGCTCTCCTCCTTGATCAAGTTGGATCATGCAGATGAACCTATCTCCTAATCGTGGGTAGCGCATCTGCTTGCTGCCCCTAGTACTTCTTTGCGCTCCCCCATCACATATTTGGTCCAGTCTTGCACTATTAAGCATCCGTCGCTAATCTTGAATGCACTAAAGTAATCTGTAGGATATCTTGGTCGTAAGCTAATAATACTCATGGTACCTTTAGTCTCGATCCCATAAGGCACAACATTCATCGGGAGTCCCTGTTGAAGAACATCGTATGGTAATTTACTTAGCAATGAAGTTTAGCTTCAAAAATAATGTATAGAAAAGATGCACTGAGGATAAATAGTAAAAATCTTATCATCCTTCCTAAATAGATGTGACCGTAGTTCATTACGAACACTATTGGTCACACGTTTTCAGTACTAACATTTTTAAATGCAGGAAGAAAATTTGTCTTGACAGTATCAAGATCCGCAAGCCATGAAACATAATGACTGAGCTCCTCGCAGTTGAGTTCAGCCCCGGCACAGTATACGGTCATGTTTGCTTGCACCGAAATAAGCTGACAATACAAATTAGTTGTCAACTATTTTTGAATAAACAATACCAAATACATAAATATGGTTGAGAAACTTACATAATGGTATAACTGGAGGTGTCTGCACATCAACCCAGATGTCGGTATTACCTTCAATATCATCTTCCGGACGAATATCAAAGGTGATAACCATATCAGGCTCAAATGTATAAGTCTTGCATATTGCTCGTCATGTTTTGCATCCAAAATAGGTGTAGTCATCTGAATTGTGTAATTTTACGTTGAAAATATAACCATGCTCGTCTTTAAGTAAATTTTTTTTTCCTCCATAATACGACTGAAACCTATCTTATCCAATACAAAAACTCTTGCATGGCAGGGGATACGCTAGTAGAATAGTAAAAAAAGACTCTAGTAGAATAGTAAAAAAAGACTTGGCATGCTTAATGTCATGCTTAAATTATAAGTTGAAGTAAATGAAGCAAATGTCATGCTTAATTACGAAAAAAGACTCGTCGTTGTGACTTACTGTATCCACTTCGAAGTTTGTCCAGCTTGATGCTGAAGCGCCTATCATCATCTAGAAAGATTTCGTCGCACAGGCCGTGCTCGTCTGCAGTATTTGCAAATACCGACACTACTAGAAAAACTCCTACTAATGGCGCACCTAATTTGGCCATTAATGGCGCATCAGTGGTGCGCCATTACTAGCACGCCATTAGTAATTTTTACTAATGGCGCACCACTGGTGCGCCATTAGTATCTGGTAGTATAGGCCAGGGTGCGCCATTAATATGCCTCCCAGGGGCCATGTATACCCAGGTGCTTTGGCATACTAATGGCGCACTACAACGGGATGCGCCATCAGTAATCGCGGCATACTAATGGCGCACTATCCAGTGATGCGCCATCAGTATGCTTTGTCATACTAATGGCGCACTGTCATGTGATGCGCCATTAGTATGAATATTAGGTTTTTTTTATTTTTTATTTTCTGTTTTTTGCACAGGTTACAAAATGTATAATTTGACAAAATATAGACAGCACATATACAAAAGATTCATCGAATACAATAGAAGATTAGTCTTTGAATATAATTCATTATATTAGTCTCCGAATTAAAAAGACCGAACAAAGATAGAACATTATATTATAAGTCTCGAGACCGCGAGTAGCGAGTTTGTCTTCACATTACAAGTCGATATCAATCATCTAAACTACCATCACATAGAAAAGAGCTGCGGTCATCACGATGAGCATCATCACGATGAAACTCGTCTTCATCCGGTTCCTCCAATGCTCCCTCCCTTCTCCCGCTAGATAGCGGGCGTATCTAGATTCGGCCTCGGCCCTAGTGGTGTACCCTTTGTAACTGTTACCGCTGAATCGGTGAACCTGTCTCCGACACTCCTCCCAGTCATCGTAGACTCCGGGAATCTTACCCTTGTACACAACATACGTCAGCATCGCTATGCACTAGCCAAACGAAACGTTAGTACCAATTCACAGACAATACATAAGCAATATATAAGTATGCAACAGAACGATCGGAAGAGAAAAGCAAGACATTAATAGCATTGATTACATCTAAGTTGAACGACTCTCGAAACCAAAGAGACATACTACAAGTTCATTAAAGTTTAGTTACAACATGAGCCAATCGATGTTTCAGAACTAGACACAGCATCACTGCTTTCGACTCGACTCAAAGGACCGGAGCATGGATGAAGCCGCCGTCTATCGTGGGAGTCATGAAATAACGGTCGTTGTCAGCCTGCATTTGTAGCATTGTGTCGATGTCACTGTTGGATGGTTGATTGTTGAGGTAGAACTGCCCCGAGGTACGAAGGACATCTTGATGGATGATTTTCGCAAACTCCGACTAGATGCGAAAGAATTCCTGTCGGAGGTCCGCGTCCTGGATTGCCGACACGCTCTTTGCCCAATCTTTGAGTTTACTCGGTAGCAGAAGTTGATGATGGTCCCGTACGATCGCCCGCATGTGATGGATGGCGTAGTAGGCACCCTTCTGACCGCCAGGCGGCTGCTTGACGCAGCAGAATATTGTATTGTGGGAGAACACATGCTTGCCGTACTTACGAATAGGCTTGGTGAAGGTGCCTCCAGATTTGGCGTAGCCGGGGAGAACATCATCAAGAACCTTTTTGACATTTGTGTAGTCTACGTTCGACTGACGGTCCGGGTCGAAATACGTGGCCATGGAATATTTGGGGCTTAGGAGGATGAGCGTGCAACGTGTGTCACTGCAGAAAACACAGAATGTTAAAAGAAAAACGATCAAAATGTAAGAATTCATATGTTACGGGCCGGTTGAGGGGAGGACTTACTCGGGAAAGTAAGGCACGAGGAAGTTATCCTTATCTTGGTTTGCCAGAATGACGCCTTCGAGGTAAGAACTCGCGACTTGCCGGTCCTCAGCGCTGCCCAAGATCTTGGCACGCATGTAGAAGGGGTTGACTATCACGATGTCCGGGGTCTTGTCGCGAATGATCCGCATCTCCATACTCAGCGAAAATAGCCGAACGAAGGTGTAGTGCAGCGGATGAAGGTTCAACATAGCGTGGATGTCATCAAAACGCAGGACGATCGTACGCCCGATGGAGTTATCCACAAAGCCCTTGCCCTCTGGCACCTTGGCCACGAAAACCGGGTATGCCACATCCTTCTCTCTGAGACGCCGCTTCTCCAAAGAAAGAACACTGTCATGCAGACTCCGCATAGCACCGGTTGCAGCATTGAGCATATTTGTCGGTAGCATCGCCCTACCAGCCACATGCACCCTCCTCGAGATATCCTGCGGTGAAGGTGGCCCGTCCTGAGCACGGATCGTACTCGGTGCCGGCTGGCTCGCATCCTTCTTAGTCTTTCTTTTGCATGCCTTCTTCTTCTCCTGTAATGGGACCGAGTTCTGCTCACAGAACGCCTTCTTGAGTGTGTTGGGGCTGATAATATTTCGCACCTCGCCTATCTGAGGCTCGATGAAGTCGGCAGCTGGAGGCGTCTCCTGAGAGCTGAACGCCAGACGGCGCCTGTTGTAACTTGGCTTCTCCGTGGTACCAGCTAGATCCCACACGTTTTTTGTTGGGTTTGGTTCTTGAGGAGGCCCCATGAAGTCGCCATCGTACCCATGATCGGCAAAGTACTGATCGACGTTGCCAAATGTATCATCGTCGTCGTCGTCGTCGTTCTGATCTTGTGCCATATGCATGTTTGGATCCAGTGGCATAGGGATGTCCGGCATCGTTGCGGCGGACTTGCCATGGGGCCGACTTGGCGCCGACATGACTGGCGGTGTTGTCTTTGGGGTGGTGTCCCCCGCCCCCAAACGAATCTGGCTCTTCTGCCAAAGCAGGTGCCAGCTCAGGCAGGCGCTGAGGGTCATCACGTCATCATCGTCGGCCCTGACGGGTCGAATCGGAGGTAACAAGTTGTCGCAGCCTGGCAGCACCCGAACCAGTTGAACCCTAAATAAGTTGGGTGGCATCTGGGTACCGTGGAACAAGGGGTTGCCCGGTTGAACGATTTTGCCCTTGGCGATATCGACCAACTCGTTGTTCACGAAATGGAGGAGAGTGCACGGAACGTCGGCGGCGCCCTGCGAAAACATGTAGGGCGTCAGGGATGCCCAGTCAAAGGTAAGGAGATAAAGTCATCGGTCGAGAAAGGCTTAATTAGTTACCGTGATGATGGTGTCGAGCTCGGCTAATGTCGACGCACCGCCAACGGCGGGCGTGCAGTTGTCGGAGGGGCCGCTTGCGGCAGAGGTGCCGGCCGGCGTACACCCGGGTGCATTAAGCTCCCATGCCGGCGTCGGAGACACCAATGCCGCCTCCGCCGGAGGCACCAATGGCCCCGCCATCGCACTATGCGAGTTGCTGGCCGTGAAGCTAGGAATTGGGGGCGGCCCCTGTTGGCCGTCCGCAATCCACGCACTCAACCCCGAGATCAAGGTAGGCACAATGGCGGTGATCGTCGCTCCGAGTCGTTGTTCCACTTGCTCTTGGACAATCTCCGGAATCCGCGCCACCTGTGCCTTGAGTTCTTGAACCTCTCGCGCCTGGCTTTCCGAGCTGGTCTTTTTCTCCTTCCGCACACCAGCGGTATAGTATGACCCTCATTTTGTCGACAAGCCTTTGCCGGCCACACGACCAGCTGACGTCGGCTTACTGAGCTTATCCTTCTTCTTCATTACATTCAGCGCCCTATTTAGAGTGGTGTCCCAAGGGTTGCTCTTAGTCAACCCCGCGCTACTGCTTTCAGTCGCCTGCGGAAGGAATGTGAACCATTTAGAAATTTGGCTTCATTAATTAGAATGCAACCATATGGAGCTAATTACGCGGGGGTGTATTCCTTACCAGAACAAGCTCAAGCTGCCTGGTCTTCGGATCTATGGTAAGCTCCTTTGTTTTCGGGTCCTTCTTGTACCGGGCCCTGACAAAATTCCTGGTCTGCTTGTCACCGTATTTATCGAAGAGGGGCGGTAGGCCTTGCTCGGCACGGTCCGCCTCCTCCTTGTCTCATATAGGCTCCGCCACTCTGTAACCGCCGGGACCGAGTGTGTGTTCCCCTATGTTCAGCTCCTGCATTTGTTTCCCCCACTCACTTGATTGGGAGTTTGCGGTGCTCGAGCAATTGATCTTGAAGTCGTTGTAGTCATCTTCGGTGATCGAAGGATTTTTCTCCTTGATCTTCTGATAACTCTCACCTTTCTCGATCATTTTCTTCACATTGCTTTTCCAAGTAGACAGGGCCTTGCTCATCTTCGTGAGGGCAGCATTGTTCACTTTATTCCCTTTGAGGCTTGTGTTTGCAAATTCAGCGGGGAACTTGTATCGTTCGTGCAGCTTCGTGAAGAGGAGGTGGCGCAAATTCCCTCGGTCAGGATGCCTCAGGTTCTTGGTGTTGATCGAGGCGGTGCTCCGGACAATGCACCCGAGCTGAAGCGAGTACCCCTTGACTATTCGTTCGGGCGCCGTTGGATTTCCCTTGGAGTCCACTTCAGTAACTTCCTCCTTGAGGGTGAGGAGCACGATCGGGCGCCGGTCCTTCCGTTGCCTCTTCGGTTGGCTGCCATCTGTGCGTGCGCCGCCATCATCAGTGGTGGCATCCTCGGCGGCACCATTAGTGGTGGCATCAGTGGGGTCATCCTCGGCGGCACCATCAGTGGTCTCAGAATCGGTGGGGAAGGCGGCGGCCTCATACAAGTGAGGTTGTTCCTCCATCTCCTGGGACAGCTCCCAGAATGCCTTGCCACCCGAACCCCCGGCCTCATCGTTGTGGGCCATGTTTCTCTCTAAATAGAAACAAAGTTTGGTCAAAAATTTGGTTATTGTCAAGGAACAAGATCATGGTCTCATCATTTAGGAGTTGTCGACACTGAGGCATCCTAAAATCTAAGCTTTTATCATTGAGGGTTTTTCGACGCCGAGGCACCCTAAAAGCCTAAGCTTTCATCATTTCGGTTTTTATCGACACCGAGGCACCCTAAAAGCCATGCATTAGTCACAAGTACGCCGGGGCACTTGATCCTACTTAATTAACTACTACGATACCCCGACCCATGCATTAGTCACAAGTACCCCATATGTCCTATTTTTAGCAAAGTCATGCTAAAATTCATGGAAAATTTCAGCATGACCTTTGCTGAAAATAGGACATATGGAGTACCCGAATTTGCCGGAACGGAAGTTAATCGACATTCCGGCAAACTCAAGGGCCTCTCGGGGTACCTGCAAAATCATTATCTTTCATGCACTCTGCTTCAACACAAATGTGCTCTGCTTCAACACATTGGAAACTGAGTTCTGACTGCTACAAATTCAGTTTTCAGATACCAGCAATCAGGAGCCTACATGATACCATTTTGTTATCCTAGCAAGAACAGCATGAGCCAAACAAGTAAATGGAAAACATGTTTCCTCAACAAGCAAAAAGGGAAAATGCAATTTATGGCACATAGATGTTGATCCACTGACATTCATAAATTTCAGAAGAGAAAACAGCAGGCATTGCCCATGCAGTATTTACTGCTAACCAGGGAGAAGAGGTTCTTATTTTCACTCCCAACAACAAGCAGGAAAACTTCTACATCGATGCACTCGGACGAAGAAAGTGCAGCATACATATAGTTCATAACAGAGTGCACTGTGTGCAGAAACATGAAGCGTACTATCAATCATCCACACATTTTTTGACAAAGATCAATCATCTATATAGTAAGGGATAGCTAAATTCGCACTTTACTAAACAAACTATCCCTCAAGTTATGCTATGAAAACATATTCAGTTTTTGAGACACCAACAATTAAGAACCTATAGACAAGTATTAAGAGAGCAGCTACACTAGGATTAAAGAAATTGACTCCTAACTACTACCCAGTTCAGCGTTGAGACTCCACCAATTAAGGTCCTACATAGTAATAGACCATCTAAAATAGCATTCCACTACTACCCACTACAAGCAGTATGTGCTAAACTAGCATGTCACTACTACAGACTAGATTGGAAACTGGGTCCTAGCAGCTACATATTCAGTTTGCAACATAACCAATCAAGACCCTACAAGGTGCCACTTGTTCATCCTACCAAGAACAGCAGCATCCAGAAAAGCCCCATATTTCATGCACTCTGCTTCTACACAAATGTGCTCTGCTCCTAGCTAGTTTCAGTTCAGATCTGATTACTCTTTGCTCTTATCCTGGTTTAGATCTTGTGGTAATTAAATAAATGTCCGTATATGCAATTGCAGACCAAAACAAAACTACAATTAGCAGCCCCTGTTTTATTGCAAGTAAATTTGCTATCTTATACTCCCTCCTCTCTGGATTAGAGATCCTGCGTGTAAATCTAGGTTGTCTATTTTACCAACATAACAATACATATCACAAAAGTTATACCGTTAGTAGAAAGTACAATAAATCTTCAGCAAGAACCAGTAAGGTCCATATAGGGCTCTGGCTCCAACTATATCATGTTTTATTTAAACACAGTATGTTTCAATTTCTCCTCTATACAAATCTTGAGCAAGGACCAGCATATAGTATATGTCAACGATTCCGCAAGCAAGAACACGAGGCTTACTTGAGATCCAAAGAGTAGCTACCGGACTAGAGATATCGGGAACTAAACTATCAACGAAATCAATCACAGCAACGAAATCAATCACAGCAACAGGAGGCGTAGGGGAGGGAGGGAGGGAGGGAGGGGAGGGGAACCTTTCTTGGGCTGCTGGCGATGGGGATCGCTGCTTCTGCTACGACGACGGAGGCCACACTTCCGCTCCCTGGTTCAGGGCGGCGGGGCGACGGACGGTGGTGTCGGGGCGGCGGGGCGACGGTGGTGTCGGGGCGGCGTCGAGGGCGGCGGGGCGACGGTGGTGTCGGGGCGGCGCTGGGGCGGCGGGGCGACGGTGCCGTCGGGGCGGCGTCGAGGGCGGCGGGGCGACGGTGGTGTCGTGGCGGCGCTGGGGCGGCGGGGCGACGGTGGCGTCGAGGGCGGCGGGGTGACGGTGGTGTCGGGCGGGGCGACGGTGGCGTCGAGGGCGGCGGGGTGATGGTGGTGTCGGGGCGGGGCGATGGTGGCGTCGGGAGAGGAGATCGGGGAAGGGGATCGCGGGCGAGGGCGAGGGAGAGAGAGGGGATCGGTACGAAGTAGGGGCGCACAATACTAATGGCGCACCACCCCTCGGTGCGCCATAAGTACATACATGCTAATGGCGCACCTCACCCTGGTGCGCCATTAGTATTTTATTTTTTTTCTGCTCGAGCCAACAGTTATCTACCACCTGACCTGATACACATCAAGTCTTCTCTACTAGCTCGACTGGTCAACAGCTAGTTCTCACACCAGGAGGTCCTGGGTTCGATTCCCAGGCTCCACAATTTTTTTTATGCATTTAAAATGCCGTTTGATACTTATTTGTGTTTAAATATGTTCAAACTTGTTTAAATCATAACAGTAATATTTTTTTTATAAGACAGTAATATTTTTTTAAAAAATATCATCAAACAGTAATGCCGGCGGCGGCGGTTGAGTAGGGGAGGGGTGCGGGGGGTCGGCGGCGGCGGTTGAGTAGGGGAGGGGTGCGGGGGGTCGGCGGCGGCGGTTGAGTAGGGGAATCGAGAGGGTGCGGGCGGTCGGCGGCGGCGGCCGGTGGACCGGATCTGGCGAGGTGGGATAGCGATCGAGATGGAGGGGGATCGAGATCGAGTGTTCATGAAATTAAAAAATATTCATGATAGTTCAAAAAGTGCCCATGAAATACAATCGAGAAATGAAGTCTACGATTTAAATACAATCGATCTTAGCTAGCTATCTGTTCACAATCTTCTTGCCCTTCTTTTTCGCAAATGGAGTTCTTCTATGGAACGGACGTCCTTTAGGTAGGGTGGTCCTGCTTCTTGTGGTGTATGCTGCTACTTCATCATCGTCGTCATGTTCGATCCTCAGGTAGCCGTACTTGTCGAAGTCTTGCTCATTGGCTACTCCATCCATTCCGATGATCTTCCTTTTGCCTCTCCTCACGACAACACGACTGGGCTTTGGCGGGTCGGTAATGAAGAAGCATTGGTCCACTTGGGAAGCCAGTACCCATGGCTCATTTTTCGCGGTGACGTTTGCGCCCGCGGTCTTGGATTTGGCTTCGGGTATAACCATGATGGTGAAATACCGGTCTTCTTTTATGACGTTCTTGGCCCATCTGACACGGAACATCGGGACCTTCTCTCCAGCGTAGCTCAGCTCCCAGATCTCCTCGATCCTTCCGTAGTATCTGTCCTTGTCGTTACCAGTGTAGGATTCCATCGTTACCCCGGAGTTCTGATAACCATCGCTCTTCATGTCCTTGGCCTCGGTGTAGAATGTGTAGCCGTTGATATCGTACGCCTCATAGGTCATCAGGTTGTGCTCGGCACCCTGTGACAAGGCGAATATGAGTTGTTCTTCCGCGGAAGAATCCTCATGTAAAGGGTACGACAGAAGCTTCTGCTTGAACCAACGCGTGAAACATGAGTTGTGCTCTTTGAGTATATCTCCGTCCGTCCTCTGTTGGCCTCGGTCATTGTACGTCTTCTTAATAAAGGTTTTGTGCTCTACCACCCAAGGATCGACCACGTCTATGTGTTGTAGCGCGACTAGGTTTGCTCTTTCAAAGTCGGCGAGTCGACCCTCGAAGTCGACATGCATTTCGCGGCGACCCTCACGGTGACCCCATCCAGCGAGCCTGCCGAGGTGCCTGTTGACGGGCAGACCAACGGGGTTCTCGATGCCTAGATAATTCGTGCAGTAGGAGATGCACTCTTCGGTCAGAAAGCCCCTGGCTATGTTTTCTTCTGGACGTGACATGTTGCGAACGTATCCTTTGATGACACCATTCATCCTTTCGAACGGCATCATGCTGTGCAGGAACGTCGGCCCGAGTTGGATGATATCCTCCACTATATGGACCAGCAGATGCACCATAACGTCGAAGAATGCGGGCGGGAAGTACATCTCAAGCTCGCATAGTATCACCACGATCTCTTCCTGTAGCCTTCTGAGTTGCCTCACGCCAATCGACTTCCGAGAGATGACGTCGAAGAAGTTGCATAGGCCAAATAGCGTTTCACGGACGTGCACATCCATGATCCCACGGATTGCAACTGGAAGTATCTGCGTCATCAGCACGTGACAGTCGTGAGACTTCATCCCGCTGAACTTCTGCTTCGCTGGGTCTAGGTATCTGCTTATCTTCCCCGCGTAACCGTAAGGAAGTTTTACTCCTAGGAGGCAGGTGAAAAACTGATCGATCTCCTCCTGACTTACAGTGAAGCACGCGGGAGGGTAGTCATTTCCGGTCTTCTTGGCCTTTTTGCCTTTGCGACGACTTTCTGTGTCCTGCTTCGCCTCATCATCATCATCATCATCATCATCATCATCATCATCATCATCATCATCATCATATATAGCGTGAAGCTCCTGCCTGATGCCCATTGATTTCAAGTCTGCCCTTGCTTTCGGCCCATCTTTGCTCTTCTCTGGCATGTTGAGCAGGGTACCAAGCAGACTCTCGCACACGTTCTTCGTGATATGCATGACATCAAGGCTGTGAGGCACACGGTGGATCTTCCAGTACGACAAGTCCCAGAAAACAGACCTCGTTTTCCATACCTTCAGCAGCGGCTCTGGCGCCTTTCGCTTCTTTCCCGGCTCTGGCGCCTTTTGCTTCTTTCCCGGCAGTGGGCAGTCTTTCCAATTTTTCAACAGCTTGTCTATTTCCTCGCCGGTCCTCGTACATGGGCGTTTTCGGGGTTCGGTTTCACCATCGAACAGATCCTTGCGTTTCCTCCACGGGTCATCGTCGCGAAGCCACCTTCGATGTCCCATGAACACGGTTTTCGAAGACCCGGGATCTCTATCTAGCTGGCGATACGTTGTGTCATCCATGCACCTTACGCATCCAGAAAATCCGTGGACTACCTGCCCCGCAAGATATCCGTAACCGAGATAGTCGTGCACCGTCGTGAGCAGTGCGGCTCTCATAGGGAAATATTCTTTCTCTGCGGCGTCCCACGTATTGGCTGGCGTTTTCCACAGCGTGCCAAGCTCCTCTTTCAGCAGCCCCAGATACAGATTGATGTCGTTCCCTGGTTGTTTCGGCCCTTCAATTAGCATACTCATGTGAATGTACTTCCTCTTCATGCGCAACCAGGGGGGAAGGTTGTACATCCACACAAACACAGGCCAGGTGCTATGTGTGCTTCTCTGGCTGCCAAACGGATTGACTTCATCGGTGCTCGCGCCCAGCACGATGTTCCTTGGATCGTTCCCAAATTCTGGGTATTCGAAGTTCAACGCTTGCCACTGGCTCGCATCCTTAGGGTGACTCGGCATCTTGTCTTTTTTATCTATCTCCGGATCATTTGCGTCATCTTCTCGCTTCTTCTCCTCCCTATCCGCGTGCCAACGCAGGAGCTTTGCTACCTTAGGGTCCGCGAAATACCGCTGCAGACGAGGAGTGATCGGAAAGTACCACACCACTTTTCGACGAGCTTTCTTCCTCTTCTTGTATCGAGTGACATCGCACACCGGACATATGGTAGACTCCGCGTGCTCGTCCCGATAAATGATGCAATTGTTCATGCACACATGGTATTTCACGTGCGGTAAATCCAGAGGACACACGATTTTCTTCGCCTCCTCCAAACTGGTCGGGCACTTGTTCCCCTTGGGAAGATGTTCGTGCCAGAATGACATGTTCTCGTCGAAGCATGCATCGGTCATTTTGTGTTTTACCTTCATCTCTAGAGCCATGAGCGTTACTTTCAGGCGGGTATCCTCGGGCCTGCATCCTTCATACAATGGAGTAACCGCGTCTAACTCAAGTTGATCCATCTTGGCTTTTTCTCGGGCGGCAGCTCTTGCGTTATCCGTTTGCTTGAGAAGCAACTCTTGAATATGAGGGTCCTGCACCCAGCCCATTGATGGTCCAGCGTCGTCTGCTCCGCCGGCATCATCATCATGTCCTGCATCTTCTACATGATGACTGTGTACAGCATCACCGTCGTGATCATCTCCTGGGGATTCTTCGTCTTCTCGCCCGCCCGAGCCGCGGTGGTTGTCTTGCTGCCCTTCCTCATTTCTTGCCCGGCTTCCATGGACGACTTCTTAGTCATCTTCATCACCTTGCCACCAATAGCCATCCATGAAACCACGCAAGAGCAGGTGGTCCCGCACCTGCCGGGATCCGGGTCCGCAATAAGGCTATTCAGCTTGCATCTTCGACACGGACATCTTATCTCCGTCTCGTTCTTTTGAAGCATCTCGGCCTTCGCGGACCTCAAAAACCTATTCACGATGCCTTCGGTCATCGTGCGGACCATGGTCGCCTGCGGGGTAGAGCAAAACGATATTTTAGAACCAAGAAAAAATTTGGCATGACTTTCCCTAAAAATAGGACCAAAAAGAATGCTTAATGCCAAAATTCTCGCCGAAACGGAAATGAATCAACATTCCGGCAAAATATTGGCAACTATCGCATTTCAAATACCGGTACACCTCCAAACACAAACACATATGCAACACCACAAACATATGCAACACCACGAACATACATAGATCTAGCTAGGCCATAAAAAGTGCATGTGCACATTATTGTAGGGAGAACAACATAAATATAGCTTCCCCCCTTACTTACCTAGCAAAACAAGGTAACTTAACCACTTAATTTGAATGAATCTATGGTGGAAATGAGGTGAAAAAGAGGAGGCGCCCGAGACAAGGAGGAGGCGGTGGAGAGAATGAAGTGGGGAGAAAGTGAGTGTGGGAGGAGAGGCTGTCCAAAATATCTTGTTGCTGCCCACTTACTAATGGCGCACCAACCACAAATGCGCCATTAGTAATCCAGGTTACTAATGGCGCACCCCCTGGTGGTGCGCCATTAGTAGTTTTGCAAAAAAAAACATACTAATGGCGCACTCCACCACGGCGCGCCATTACTAGTTTAAACTAGTAATGGCGCACCGCGTGTGAGTGCGCCATTAGTAGTTTTGCACTTCCTATGGATGCGCCATTAGTATGTTTGGACAGGCGCACTAGTTCAAAAAAAATTTGATACTAATGGCGCACCGTGGTCATGGTGCGCCATTAGTAGTTTCAACTCTAATGGCGCATCAGAAGGTGGTGCGCCATTAGTATATACTAATGGCGCACCACTTGTCTGGTGCGCCATTAGTGTCAATCCCATCTATAGCCCTTTTTCTAGCAGTGCGAAATCCTTTTCGTCGTCAGACATTTCCTATGTTCATTGTTAAAACATTAATTGAAAATCGATCGAAGACAACTACCAGGATACTCAACACACAAATTCGGGGCACTCGATATTTCCTACATATTCTGGCACAAGTCATGCCAAAATTCACGGAAAAATCCGGCATGACCTTTGCTAAAATAGGACATATCGAGCGCCTGAAATTTGCCGGAACGGAAATGAATCAACACTCCGGCAAAACATAGGCCACTCGGAGGTGTAACCTGCAAACATGACCGGCCACTTGGGCAAGCACATATCCTATTTGAGCAACACAAGATATACATTTCAAAATATCTTATAGGACTCAAATTAGCATGCATTCAATAAGCAAAAGCAAATCATCTCATGCGTCCGTACATCGTCGAATATTATCACTAATACATCCCAAATAGTGTCATACATATAACATCACTAATACAACTAAAACCCTAGCACACGACGGGTATCGGCGCGGGCGGTGGACACCTACAGAGAAGGAACCATCACGGGATCATAGCTCCAGTGAGATCCCTGGAGAACTTGCCAGGTATTGGAGAACATGTGCTCCAACACAAACAAGTAGCGACAGACGTGCGCGTCCTCCTCACTGACACGGTGACGCACCACCTCCGCAGGGTCCCCGAGCCTCTGGACCGTCACTGGCCCACGCGACCGCCACCAAAGAAGGTTCGAGTCAACGACAGGCTGGCTCCTCACCAACCTGCGCCCCCCGATAGGTAGCGCCTCCCAGTACCACCCCGGCGGAGCCTAGTCCCGGACATGGCCCGTCTGGTCAAGTAGGTGTCGTCCTCCGCCGACTCGACGACGAGGATACGGGATAGGCATCGTCGACGTCGATGCAGGAAAAATTGCTTTAACTAAAAAATAGCAACAAGTTCTTACTAACGAGTTCTATTAATTCAATTAGTTCTTACTAAAAATGAACTTACTATAAATAAAAACAAACTAATACCTAATTAGTACCTAGTTCTTACTAACTAATTAGTACCTAGGAACTACTGCCCTAATTACCATATAAGTAATTAACTAACTAGCACTAAAAATAGCCTAGGGTTCATACTAACTAGCACTAAATAGCTAGGGTTCATACTAAGCAGAGAAGAGGGATCGGAAGGGGAGAGTGCTTACAGAGGGTGGGGAGAGAGATGGGGTCGGGGGAGACAGCGGCACCGAGGCGCGGCGAGGCGGGGTGAGGGGAGACAGCGGCAAGGCGGGGTCGGGGGAGACGGCGGTGAGGCGGGTCGAGGGAGACGGCGGCGAGGCGGGGTCGGGGGAGACGGCGGCGACACGGGGTCGGGGGAGACGGCGGTGAGGCGGGGTCGGGGGAGACGGCGGCGAGGCGGAGGTGACGAGGAATAGTAGAGGAGAATTGGGGGAGGAAGCAGAGGAGAGGGAATCAGGCCGCGCGGGGGGTTAGGTGAAAATAGCTTTAACAGTAGCGTGGGGAGGCAAAACGTGCTGCAGCTAAAATCCGTAGTAGTAGCGTTGTTCATAGAAGGGCGCTACTACTATACCTAGCACATCGGGAACGGTGTGGCAATTATAGTAGTAGCGCGTTCTGTTCCTGCCGCGCTACTACTAAGCGTGTAACAGTAGCGCCATTCTAGCAGACGCGCTACTGCTAAGTAGCAGTAGCGCCTAATTTTAACAAGCGCTACTGGTAACATTTTATGTATAAGGTTTTCCCTAGTAGTGTATGTTTATTTTGCCCAGGCTTATGATCAGTGATTGTATCAGCCAACCAATATTAGCTGGCAAGACAGAAAGCACTAAAAGTCTTATGCAGTATCTTGCTTTTATGGGCGGTAAACCTCAAGCTGAGGGAAGGTCAGTGCAACAACAAATCCTAGAGGCGTGTTTCTCAGTGGAACTTTGCACCCTTCTTTTGTTGGTAGAACAAACACATCGGACGTGAGTTTCTGACATGCTACTCATCTGACACAGCCAAATCCTGATATTGAGGCATTTGGCAATGGAAAAATAGTTAGGAATAATAATTTGAGGTAATGAGCCTAAATGTGATGCATCGTCCTTTACTTCTTGGATGTCTATTAATTGAGTTACACAACTTCACTATGTTTATTATCTTCAAAGGACTTCTGCTCTACATCTTACCTTTCTTGATTCTGCAATGGAAGATTTTCATGAGGACTTATCTTCTGGAAAGGCCACGTGTTTGTCAAATATCTAACCCAGAAAGGAAGCACCACTGCTTTTCCATGTTGTGTGCTGCACCACCAGAAGTAAGATCCTGTTCAGTATACATGGTCTTCTTCTTAATTTTTTTGATTGTAAAAACTGAAGATATTTGCAAAAACCTCAGGGCATTCACACATAAAGAGACAACTGCTACTAGTTGAAATATATTGTGTGACTTTCCTGGATAAACTTTGCTTCTGCATTCCATAAAATAGGCTTAAACATATTCATCTCAAGAAAGATATAGTTTCTCAGGCATTTCTCGGAAGTAAATTGTGCTTCAGAGATATTTGATTTTCAAATTAAGATGAGTAGCAATTGTAATATATAGGCAATCTTTCTGCCAATTAAGTTGTTGTTTTTGCTGATACAATGAGTGAGCGTTTTGCATATATGGAGAAGACGGAGATTATAACAATGAGCATTGGCGGCCTCATTTGTTGACCATACCTGGCCTTTGCTTGGACCATGATATTCGATCGCCTACTAAAAGCGAAGAGAATTGCATAATCATATATGAAGAAGAACGACTGATGGCAGAGAATTATGCAAAATGGGCAGCGTTATATATGCAGGTGTATGCATCAAGTTCTACAATTTCGTGTTCTCCCAAGGAATATATATTGCCCCTGTACTTGAAAAAATAGTTATATGTAGCATAGTTATATGTATAGAACAAGACACTCATGCTTTTGTGCTGTCGGCCATGGTCTGACCTCCTATATTTTAACATTTTCTATAGTGTATTCTCTGCGACGATTGCATACAGGTAGTTGTTGTAAATAACAATTTACAATAGATTGCAAAACTTCTGTACAAAACCACACCACTTTATGGTGCATTGATTGTTTCTACTATCCTTCGTGATCTAGCACTGAAAATGTGATTTTTAATTGGCAGTTCTGCTTCATATGGCTGTTTAGTTTGCAGAAAGAACATGCACATCCCGGGAGCGCTCCAGGATAGTCAATCCTACCACTAGACCTCATAGCAGTGTGTGTTCTGCACAAAGAACAAGATTGGGTTGATAGCTGAAAAATATGGGGAAAAAGTCAAGTAAGGCGGTTTAAGCTAGCATGACATGGATGGCTGAAAGCACAAGTGTTAGCTGTTTGGGTAGTCTCCATGCCTATTTCTTCGCGTGGCATGTTATTTACCTTCGGTGTTGATCTATCCAATTTGTATGTAAAACTCTACCCATTATTTTAGTGGTGATTTTTTTAATACATATCTTATATTTGATAGAACTTGCCAATTTTGAAAAATAAATTAGAGCATTTATCTTTCTTAACGCACAAATATGTATGGGTTGTAAGAAGTTTAACTGATGTTCCTTCTTTCAGCAGTAAGAGAACATTTTGCTTCAGTTAGTGAACAATTTCCCAATTGGGTGGCAATTTTTTTACTTTCAGTTTCTCGGAGCGCAAGGAATCATCTTAGATGTGACACTCCTCTCAGTGCCACACCTGGTTTTCTAATATGTACTACTTTTTCTTTTGCTTCCAGTCCTCTTATTGAGGACAACTATTCTTTAAATAACTTCATATGACATGTGGCTTCTAAACACAACTTTCCCCCCCAAAATCAGATATTGTTGTAAACATTCATGGATCTGGTTTACTAAGTATTGAACTCTCATATAATAGAATTGCAACACTTTTAGTATGTTCTTGATTTTGTGGTTGCTTGCTTTATTGAAATAACATTTGTAAACATTATTTTTTCTAAAATCATATACAGTACAATTTTATTTATGATGCAGCGGGGCAAAATATGTGTGTGCAGACTTGAGCATATAGTTTGAGATAAAATATGTTGAATCCAAGGAATAATGCATACTTTGATCCAGTAGTGCCACCAACATCGTCTACGGTGACAATATACCACGCCAAAACACACACAGAAAAATTTGCGTTTGCTATTGAAATACTTATTCCTTTTCCCACATTTAGTTCAAAAGTTGAAAGAAGTCAGGATGGCACGTGCAATTTAGTGTTGTTGAATTTTCTTGCACATTAGACCAGAAATAAAGGTGGAATGATGTAGGTAAGAACTAAATGTCCTATTATAAAAGTGTCAACGTGTACTTCCTGTTTGCCTAAGATGCACCACATGGTGACAATGAATGTACTTTTTGACAATACAACCTTATCAACACAGTTCTATTACTTTGATTGAATGGACCAAAGTTCTATTTATTGCATACAAGAAAAAAACCACTTATTAACATCATTTATCGACGGGGCGCGGCGTGTCGCGGCGCGGGTAAAGCTAGTATATGACTAGAGGCTTGAATCCCGTGATCCATGGAAGGCAGCGATTTCATAAGCATAAGAGTTGGCTATCACAACTGAATTTATAGGCCTTCTTTTCATGGCCTAAATTTCGTTTTCCTTTCACGGAGGCCTAAATTTTGGTTAAATCAAACCAGCGTTCACTTTAGGGCAAAAGAATAATTATTTGCTATTTCAGGTCACTATTCATACTATTTTGGCTGAAAATTTGTTTGTTCGAAAAGCAGTCAAAGGGTTCTTTTCTTTTTGTGGATTTTTTCACAAGTGCAATGAAAGGTCAAGTTTATTTTGAAAACATTTCAATTTTTTTTCATCTAAGATGTACGTATATACACCCGTAGATCAAAAATCCCCTCGCAAGGTAGTGGTAGAGTCACTTCAGTCGGTGAAGCCGCAGACAAGCGGACCCGGACCCGAACAATAGGCCGAGAAGCTGCTGGAGGCTGGAGCCTCTGTTTTAACTTTCGACCCTATCAGGCTGGCATCTCTCCCCACGAGCAGCCGCCCCCAGGTCTAGGGTTCCCCCTTTCTTCTTCTCCACGCGAATCAGGTAGGTGGCGGTCTTGATCCCTCGTCCTCCCCCACAATCCCCGGCACGCACGCGCGCACGAACTTATCCGGATCTCTCTGCTAACCCTCTGATCTACTCGGCCGCGTCGCAGCTAGATACTAGAACCAGCATCGATGGCGGCGGCAGCACCGGCGGACGCGAAGGCGGAAGCCGCCAAGATGGATCTCCTCGAGGACGACGACGAGTTCGAGGAGTTCGAGATCGACCAAGGTATGTGCAAGCACACCCCGCTCCCCCCTCTCGCCGCAGCACTGTTGCTGTATCTAGGCAAACACGGTCAGTTCAACATAGCTTGTTGGCGTCGTGATGTCGATTTGGTCGATTAGGTTTGGGTTGATCCGGACAAGGTATGTGCGATGGATATGTCGGTCATCTCAAGCTTACTTTCAAGATCGGTTTTAGGAGATTCGCCTAAAATTATGGGCAAATTGGTTGCAACTGGATTGTTTCCGATGCGGATTTTACCAAGCGTGAGACCTCAGGCAGTATAACGTGTGCTTTCAGTAGCCACCTGATGTCATTTATAATCTTCATTCACTACTGCTTCCTGAATAATTAGCTTGGTGGAATAGGTTATTTTTGATATTGTTTGTACATGTTTATCAGTAGTTGTTACTACTTTTCTCTTAGTTAAGCGTAGAACAGATGGTCTGATTTGGGTGTATTTATCTTCATGATTATTTCTTCTAGATTAAATATCAGGCACACACAACTAGGTGTTGCACATCTTCTCCCTTGGGAACATTGATCTTCAATCCCTGTTTCTCCAGTGTTGACATGACTGCCTAAAACTGCACAATTGGAATGATCAGTCCATGTAGATTGGAAGGGTAATACTCCCTCCCTCTCAAAATAAGTGACTCAACATTGTACTAGCTCTAGTACAAAGTTAGTACAAAATCGAGTCACTTATTTTGGGACGGAGGGAGTAGAATATAAACCCATTGTTGTTTGATTGTTTCATCAATTAGCATATCGGTATGTGCTGTATTGAGTGTTCGAGAGGCTAAGTGTTGGTCTGATAAGTTACCTTGCCATGTCAATGTCCAGAAATAGCATTTGCAGACATGCTATCCATGTAGATGGACAATGCGAAACTACATGATACCATGAAATGTGTCAACATACATATCTGCAAACTGTATGATCTATCTAAACCTTTGTCCTTTTTCTCCTTTGCTGTCCGTGGTCATTCTTGCGCTGGTGCACAACTTGTTTGTGCCTGGCCCTATGCTGGCCTCATAGGGTCTAGAAGCATGTATAAGGCACAAATAACAGTTCAATGGCAATTTTCTTTTTTAAATGGGAAGAAGACGTTTGGAGGAGATAGTGCTTTAAGGTTTTCTTGGATCCTAACAAGAGGAAGTCTTCTAGTCGGATAGTACTCTTTCTACTTTACGTCAATTTTCAAACTTGATTTGAATCCAGAGGGTTAGATACAGGGTGATAACTGCTTTGTCATTGTAATGAGATTTAGGTTTGGTTATATATCAAAACCTATTTTGTAAGTTGTGGCTATACCTGATTCTTTGATGAAGTTAAAGGTTTCTAGTTCTACAAGTAGACGATAAGTCCATGATTGCCAATTGGTGGGGGCTAGCTGCCGGCTCGATCTGACTGGCAGTTGACTAGTAATTCCAAGTAGCCTAATTTGGTGGTCTCTGGCCCACTATCATGAGTTCGGGAAGTGGGGGAGTAAGTTGGTCTCCTGAGTCAAGTTAAAGTTGGATTTTTAGTGCAGCAGATTAAATCGTAGAAAGAAGAGCGCGTGAGAGGTGGAAAACGTTAGTCCTGTCTCCCGGAGATTTATGTCAGCTATCTATTTTTGTGCTACTATAGAAGTACGCTTTAGTGCCCACTAAAAGTCGCATGAAACATGCATTATAAACTTAAACCTGCTGCCTGCCTACTGAAATCCCCCGAGACTAGTAGGCCTGGCCACTGGTGGCAACTAACCGACTTATTGAAAACAATGTCCTTCATGTGTATAGATGAATTCTTAATTCTTATGTGTGACCTATGACTGCTGCATGTCAAGTACGTTTGTCCTGCAGCAAGTAAAATCATATTACAGTGGGTTATATCATGAGCTATATGATTAGGGTCTTCTTCGTTTCTTTTCTTGCTTTTGCTGAATGTATACACTTATATTGCATTATTATGGTGTTCAGTAACTGAACTGGTAAATTTTGCAAGGATACAGTATGATACTTTGTGTTGCTAATTCTGCTTTCCATTTGCATAGCTTTTATCGGTAGTTATGATAGCTACTTTCTGAAGCTTCGCCCCTCAGTTCAGTTTGCTTGCGATATGACTACTGTGTGAGTGTATGTTCCGCTTCCTGGTCGCAGATGGTCTTGCGTGTAGCATTTCTTTTTACTCTGGTCTGTGGAGACATATACTTTTGTCGTCATAATCTCTTGAAGTACTTTTGTATGTAACATGATTGTGCTGAATCTTGTATGGTGATGAAATTGTGCGTCTCGTTAACCCCATTTTCTTGTATTTTACAGAATGGGATGACAAGGAAGATGGCAACGAAGCTGTCCAGCAATGGGAGGATGACTGGGATGACGACGACGTGAATGACGATTTCTCACTGCAGCTGAGGAAAGAGCTGGAGGGAGGCAACACTCAGAAGAGCTGAACTACTTCCCCATCCATATCAAAGCTGTAGTACACTTTATCTTCGATCAGGCACTGTGTGGCCACTGCTCTCTGAACCTGCGATACTTCCCTAGCAATATCAAGCTGTGATACTTATCTTCGTTTCAGTACTGTGTATCAGACTTTGTACCGTACTGCATGTAGTTATCGGCTGCGAGCAGCACAACTTGTGGAACAGTGATAGTTACCAGACAGTATCGCAATTACCCGGAAGTTTGTCGACATGCAGGAATTCCCGTATGGTCTGGTCCCGGCACTGCGGTAGCCGTCTATTGAACCAGGGCATCCTTAATCTTCTATCCAATGCGGTCCATTGCTTTATATCCTTCTTCAAACTTCTCACCGGAAGAGAATGATAATGTAAGAGCAACTTCAGGTCTTAAGCAAAGTCGCCAAAGGCATTTGAACTCTATAATAACCGCCAATATTGAAGTACGATGCTAAAAAGACCTTTTGAACTCTGTACAGTTGTCATCCACCCCTTTGCCGCCATAATTTTTGGAGCGTTGTTCATCTCTTAGCACACATTTTTGGAGCTCGCTCTAAATTTAGTTCGAATAGCTACTTGGATTCCCATGGCAACCCGTTGGGTAGCCGCCATACATCATCATCTTCTTGTTATAAAAGGCCGACACCCTCTCTGACTAGTGCCATTTCCCTCTCTCCCGCCTTCAATCCACCAATGCTTCCTTACCGATGACGCGCCCAAAAGAGCTCCCCTTCATATTTTATTTTGGGGATGAGGTGGAGAAGAAGCGAGATCCCCTTGTTGAACATTGGGCGGACTTCGACGTGGCCAAAGAGGCGTGGCGCCAAGAGAAGGTGGAAGGGGAGAGGCGGATTTGAGACAGCGCGCTTGCACACACTGCCGTCAACGCTGATGACTTGCCGGTCCGTTTAAGTCAAAACGGACAAAGTTCACGGCCCAACGCGCGAGAGCAACCGCAAATTATGTTCAACTCGACTCAAATCCAGCGCAATTTTGGGCCGGATTTGCGTCCAGATGGACACTGGACGGACGCGCATGCGTCCTCTCGTCGTCTGCCATCGGACCCGCACGTCGACCGTGCAACTGCTTCCACCGGCCCATTTAATCCGCACGGGTGGTCGGACCAGCACGTCGGCCTCCCAGCCGCCCTCTAACCCGTCTTTTTTTAATTGCTGAAGTTGTGGACCGGCCAGTCCACTTCCAGCCGCATCCACACACTGCCACTGCCCCGTCACGCTCCGACAACCGCAAACCTAGCGCAACCCCCCGCTCCTCATTCCTCGCTCCCCGCAGGCCGTCGGCATGGGGATGTGGAAGTGGATCCCCGACAAGGAAAGGAAGCACGACCATGAAGCGAGGTCCTCCTTTGTGTCCTCAGGGAGCACCACCCGCCTACTCCACCTCGCCGCCCTCATTCATTTCCCCGCTGACGACCCCGTCGCACATGCGGCCCTACATCAAGGGCGACTTTGCCAGTGCTACTGGGACCACAACCACGCAGCGACATGATACGTCTTTGATATATCCATTTTGCATCATGTTTTTATGTTGATATTTATTGCATTATGGATTGTAATTTCACTTTATAATAAAATTCTTATGCCTTTTCTCTCTTACTTTGCAAGTTTCACATGAAAAGGAAGATTGCCGGCAGCTGGAATTCTGGACCAGAAAGGGCTATATCGGAGGCACTTTTTCTAAACAACTCCAAATGAGCTGAAAATTGACGGAGAATTATTTTGTAGTATATTAAAATTATTGGCGAAAGAAATACCAGAGGGGGCCCACCAGGCAGCCACAAGCTTAGTGGGTAGGGAGCACCACCTAAGCTTGTGGCGCCCCTGGTAGGCCTCCGGGGCCCATCTTCTCCTATATGGTGCCATTTGACCTAGGAAAAAAATAAGAATAAAGGTTTCGGGACGAAGCGTTGCCGTCTCAAGGCGGAACCTGGGCAGGAGCACTTTTGCTCTCCGGTGGAGAGATTCTGCGGAAAAACTTCCCTCTGCGAGGGGGAAATCGAAACCATCATCATCACCAACGATCCTCTTATCGTGGGAGGACCAATCTTCATCAACATCTTCATTGGCACCATCTCATCTCAAGCCCTAGTTCATCTCTTGTATTCAACATTTGTCTCAAAATCTCAGATTGTACCTGTGGGTTGCTAGTAGTGTTGATTACATCTCGTAGTTGATGCTAGTTGGTTTATTTGGTGGAAGATTATATGTTCAGATCCTTGATGCTATTCAATACCCCTCTGATCTTGAGCATGGTATTCGTTCGATATTTTGATGATATGTATGTTGTTGCTTCCTTTAGTGGTGTCATGTGAATGTCGACTACATGACACTTCACCATCTTTGGGCCTAAGGAAAGGAATTGTGGAGTAGTTATTAGATAATGGGTTGCTAGAGTGACAAAAGCTTAAATCCTATTTTATGCGCTATTCCGTAAGGGGCTGATTTGGATTCATATGTTTCATGCTATGTGTCGTGGAATTGTCACGTCAGATGTCCTAGTGCAAGGACTTAGTCGTGGAGCCATCGCAACTAGGAAGCTTGAAGGGGTTAATCAGGACAAGAGACACGAGAGGTTTATACTATTTCGGCCCCTTACGATGAAGGTAAAAGCCTACGTCTAGTTGTGATTGGGATTATGTATGTCTCGATGACCAGGAAGCAGAATCGCTTGACCTAGCTCTCGAGTTGTTGTTTTGTACCCTAAACCGCCGCCGGGTCGTCCCTTTATATACTGAGGTTGACACCCAGCGGCTCTACAGAGTCCCGTCCGGCTTATAGATTGTATCCGGCTCGGTCTCTTAATCTTTCTTGCCTTACAGCACAAGTTACATGAACAAGGCGGTTTAACACTACGGGCCTTAAGTCTCCTCTGGGCCTTTGGGCCTTTACTAAGCCGCCATCTTCAACCTTGAGCTTCTGTCTTCAGGAATGCTTGTAGGTATAACCCGGCTCCTTATGGCGGGTCATACCTAGTAGTTATATCCCCAACATTAGGCCCCAGGCTGATTTGAACTAGTTCATGTCAGTCTTTCATACTTAAGAAAAAGTTCTCTGCTTCTTGCTTAAGAAGGTTCATGTAACCCGCCATGACGTCATCCTTCGAATTTGTGGTAACCCGCCATGACGTCACCTGTCATAAACGTTTTGTCCAATACATCTCAACAGATCTCTGTCTTAATGACCATCCGAAAATCGAGGCGCCGTTGTAGCTAGATAACTATGTTTTTTCGGTCTCCTTGTTTTTCGCGCGCACTTAACAGGTTTTTCCTTATAAATAGACCTGACTAGGTCTCTTCTCATTCTCTGTTTCGCATCTTCTTCCTCTCGCCCCCATCTGCCGCTGGAGCTCCGCCGCCGTCGCCACTGCGCCCTTTGTCCTCGTCGAGCTTGGCCGCTGCATCGACCTGATCTTGACCAGAGAACGGCAGCGCTCCTCCTCCGCAGATCCTCCGCAGTAAGTTCTTCCCCTTTCCGCGTCATAGATCTGCATTAGGGCTAGTGCGTTCCTCTGTACGGGCACAGTTCATCTGAGCTTTGCATTTATCTTGCCATGGCTTCGTCAGATCCAAGAGACCCCATAAATCTGATGCGGTTCATATTTCACATCCATTTTGATTAGCTACAATCCTCCTTTGCTTGTAAGAAAACCTCATCACAACACATGAACTTCTCTGCGCTCTGTTTTTAGGTCTAGTAACTTTTCTTTTCTGAACCTTTGTTTGATCCAAAATAATTACTGCAAACTGTGAAACTTGTTTGTCCTACACTTAGGAAAAATCCATAACTCGTTAGATTTGCTAGTCATGGCAGCTCTGACTGCCGGCTTAAGAAAGTAATAATCTGAACATCCCCTGTTAGTTGAAATAACACTGATGGCTTTAAAACACTTATGGCGGCTTACGTAACCCGGATGTAACTATCCTTATATCATTAGGCCCCTTGATAAGTCGCCATAGTTCATTCTACCAATATTTTTCCTGCCCGGCTTAAATTTGAACCGGCCTTGTTTACCTCGTATTTGGGCTTTCAAACATAATGGCGCCCAAGGCACCTACCACTTGCAACTGGGTGAAATCCATTGTCACCGACAGCACTTTAGATGACTTCGTCAAGACTGGTTATCTGCCAAAGAAAGAAGTCATGCTTTACCGTGCTCCTCACCCGGATGAAGAAATCCCTCAACCCAAAGACGGAGAGGTGGTTGTTTTTACTGATCATATGAACCGAGGTTTTACTCCTCCCGGTTCAAAAAATTTCAGAGATGTACTGAAGTTTTTTGATCTTCGCCCACAAGACATTGGACCCAATTCCGTGTCTAACATCTGCAACTTCCAAGTGTTCAGCGAAGTTTATCTTGGTGAAGAACCAAACTTGCTACTTTTCAGAGAGCTGTTCTATTTGAACCGCCAGACAGAGTGTGCCAGCGGTCAGAGCTTGGAACTTGGTGGGATTTCAATTCAGCGCCACAGGGATGCACTTTTCCCCTATGCCAACCCGCCAAGCCATCCAAAAGATTGGAACATGACGTGGTTCTACTGCAAAGACACCTCCCCGGCTGACGAGAATCCTCTACCCGACTTTCGTGCCCTCCGTCTTGACACCAATCATCACTTGCCCGACAAGATTACCGCTGCAGAACGCAAATCCCTCTCTCCTACTATAGCCAGGATCAAAGCTCTGTAGGGGAACGGGTTGACGGGCATTGACCTGGTTCGAGTCTGGCTTGCCTGGCGGGTTATCCCATTAAGCCACCGCACTGTCTTAATGTGTGAATACTCTGGCGCCAAAAATGACCCCTTGCGCCATAGCCCTGACGACTTACCTGCTCATGTTGTTGATGACATGACCAAATCTCTTCTCAACGAGAGTCTGGCGGATTGTGGCAGAGTGGGTCTAGCCCCGTTCTGCAAAGATAACCCGGCTCCAAAGGTAAACATCCGTATAAATGTTTATCTTATTCTCTTAACTCTTCGCCCATATTCATAATGTACTCAATCCTTGCAGGCGGGTGATAAATTTTGGAAAGTTAAATATGATCATGAAGCGGCCAAGAAAGCCAGGAAAGAAAAGAGAGCTGCCAGGAAAGAAGCTGCCAAAAGAAAAGGCAAAAGAGCTACTGCTTCTAACTTGCTTCAGCTGGCAGACTCTTCTGAGTCAGAGGTAGACCTTGACTCCCTTGGTTTATATTTTAATCATCTTATTGACACTGATCATCAGCAGGAGGACACTGGAACAAGCCGCAGCAAGGCTGACGAGGTAACTATCCTTTCCTCCGACTCTGAGCCTTTGCCAAGATAGGAAATCCGCAGAGTGACCCGGAAAGTAAGATTTTCTCATCCTCTAGCTCATCACGATCCTCAATTTCTTTTGAAGCGGCAAATTCATGAGAGCCGGAGGCAGACCCAGACCAGCAAGGATGCAGAGCTCTCCTCCGGCTTACCAAATATTCCAAAGAAACCCCGAAACGAGGTTACCTCTATTTTAACTAAGTTTTATCCCTTAGCGGGTCTCTTTCGTCAACCACTCAATCCCTCTGACTCGGATTATCAGGATACCTCCCCTTCCTCCGGCGAGTCATTGCAGTCCAATCTGCTGACTTTTAAGACCATTCCAGGGTATAATAAGCCACTCACCTTTTGAGCTATTGTAATCTTCTTACTTCTGTATTAATCCTTTTATTTGAATGCAGTGTTCAAGCTAAACCCAGCAAGAGGGCTAGAAAAAATAAACCGGCTGATGAAAGAGTCACCACTGATGAGCCGGCTCTGGAAACAACCGTGCCGGAGTTAAGTACGCATGAGCCGCCACTTGAACCAGCACAAGATGTATCGCCTCCTAGTGACCTGCCCACTGACCAAGGCGCTGTTGACTCAGAGAATCCCAAACCTCCGAGTCCAACCCGAACAGCTGATCCTTCCAATACTGATGTCGAGATCACCGGAACTGGTCATACTGACCCGGGGAGGCCAACCGTGCTGGCCAAATGCCCCGCCAAGGAAGAACTTCTGGACCAGCGCCGAGTCAAGATGGATGTCACCAATTATACTCATATGAGTATTGGAGATGTCTTCTCTGGCTATATGAGCCAAGTGCACAACAACCGGAATCTTGAAATTGATATGGTGAAGCAGATGCACCATAAATTCGAGGTATAACCCGTTTTGTCTTTTGTTCATTATCCTTCAGTATGTTAGCCCCCAAGTCTGCTACTTAAGATGCTTATGTTGTAGACTTAGAAATAAATTTAACAACATGAAGAAAAAATAGACTTCCGGCTTACCATGTAGTCCCCAAGGGCGGTTTAACCTATATGGTTGAGCCGGCTCTTTATAGAGAAATTCTTATAGGTCTTTAAACAACAATATGCATTAGCCCCCAAGTGACAAGTGTTATTGTTTACAAAATGCTTGGGACTTACTCATATGAATCACCATATAATGAATCGTCGTAGAACAGAAAAACTCTGCAAGACATTAGCCCCCAAGTGCCAAGTATTATTGCTGGCAAAGTGCTTGGGACTTTGAATACTGCATAAAGAACTTACTTGATTTTATATTTGCACAGGATACCATGAGTCAACTCGAATCGGAGGTGACCAATTTGAAGAGCCGCCTTGAATTCCAAGAGTCATAACTTGAGAAGGCCAACAGTAAATTCGAGTTTAGTGTTTCTGAACAGGATAAACTTAAGAAAGACTTTGAAACTGAAAAGAAAGCCTGGGCGGATGAGAAGACCGCATTGATAAGCCGAGCTGAAAAAGCAGAAACGGCTCTTGAAGAAGTCACTGGAGAATTGTCCGGGTTAAAGCGCCATATTTCCCAAATGGTCGCAGCCATCTTCGGTAAGTCGCCATGCCATTGTGTTCATATCTTTAAACCGTGTAATAGAGTATGTGCCAGAAATTAACCTTTCTGAGTATGCTTTGTATAGGCCCCAGAAGCGCAAAATTAAACCATAACATGCTGATGAAGCTGAAAGCTGTGTATACCTTGGTGGAACAATTATACACCGGGACACAACGTACCCTTGCTTCGGTGGCCTTATCCAATGAGATGCCAACCGGCCTAGTACGGGTTTTAAGTAAGCTGTCAGTCCTTCCGCAACAGATCAATGAGTTGAGACGGTCAGCTGCAAGAGCCGGAGCGGTAAATGCTCTAAGCCGGGCTAAGGCCTGGCTACCTGAACTAGACCCGGAGGATATCGCCATTGGTTATCCAAGTCTCATGGAAGATGGCACGCCGTTTGAAGAGGCGGATTTCCTTGCCTGTGTTAAAGAGGTACGCCCCATGGCGACTCTGATAGCCGCGGAAGTAGATTATACCAAGTACCAGGCGGGTTATGATGAACAAAATCGAAGGATTCCGACACCTGAATATGACGTGACCAGTCTGATTCCCCCAATTCGTAAGCATACCTTTGCTCCTGAAGTTGACCCGGCCGGTCTTGTTGATGATGAAGCAGAATTTGAAGCCTTAAACAACATTGACTGGTCATCATCAACCTTCCAGGAAAAGGAGCAGAGCACAAGCGCGGAGAGGGCTAACCCGGACGCTTCCAGCCAATCCTGAAGGTGAAGCTGTCATGGCGACTCAACACCTGGTGTTTAAAAAACAATGCAAACTATTTGGACTTAATAAGTCCTGTAATACGGTAGAGATAAGTCTGTTGTGGCCATGCCATCGTGCATGTTTTTGACGCGTAACATTTTTAAGCCGCCTTGTTATATTCGTGCACACAGTTTAATCCTTGTTGAAAAAATTGTCCTTCAAATAAGCTGCTAGGCAGGTCAAAAATGTGATCAAAATAAACATAGATTAGCTGGTTGATAAAAACACAACTATAATAATATTTTCCACTGGCTCCACCAGATCATATGACTTGGCCGGTAATGATGAAGATCCAATATTTGTATACCCGGAAAGTACATCTATGCTTAAGGGTTGACGACTCATCAGTCGATATTGAACCGGGATGCAAGCATTATATTTATAGTGGTAAGCCTTAGGAAAAAATCTTAAGCCAAATAATGGAGCTTCCAAAGAGAACTTAAACCAAAAAGATAAGTAATAATGGCAAGGCCGCTGATTCGAATACGACCAGTGAATCGTTCCAGAGGGGTTTAAGCTAGGATTCGAATACGATCATGTAGCCCCCAATGGCTTTGGCTTTGCGCCGATCAAGAGGGTACCGACAACTGTGTTCTCTTTGGTTCGAATACGACCTATGTTTGAACAGGAAGCCCCCTAATGACCTTGAGAGTTTTTTAACGACTCTGATTCGAATACGATCAAAGTCGGTTCCCAAATGGGGTTAAGCTATGATTCGAATACAATCAAGAAGCCCCCAAGTGAGCTCGGCAGTGTGCCAATCAAAAGGGTATCGACAACTATGTTCTCTTTGGTTCGAATACGACCTATGTTTGAACAGGAAGCCCCCTAGTGACCATAATTTGAACAGCTAGATTTGAATATGATCGTAAGCCGGATCAGAACGGGCTGAGCTGGGTCAAATATGACCCGCCCCCGAGCGATCATGTGAGAAAATGATGATAATTATAAGGACAAATTTACCTTGTGAGAAGGGAAAAAAGGACAGAGGTCCTGCTTTATTATTCATCATAATATATAAATTGGCAAAATATATACATCAGTGGAGCCTATGGCTCAAGTGTAGTAGGGCCAGAGATGAGCAATATTACACGGCCTCCGGGTCTCTTCCTCCGACTTACGTGAGCTTGTGCTCTCGAACGTCAATAAGATAATATGACCCGTTGTTCAAGTTCTTACTGACCACAAATGGCCCTTCCCAAGGTGGGGATAACTTGTGAGCATCAGTTTGATCCTGGATGAGCCGGAGCACTAAATAACCTTCCTGAAAAGATCTGGACTTAACTCGGCGGCTGTGGTAACGGCGCAAGTCCTGTTGATAAATCACCGAGCGAGCTGCTGCCAAGTCCCGATGTTCATCTAACAGATCAAGAGCATCTTGGCGTGCTTGTTCATTGTCTTCCTCCACATAAGCCGCCACACGAGGTGAATCATGATGGATGTCACTAGGGAGAACCGCCTCAGCTCCGTAGACCATGAAGAAAGGCGTATAACCCGTTGATCTGTTAGGAGTAGTGTTGATGCTCCATAACACAGAAGGTAACTCCTCAACCCAATAACCCAGCGTCCGTTGCAAGGGGACAAAAAGCCGGGGTTTGATGCCTTTCAGGATCTCTTGATTGGCTCGCTCAGCTTGACCATTGGATTGAGGGTGAGCCACTAATGAAACATCAAGCCGGATATGCTCACGTTGACAAAATTCCTCCATGGGGCCTTTAGACAGATTAGTTCCATTGTCAGTTATAATGTTGTGTGGAAAATCAAAACGAAATATCACCTGCTTCATGAATTGAACCGCCGTGGCTGCATCTGTTGGAAATATGCCCTAGAGGCAATAATAAAAGTATTATTATATTTCATTGTTCATGATAATTGTCTTTTGTTCATGCTATAACTGTATTATCCGGAAATCGTAATACACGTGTGAACACATAGACCACAATATGTCCCTAGTGAGCCTCTAGTTGACTAGCTCGTTGTGATCAACGGATAGTCATGGTTTCCTGACTATGGACATTGGATGTCGCTGATAACGGGATCACATCATTAGGAGAATGATGTGATGGACAAGACCCAATCCTAAGCATAGCATAAAGATCGTGTAGTTCGTTTGCTAGGGCTTTGCCAATGTCAAGTATCTCTTCCTTCGACCATGAGATCGTGTAACTCCCGGATACCGTAGGAGTGCCTTGGGTGTATCAAACGTCACAATGTAACTGGGTGACTATAAAGGTGCATTACAGGTATCTCCGAAAGTATCTGTTGGGTTGACACGGATCGAGACTGGGATTTGTCACTCCGTATGACGGAGAGGTATCTCTGGGCCCACTCGGTAATGCATCATCATAATGAGCTCAAGGTGACCAAGGTGTTGGCCACGGGATCATGCATTACGGCACGAGTAAAGTGACTTGCCGGTAACGAGACTGAACAAGGTATTGGGATACCGACGATCGAGTCTCGGGCAAGTAACGTACCGATTGACAAAGGGAATTGTATACAGGGTTTTGATCGAATCCTCGACATCGTGGTTCAACCGATGAAATCATCGAGGAGCATGTGGGAGACAACATGGGTATCCAGATCCCGCTGTTGGTTATTGACCGGAGAGTGGTCCCGGTCATGTCTGCATGTCTCCCGAACCCGTAGGGTCTACACACTTAAGGTTCAGTGACGCTAGGGTTGTTAGGAAGACTAGTATGTGACTACCGAATGTTGTTCGGAGTCCCGGATGAGATCCCGGACGTCACGAGGAGTTCCGGAATGGTCCGGAGGTGAAGTTTTATATATGGGAAGTTGTCATACGGACACCGGAAAGTTTCCGGGGGTTATCGGTATTGTACCGGAGCCATCGGAGGGGTTCCGGGGGTCCACCGGAGGGGCCACCCCCCCGGAGGGCCACATGGGCCGCAAAGGGGAGGGAGCCAGCCCCTGGAGGGCTGGGCGCGCCCCCCACCTTGGGCCCATGCGCCTAGGGTTGGGGGGGGGAAACCCTGAGGGGGGCGCCCCCCTTGCTTGGGGGGCAAGCCTCCCCTCCCTGGCCGCCGCCACCCCTCTAGATCGTCGCCCCCCCTCGCCCCTTCCCCTATAAATAGAGGGGTGGGGGAGGGCTGCTGAACACATCCAAAGGCGCAGCCCCTCCCCTCCCCAACACCTCTCCTCCTCCGTTAAGTGCTTGGCGAAGCCCTGTCGGAGTACTGCTGCACCAACACCACCACGCCGTCGTGCTGCCGTTGGAGCGAGCTTCCTCAACCTCTCCTTCCCCCTTGATGGATCAAGGAGGAGACGTCTCCCGTCCCGTACGTGTGTTGAACGCGGAGGTGCTGTCCGTTCAGCACTTGGACATCGGTGATCTGAATCACGTCGAGTATGACTCCATCATCACCATCCCCTTGCAAGCTTCCGCATGCGATCTAAAAGTGGTATGTAGATGCAAACTCTCTCCCATGACTCGTTGCTTAGATGAACTCATAGATGGATCTTGGTGAAACCGTAGGAAAATTTTTAATTTTCTGCAACGTTCCCCAACAGTGGTATCAGAGCTAGGTCTATGCGTAGTTCTCTAATGCACGAGTAGAACACAATTTTGTTGTGGGCATGGATCTTGTCAACTTACTTGCCTCTACTAGTCTTTTCTTGCTTCAACGGTATTGTGGGATGAAGCGGCCCGGACCAACCTTACACGTACACTTACGTGAGACCGGTTCCACCAATTGACATGCACTAGTTGCATAAGGTGGCTGGCGGGTGTCTGTCTCTCCCACTTTAGTTGGAGCGGATTCGATGAAAAGGGCCCTTATGAAGGGTAAATAGAAGTTGACAAAATCACATTGTGGTTATTCGTAGGTAAGAAAATGTTCTTGCTAGAACCCAATTGCAGCCACGTAAAAGATGCAACAACAATTAGAGGACGTGTAACTTGTTTTTGCAGCGATTGATCATGTGATGTGATATGGCCAGAAGTTGTGATGAATGATGAATTGTGATGTATGAGATCATGTTCTTGTAATAGGATTCACGACTTGCATGTCGATGAGTATGACAACCGGCAGGAGCCATAGGAGTTGTCTTTATTTTTTGTATGACCTGCGTGTCATTGAAGAACGCCATGTAAACTACTTTACTTTATTGCTAAACGCGTTAGCCATAGAAGTAGACGTAGTCGTTGGCATGACAACTTCATGAAGACACGATGATGGAGATCATGATGATGGAGATCATGGTGTCAAGCCGGTGACAAGATGATCATGGAGCCCCGAAGATGGAG
This sequence comes from Triticum aestivum, assembly GCF_018294505.1. Classification (NCBI taxonomy): domain Eukaryota; kingdom Viridiplantae; phylum Streptophyta; class Magnoliopsida; order Poales; family Poaceae; genus Triticum; species Triticum aestivum. Next base: position 268,556,103 of record NC_057801.1, read on the forward strand.
ATCAATGGAGCTATATGATATTGGCCATATCATGTCACAACTATATAATTGCATGTGATGTTTATTATGTTTATGCATCTTGTTTACTTAGGACGACGGTAGTAAATAAGATGATCCCTTACACAATTTTCAAGAAGTGTTCTCCCCTAACTGTGCACCGTTGCTACAGTTCGTCGCTTCTAAGCACCACGTGATGATCGGGTGTGATGGATTCTTACGTTCACATACAACGGGTGTAAGACAGTTTTACACAGCGAAAACACTTAGGGTTAACTTGACGAGCCTAGCATGTGCAGACATGGCCTCGGAACACGGAGACCGAAAGGTCGAACACAAGTCGTATGGAAGATACGATCAACATGAAGATGTTCACCAACGATGACTAGTCCGTCTCACGTGATGATCGGACACGGGCTAGTCGACTCGGATCGTGTAACACTTAGATGACTAGAGGGATGTCTAATCTAAGTGGGAGTTCATAATTTGATTAGAACTTTATTATCATGAACTTAGTCTAAAACCTTTGCAAATATGTCTTGTAGATCAAATGGCCAACGCTCATGTCAACATGAACTTCAACGCGTTCCTAGAGAAAACCAAGCTGAAAGATGATGGCAGCAACTATACGGACTGGGTCCGGAACCTGAGGATCATCCTCATAGCTGCCAGGAAACAATATGTCCTAGATGGACCACTAGGTGACGCTCCCATCCCTGAGAACCAAGACATTATGAATGCTTGGCAAACTCGTGCTGATGATTACTCCCTCGTTCAGTGCGGCATGCTTTACAGCTTAGAACCAGGGCTCCAAAAGCGTTTTGAGCATCACGGAGCATATGAGATGTTCGAAGAGCTGAAACTAGTTTTCCAAGCTCATGCCCGGGTCGAGAGATATGATGTCTCCGACAAGTTCTACAGTTGTAAGATGGAGGAAAACAGTTCTGTCAGTGAGCACATCCTGAAGATGTCTGGGTTGCACAACCGTATGACCCAGCTGAACATTAACCTCCCAGATGAGGCGGTCATTGACAGAATCCTCCAGTCGCTCCCACCAAGCTACAAGAGCTTTGTGATGAACTACAACATGCAGGGGATGGTAAAGAATATTCCTGAAGTGTTCTCGATGCTGAAGTCAGCAGAGGCTGAAATCAAGAAAGAACATCAAGTGTTGATGGTCAATAAGACCACTAAGTTCAAGAAGGGCAAGGGCAAGAAGAACTTCAAGAAGGACGGCAAGGATGTTGCCGCGCCCGGTAAGCCAGTTGCCGGGAAGAAGTCAAAGAATGGACCCAAGCCTGAGACTGAGTGCTTTTATTGCAAGGGGAAGGGTCACTGGAAGCGGAACTGCCCCAAATACTTAGCGGATAAGAAGGCCGGCAACACCAAAGGTATATTTGATATACATGTAATTGATGTGTACCTTACCAGTACTCGTAGTAACTCCTGGGTATTTGATACCGGTGCCGTTGCTCATATTTGTAACTCACAGCAGGAGCTACGGAATAAACGGAGACTGGCAAAGGACGAGGTGACGATGCGCGTCGGGAATGGTTCCAGAGTCGATGTGATCGCCGTCGGCACGCTGCCTCTACATTTACCCACGGGATTAGTTTTGAACCTTAATAATTGTTATTTAGTGCCAAGTTTGAGCATGAACATTGTATCTGGATCTCGTTTAATACGAGATGGCTACTCATTTAAGTCTGAGAATAATGGTTGTTTGATTTATATGAGAGATATGTTTTATGGTCATGCTCCGATGGTCAATGGTTTATTCTTAATGAATCTCGAGCGTAATATTACACATGTTTATAGTGTGAATACCAAAAGATGTAAAGTTGATAACGATAGTCCCACATACTTGTGGCACTGCCGCCTTGGTCACATTGGTGTCAAGCGCATAAAGAAGCTCCATGCTGATGGACTTTTAGAGTCTCTTGATTATGAATCGTTTGACACATGCGAACCATGCCTCATGGGCAAAATGACCAAGACTCCGTTCTCCGGAACAATGGAGCGAGCAACCAACTTGTTGGAAATCATACATACCGATGTGTGCGGTCCAATGAGAGTTGAGGCTCGCGGAGGATATCGTTATGTTCTCACTCTCACTGATGACTTGAGTAGATATGGGTATGTCTACTTAATGAAACACAAGTCTGAGACCTTTGAAAAGTTCAAGGAATTTCAGAATGAGGTGGAGAATCAACGTGACCGAAAGATAAAGTTCCTACGATCAGATCGTGGAGGAGAATACTTAAGTCACGAATTTGGTACACACTTAAGGAAATGTGGAATCGTTTCACAACTCACGCCGCCTGGAACACCTCAGCGAAACGGTGTGTCCGAACGTTGTAATCGCACTCTATTGGATATGGTGCGATCTATGATGTCTCTTACCGATTTACCGCTATCATTTTGGGGATACGCTCTAGAGACAGCTACATTCACTTTAAATAGGGCACCGTCTAAATCCGTTGAGACGACACCGTATGAATTATGGTTTGGGAAGAAACCTAAGCTGTCGTTTCTAAAAGTTTGGGGATGCGATGCTTATGTCAAGAAACTTCAACCTGAAAAGCTCGAACCCAAGTCGGAAAAATGCGTATTCATAGGATACCCTAAGGAAACTGTTGGGTATACCTTCTACTTAAGATCCGAAGGCAAGATCTTTGTTGCCAAGAACGGATGCTTTCTGGAAAAAGAGTTTCTCTCGAAAGAAGTAAGTGGGAGGAAAGTAGAACTCGATGAAGTACTACCTCTCGAACGGGAAAGTGGTGCAGCGCAGGAAACCGTTCCTGTGATGCCCACACCAACTGTAGAGGAAAACAATAATGATGATCAAGGTGCTTCGGATCAAGTTGCTACTGAACTTCGTAGGTCCACAAGGACACGTTCCGCACCAGAGTGGTACGGCAACCCTGTCCTGGAAATCATGTTGTTAGACAACGGTGAACCTTCAAACTATGAAGAAGCAATGGCGGGCCCAGATTCCAACAAATGGCTTGAAGCCATGAAATCCGAGATAGAATCCATGTATGAAAACCAAGTATGGACTTTGACAGACTTGCCCGATGATCAGCGAGCGATAGAAAACAAATGGATTTTTAAGAAGAAGACGGACGCGGATGGTAATGTTACCATCTATAAAGCTCGACTTGTCACTAAGGGTTATTGACAAGTTCAAGGGATTGACTACGACGAGACATTCTCTCCCGTAGCGAAGCTGAAGTCCGTCCGAATCATGTTAGCAATTGCCGCATACTATGATTATGAGATATGGCAGATGGACGTCAAAACGGCATTCCTTAACGGGCATCTTAAGGAAGAGCTGTATATGATGCAGCCGGAAGGTTTTGTCGATCCTAAGAACGCTAACAAGGTATGCAAGCTCCAGCGATCCATTTATGGGCTGGTGCAAGCATCTCGGAGTTGGAACATTCGCTTTGATGAGATGATCAAAGCGTTTGGGTTTATGCAGACTTATGGAGAAGCCTGCGTTTACAAGAAAGTGAGTGGGAGCTCTGTAGCATTTCTCATATTATATGTAGATGCCATACTCTTGATGGGAAATGATATAAAACTTCTGGACAGCATTAAGGCCTACTTGAATAAGTGTTTTTCAATGAAGGACCTTGGAGAAGCTGCTTACATATTAGGCATCAAGATCTATAGAGATAGATCGAGACGCCTCATAGGTCTTTCACAAAGCACATACCTTGATAAGATTTTGAAAAGGTTCAAAATGGATCAGTCCAAGAAGGGGTTCTTGCCTATGTTACAAGGTGTGAGATTGAGCTCAGCTCAGTCACCGACCACGGCAAAAGATAAAGAAGAGATGAGTGTCATCCCCTATGCTTCAGCCATAGGATCTATTATGTATGCCATGCTGTGTACCAGACCTGATGTAAACCTTGCCGTAAGTTTGGTAGCAAGATACCAAAGTAACCCCGGCAAGGAACACTGGACAGCGGTCAAGAATATCCTGAAGTACCTGAAAAGGACAAAGGACATGTTTCTCGTTTATGGAGGAGACGAAGAGCTCGTCATAAAGGGTTACGTCGACACTAGCTTCGACTCAGATCTGGATGACTCTAATTCACAAACCGGATACGTGTATATGTTGAATGGTGGAGCAGTAAGCTGGTGCAGCTGCAAGCAGAGCGTCGTGGCGGGATCTACGTGTGAAGCGGAGTACATGGCAGCCTCGGAGGCAGCGCATGAAGCGATTTGGGTAAAGGAGTTCATCACCGACCTAGGAGTCATACCCAATGCGTCGGGGCCGATCAAACTCTTCTGTGACAACACTGGAGCTATTGCCCTTGCCAAGGAGCCCAGGTTTCACAAGAAGACCAGGCACATCAAGCGTCGTTTCAACTCCATCCGTGAAAATGTTCAAGATGGAGACATAGAGATTTGCAAAGTACACACGGATCTGAATGTCGCAGATCCGTTGACTAAACCTCTCTCGCGAGCAAAACATGATCAACACCAGGACTCTATGGGTGTTCGATTCATCACAATGTAACTAGATTGGTGACTCTAGTGCAAGTGGGAGACTGTTGGGAATATGCCCTAGAGGCAATAATAAAAGTATTATTATATTTCATTGTTCATGATAATTGTCTTTTGTTCATGCTATAACTGTATTATCCGGAAATGGTAATACACGTGTGAACACATAGACCACAATATGTCCCTAGTGAGCCTCTAGTTGACTAGCTCGTTGTGATCAACGGATAGTCATGGTTTCCTGACTATGGACATTGGATGTCGTTGATAACGGGATCACATCATTAGGAGAATGATGTGATGGACAAGACCCAATCCTAAGCATAGCATAAAGATCGTGTAGTTCGTTTGCTAGGGCTTTGCCAATGTCAAGTATCTCTTCCTTCGACCATGAGATCGTGTAACTCCCGGATACCGTAGGAGTGGCTTGGGTGTATCAAACGTCACAACGTAACTGGGTGACTATAAAGGTGCATTACAGGTATCTCCGAAAGTATCTGTTGGGTTGACACGGATCGAGACTGGGATTTGTCACTCCATATGACGGAGAGGTATCTCTGGGCCCACTCGGTAATGCATCATCATAATGAGCTCAAGGTGACCAAGGTGTTGGCCACGGGATCATGCATTACGGCACGAGTAAAGTGACTTGCCGGTAATGAGACTGAACAAGGTATTGGGATACCGACGATCGAGTCTCGGGCAAGTAACGTATCGATTGACAAAGGGAATTGTATACAGGGTTTTGATCGAATCCTCGACATCGTGGTTCAACCGATGAAATCATCGAGGAGCATGTGGGAGCCAACATGGGTATCCAGATCCCGCTGTTGGTTATTGACCGGAGAGTGGTCCCGGTCATGTCTGCATGTCTCCCGAACCCGTAGGGTCTACACACTTAAGGTTCGGTGACACTAGGGTTGTTAGGAAGACTAGTATGTGACTACCGAATGTTGTTCGAAGTCCCGGATGAGATCCCGGATGTCACGAGAGTTCCGGAATGGTCCGGAGGTGAAGTTTTATATATGGGAAGTTGTCATACGGACACCGGAAAGTTTCCGGGGGTTATCGGTATTGTACCGGGGCCACCGGAGGGGTTCCGGGGGTCCACCGGGAGGGGCCACCCCTCCCGGAGGGCCACATGGGCCGCAAAGGGGAGGGAGCCAGCCCCTGGAGAGCTGGGCGTGCCCCCCACCTTGGGCCCATGCACCTAGGGTTGGGGGGGAAACCCTGAGGGGGGCGCCCCCCTTGCTTGGGGGGCAAGCCTCCCCTCCCTGGCCGCCGCCCCCCCTCTAGATCCCATCTAGAGGGGTCGGCCCCCCTTGCCCCTTCCCCTATAAATAGAGGGGTGGGGGAGGGCTGTTGAACACATCCAAAGGCGCAGCCCCTCCCCTCCCCAACACCTCTCCTCCTCCGTTAAGTGCTTGGCGAAGCCCTGTCGGAGTACTGCTGCACCAACACCACCACGCCGTCGTGCTGCCGTTGGAGCGAGCTTCCTCAACCTCTCCTTCCCCCTTGCTGGATCAAGAAGGAGGAGACATCTCCCGTCCCGTACGTGTGTTGAACGCGGAGGTGCTGTCCGTTCAGCACTTGGACATCGGTGATCTGAATCACGTCGAGTACGACTCCATCATCACCATCCCCTTGCAAGCTTCCGCACGCGATCTACAAGTGGTATGTAGATGCAAACTCTCTCCCATGACTCGTTGCTTAGATGAACTCATAGATGGATCTTGGTGAAACCGTAGGAAAAATTTTAATTTTCTGCAACGTTCCCCAACAGCATCACACTTACTGACCGGCTCTACTTCGACCCACTTTGTGAACTTATCAACCGCCACCAAGAGGTGAGTCTTTTTATCTTTGGATCTCTTAAAAGGTCCAACCATGTCAAGCCCCCAGACTGCAAACGGCCAAGTAATTGGAATCATCCTCAACTCTTGAGCCGGCACATGAGCCCGTCTTGAGAACTTCTCACAACCGTCACATTTACTAACCAGATCCTCTGCGTCTGCGTGAGCCGTCAGCCAATAAAACCCATGACGAAAAGCTTTATCCACGAGAGACTTTGACCCGGCGTGATGACCACAATCTCCTTCATGAATCTCACGGAGAATTTCTTGGTCTTCTTCAGGAGAAATGCAACGCTGAAAAGCCCCTGTAACACTACAATGATGCAACTCGCCATTGATAATCATCATGGACTTAGACCGCCGGGTTATCTGCCTGGCCAAGGTTTCATCCTCAGGCAACTCGCCTCGTGTCATATAAGCCAGATACGGCACCGTCCAATCTGGGATGATATGAAGAGCCGCCACCAACTGTGCCTCAGGGTCAGGAACAGCCAAATCTTCCTCTGTAGGTAGCTTGATAGAAGGGTTATGCAAAACATCCAAGAAAGTATTAGGCGATACCGGCTTACGCTGAGATCCCAGCCGGCTTAAGGCATCAGCCGCCTCGTTCTTTCTACGGTCAATGTGCTCCACCTGATAACCTTTGAAGTGCCCTGCAATTGCATCAACCTCCCGGTGATAAGCCGCCATGAGAGGATCCTTTGAATCCCACTTGCCTGACACTTGCTGATACTCAGCTACATTGTTAGTACTTAGCTACATTGTTAGTACAAGGGAACATCAACCGGAGTACATAACAAAATTTATCACCCCGAGGGGAAGCCAAAATAACTCCAGCCCCCGAGCCCTCCAATTGTCTAGACCCGTCAAAATGAATTGTCCAATAGGTATTGTCCGGCTTTTCCTCAGGCATCTGCAATTCTGTCCAGTCATTGATGAAATCCACCAGCGCTTGAGATTTAATAGCTGTGCGTGGCACATATTTTAAACCATGAGGCCCAAGCTCAATGGCCCATTTGGCGACTCGCCCTGTGGCCTCTCTGTTATGAATAATATCCCCAAGGGGGCAGAACTAACCACAGTGATGGGGTGGCCCAAGAAGTATTGCTTAAGCTTCCGGCTGGCCATGAACACTCCATAGACGAGCTTCTGCCAGTGCGGATATCGCTGCTTGGACTCAATCAGTACTTCACTGATATAGTAAACCGGCCGCTGAACCGGGTGCTCCTTGCCAGCCTCCTTGCGTTCCACCACAATAGCCACACTGACAGCATGGGTGTTAGCAGCTACATACAGTAACAAGGGCTCCTTGTCAATGGGAGCAGCAAGAACCGGCGGCTCAGCTAACTGTCTCTTCAGATCTTCAAAGGCTGTATTGGCGGCGCCACTCCAAGTAAAGCTATTCATCTTCTTCATCATCTGATACAGCGGCATAGCCTTTTCTCCTAACCGGCTTATAAACCGGCTTAAAGTGGCGATGCGACCCGCCAAACGCTGGACATCATTAATGCACGCCACCTTGGCCCGGGAGGTGATGGCTTTGATCTTCTCTGGGTTAGCTTCAATGCCTCTGTTAGAAACCAGAAAGCCCAAAAGCTTGCCTGCAGGCACACCAAAAACACATTTAGCCGGGTTAAGCATCATCTTATAAACCCGGAGATTATCAAAGGTTTCCTTGAGATCATCAATCAAGGTATCTTTCTCTCTGGATTTAACCACTATATCATCCACATAAGCATGAACATTGCGTCCAATCTGATCATGAAGACAATTCTGTACGCATCGCTGGTAAGTCGCCTAGGCACTCTTGAGCCCAAAAGGCATTGAAACATAGCAGAAGGCTCCAGACGGAGTAATGAACGCCATCTTCTCCTGGTCCTTAACAACCATCTTGATCTGATGATAACCAGAGTAAGCATCCAGAAAGCTCAAACGCTCACAACCCGCCGTAGCATCTATGATCTGATCAATACGAGGGAGAGCGAAAGGATCAGCCGGACAAGCTTTGTTTAAGTCCGTGTAATCCACACAAATACGCCAAGTGCCGTTTTTCTTGAGAACAAGCACCGGGTTAGCCAGCCACTCTGGGTGAAACACCTCAATGATGAACCCAGCCGCCAAGAGCCGTGCCACTTCCTCACCAATAGCTTTCCTTCTCTCCTCATTAAACTGCCGAAGAAATTGCTTGACCGGCTTAAACTTTGGATCGATATTAAGAGTGTGCTCAGCGAGTTCTCTCGGTACACCCGACATGTCAGATGGCTTCCATGCAAAAATGTCCCGATTCTCATGAATGATCTCGATGAGAGCGCCTTCCTATTTGGGATCCAAATTAGCGCTAATACTGAACTGCTTGGATGAGTCGCCTGGGACAAAGTCGACAAGCTTAGTCTCCTCCGCCGACTGAAATTTCATGACCGGCTCATGCTCTGTAGTTGGCTTCTTCAAGGATGTCATATCCGCCGGGTCAACATTGTCCTTATAGAACTTTAACTCTTCCGTCGCGCAGGCCGACTCAGCATAAGCCGCGTCACCCTCTTCACATTCTAGAGACACCTTGAGGCTCCTGTGTACCGTAATGGTTCCCTTATAACCCGACATTTTGAGCTGCAAGTACACATAACACGGCCGTGCCATGAACTTGGCATAAGCCGGCCGCCCAAACAGAGCATGATATGGGCTCTTGATCTGAACCACTTCAAATGTTAACTTCTCGGCTCTGAATCATATTCATCTCCAAATGCTACCTCCAACTCTATCTTGCCGACTGGATACACCGACTTACCAGGTACAACTCCATGGAAAACAGTGTTGGACTTCTTAAGGCTCTTATCAGTCAACCCCATGCGACGGAAGGTCTCATAATAAAGGATATTGATACTGCTGCCTCCATCCATCAGCACCTTGGTGAACTTGTATCCACCCACTTGAGGGGCTACGACCAGGGCTAAGTGACCCGGATTGTCAACCCAGGGAGGGTGATCCTCTCTACTCCATATGATAGGCTGTTCAGACCACCTCAAATAACGAGGGGTTGCCGGCTCAGCCGCATTCACGGCCCTCTTATGAAGCTTCTGGTCCCGTTTACACAAACTGGTGGTAAACACATGATATTTCCCACTGTTCAGCTGCTTTGGATTGCTCTGGTATCCACCTTGTTGCTGCTGCTGACTGCCCTGACCAGCCTGTTGGTTATATCCACCCTGGTTTCCATGGGAATTTTGAAAATTGGGATTTGACCCGCTGCCCGGGCCATGAAAGCCGCCACCACCTGAGCCGCCAGGGCCATTGTTACCGTCAAACGTGTTGGAATTCTTGAACGCCTTCATAATCGTGCAGTCCTTCCACAAATGTGTAGCCGGCTTCTCCTTAGTATCGTGTCTCGGACAAGGTTCATTCAACAACTGCTCAAGTGTGGGTCCTGACCCGCCAGACCGAGGAGGTGGCCTTCCCTTGCGCCGCTGGTTATGACCCTGTGTATTGGTGTTCGCTAAAAAATCCAAGCTACCGTCAGCCTTACGTTTGTTACCTCCTTGATTTGTCGGGTTATGCTGAGAGCCCTTGCTGTTGCCATTCCTCTTTCCCTTCCCTGCCTTCTCATCATCAGACTCGGGATCCTTGGTACTATCAGAATCGGCATACTTGACCAGAGCCGCCATCAGCGTGCCCATATCATTGCAATCACGTTTGAGCCGCCCCAGCTTTTGTTTCGAAGGTAAGAAACGACAATTCTTCTCCAACATTAAGATTGCAGAGCCGGCATCCATCTTATCAGATGAATGTATTATGGCCTTAACCCGGCGTACCCAATGGGTTGTAGACTCACCCTCTTCCTGCTTACAGTTTGTCAGATCCGTGATTGACATGGATTGCTTGCACGTGTCTTTAAAGTTCTGGATGAACTGGGCCTTTAACTCTGCCCATGAATTGATTGAATTAGGTGGCAGGCCCTTCAACCAGGTGCGGGCGGTTCCATCCAACATCATGGTGAAGTACTTAGCCATCGCTGCGTTAGAAACTTCCAACGGCTCCATAGCCATCTCGTAGCTCTCAATCCACGCCCCAGATTGTAAGTCGGCTGTGTAATTCGGCACCTTCCTTGGTCCTTTAAAATCTTTGGGCAACCGCTCATTACGTAGAGTCGGCACTAGACACGGGACTCCTCCAGTCCGGGTGGCTATACCTGCCTCAACAGAAGTCGCCGGGTGAACCGGATATGGCTGATAAGTCGTCAACTGAGCCGCCCGTTCAGCCTCTTGCCGTAGTCCCTCTTGCTCTACCAAGTTAACAGCCTCATGACGTGGCGGGTTACCGCCACCTGGCTGGTCACGGCGTCTAACATTGCTTGATATGGCCGCTGAATCCATGTGCCTGCTGTAACTTGGGCTTCGGCTTGGACGAGGGGTCGAGTGGATCCTGTCCCGGCTGTATGAGTACGCCTCCTGCTGTACTAAAGCCGTCTGAAGAAGTTCCCTGACCCGGTGGGTTTCAACCGCAGTCGGAGAGTCGCCATCAATTGGTAGAGCTGCCAATCGGGTTGCCGCTGCTATCATGTTTTCCAATGGGTTGGAGTAATGACCCGGGGGTGTTGGTACGTACTGAGGCGGCGCCATGTTCACACGGGGAGGTCCCATTACTGGCAGCTAAAACGGTGCTCTGTCCCCGGGTGTCGCAACATGGTCCATTCCTGTACGCGGAGGGAGCCACGACGGGTTGCCTGTCTGTGGAGTAAGCCACGGCGGGTTGCTGGGCCCTGCTCCTGGCGTGTTAAAAAGGTTCTGAGGGTCATAAACCGGGGGAAGTCGAGACTGGGTCTTCTAATACCTTCTCCTCATGACCTCATTACCCGTGTTCTGGTCTTGTGTAAGCCGGAAAGCGTGCGCTTGGATCTGCTGAGCCTGAACATCCAGAGCCGCCCGCTCAGCGGTTATCCTGACATCTTCTGCTGCCAGGTCTTCTTTAGCTTGCGCCATATCCAGCTTCAACTGTGCCACTTCCGCATCATCACTAGCTTGATCCGCCGGGCTGACGTTAGAGTAGATGGCCGCCTCACCATCAGAGGCAGACCCTTCAGAGAGTCCTCCGTGGATGCATCCCGCGAAGGCACGCTTCACAGCCGGCGGAGCCCGGGCGGGTCTCGCACGCTGAGCCGTCTCGATGAGGTCGGTGCAGATGTCCGGCTCAGGGCCCAGCTCGCCGATCTTGCCGATGAAGACGTGGATTCCGCCGAAGGGGACCCGGTACCCGTACTCAATTGAGCCGGCCTTGGGGCCCCAGCCTGCGTCGTCGATGTAGAGCTTGCCGTGACGACTCTTGGTCATCTAGCCCATAGCGTATCCCTTGAGCCCTTCGAAGCTGCCCTTCAAGAACTCAAATCCATCGTGCGCTGGCCCCACGGTGGGCGCCAACTGTCGTGGAATTGTCACGTCAGATGTCCTAGTGCAAGGACTTAGTCATGGAGCCATCGCAACTAGGAAGCTTGAAGGGGTTAATCAGGACAAGAGACACGAGAGATTTATACTAGTTCGGCCCCTTACGATGAAGGTAAAAGCCTACGTCTAGTTGTGATTGGGATTATGTATGTCTCGATGACCAGGAAGCAGAATCGCTTGACCTAGCTCTCAAGTTGTTGTTTCGTACCCTAAACCACCGCCGGGTCGTCCCTTTATATACTGAGGTTGACACCCAGCAGCTCTACAGAGTCCCGGCCGGCTTATAGATTGTATCCGGCTCGGTCTCTTAATCTTTCTTGACTTACAACACAAGTTACATGAACAAGGCGGTTTAACACTACGGGCCTTAAGTCTCCTCTGGGCCTTGGGGCCTTTACTAAGCCGCCATCTTCAACCTTGAGCTTCTATCTTCAGGAATGCTTGTAGTTATAACCCGACTCCTTATGGCGGGTCATACCTAGTAGTTTTATTCCGTAAGGGGCTGATTTGGATTCATATGTTTCATGCTATGGTTAGATTTATCCTAATTCTTCTTTCGTAGTTGCGGATGCTTGCAAGAGGGGGTAATCATAACTGGGAGGCTTGTTCAAGTAAGAACAACATCAGAGTAACGAACGTCAATCAAACAAAAATGATGAAAGTGACTAGATGAAATTCCCGTGTGTCCTCAAGAACACTTTTCTTATTATAAGAGACTGTTTCAGCCTGTCCTTTGCTACAAAAAGGATTGGCTACCTTTCTGCACCTTTGTTACCGTTACTACTTATTGCTCGTCTCAAATTACATTGCTATCAAACTATCTGTTACCGACAATTTCAGTGCTTGCAGAAAATACCTTGCTGAAAACTGCTTGTCATTTCCTTCTGCTCCTCGTTGGGTTCGACACTCTTACTTATCGAAAGGACTATGATTGATCCCCTATACTTGTGGTCATCATTCTCCAATGTATCTATAATTTTTTTATTCCATGTTATTATATTATCAATCGTGGATATTTTATATGACTTTTTATGCTATTTTATATCATTTTTTCGGATTAACCTGTTAACCTAGTGCCTAGTGCCAGTTGTTGTTTTCTGCTTGTTTTGGTTTTTCAGAAAATCTGTACCAAACGAAGCCTAAACGCTACGGAACTTTTTAACGATTTTTTTCTGAACAAGAGAGACCCTAGAAGCTTCGGGAGGAGACCAGACGACAATCAAGGAGATGGCGAGGCAACAGGGCGCACCCTAGAGGGGGTGCCCTGTTACCTTGTGGGCCCATGTGTCTCCGTCTGACGTAATTTCACCTTTATAAATTCTCTAATATTGGGAAACCAACAGAGAGCCACTTGAAACCCTTTTTCCGCCACCGCAAGTTTTTTTTCTTTTGCGATCCCATCTGGAGGCCTTTTTTGGTACTCTGCCGGAAGGGGAATCGATCATGGAGGGCCTCTAAATCATCCTTGCTACCTTCCGATGATGCGTGAGTAGTTCACCACAGACCTACGGGTCCATAGCTAGTAGCTAGATGGCTTCTTCTTTCTCTTTGATCTTCAATACCATGTTCTCCTCGATGTTCTTGGAGTTCTATCCGATGTAATCTTATTTTGCGGTGTGTTTGTTAGGATCCGATAAATTGTGAGTTTATGATCTGAATATTCATGAGAAGTAATTGAGTCTTCTCTAAATTTTATTATGCATGATTGTTATAGCTTTGTACTTTTCTTCGATCTATCCGCTTGGTTTGGCCAACTAGATTGATTTATCTTCAATGGGAGATATGCTTTGTGATGGGTTCAATCTTGCGGTGCTCTATATCCCAGTGACACAAGGGGACAAGACACGTATTTGTATTGCTGCCATTAAAAGGTAAAATGATAGGGTTTATTCATAGTGATTGGGTTTACTTTGTCTACATCATGTCATCTTGCTTAAGGCGTTACTTCGTTTTTCATGAACTTAATACCATAGATGCATACTGGATAGCGGCCGACTGATGGAGTAATAGTAGTAGATGCAGATAGGAGTCGGTATATTTGTCTCGGACGTGATGCCTATATATATGATCATTGCCTTGAATATTATCATAACTATGCGCTTTTCTATCAATTGCCCAACAGTAATTTGTTCACCCACCGTATGCTATGTGTTCGAGAGAGAGAAGTCTCTAGTGAAAACTATGGCCCCCCAGGTCTACTTTAATCATATTACTAAAATCTAAATTCCTTTGCTGCTATTTTATTTTATTTTATTTTGTTTTGTTTTGCAATTTATCCATCTACCTATACAAGATTTGATCTTTGCAAGTAACGAGTCCAAGGGGATTGACAACCCTCTTGCCCGCGTTGGGTGCAAGTATTTGCTTTTGTGTGCGTATGTGTTGTTCATGAGGCTTTGCGTGATTCTCCTATTGGTTCGATAAACCTTGGTTCTCATCGAGGGAAATACTTATCTCTACTGTACTACATCATTTCTCCTCTTCGGAAAAAACCACGCAGCTCACAAGTAGCACAACGCTCATCTCCCCAACAGCTGGCATCTCAGCCCAGATCGGGTGCCCGTGCCGCCTATCCCGACGAGCGGCCGCGCCCGTCTGCTGGAGATCGACTACCGGCGTGCCCGCCAGCCACCAGACCTCCTGAACAGCCAGTGGTACACCGTCGATTCTCTCGTGTGGGACACCTGGTTCCGGGACGAGCACGACCTGCATCGGCAGACGTTTTTCGCCGATCGTGATCCAAGCCCGCCATGGGCGCGCTCTGCTAGCCGTGTGCGTGCTCTCAGTTCGCCCAGGTCACGCGGTCGTGCGCGGGTGCATGCACAGTCCCACGCCCTCCCCCTCGTCATCCTTGCCACCAGCTCCCACCATGACCGCCGAAGAGGAGGAGGGCTGGTGAGGAGGGTGCTCGAGGAGTCCGAGAGGGAGTACGACCGCGCCCAGCAGGACTGCCTCGACATGATGATGGCACTTTCGGGTGCCGATGATGTGGCCATACCCGAGCTGGAGGTCAAAGAGGAGCCAGTTTCGGATCCACCCGCTGCAACCTGGAACCCGGAGTTGGTGGGGGAGTCCTGGACGTGGACATCCACGGTGCCATGCAACCCACCTTAACCGCCGGCCTCGTGGGTGGGCACATAGCTGTGGTCACCAGCCCCCCCCCCCCCCCCCCCAACCACAGCAGGCGCCGCCCGCGCCTCTTTGGCAACCACCTGAGGCGTTGCCTGCCCTTCTTTGGCAGCCACCAATGAGGCCGCCAACCCACCTTTGGCAGCCACGCCGTACATTGACCTCACCATGGATGATGATGACGAGGACAACGACGACTGAAGACGACCAGCAAGGCGGTGATGGCCCGATCTAGGGTTTCTAGTTTTTACATTTTTTTTAATTCCAAGTTTAATTTGAATGTTCGGGCGTGACTTTTGTGGACTTTCTAAGTTAATGTAATATGTATCGTTTTTAATTATTTGTAATGTTTTTTTAATTTAAGTTCATAATGCGGACAAATATTTGAAATGCGGCGGTCGGTTGAGCGCATAGACAGATGAGTGACCGCAAACGGACGGTCGTGTCCGTTTTACCGACGCAAATGGACAGAAATCAAACATAATCCATATCATTTGCGGTCGTGCGTTGAAATTGGCCTTATAGCTACTTTGTGTTTGTGCTTTGCCTCATAAGCCTTTCGTATTATATGTTGCTGCGTTTTAGGGAGGCTGTCATATAGAGACTCTGCTAGAGCTGTTTTAAACCAGTTTAAGTTCACGTTTTTCACATCCAAATTTGGCCCTTTCTCCGTAAAATTCGATTCTGAAATTGCAAATTGTGGTGGATTAGCCGGCCGGAGGAAGCAGGTGAAAGGCCGAGATATTTCTTTCCCGTAGTCGTCGCCTCACGCTGCCCCTGAGTAGCTCCCGTAGCTCGCCGCCCCGTGCGCCATGAGTTGCGCGGCGGTGTGTGCTCCCACCTCCGGTCTCGGCCGCCACCACGGCTTCCTCTCCTCCCCCTCGACTGTATGCAGGCGACGAGGGAGAGCTTCCTACACTATCCGGGCCTGTGCCAACTCCGGCGACGCGGATGACAGCGGCGGAGGTCTCCTACCTCGGATGGTGCTGCACGACTCCCTCGATGCCGCGGGGGTCGTCACTGATCACGCTAGGGCGGCGAGGGACGGGTTCGCGGTGCAGATCGGGAGGCTCACGAGGCTCAACGCTGAGACCAGCATCGCCATCAGCCGCGGCGCCGATCTCGCGCGGGCCGCGCTCTGTATCGCGGCTGAGGACGACTCGCTCGTCTCCCACTCCTCTGTGCCGCTCCCCGTCGACGCCTTCATTGCTCGCCTTGACGACCTTTCCACCGGGTTCCTCGCCGCGGGATTCCTCCCGCCCTCCGGCGCGCCGCCCGAGGTCTTCTTCGACCACCTCGACCGCTACCTCTACGTCCACAAGGTAATTTGACAGTCAAATTGATGCGATCATGTTACATTTTGGATAAATCGGCATAAATGCCACGGGCACATTTTGGTATCGATATGAGACTCCGAATATGCAATTTCAAGCCCTTCATTAAATTATGCGGAATCGTGTTCCATCTATCAGTTGTACCATCAATTGATGTGCTAGCATGTTACTACGTTGCAATTTTTCATTCAGGGCTTTCGAAGAACAAACGTAGCATCAGATGCTCGGGCTATGTATCTTCACTCGGTATGATTGACCCTGTCTTCTCCGCTTTGTATGTAATCTCACGTGATTGCCATGTGTGTGGTCTATCCATTCTAATGTTGTTTTTGTTGTCTACAATTGGCAGACTTTGACATGCCGATCAGGATCAGCTCTAATGCTTTCGTTGATATATTCGGAGATGCTAAAGACACTACGGTTATATGGCTTACTAGACTTCGATGAGGAGATCTACTTTCCACATGATCTCAATGGCCGCCCTAGGGGCTATGACAAACGAAGAAGCAAGTTTTGTGATGAACCAAATATTATGACAGCGAAGTCACTTTTGGTTGAGGTGAGCTTATTTTGATCTTCATTCCAGATGTTCCATTTTCAAACGTCATTTAGCTGTGGAAGTATCAGGCAAGAATAACTTTGAGCATTTGCTAAATACTCATTTAATGTTTTTGGGGAAGTATCCTGCAATTGAGAAATCTTAGCTCGCTCTGGTTTGCTGAATAGAGATATTTTCATCAGCTTCTTCACTAGCAGCAAAATGGCTGCCATATTGGTTTTGGGTTTCAGAACGAGACTTGAGTTCAATCCCTTCTTGGCAAATTTTATATGCAAATACTGTCAAAGGTGTTTCATAACTTTAGACAATTCATTCTCACGACATTCTGGACTAGCCTAAACTTATTATTTGGTTCTGTTCCATACTTATCCGTATACAAGTCTTCTGTTTAGAAAATAAACTAGAGTTTGGCAGGCCTTTTCAGCATTCACCACTTATTGCTTTCTTAGCTTCATACACATTATACAATACAACTGTAAGTAATGTATTTTCCTTAGGGTCTTTTGTTTCACCCGCTCATGTTTGAGACCCAACAGTTAAGTTACATTTGCAAAGTTATTACGTGTCCCCCAAACCAGGTAACATTACGTGGTTTTCACCTGATGATTCTGGACGTTACATCCGATTCGTATACTCAGAACCAGAAATTTAGGTGTCAACTCTTAATTGGGTATTTTTCTGAATAATATCTTAACTGGGCTTTTACCTGGAACTGTATCCCAACCCTGAATAGCTTGCTCTGGGCGTTACATGGTTGCTTATCTCTTAAGATAGTTTGCTTCTTCTCCTAATGTTAGCTATCATGCTTTGGTTCTCTTCTTTTAATGGTGATTTTATAAGGCTCCAACAGTTGACATCTGTTGAATGCAATGACATTTGGGCATACTTTGATTAATCCGTTTTCCAGATTTTACAAACTCTGAAGGGTATGTTTTGGCCGTTCCAGTCTAATCAGTCAAGTAGCTTATTTTTGAATGCTGTTGCTGCAAACCACCATGGCCCTGGTAATGTAGGCGGCAGTCAGGCAAGGTCACATGGCAATATAAGGTTTGTTTTGTGTATAACCTGGTCAGCATACAATTGCTATTGTCATCATACATGATACGAATTACGACACTGGAGTGACGTGATTTTATTTTTATAGTGCCATAGAGATGGCTGCTGCTAAATCTGCTCAACATAGGTTGATGCGTGGAGTATGGACTAATGTGCGCTTTGGTGATATGCGTCGTGCTTTGGCAGGTACAACACTTTTCCGTTTAGTTTCTTACTAATTTGGAGGTGCATACAAGGACGACGTGGTGGAACTCGTGGATCTTCCGTTAAAATGATTAGAATAAGTCACCTCATTGATAATTCACAATAGTGCCTTTGATTTTTCTGTTTCTTATTCACGATATATCCAAACTATCCACACCTGTACATTCCTTGTTCCCCATCAAGAATTTTGGAAACAGATAGGCCATTGCCTTTCTTTTCTCTAAGTCCCTGTTTCTCCAAATCTGCATTTTCTAGCAGTCACTGACCAGGTTCATTCATACCATGCATCTTGATGGCAGCTTGCGAGAGATTGATCCTACTGAATCACAATCCCTGTGAGCTTAGGGACTATGCTGCCCTTCTGTACCACTGTGGCTACTACAAAGATTGCCTGCAGTACTTAACGTCGTACCAAAATGCCATGGTATTTCATCTTCAAATCTTGCATTCAGCCATTGTAAATACTACGCCGCCTGTAAATGCCACTCTACATCTATTCCTTACAGGTTGGGCAGCCCCGGACCAATCCACTGGAGATGTTGGAGGACGACGCAGTGAACACTCTCACGGCACGAGTAAACCTAATTTTAGCAGAGGATGGCTGGGACAGCCACAGACCTGCTGCAAGTTACTGGACCAAAAATTCTGAGCCATGGTAGACACTCTTGACCGATCAGTGTATATAATTCACTAACTGAGACATGGATGTGCAACAACTTGTACATATAATTGTACCCTGGACGTTTTCAAGCATTTATGAAATGGGACTAAATTCTGGTGCCGTTCTCACTTTGCATCTTTCTCAACTTGTGCAGTCAAAAACAATCACGACAAATGTAAACTCATATTGATTTTTAGTCTTCAGTTATGTTCACCGAAGAACTTGTACGAGATATTAACCATTGATGTAAACCTCGAAAAGTTTACCACGGATCACAGTATCGCAGTAGCATAAGATTCAAGGATTACTAGTAGTAGTAGATATAATCCAAATACAGTCATAGGGATCGAAGAAAGCCAAACAATATTGTCATTACACAGGATAACCAAACTAATTATGATAATAAGTACTAGCATATCACGAATGACTAGTAGCACCGGATGAACTCTAATAGAGAAGGAATTGATTAAACCTCAATAATAAAACCTGACTAACTACTAGAAGAGCAAACTGATCACTGAAGCAGCAAGACGAGACCGACACAAAGAGCGGCCATCGCTGCAGCGAGAGCGACGCCGCCGGCAGCAACCGCAGCGGCACCAGAGGACGTGCCCGGTGAAGACCCACCGTGCCCGCCGCCAGACCCAGAGCCGTCTCCGCCTTGGCCTGGCGCATAGGCGGCCGGAGCAGGCGCGGGCGCAGGCTCGGCCGGGTGCACCATGACGCGCACGATGAGCCTCTGGCCCTCCTCGCAATGCCCCGGCTCACCGCTGATGAAGCAGAAGAAGCCCGGCCTATCGAGACGCACCGTGGTGCTGCCGTCGGCGAACCTTGACAGGGGGTCCGTGGCGTTGCAGGCGTCGAACTCCTCGCGGGAGACGAGGAGCACCGAGTCGTTCTCGTACTTGAAGTCTGGAATCAAAAGAAAAGATCAGGTTGCAGGACACACGATCATGTGATGAATCATACACAACACAAGTACGCACGCCGTTGGTGACATGGTAAGGGAGATGGAAGAATGATGAGATCGCTGGATGACTCACAGAGCTCGTCGCCGACGTGGAAGCGGTTGTTCATGGCCCACCAGCCATAGCTGGTGTTGGCATCCGGGACGCGCCACCCGCGCGGGCCACCGACGTGGAACACCAGCCCCTGCGCCGGCGTCGTGAGCGCAGGGATGGCGACGAATGCAAGGACGAAGGCCAGCGCGGGGAGGAGGAGCACAGGCTTGGAGGAGGAACCGATCATCAGCGCCGCCATGGCCGGATCGACGACCTCGGATTCAGCGGCCCGGCGGCGGTGCAGCAGGACGCGGAGGAAGGCGGAAGGGACGCCCGCGGCCCTAGGCTGCTGCTGCTCTCTCTCTCTCTCTCTCTCGTTGCTCCGGCCTGGAATGCAATGGCGTGCGCGGCTGTGTATGTGAAGCGCAGGCGCGCGCTCCAGGCGTGTGGTTTTATAGGGGAAGGCCAAGGGAGGCCGGGTAACTTCCCTTTGATGGAGGTTTGACCACGCTTTGAATTCCGCTCGCTGCTTCGTGGGGGAGGTGGGCGGGCGTGCCACGGACGTGCTTAATGAAGGAGGGGGACGTGGGATGTGAAGGTGACGAGGCGGTTTCATTTCCGCTGATTACCTTTGATAGAGCCGCGCGCGCTCTTGACCCGATTTGAAGACGGGGTGTATGTTCAAATGGTTCGGTTGGCTATCCATTTTTAGGATTTTCCCCCGCTTTGTATACTACAAAAAACAACAACATCAGACTACCCACAATGGGAGTAACAAAAGTAGTAACATCACACATATCTAGGTTAAATAGATGATGTGGCATGCAATAAATGAAGAAAGAGATGAAAATGGTAACATAGCTAGTTACTACTAGTATGAGTAACATCACACATATCAAGGCAAGGTGTATCTATAGCCTAATAAATGAAGTGCTCCATGTTACCACACATATGTTACTCCCCACTATAGAGGTAGTAACATAGAGTAGTAACATGGGCATGTTACTAGTCTATGTTACTACCCATTGTGGGTGCTGGAGTGAAAGCAGCACATGCACACCCAAAAAAAAAGAAAAAGAAAATACAAAAGGAAAAAATGCCGACAACGGCGGATCAACAAAAATGAAGATGACTCGCAAGCGCTGCGCCCGCCGGAGAATTCCACCACGCTCCTAGCATCCCGAAACGCCGCATACCAAGCAACTCCTTCAAGAAGGAACGCGACGACAACGACGCTGCTACCGGACATGGCTTAGGGTTTCCCCCAGTACGCGAAGGGCCGTGGGAGGGAAGGGGTATATCCGACGCCCTTCAGGAAGGCACGGCGGCGCCCACGGGCGTCACCGCGTCGGTGCCGGACAAGCCGACATGGATTTCTCCCAACCGTCAACCAACCACGACCCCAGATGATCCATCGCGCTCCACCATACTTGCTGTCCACCAATATGCGCCACCACGGACTCGTAGTCACCATCGCCGTCTCACCATCACAAGCGAAGCGAGACCGGCGGGATCGAGAGGAACCAACCGGAAACGAGGAGCAACTGGGTCAGCGGCCACATGGGAGGGGACAACCTCCACCACCCTCGGCGATGACCGACCGGACGTGGCACAGGAGCAAACCAGGCACCCTGATACGTCTCCAACGTATCTATAATTTTTTATTGTTCCATGCTATTATATTATTTGTTTTGGATGTTTAATGGGCTTTAATATGCTCTTTTATATTATTTTTGGGACTAACCTATTAACCGGAGGCCCAGTGCCAGTTTATGTTTTTTTGCCTATTTTAGAGTTTTGCAGAAAAGGAATACCAAACGGAGTCCAAACGGAATGAAACCTTCGCGATGATCTTTCTTGGACCGAAAGCAAAACAGAAGACTTGGAGTAGAAGTCTGGAACGCCACGAGGAGGCCACGAGGTATGAGGGCGCGCCCAAGGGGGTAGGCGCGCCCCCCACCCTCGTGGGCCCCTCGTAGCTCCACCGACGTACTTCTTTCGCCTATATATACTCTTATGTCTTAGAAACATCAGGGAGAGCCACGAAACCACTTTTCCACCGCCGCAACCTTCTGTACCGGTGAGATCCCATCTTGGGGCCTTTTTTGGCGATCTGTCGGAGGGGGAATCGATCACGGAGGGCTTCTACATCAACACCATAGCCTCTCCGATGAAGCGTGAGTAGTTTACCACAGACCTTCGGGTCCATAGTTATCAGCTAGATGGCTTCTTCTCTCTCTTTGATTCTCAATACAAAGTTCTCCTTGCTGTTCTTGGAGATCTATTTGATGTAATACTCTTTTGCGATGTGTTTGCTGAGATCCGATGAATTGTGGATTTATGAACAAGATTATCTATGAATATTATTTGGTTCTTCTCTGAATTCTTATATGCATGATTTGATATCTTTGTAAGTCTCTTCGAATTATCGGTTTAGTTTGGCCTACTAGATTGATCTTTCTTGCAATGGGAGAAGTGCTTAACTTTGGGTTCAATCTTGCGGTGTCCTTTCCCAATGACAGTAGGGGCAGCAAGGCACGTATTGTATTATTGCCATCGAGGCTAAAAAGATGGGATTTATATCATATTGCTTGAGTTTATCCCTCCACATCATGTCATCTTGCTTAATGCGTTACTCCGTTCTTATGAACTTAATACTCTAGATGCATGCTGGATAGCAGTCGATGTGTGGAGTAATAGTAGTACATGCAGAATCTTTTCGGTCTACTTGACACGGACGTGATGCCTATATTCATGATCATTACCTTAGATGTCTTCATAATTATGCGCTTTTTTATCAATTGCTCGGCAGTAATTTGTTCACCCACCGTAATACATGATATCTTGAGAGAAGCCACTAGTGAAACCTATGGCCCCCGGGTCTCTTTCCTATTATATTACATCTCTTTTCCATTATATCGGATCTCGTTTACTATTTTGCAATCTTTATTTTCCAATCAATACAACAAAAATACCAAAAATATTTACTTTACTATCTCTATTAGATCTCATTTTTGTGAGTGACCGTGAAGGTATTGACAAGCCCTTTATCGCGTTGGTTGCAAGGTTGTTGATTGTTTGTGCAGGTACTAGGTGACTTGTGCGTTGTCTCCTACTGAATTGATACCTTGGTTCTCAAAACTGAGGGAAATACTTACGCTACTTTGCTGCATCACCCTTTCATCTTCAAGGGAAAACCAACGCATGCTCAAGAGGTAGCACATCCATGCTCGGCCGAGCCTGAAGCGGGCTCGTGAACCTCCCATCGCTGCGCTGTAGTACACGCGCCGCCATCTCCGCCACCCCCAGCCCGAGCCACACCTCCCACCGCTGGAGAAGACGCCAGAAAGCACACACCAGGCCCACCCAGACCCAAATGGGGCCAGATCCGGGCCGGAAGGGCTCCGCCGCCAGCCATCCCGCCGCCTCGCAGCCAAGCAGCCGCGCCGCCGCCACCTCGCCACCCGGAGATGCGCTGCCCGCGAAGACGAGCCGCCGCCAGATCCGTCGCCAGCCTGGATGCACCGCCGCCGGCCGCCATCGCCCGAGCCGCAGCGCCGCGCGGAAGGGAAAAGAACGGGGCCGCCGCCACCGGCACCACGCGAGCAAGGCCCGGTGGCCTACGCCGGCGGTGACGGGAGGGGAAAAGGAGGGGGAAGCACTGGGAGGAGGCAGGGAGAAGGCCTCCCGGTCGCCCCGCTCGAGGAGGCGACGCGGGGGGTTGATGTCTAGCATACAACCTTCTTCTTGTAGACGTTGTTGGGCCTCAAAGTACAGAGGTTTGTAGGACAGTAGCAAATTTCCCTCAAGTGGATGACCTAAGGTTTATCAATCTGTGGGAGGCGTAGGATGAAGATGGTCTCTCTCAAACAACCCCACAACCAAATAACAAAGAGTCTCTTGTGTCCTCAACACACCCAATACAATGGTAAATTGTATAGGTGCACTAGTTCGGCGAAGAGATGGTGATACAAGTGCAATATGGATGGTAGATATAGGTTTTTGTAATCTGAAATTATAAAAACAGCAAGGTAACTAATGATAAAAGTGAGCGTAAACAGTATTGCAATGCTAGGAAACAAGGCCTAAGGTTCATACTTTCACTAGTGCAAGTTCTCTCAACAATAATAACATAATCGGATCATATAACTGTTGGGGAACGTAGTAATTTCAAAAAAAATCCTACGCACACGCAAGATCATGGTGATGGCATAGCAACGAGAGGGGAGAGTGTTCGTCCACGTACCCTTGTAGACCGTAAGCGGAAGTGTTAGCACAACGCGGTTGATGTAGTCGTACGTCTTCACGATCCGATCGATCCAAGCACCGAACGTACGGGGCCTCCGAGTTCAGCACACGTTCAGCTCGATGACGATCTCCGGTCTCCGATCCAGCCGAGCTCCGGAGATGAGTTTCGTCAGCACGACGGCGTGGTGACGATGATGATGTTCTACCGGCGCAGGGCTTCGCCTAAACTCCGCGACGATATGACCGAGGTGGAATATGGTGGAGGGGGGCACCGCACACGGCTAAGGAACGATTCGTAGATCAACTTGTGTGTCTATGGGGTGCCCCCCCGCCCCCGTATATAAAGGAGCCAGGGGGGAGGAGGCGGCCGGCCAAGGAGGGTGCGCCAAGGGGGGAGTCCTACTCCCACCGGGAGTAGGACTCCCTTCTTTCCAAGTAGGAGTAGGAGAAGGGGGGAAAGAGGAGGAAGAGGGGAAGGAAAGGAGGGGCGCCGCCCCCCTTCCCTTGTCCTATTCGGACTAGGAGGGGGAGGGGCGCGCGGCCCCCTCCTGGCTCCTTCCCTCTTCTCCCTCATGGCCCATGAAGGCCCAATAACCCCCCGGGGGGTTCCGGTAACCTCTCGATACTCCGGTAAAATGCCGATTTCACCCGGAACGATTCCGATGTCCAAATATAGGCTTCCAATATATCGATCTTTATGTCTCGACCATTTCGAGACTCCTCGTCATGTCCGTGATCACATCCGGGACTCCGAACAAACTTAGGTACATCAAAACTTATAAACTCATAATAAAACTGTCATCGTAACATTAAGCGTGCGGACCCTACGGGTTCAAGAACTATGTAGACATGACCTAGAACCATTCTCGGTCAATAACCAATAGCGGGACCTGGATGCCCATATTGGTTCCTACATATTCTACGAAGATCTTTATCGGTCAAATCGCATAACAACATACGTTGTTCCCTTTGTCATCGGTATGTTACTTGCCCGAGATTTGATCGTCGGTATCCAATACCTAGTTCAATCTCGTTACTGGCAAGTCTCTTTACTCGTTCCGTAATACATCATCTCAGAACTAACTC
This sequence comes from Triticum aestivum, assembly GCF_018294505.1. NCBI lineage: Eukaryota > Viridiplantae > Streptophyta > Magnoliopsida > Poales > Poaceae > Triticum > Triticum aestivum. The sequence goes on from NC_057801.1 coordinate 268,581,178, forward strand.
ATTAGTTATAATGCTTGCAAGGCTTAGGTGATGAGTATTACCGAGAGGGCCCAGAGATACCTCTCCGACAATCGGAGTGACAAAACCTAATCTCGAATTATGCCAACCCAACATGTACCTTCGGAGACACCTGTAGAGCACCTTTATAATCACCCAGTTACGTTGTGACGTTTGGTAGCACACAAAGTGTTCCTCCGGTAAACGGGAGTTGCACAATTCTCATAGTTACAGGAACTTGTATAAGTCATGAAGAAAGCAATAGCAGTATACTAAACGATCAAGTGCTAGGCTAACGGAATGGGTCATGTCAATCACATCATTCTCCTAATGATGTGATCCCATTAATCAAATGACAACACATGTCTATGGTTAGGAAACATAACCATCTTTGATTAATGAGCTAGTCAAGTAGAGGCATACTAGTGACTATATGTTTGTCTATGTATTCACACATGTATCATGTTTTCGGTTAATACAATTCTAGCATGAATAATAAAAATTTATCATGATATGAGGAAATAAATAATAACTTTATTATTGCCTCTAGGGCATATTTCCTTCAGTCTCCCACTTGCACTAGAGTCAATAATCTAGATTACATAGTAATGATTCTAACACCCATGGAGTCTTGGTGCTGATCATGTTTTGCTCGTGAGAGAGGCTTAGTCAACGGGTCTGCAACATTCAGATCCGTATGTATCTTGCAAATCTCTATGTCTCCCACTTGGACTTGGTCCCGAATGGAATTGAAGCGCTCTTGATGTGCTTGGTCCTCTTGTGAAATCTGGATTCCTTTGCCAAGGCAATTGCACCAGTATTGTCACAGAAGATCTTCATTGGTCCCGATGCACTAGGTATGACACCTAGATCGGTAATGAACTCCTTCATCCAGACTCCTTCATTTGGTGCTTCCGAAGCAGCTATGTACTCCGCTTCACATGTAGATCCCACCACGACGCTTTGTTTAGAACTGCACCAACTTACAGCTCCACCGTTTAATAAAAACACGTATCCGGTTTGCGATTTAGAATCGTCCGGATCAGTGTCAAAGCTTGCATCGACGTAACCATTTACGACTAGCTCTTTGTCACCTCCATATACGAGAAACATATCCTTAGACCTTTTCAGGTGTTTCAAGATGTTCTTGACCGTTGTCCAGTGATCCACTCCTGGATTACTTTGGTACCTTCCTGCCAAGCTTACTGCTAAGCATACGTCAGGTCTGGTACACAGCATTGCATACATGATAGAGCCTATGGCTGAAGCATAGGGAACATTTTTCATTTTCTCTCTATCTTCTGCTGTGGTCGGGCATTGAGTTTGACTCAACTTCACACCTTGTAGCACAGGCATGAATCCTTTCTTAGCCTGATCCATTTTGAACTTTTTCAAAATTTTGTCAAGGTATGTGCTTTGTGAAAGTCCTATTAAGCGTCTTGATCTATCTCTATAGATCTTGATGCCCAATATGTAAGCAGCTTCACCGAGGTCTTTCATTGAAAAACTTTTATTCAAGTATCCCTTTATGCTATCCAGAAATTCTATATCATTTCCAATTAATAATATGTCATCTACATATAAAATTAGAAATGCTACAGAGCTCCCACTCACTTTCTTGTAAATACAGGCTTCTCCAAAAGTCTGTATAAAACCATATGCTTTGATCACACTATCAAAGTGTTTATTCCAACTCCGAGATGCTTGCACCAGTCCATAAATGGAACGCTGGAGCTTGCACACTTTGTCAGCACCTTTTGGATCAACAAAACCTTCCGGCTGCATCATATACAACTCTTCTTCTAGAAATCCATTCAAGAATGCAGTCTTGACATCCATTTGCCAAATTTCATAATCATGAAATGCAGCAATAGCCAACATGATTCGGACAGACTTAAGCATCGCTACGGGTGAGAAAGTCTCATCGTAGTCAACCCCTTGAACTTGTTGAAAACCTTTTGCAACAAGTCGAGCTTTATAGACAGTAACATTACCATCAGCGTCAGTCTTCTTCTTAAAGATCCATTTATTTTCAATGGCTTGCCGATCATCGGGCAAGTTAACCAAAGTCCATACTTTGTTTTCATACATGGATCCCATCTCAGATTTCATGGCTTCTAGCCATTTTGCGAAATCTGGGCTCATCATCGCTTCCTCATAGTTCGTAGGTTCATCATGGTCAAGTAACATGACTTCCAGAATAGGATTACCGTACCACTCTGGTGCGGATCTTACTCTGGTAGACCTACGAGGTTCAGTAGAAACTTGATTTGAAGTTTCATGATCATTATCATTAGCTTCCTCACTAATTGGTGTAGTTGTCACAGGAACCGGTTCTCGTGATGAACTACTTTCCAATAAGGGAGTAGATACAGTTATCTCATCAAGTTCTACTTTCCTCCCACTCACTTCTTTCGAGAGAAACTCCTTCTCTAGAAAGGATCCATTCTTAGCAACGAATGTCTTGCCTTCGGATCTGTGATAGAAGGTGTACCCAACAGTCTCTTTTGGGTATCCTATGAAGACACATTTCTCCGATTTGGGTTCGAGCTTATCTGTTGAAGTTTCTTCACATAAGCATCGCAGCCCCAAACTTTAAGAAACGACAACTTTGGTTTCTTGCCAAACCACAGTTCATAAGGCGTCGTCTCAACGGATTTTGATGGTGCCCTATTTAACGTGAATGCGGCCGTCTCTAAAGCATAACCCCAAAACGATAGCGGTATATCAGTAAGAGACATCATAGATCGCACCATATCAAGTAAAGTACGATTACGACGTTCGGACACACCATTTCGTTGTGGTGTTCCAGGTGGCGTGAGTTGCGAAACTATTCCACATTGTTTCAAGTGTAGGCCAAACTCGTAACTCAAATATTCACCTCCACGATCAGATCATAGAAACTTTATTTTCTTGATACGATGATTTTCCACTTCACTCTGAAATTCTTTAAACTTTTCAAATGTTTCAGACTTGTGTTTCATCAAGTAGATATATCCATATCTGCTCAAATCATCTGTGAAGGTGAGAAAATAATGATACCCGCCGCGAGCCTCAACATTCATTGGACCACAAACATCAGTATGTATGATTTCCAGCAAATCAGTTGCTCGCTCCATAGTTCCGGAGAACGGCGTTTTAGTCATCTTGCCCATGAGGCACGGTTCGCAAGTACCAAGTGATTCATAATCAAGTGATTCCAAAAGCCCATCAGTATGGAGTTTCTTCATGCGCTTTACACCGATATGACCCAAACGGCAGTGCCACAAATAAGTTGCACTATCGTTATCAACTCTGCATCTTTTGGTTTCTACACTATGAATATGTGTATCACTACTATCGAGATTCAGTAAAAATAGACCACTCTTCAAGGGTGCATGACCATAAAAGATATTACTCATATAAATAGAACAACCATTATTCTCTGATTTAAATGAATAACCGTCTCGCATCAAACAAGATCCAGATATAATGTTCATGCTCAACGCTGGCACCAAATAACAATTATTCAGGTTTAAAACTAATCCCGAAGGTAGATGTAGAGGTAGCGTGCCGACTGCGATCACATCGACTTTGGAACCGTTTCCCACGCGCATCGTCACCTCGTCCTTGGCCAGTGCTCGCTTATTCCGTAGTCCCTGTTTCGAGTTGCAAATATTAGCAACAGAACCAGTATCAAATACCCAGGTGCTACTACGAGCTCTAGTTAGGTACACATCAATAACATGTATATCACATATACCTTTGTTTACTTTGCCATCCTTCTTATCCGCCAAATACTTGGGGCAGTTCCGCTTCCAGTGACCAGTCTGCTTGCAGTAGAAGCACTCAGTTTCAGGCTTAGGTCCAGACTTGGGTTTCTTCTCTTGAGCAGCAACTTGCTTGCTGTTCTTCTTGAAGTTCCCCTTCTTCTTCCCTTTGCCCTTTTTCTTGAAACTAGTGGTCTTGTTGACCATCAACACTTGATGCTCCTTTTTGATTTCTACCTCCGCAGCCTTTAGCATTGCGAAGAGCTCGGGAATAGTCTTGTTCATCCCTTGCATATTATAGTTCATCACAAAGCTCTTGTAGCTTGGTGGCAGTGATTGGAGAATTCTGTCAATGACGCTATCATCTGGAAGATTAACTCCCAGTTGAATCAAGTGATTATTACACCCAGACATTTTGAGTATATGCTCATTAACAGAACTATTCTCCTCCATCTTGCAGTTGTAGAACTTATTGGAGACTTCATATCTCTCAATCCGGGCATTTTCTTAAAATATTAACTTCAGCTCCTGGAACATCTCATATGCTCCATGACATTCAAAACATCGTTGAAGGCCCGGTTCTAAGCCGTAAAGCATGGCACACTGAACTATAGAGTAGTCATCAGCTTTGCTCTGCCAGACGTTCTTAACGTCGTCAGTTGCATCAGCAGCAGGCCTGGCACCCAGCGGTGCTTCCAGGACGTAACTTTTCTGTGCAGCAATGAGGATAATCCTCAGGTTACGGACCCAGTCCGTGTAATTGCTACCATCATCTTTCAACTTTGCTTTCTCAAGGAATGCATTAAAATTCAACGGAAGAACAACACGAGCCATCTATCTACAAACAAACATAGACAAGCAAAATACTATCAGGTACTAAGTTCACACTACTAGAAAAAGGGCTATAGATGGGATTGACACTAATGGCGCACCAGACAAGTGGTGCGCCATTAGTATATACTAATGGCGCACCACCTTCTGATACGCCATTAGTGTTGAAACTACTAATGGCGCACCTGGCCCAAGGTGCGCCATTAGTAACAAATTTTTTTTTGAACTAGTGCGCTTGTCCAAACATACTAATGGCGCATCCAGATGAAGTGCGCCATTACTAGTTGTAACTAGTAATGGCGCACCTGTCAGAAAGTGCGCCACTAATGTTGTTTTTTTATTATATTTTTTATTCCTTTTTTGCAAAACTACTAATGGCGCACTGTTCTACCGTGCGCCATTACTAGTTTAAACTAGTAATGGCGCACCGTGGGACAGTGCGCCATTAGTATGTTTTTTTGCAAAACTACTAATGGCGCATCATCAGAGGATGCGCCATTAGTAACCTGGATTATTAATGGCGCATTTACGGTTGGTGCGCCATTAGTAAGTGGGCGGCAACAAGATATTTTAGACAGCCTCTCCTCCCACACTCACTTTCTCCCCACTTCATTCTCTCCACCGCCTCCTCCTTGTCTCGGGTGCCTCCTCTTTTTCACCTCATTTCCACCATAGATTCATTCAAATTAAGTGGTTAAATTACCTAGTTTTGATAGGTAAGTAAGGGGGAAGCTATATTTATGTTGTTCTCCCTACAACAATGTGCACATGCACTTTTTATGGCCTAGCTAGATCTATGTATGTTCGTGGTGTTGCATATGTTTGTGGTGTTTCATATGTGTTTGTGTTTGGAGGTGTACCGGTATTTGAAATGCGATAGTTGCCAATATTTTGCCGGAATGTTGATTCATTTCCGTTTCGGCGAGAATTTTTGCATTAAGCATTCTTTTTGGTCCTATTTTTAGGGAAAGTCATGCCAAATTTTTTCTTGGTTCTAAAATATCGTTTTGCTCTACCCCGCAGGTGACCATGGTTTGCACGATGACCGAAGGCATCGTGAATAGGTTTTTGAGGTCCGCGAAGGCCGAGATGCTTCAAAAGAACGAGACGGAGATAAGATGTCCGTGTCGAAGATGCAAGCTGAAGAGCCTTATTGCGGACCCGGATTCCGGGCAGGTGCGGGACCACCTGCTCTTGCGTGGTTTCATGGATGGCTATCGGTGGCAATGTGATGAAGATGACTACGAAGTCGTCCATGGGGGCCGGACAAGAAATGAGGAAGGGCAGCAAGACAACCACCGCGGCTCGGGCGGGCGAGAAGACGAAGAATCCCCAGGAGATGATCACGACGGTGATGCTGTACACAGTCATCATGTAGAAGATGCAGGACATGATGATGATGCCGGCAGAGCAGACGATGCTGGACCATCGATGGGCTGGGTGCAGGACCCTCATATTCAAGAGCTGCTTCTCAAGCAGACGGATAACGCAAGAGCTGCCGCCCGAGAGAAAGCCAAGATGGATCAACTTGAGTTAGACGCGGTTACTCCATTGTATGAAGGATGCAGGCCCGAGGATACCCGCCTAAAAGTAACGCTCATGGCTCTGGAGATGAAGGTAAAACACAAAATGACCGACGCATGCTTCGATGAGAACATGTCATTCTGGCACGAACGTCTTCCCAAGGGGAACAAGTGCCTGACCAGTTTGGAGGAGGCGAAGAAAATCTTGTGTCCTCTGGATTTACCGCACGTGAAATACCATGTGTGCATGAGCAATTGCATCATTTATCGGGACGAGCACACGGAGTCTACCATATGTCCGGTGTGCGGCGTCACTCGATACAAGAAGAGGAAGAAAGCTCCTCGAAAAGTGGTGTGGTACTTTCCGATCACTCCTCGTCTGCAGCAGTATTTCGCGGACCCTAAGGTAGCAAAGCTCCTGCGTTGGCACGCGGATAGGGAGGAGAAGAAGCGAGAAGATGACGCAAATGATCCGGAGATAGATAAAAAGACAAGATGCTGAGTCACCCTAAGGATGCGAGCCAGTGGCAAGCGTTGAACTTCGAATACCTAGAATTTGGGAAGATCCAAGGAACATCATGCTGGGCGCGAGCACCGATGGAGTCAATCCGTTTGGCAGCCAGAGAAGCACACATAGCACCTGGCCTGTGTTTGTGTGGATGTACAACCTTCCCCCCTGGTTGTGCATGAAGAGGAAGTACATTCACATGAGTATGCTAATTGAAGGGCCGAAACAATCAGGGAACGACATCAATCTGTATCTGGGGCTGCTGAAAGAGGAGCTTGACACGCTGTGGAAAACGCCAGCCAATACGTGGGACGCCGCAGAGAAAGAATATTTCCCTATGAGAGCCGCACTGCTCACGACAGTGCACGACTATCTCGGTTACGGATATCTCGCGGGGCAGGTAGTCCACGGATTTTCTGGATGCGTAAGGTGCATGGATGACACAACGTATCGTCAGCTAGATAGAGATCCCGGGTCTTTGAAAACCGTGTTCATGGGACATCGAAGGTGGCTTCGCGACGATGACTCGTGGAGGAAACGCAAGGATCTGTTCGATGGTGAAACCGAACCCCGAAAACGCCCGTGTACGAGGAGCGGCGAGGAAATAGACAAGCTGTTGAAAAATTGGAAAGACTGCCCACTGCCGGGAAAGAAGCAAAAGGCGCCAGAGCCGGGAAAGAAGCGAAAGGCGCCAGAGCCGCTGCTGAAGGTATGGAAAACGAGGTCTGTTTTCTGGGACTTGTCGTACTGGAAGATCCACCGTGTGCCTCACAGCCTTGATGTCATGCATATCACGAAGAACGTGTGCGAGAGTCTGCTTGGTACCCTGCTCAACATGCCAGAGAGGACCAAAGATGGGCCGAAAGCAAGGGCAGACTTGAAATCAATGGGCATCAGGCAGGAGCTTCACGCTAATGATGATGATGATGATGATGATGATGATGATGATGAGGCGAAGCAGGACACAGAAAGTCGTCGCAAAGGCAAAAAGGCCAAGAAGACCGGAAATGACTACCCTCCCGCGTGCTTCACTCTATGTCAGGAGGAGATCGAGCAGTTTTTCACCTGCCTCCTAGGAGTAAAACTTCCTTACGGTTACGCGGGGAAGATAAGCAGATACCTAGAGCGAAGCAGAAGTTCAGTGGGATGAAGTCTCACGACTGTCACGTGCTGATGACGCAGATACTTCCAGTTGCAATCCGTGGGATCATGGACGCGCACGTCCGTGAAACGCTATTTGGCCTATGCAACTTTTTCGACGTCCACCCGCCGCCACCGCCGACCCCCCGCACCCCTCCCCTACTCAACCGCCGCCGCCGACCGCCCCGCACCCCCCGCACCCTCCCCCGCTCCACCGGCATTACTGTTTGATGATATTTTAAAAAAAAATTATTACTGTCTTATAAAAAATATTACTGTTATGATTTAAACAAGTTTGAACATATTTAAAAACAAATAAGTATCAAACAACATTTTAAATGAAAAAAAAATGTGGAGCCTGGGAATCGAACCCAGGACCTCTTGGTGTGAGAACTGGCTGCTGACCAGTCGAGCTAGTAGAGGGAGCTTGATGTGGATTAGGTCAGGTGGAATATAACCTGTTGGCTCGAGCAGGAATTTTTTTTACTAATGGCGCACCAGGGTGAGGTGCGCCATTAGTGTGGATGTACTTATGGCGCACCGAGGGGTGGTGCGCCATTAGTATTGTGCCGCCCCCATCCATAGTTCCTCCCCGGCGGCCCACCTCTCTCCCTCGCCCTCGATCCCCTTCCCCGACGCCGCTGCCCCGCCGCCTCGACGCCGCCCCGGTGCCGCTGCCCCGCCGCCTCGACGTCGCCCCAACGCCGCGACGCCGCCCCGTCGTCCTCGTCCTCGTCCCATCGTCCTCGTCCCGCCGCCGCCGTCCCCATCATCCTCGTCCCGACGCTGCCGCCCCGCCGCCTGTCTCTCCGTCGCGCCCTCGGCCTGCCCGGCGCTCGGCGCCAGCCGCGCCACCGCCCCCCGATCTGCCCGGCCCGCGCTCCTCCCCGTCCACTGGTACTGCCGCTTCCCTCTGTGGTTCTTCCGCTGTGCGAGCAGAAAGGACGCCGTTGTATGCTAGTAGTATTTCTCTGTTCATCATGCTCTTGTATGCCATTGCTGCTGCTCTGTGATGCCATACCCCCAAACAAATTGTTGCTTTAGAGCCTCTGAGATGCCAGGACCGCATGGCCTGACCTAAGAATTTCTGAAGGTGCATGAATTTCAGTGGCCCCATACAGATCATTGTAACGAAAATATCACAATTCTTCACTGCCATCAGTCCATAGTCTAACAAACAAGGATTTGTAGTGCAGATGTTAGGGAACAAGCATGTACACAACTTTACTTAAATAGCATTGCAATAACATGTAAATTGTGAAAAAATAATTATGTGGTCATGGCATCTTACAGACTTTGGAGCAAAAATTCTGTTTGCGTGTATGGTACATCAGTTCTTCCCAGATGATTTTAGAAACTGCCTACCTTGTATATCAGTTTCCATTATCCTTCAATTACTGGTGCTATTTTTTATACAATTCGCTGCATGCCATTATTCTAGAGCACCTTTCCAGCACGAACACATAATTAATTCATGGACTGAACTCTTGTAATGAGCATCATTCAGTGGTGTTGTCTACATATCTCAGAAAACTGCCTCACTTCTACTGTTGCAGAATAGAAAGAGGGAACCAAGAAACTGCCTAGCTCATATATCAGTTTTCATTATCCTTCAATTACTGGTGATTTTTGTTTCATGCAATTTGCTCCTTGCCATTATCCTAGAGCACCTTTCCTGCATGCTGAATACAGAGTTTTTTTTGAAAGACGATGCAGATGTCAAACCTAATGTTCAGTACTCTGTTCTTGAACATTTTGAGAAACTGAAATGCTACCCCTTTTCCTTGTTAGTGTTTAAAACTTCAGATGGAGGCTTTTTTTGCCTTGTCCACCCGAGAGGCCCTTGAGTTTGCTGGAATGTCGATTAATTTCCGTTCCATCAAATTCGGGTACTCCATATGTCCTATTTTCAGCAAAGGTCAAGCTGAAATTTTCCGTGAATTTTAGCATGACTTTGCTAAAAATAGGACATATGGGGGTACTTGTGACTAATGATGAAAGCTTAGGCTTTTAGGGTGCCTCGGCGTCGAAAAACCCTCAATGATAAAAGCTTAGCTTTTAGGATGCCTCGGTGTCGACAAACCCTAAACAATAACCAACTTTTTGACCAAACTTTGTTCCTATTTAGAGAGAAACATGGCCAACGACGATGAGGCCGGGGGTTCGGGCGGCAAGGCATTCTGGGAGCTGTCCCAGGAGATGGAGGACCAACCTCAGTTGTATGAGGACGCCGCCTTCCCCACCGATCCTGAGACCACTGATGGTACCGCCGAGGATGACCCCACTGATGCCACCACTGATGGTGCCGCCGAGGATGCCACCACTGATGATGGCGGCGCACGCACAGATGGCAGCCAACCGAAGAGGCAACGGAAGGACCGGCGTCCGATCGTGCTCCTCACCCTCAAGGAGGAAGTTACTGAAGTGGACTCCAACGGGAATCCAACGGCGCCCGAACGAATAGTCAAGGGGTACTCGCTTCAGCTCGGGTGCATTCTCTGGAACACCGTCTCGATCAACACCGAGAACCTGAGGCATCCTGACCGAGGGAATTTGCGCAACCTCCTCTTCACGAAGCTGCACGAACGATACAAGTTCCCCGCTGAATTTGCAAACACAAGCCTCAAAGGGAATAAAGTGAACAATGCTGCCCTCACGAAGATGAGCAAGGCCCTGTCTACTTGGAAAAGCAATGTGAAGGGAATGATCGAGAAAGGTGAGAGTTATCAGAAGATCAAGGAGAAAAATCCTTCGATCACCGAAGATGACTACAACGACTTCAAGATCAATTGCTCGAGCACCGCAAACTCCCAATCAAGTGAGTGGGGGAAACAAATGCGGGAGCTGAACATAGGGGAACACACACTCGGTCCCGGCGGTTACAGAGTGGCGGAGCCTATATGGGACAAGGAGGAGGCGGACCGTGCCGAGCAAGGCCTACCGCCCCTCTTCGATAAATACGGTGACAAGCAGACCAGGAACTTTGTCAGGGCCCGGTACAAGAAGGACCCGAAAACAAAGGAGCTTACCACGAATCCGAAGACCAGGAAGCTTGAGCTTGTTCTGGTAAGGAATACACCCCCGCGTAATTAGCTCCATATGGTTGCATTCTAATTAATGAAGCCAAATTTTTAAATGGTTCACATTCCTTCCGCAGGCGACTGAAAGCAGTAGCGCGGGGTCGACTAAGAGCAACCCTTGGGACACCACTCTAAATAGGGTGTTGAATGTAATGAAGAACAAGGATAAGCTCAGTAAGCCGACGTCAGCTGGTCGTGTGGCCGGCAAAGGCTTGTCGACAAAATGGGGGTCATACTATACCGCTGGTGTGCAGAAGGAGAAAAAGACAAGCTCGGAAAGCCAGGCGCGCGAGGTTCAAGAACTCAAGGCACAGGTGGCGCGGATTCCGGAGATTGTCCAAGAGCAAGTGGAACAATGACTCGGAGCGACGATCACCGCCATTGTGCCTACCTTGATCTCGGGGTTGAGTGCGTGGATTGCGGGCGGCCAACAGGGGCCGCCCCCGATTCCTAGCTTCACGGCCAGCAACTCGCATAATGCGATGGCGGGGCCATTGGTGCCTCCGGCGGAGGCGGCATTGGTGTCTCTGACGCCGGCACGGGAGCTTAATGCACCCGGGTGTACGCCGGCCATCACCTCTACAGCAAGCGACCCCTCCGTCAACTGCACGCCCGCCGTTGGCGGTGCCTCGACAGTAGCCGAGCTCGACGCCATCATCACGGTAACTAATTAAGCCTCTCTCGGCCGAGGACTTCATCTCTTTGCCTTTGACTGGGCATCCCTGACGCCCTACATGTTTTCACAGGGCGCCGCCGATGTTCCGTGCACTCTCCTCCACTTCGTGAACAACGAGTTGGTCGATGTCGCCAAGGGCAAAATCGTTCAACCGGGCAACCCCTTGTTCCACGGTACCCAGATGCCACCCAACTTGTTTAGGGTTCAACTGGTTCGGGTGCTGCCAGGCTGCGATGAGTTGTTACCTCCGATTCGACCTGTCGGGGCCGACGATGATGACGTGATGACCCTCAGCGCCTGCCTGAGCTGGCCCCTGCTTTAGCCGAAGAGCCAGATTCGTTTGGGAGCGGGGGACACCACCCCAAAGACAACACCGCCAGTCGTGCCGGCGCCAAGTCGGCCCCATGGCAAGACCGCCGCAACGGTGCCGGACATCCCTATGCCACTGGATCCAAACATGCATATGGCACAGGATCAGAACGAAGACGACGACGATACATTTGGCAACGTCGATCAGTGCTTTGCCGATCATGGGTACGATGGCGACTTCATGGGGCCTCCTTCTCAAGAACCCAACCCAACAAAAGACGTGTGCGATCTAGCTGGTACCGCGGAGAAGCCAAGTTGCAACAGGCGCCGTCTGGCGTTCAGCTCTCAGGAGACGCCTCCAGCTGCCGACTTCACCGAGCCTCAGATAGGCGAGGTGCAAAATATTATCAGCCCCAACACACTCAAGAAGGCGGTCTGTGAGCAGAACTCAGTCCCATTACAGGAGAAGAAGAAGGCACGCAAAAGAAAGACTAAGAAGGGTGCGAGCCAGCCGGCACCGAGTATGATCCGTGCTCAGGACGGGCCACCTTCACCTAAGGATATCTCGAGGAGGGTGCATGTGGCGGGTAGGGCGATGCTACCGACAAATATGCTCAATGCTGCAACCGGTGCTATGCGGAGTCTGCATGACAGTGTTCTTTCTTTGGAGAAGCGGCGTCTCAGAGAGAAGGATGTGGCATACCCGGTTTTCGCGGCCAAGGTGCCAGAGGGCAAGGGCTTTGTGGATAACTCCATCGGGCGTACGATCGTCCTGCGTTTGATGACATCCATGCTATGTTGAACCTTCATCCGCTGCACTACACCTTCGTTCGGCTATTTTCGCTGAGTATGGAGATGCGGATCATTCGCGACAAGACCCCGGACATCGTGATAGTCGACCCCTTCTACATGCGTGCCAAGATCTTGGGCAGCGCTGGGGACCGGCAAGTCGCAAGTTCTTACCTCGAAGGCGTCATTCTGGAAAACCAAGATAGGGATAACTTCCTCGTGCCTTACTTTCCCGAGTAAGTCCTCCCCTCAACCGGCCCGTAACATATGAATTCTTAGATTTCGATCATTTTTCTTTTAACATTCCGTGTTTTCTGCAGTGACACACATTGCACGCTCATCCTCCTAAGCCCCAAATATTCCATGGCCACGTATTTCGACCCGGACCGTCAGTCGAACGTAGACTACACAAATGTCAAGAAGGTTCTTGATGATGTTCTCCCCGGCTACGCCAAATCTGGAGGCACCTTCACCAAGCCTATTTGTAAGTACGGCAAGCACGTGTTCTCCCACAATACGACGTTCTGCTGCGTCAAGCAGCCGCCTGGCGGTCAGAAGGGTGCCTACTACGCCATCCATCACATGTGGGCGATCGTACGGGACCATCATCAACTTCTGCTACCGAGTAAACTCAAAGATTGGGCAAAGAGCGTGTCAGCAATCCAGGACGCGGACCTCCGACAAGAATTCTTTCGCATCCAGTCGGGGTTTGCGGAAATCATCCATCAAGATGTCCTTTGTACCTCGGGGCAGTTCTACCTCAACAATCAACCGTCCAACAGTGACATCGACACAATGCTACAAATGCAGGCTGACAACGACCGTTATTTCATGACTCCCACGATAGACGGCGGCTTCATCCACGCTCCGGTCCCTTGAGTCGAGTCGAAAGCAGTGATGCTGTGTCTAGTTCTGAAACATTGATTGGCTCATGTTGTAATTAAACTTTAATGAACTTGTAGTATGTCTCTTTGGTTTCGAGAGTCATTCAACTTAGATGTAATCGATGCTATTAATGTCTTGCTTTTCTCTTCCGATTGTTCTGTTGCATACTTATATATTGCTTATGTATTGTCTGTGAATTGGTACTAACGTTTTGTTTGGCTAGTGCATAGCGATGCCGACATATGTCGTGTACAAGGGTAAGGTTCCCGGAGTCTACGACGACTGGGAGGAGTGTCGGAGACAGGTTCACCGATTCAGCGGTAACAATTACAAAGGGTACACCACTAGGGCCGAGGCCGAATCTAGATACGCCCGCTATCTAGCGGGAGAGGGGAGGGAGCGTTGGAGGAACCGGATGAAGACGAGTTTCATCGTGATGATGCTCATCGTGATGACCGCAGCTCTCTTCTATGTGATGGTAGTTTAGATGATCGATATCGACTTGTAATGTGAAGACAAACTCGCTACTCGCGGTCTCGAGACTTGTAATATAATGTTGTATCTTTGTTCGGTCTTTTCAATTAGGAGACTAATATGATGAATTGTATTCGGAGACTAATATGATGAATTGTATTCAAAGACTAATCTTCTATTGTATTCGATGAATCTGTTGTTGATGTGTGTTGTCTATATTTTGTCCAATTATACATTTTGTAACCTGTGCAAAAAACAGAAAAAAAATAAAAAAAACCTAATATTCATACTAATGGCGCATCACATCACAGTGCGCCATTAGTATGACAAAGTATACTAATGGCGCATCACTAAACAGTGCGCCATTAGTATGCCGAGGTTACTAATGGCGCATCTCGTCGCTGTGCGCCATTAGTATGCCAGAGCACCTGAGTATACATGGCCCCTGGGAGGCATACTAATGGCGCACTTCTGTATAGACTAATGGCGCATTAGAGGTGCGCCATTAGTATACCAGATACTAATGGCGCACCAGTGGTGCGCCATTAGTAAAATATACTAATGGCGTGGCACTAATGGCGCACCACTAATGCGCCATTAATGGCCAAATTAGGTGCGCCATTAGTAGGCCTTTTCCTAGTAGTGTCATGATAAATTTAAGTTCAATTAATCATATTACTTAAGAACTCCCACTTAGACAGACATCTCTCTAGTCATCTAAGTGATTACGTGATCCAAATCAACTAAACCATGACCGATCATCACGTGAGATGGAGTAGTTTTCAATGGTGAACATCACTATGTTGATCATATCTACTATATGATTCACGCTCGACCTTTCAGTCTCCGTGTTCCGAGGCCATATCTGCATATGCTAGGCTCGTCAAGTTTAACCTGAGTATTCCGCGTGTGCAAAACTGGCTTGCACCCGTTGTAGATGGACGTAGAGCTTATCACACCCGATCATCACGTGGTGTCTGGGCACGACGAACTTTGGCAACGGTGCATACTCAGGGAGAACACTTCTTGATAATTTTAGTGAGAGATCATCTTAAAATGCTACCGTCAATCAAAGCAAGATAAGATGCATAAAGGATAAACATCATATGCAATCAATATAAGTGATATGATATGGCCATCATCATCTTGTGCTTGTGATCTCCATCTCCGAAGCACCGTTATCATCACCGTCGTGATCACCATCGTCACCGGCGTGACACCTTAATCTCCATCGTAGCATCGTTGTCGTTTACGCCATCTATTGCTTCTACGACTATCGCTACCGCTTAGTGATAAAGTAAAGCAATTACAGGGCGTTTGTATTTCATACAATAAAGCGACAACCATATGGCTCCTGCCAGTTGCCGATAACTTCAGTTACAAAACATGATCATCTCATACAATAAAATATAGCATCATGTCTTAGCCATATCACATCACAACATGCCCTGCAAAAACAAGTTAGACGTCCTCTACTTTGTTGTTGCAAGTTTTACGTGGCTGCTACGGGCTGAGCAAGAACCGTTCTTACCTACGCATCAAAACCACAATGATAGTTCGTCAAGTTGGTGCTGTTTTAACCTTCGCAAGGACCGGGCGTAGCCACACTCGGTTCAACTAAAGTTGGAGAAACTGACACCCGCCAGCCACCTGTGTGCAAAGCACGTTGGTAGAACCAGTCTCGCGTAAGCGTACGCGTAATGCCGGTCCGGGCCGCTTCATCCAACAATACCGCCGAACCAAAGTATGACATGCTAGTAAGCAGTATGACTTGTATCGCCCACAACTCACTTGTGTTCTACTTGTGCATATAACATCAACGCATAAAACCTAGGCTCGGATGCCACTGTTGGGGAACGTAGTAATTTCAAAAAAAATCCTACGCACACGCAAGATCATGGTGATGGCATAGCAACGAGAGGGGAGAGTGTTCGTCCACGTACCCTCGTAGACCGTAAGCGGAAGTGTTAGCACAACGCGGTTGATGTAGTCGTACGTCTTCACGATCCGACCGATCCAAGCACCGAACGTACGGGGCCTCCGAGTTCAGCACACGTTCAGCTCGATGACGATCTTCGGTCTCCGATCCAGCCGAGCTCCAGAGATGAGTTTCGTCAGCACGACGGCGTGGTGACGATGATGATGTTCTACCGGCGCAGGGCTTCGCTTAAACTCCGCGACGATATGACCGAGGTGGAATATGGTGGAGGGGGGCACCGCACACGGCTAAGGAACGATTCGTAGATCAACTTGTGTGTCTATGGGGTGCCCCCCCGCCCCCGTATATAAAGGAGCCAGGGGGGAGGAGGCGGCCGGCCAAGGAGGGCACGCCAAGGGGGGAGTCCTACTCCCACCGGGAGTAGGACTCCCTTCTTTCCATGTAGGAGTAGGAGAAGGGGGGAAAGAGGAGGAAGAGGGGAAGGAAAGGGGGGGCGCCGCCCCCCTTCCCTTGTCCTATTCGGACTAGGAGGGGGAGGGGCGCGCGGCCCCCTCCTGGCTCCTTCCCTCTTCTCCCTCATGGCCCATGAAGGCCCAGTAACCCCCCGGGGGGTTCCGGTAACCTCCTGGTACTCCGGTAAAATGCCGATTTCACCCGGAACGATTCCAATGTCCAAATATAGGCTTCCAATATATTGATCTTTATGTCTCGACCATTTCGAGACTCCTCGTCATGTCCGTGATCACATCCAGGACTCCGAACAAACTTCGGTACATCAAAACTTATAAACTCATAATAAAACTGTCATCGTAACGTTAAGCGTGCGGACCCTACGGGTTCGAGAACTATGTAGACATGACCTAGAACCATTCTCAGTCTATAACCAATAGCGGGACCTGGATGCCCATATTGGTTCCTATATATTCTACGAAGATCTTTATCGGTCAAACCGCATAACAACATACGTTGTTCCCTTTGTCATCGGTATGGTACTTGCCCGAGATTTGATCGTCAGTATCCAATACCTAGTTCAATCTCGTTACTGGCAAGTCTCTTTACTCGTTCCGTAATACATCATCTCATAACTAACTCATTAGTAACAATGCTTGCAAGGCTTAGGTGATGAGTATTACCGAGAGGGCCCAGAGATACCTCTCCGACAATCGGAGTGACAAAACCTAATCTCAAATTATGCCAACCCAACATGTACCTTCGGAGACACCTGTAGAGCACCTTTATAATCACCCAGTTACGTTGTGACGTTTGGTAGCACACAAAGTGTTCCTCCGGTAAACGGGAGTTGCACAATTCTCATAGTTACAGGAACTTGTATAAGTCATGAAGAAAGCAATAGCAGTATACTAAACGATCAAGTGCTAGGCTAACGGAATGGGTCATGTCAATCACATCATTCTCCTAATGATGTGATCCCATTAATCAAATGACAACACATGTCTATGGTTAGGAAACATAACCATCTTTGATTAATGAGCTAGTCAAGTAGAAGCATACTAGTGACTATATGTTTGTCTATGTATTCACACATGTATCATGTTTCCGGTTAATACAATTCTAGCATGAATAATAAACATTTATCATGATATGAGGAAATAAATAATAACTTTATTATTGCCTCTAGGGCATATTTCCTTCAATAACTATCCCTGAACATGCAACAAAGAGTCACTCCAATGTCACTAATAGCGGAGAACAAACGAAGAGATTATTGTAGGGTACGAAAACCACCTCAAAGTTATCCTTTCTGATCGATCTATTCAAGAGTCCGTAGTAAAATAACACGAAGCTATCCTTTCCATTCAATCTATCCTAGAGTTCGTACTAGAATAACACCTTAAGACACAAATCAACCAAAACCCTAATGTCACCTAGATACTCCAATGCACCTCAAGTATCCGTGGGTATGATTATACGATATGCATCACACAATCTCAGATTCATCTATTCAACCAACACAAAGTACTTCAAAGAGTGCCCCAAAGTTTCTACCAGAGAGTCAAGATGAAAACGTGTGCCAACCCCTATGCATAAGTTCATTGAACCCGCAAGTTGATCAATCAAGTAGATCACATGAATATCCCATTGTCACCACAGATAAGCACGGCAAGACATACATCAAGTGTTCTCAAATCCTTAAAGACTCAATCCGACAAGACAACTTCAAGGGGAAAACTCAATTCATCACAAGAGAGTAGAGGGGGAGAAACATCATAAGATCCAACTATAATAGCAAAGCTCGCGATACATCAAGATCGTACCACCTCAAGAACATGAGAGAGAGGGAGATCAAACACATAGCTACTGGTACATAATCTCATCCCCGAGGGTGAACTACTCCCTCCTTGTCATGGAGAGCGCCGAGATGATGAACATGGCCACCGGTGAGGGATCCCCCCTCCGGCAGGGTGCCGGAACAGGGTCCCGAGAGGTTTTTGGTGGCTAAAGAGGCTTGCGGCGACGGAACTCCCGATCTATTCTGCTCCCGAGAGGTTTTAGGGTATATGAACATATATAGGCGAAAGAAGTCGGTCAGGGGAGCCACGAGGGTGGGGGGCGCGCCCATGGGGGTAGGGCATGCCTCCCTGCCTCGTGGCCACCTCGAAGCTTCCCTGACGTCTACTCCAAGTCTCCTGGATTGCTTCCGTTCCAAAAATAACTCTCCCAAAGGTTTCATTCTGTTCGGACTCCGTTTGATATTCCTTTTCTTCGAAACAATGAAATACGCAAGAAAACAACAATTTGGGTTGGGCCTCCGGTTAATAGGTTAGTCCCAAAAAATGATATAAAAGTGTAAAGTAAAGCCCATAAACATCCAAAACAAGTAATATAATAGCATGGAACAATCAAAAATTATAGATACGTTGGAGACGTATCAAGCATCCCCAAGCTTAATTCCTGCTCGTCCTCGAGTAGGTAAATGATAAAAACAGAATTTTTGATGTGGAATGCTACCTAGCATATTTCTCAATGTAATTTTCTTTATTGTGGCATGAATGTTCATATCCAAATGATTCAAAATAAAAGTTCATCTTGACATAACAAATAGTAATACTTCAAGCATACTAACAAAGCAATCATGTCTTCTCAAAATAACATGGCTAAAGAAAGTTCATCCCTACAAAATCATATAGTTAGGCTATGTTTCATTTTCATCACACAAAATACTCCCATCATGCACAACCCCGGTTTCAGCCAAGCAATTGGTTCATACTTTTTAACGCGCTTCAGCTTTTTTCAACTCTCACGCAATACATAAGCGTGAGCCATGGATATAGCACTATGGGTGGAATAGAATATGATGATGGAGGTTATGTGGAGAAGACAAAAAAAGAGAAAATCTCATATTGACGAGGCTAATCAACGAGCTATGGAGATGCCCATCAATTGATGTCAACATGAGGAGTAGGGATTGCCATGCAACGGATGCACTAGAGCTATAAATGTATGAAAGCTCAACAAAAGAAACTAAGTGGGTGTGCATCCAACTTGCTTGCTCACGAAGACCTAGGGCATTTTGAGGAAGCCCATCATTGGAATATACAAGCCAAGTTCCATAATGAAAAATTCCCACTAGTATATGAAAGTGACAGCATAAGAGACTCTCTATCATGAAGAACATGGTGCTACTTTGAAACACAAGTGTGGAAAAGGATAGTAACATTGTCCCCCTTTTTTGGGGGCCTTTCCTTTTGGGGGGGGGGCTTTTTTTGCATTTCTTCCTTTTTTAAGGGACAATGCTCTAATAATGATGATTATCACACTTCTATTTATTTACAACTCATGAATTACAACTCGATACTAGAACAAAATATGACTCTATATGAATGCCTCCGGCGATGTACCGGGATATGCAATGAATCAAGAGTGATATGTATGATTAAGAAGGTGGCTTTTCCACAAATACGATGTCAACTACATGATCATGCAAAAGCAATATGACAATGATGAAACATGTCATTATGAACGAAACGGTGGAAAGTTGCATTGGCAATATATCTCGGAATGGCTATGAAAATGCCATAATAGGTAGGTATGGTGGCTGTTTTGAGGAAGATAGAAGGAGGTTTATGTGTGATAGAGCGTATCGTATCACGAGATTTGGGTGCACCGACGAAGTTTGCACCAACTCTCAAGATGAGAAAGGGCAATGCACGGTACCGAAGAGGCTAGCAATGATGGAAAGGTAAGAGTGCGTATACACATTAGTCATAAAGAACTCATATACTTATTGCAAAAGTTTTATTAGCCCTCGAAGCAAAGTACTACTACGATGCTCCTAGGAGAAGCGTTGGCAGGAGTTAACCATCGTGCGATCCCGACCTCCACACATAAGGAAGGCAATCAAAAGAGCACCCCATGCAACAAATTTGTTACACAACTTTTACCATACGTGCATGCTACAGGACTTGCCAACTTCAACACAAGTATTTCTCAATTTCATAATTACCCAACTAGCATGACTCTAATATTACCACCATTACATCTCAAAACAATTATCAAGCATCAAATTGATCATAGCATCCAATTCACTTTTTATGATAGTTTTTATTCAAATTACCATGCTGTTTAAGACTCTCAAAATAATATAAGTGAAGCATGAGAGTTCATCTATTTCTACAAAATGAAACCACCGTCGTTCTCTAAAAGATATAAGTGAAGCACTAGAGCAAATGACAAACTACTCCAAAAGATATAAGTGAAGATCAATGAGTAGTCGAATAATTATGTAACTATGTGAAGACTCTCTAACATTTAAGAATTTCAGATCTTGGTATTTTATGGAAACAACAAGCAAAGCAAAATGAAGCAAAATGACGCTCCAAGCAAAACACATATCATGTGGTGAATAAAAATATAGCTCCAAGTAAAGTTACCGATGAACGAAGACGAAAGAGGGATGCCTTCCGGGGCATCCCCAAGCTTAGGCTCTTGGTCGTCCTTGAATATTACCTTGGGGTCCTTGGGCATCCCCAAGCTTAGGCTCTTGCCACTCCTTATTCCATAGTCCATCGAATCTTTACCCAAAACTTGAAAAATTCACCAGACAAAACTCAACAGAAAACTCGTAAGCCCCGTTAGTATAAGAAAATAAATCACCACTTAGGTACTGTTGTAAACTCATTCTAAATTCATATTGATGTAATATCTACTGTATTCCAACTTCTCTATGGTTCATATCCTTCGATACTACTCATAGATTCATCAAAATAAGCAAACAACACATAGAACAGAATATGTCAAAAACAGAACAGTCTATAGTAATATGTAACTATCGAATACTTCTGTAACTCCAAAAATTCTACCAAATTAGTAAAACCTGAGAAATTTGTGTACCAATCCATATCAAAAAGAATCAGATCAAAATAACGTTTCTGTGAATTATCAAAACTAATTTACTGGGTGCAAAAGTTTCTGATTTTCAGCAGGATCAACACAACTATCACCGTAAGCTATCCTGAAGGTCTTACTTGGCACTTTATTGAAACAAAAGCTATAACACATGATTACTACAGCAGCATAATCATGTGGACACACAAAAACAGTAAGGGTAAATATTGGGTTGTCTCCCAACAAACGCTTTTATTTAATGCCTTTCTAGCTAGACATGATGATGACAATGATGCTCACATAAAAGATAAGAATTGAAACATAACGGGAGCATCATGAAGCATATGACTAGCACATTTAAGCCTAACACACTTCCTATGCATAGGGATTTTGTGAGCAAACAACTTATGGGAACAATAATCAACTAGCATAGGAAGGTAAAACAAGCATAGCTTCAAGATTTTCAACACATAGAGAGGAGACTTGATATTATTGCAATTCCTACAAGCATATGTTCCTCCTTCATAATAATTTTCAGTAGCATCATGAATGAATTCAACAATATAACTAGCACCTAAAGCATTCTTTTCATGATCTATTTGCATAGAAATTTTACTACTCTCCACATAAGCAAATTTCTTCTCATTCGGAATAGTGGGAGTATCATAAGAGACTTGAATACTATAAATTGTTTCCACATTAAAAGAGTAATGTTCAGAAAAAGGGTAATCATAATCATGACAAGTTTTATAAATATAATCATCACTACTTTTTATAGCATAAGTTTCATCACAATAATCATCATAAGTAGCAACTTTGTTCTCATCATATTCAATTGAAACCTCTTCCAAAATAGTGGATTCATCACTAAATAAAGTCATGACCTCTCCAAATCCACTTTCATAGATATTATGAGATTCAACACCCTCCAAAATAGTGGGATCATTACTTCCTAAATTTGACACTCTTCCAAACCCACTTTCATCAATATAACAGTCATAAATAGGAGGCATGCTATCACCATAATAAATTTGATCATCAAAACTTGGGAGGCTAAAAATATCATCTTCATTAAACATAGCATCCCCAAGCTTAGTACAAACATCAATTGCAGCAAATATATTCTCAGACATGTCATTCTCATCAAACATAGCATCCCCAAGCTTGGGCCTTTTTATATCATAAGCATAATCACTCTCATCATTAATAGTATGGATAGCACCAATAGTATAGCAATTATCATCATCACAATGAGTAATAGGAGAAACATCATTTGGGAGGGATACCTTTCTACCTTTTCTTCTCCGTATTTTCTTTTTCTTCTTCACATCATGTGTGGGTTTAACCCTCTTTTTTGAGCTCCTTATTAATGAGATTGGTTGAATAGAAAGCTCCTCCTCGTTACCTGATTCATCAAAAGAAATAATAGGAGGATATTGGGAAGTCTCTTCCCTTTCATTAGTATTCTCTTCATCTTCTATTTGCTTTCTTTTCTTTATGTAATTGGCAATATAAGGATTTTCAATGCAATTCACTGCACAATACATATAAATTTCCTCTAGATCAATATCAAGAAATTTCTTAAGGTTATATATTCTGGAATATGCTTAGTTGCATGTTTCATTTCTTCATAACCCAAAAGCAAATTATGATGTGCAAGGGAAATCAAGTCATCATAATTTTTGGACACGATTCGATCATGAAACAATTTGCATCCGAGATTTAAATGACCATGTTTATTGCAAAGTTCATAAGTACGGTAAAGAAATGTTAAATTTTCAGCACTCACATCTAGCCTTTCTTGCAACCATTTAGTTTCTAAATACTTATGCCTCTTGCAAAATCTATCTTCCCTATTTGGTGTGTACTTGCAAACTCTATGCACTCTACAAAAATTGACATGCTTATAAGAGACATTTTCATCATGACTAGTGCAATCATCATTAGTACTATAGATATTCAAAGAATTCATACTAACAACATTGCAATCATGTTCATCATTCAAAAATTTAGTGCCAAACATTTTATAGACTTCTTCTTCTAGCACTTGAGCACATTTTTCCTTTCCATCATTCTCACGAAAGATATTAAAAAGATGAAGCGTATGAGACAAACTCAATTCCATTTTTTGTAGTTTTCTTTTGTAAACTAAACTAGTGATAAAACAAGAAATAAAAAGTTTCGATTGCAAGATCTAAAGATATACCTTCAAGCACTCACCTCCCCGGCAACGGCGCCAGAAAAGAGCTTGATGTCTACTACACAACTTCTTCTTATAGACGTTGTTGGGCCTCCAAGTGCAGAGGTTTGTAGGACAGTAGCAAATTTCCCTCAAGTGGATGACCTAAGGTTTATCAATCCGTGGGAGGCGTAGGATGAAGATAGTCTCTCTCAAACAACCCCGCAACCAAATACCAAAGAGTCTCTTGTGTCCCCAACACACCCAATACAATGGTAAATTGTATAGATGCACTAGTTCGGCGAAGAGATGGTGATACAAGTGCAATATGGATGGTAGATATAGGTTTTTGTAATCTGAAATTATAAAAACAGCAAGGTAGATAATGATAAAAGTGAGCATAAACAGTATTGCAATGCTAGGAAACAAGGCTTAAGGTTCATACTTTCACTAGTGCAAGTTCTCTCAACAATAATAACATAATCGGATCATATAACTATCCTTGAACATGCAACAAAGAGTCACTCCAAAGTCACTAATAGCGGAGAACAAACGAAGAGATTATTGTAGGGTACGAAACCACCTCAAAGTTATCCTTTCTGCTCGATCTATTCAAGAGTCCATAGTAAAATAACACGAAGCTATTCTTTCCGTTCAATCTATCCTAGAGTTCGTACTAGAATAACACCTTAAGACACAAATCAACCAAAACCCTAATGTCACCTAGATACTCCAATGCACCTCAAGTATCCGTGGGTATGATTATATGATATGCATCACACAATCTCAGATTCATCTATTCAACCAACACAAAGTACTTCAAAGAGTGCCCCAAAGTTTCTACCGGAGAGTCAAGACGAAAACGTGTGCCAACCCCTATGCATAAGTTCACAAGTTCAAAAAGTCTTCGAGACACTGAAATAGGCAAGAAAACAGCAATATGGGCTGGGCCTCCGGTTAATAGGTTAGTCCCAAAAATAATATAAAAGTGTATAATAAAGCCCATAATCATCCAAAACAGGTAATATAATAGCATGAATGCTTCATAAATTATAGATACATTGGAGACGTATCCGGGCGCGCCTCCCTGCCTCGTGGACACCTCGAAGCTTCCCTGATGTCTACTACAAGTCTCCCGCATTGCTTCCGTTCCAAAAATAAATCTCCCGAAGGTTTCATTCCGTTTGGACTCCGTTTGATATTACTTTTCTTCGAAACACTGAAATAGGCAAGAAAACAACAATTTGGGCTAGGCCTCCGGTTAGTAGGTTAGTGATACGTCTCCAACGTATCTATATTTTTTGATTGTTCCATGCTATTATATTACCCGTTTTGGATGTTTATGGGCTTTACTTTACACATTTATATCATTTTGGGGACGAACCTATTAACCGGAGGCCCAGCCCGTATTGCTGTTTTTTTGCCTATTTCAGTATTTCGAAGAAAAGGAATATCAAACGGAGTCCAAACGGAATGAAACCTTCGGGAGCGTGATTTTTGGAACGAACGTGATCCAGAGAACTTGGAGTGCAAGTCAAGAAGCAGCCAAGGCGGCCACGAGGGTGGAGGGTGCGCCCACCCCTACAGGGCGCGCCCCCTATCTCGTGGGCCCCTCGGGCGGCCACCGACCTACTTCTTCCTCCTATATATACCCACGTACCCCGAGAACATCCAGGGAGCCAACGAAAACCAAATTCCACTGCCGTAACCTTCTGTATCCGCGAGATCCCATCTTGGAGCCTTTGCCGGCGCTCCGCCGGAGGGGGAATCGACCATGGAGGGCTTCTACATCAACGCCATAGCCCCTCCGATGAGTTGTGAGTAGTTTACCACAGACCTTCGGGTCCATAGTTATTATCTAGATGGATTCTTATCTCTTTTTGGATCTCAATACCATGTTCTCCTCGATCTTCTTGGAGGATCTATTCGATGTAACTCTTTTTGCGGTGTGTTTGTCGAGATCCGATGAATTGTGGGTTTATGATCAAGTTTATCTATGAGAAATATTTGAATCTCCTCTGAATTCTTTTATGTATGATTGAGTTATCTTTGCAAGTCTCTTCGAATTATCAGTTTGGTTTGGCCCACTAGATTGATCTTTCTTGCAATAGAGAAGTGCTTAGCTTTGGGTTCAATCTTGCGGTGTCCTTTCCCAGTGACAGCAGGGGCGGCAAGGCACGTATTGTATTGTTGCCATCGAGGATAAAATGATGGGGTTTATACCATATTGCATGAGTTTATCCCTCTACATCATGTCATCTTTCTTAATGCGTTACTCTGTTCTTATGAACTTAATACTCTAGATGCATGCTGGATAGCGGTCGATGTGTGGAGTAATAGTAGTAGAGAGTAATAGTAGTAGATGCAGGCAGGAGTCGGTCTACTTATCACTTACGTGATGCCTATATACATAATCATACCTAAATAATCTCATAATTATTCGCTATTCTATCAATTGCTCGACAGTAATTTGTTCACCCACCGTAATACTTATGCTATCTTGAGAGAAGCCACTAGTGAAACCTATGGCCCCCGGGTCTATCTTTTATCATATAAGCTTTCAATCTACTTTTATTTGCATCTTTACTTTTCCGATCTATATTATAAAATACCAAAAATATAGTTATATTATCATACTATCTCTATCAGAGCTCACTTTCGCAAGTGGCCGTGAAGGGATTGACCTTTATTGCGTTGGTTGCGAGTTCTTTGTTTGTTTGTGTAGGTGCGTGGGACTTTTGAGGAGCCTCCTACTGGATTGATACCTTGGTTCTCAAAAACTGAGGGGAATATTTATGCTACTATTGCTGCATCACCCTTTCCTCTTCAAGGAAAACCAACGCAGGCTCAAGACGTAGCAGTTAGTCCAAAAATGATATAAAATTGTAAAGTAAAGCCCATAAACATCCAAAACAAGTAATATAATAGCATGGAACAATCAAAAATTATAGATACGTTGGAGACGTATCAGGTGTTACAAGGAAGGGGGTGGTGGGGGGACGTGTGTATTAGTACGTTTTTCCGTATGTACACTGTGTCTCCCGTAGACACGTATAGGACTCCTACGCTACGAGTGGGTGGCCTATCAGGTCAGACTGCAGGTGGATGAAAGTCAATAATTTTTTCTCCGAAAAATCAGGAGACCCCATGTGAGGCAACTATAGGGTTTAAAGGGTGGACTTTGTGGCGGCGCCCATCGATCTCATCGGTGGGGCAACAGAGAGACTGACCAGTGGATGGCGACATCCTCTGGTCGAGGCACAAAACACGGACCTTTGTCGCCTAGGGCAAAATTAGCGAAGGCTTTAGGAAAACCAAAGATATCCGAGGAGGAGGCCACGCCGTTGGTTCTAAATGATCGCGAAGAGGAAGCACATGAGAAGTGGATGCTGGCTGAAAAAGTACTTCATCGCCATACCTTCCACATCCAAACGATCTCGAGTGCCCTTCGTCCTACATGGAGTAATTGCGCGATAACACGTCCGTTGTTGAATTCACTTCTCAGAGAGGCTGAGATCGCATGTGGGAGGAGTCCCCATGGCATGCGAGAAAAAATGCAGTGATTCTCTCTGAATTTGATGATTGCATGAGGCCTTTGGAGTTATGATTTGACAAGCTAGGCTGATCTCTTGGAGAAAGTATGAAAGTTTTCATGCACAGAAATTGGTGCAAGACGTGGTGGCGGCTAGCGAGGCCAATCGGGTGTTGGTCTGGACGCGAGCCACGAAGTTGAAAGCCAGAGAAATGACCAGATTGACGGAAGTGAGCCAGGTTAGAGAGGAGGCCGGCTCCATTCCTGCGTCCGGTCGTGCATGCCAAGGTGTGTCGCGTGGTCGTGATCGTGGAAGAGGTGGCCGGAAATCGAATGAAAATGGGGCCGGAACCCAGATTCCCTGATCAAAGAGAGGGATTATATGGAACGTTAGAGGGTTTGGGCAGCTGGATCGTAGAAATTAGTTGCAGGGATTTATGCACAAGGGAAAACCTGATTTCTTGGCATTACAAGAAACAATCAAAGGATCGTTTTCTAATAGGGTACTTGAAGCGTTGGGAGAGAATACGGAATTTAAATGGGAGTGGGTGCCAGCCCATGTACATCCAGGGGGGATATTACTAGGTGTCAACAATCTTGCTTTGGAACGGTTAGAGTTTGAGAAGGGCGATTTTTTTTGGGGGGGGGGGGGGCAGGTGACACACAGGAGCAACGGCCTTAGGTGGTTTCTCATGGTGTTTCTCAATGAAATTCACGATCTTGTACTTATGTAAATGATGATGTGGACTCGGATGACAACTTCTCATGCTTTTGGTATATGAATCATGAAGCCTTATATTGTTTATATATGTCTCCATGCATGTGTTTTTCTAACACTTTGCTATGTGTTGAAATTTTGTTATTCTCCCTTCTGTAGATGAGGTGGTATGTGGTGTACTCAGGTAGACATCCATGAGTCTATGATTCATGGAAAACATGCCATGAACGTTACAAAGACAGATTGCTACAAAGGGTATGGTACTAGAGAGAAGGCAGAGCATGCTTACTCCACGTATTTGCTCTCAGTAGAGAGAAATCAGATTGGGTGGAGGTGGATGAATAACCTCTTTGTCCTACTTGTGATCTTTCTTAGTTTGATGCTTGTGTGGTCCATGTAACACAAATGGGTCACATTGAGGTTTTAGTGACTATTTGAGACTTGTAATGATGCTTTAGTTAGTTTGATGAAGAAGTTTAGACTTGTTGTGATGCTTTAATTAGTTTGGTGAACACTTGGGACTTGTTATGGTGCTTTAGCTAATTTGATGAAGAACATTGAACTTGTTTCTTGTGCATTGCCATGTTGTGGTACTGTCTGCGGACAAATTTTTACTATTTGTATGTCTTTTGTTGCAGGGTTGATGCAAAAACAAATAAAACAGAACATGACTTCATCTTTGTCGAGTACACCACTCGATAAAACGTAATTGCCAAGAGCAAAGCTCGGCGAAGAAGCCACGTGTCCTTCTCTGGTAGCGTGGTCCGAACTTTCCCGTGTGTAAGGACATGGCTCTCGGCAAACATGGCAGCTGGGGCTTGCCTGGGCACGGTATCACCGAGTGGGCCCACTCAGCAAAACAATACTCGTCAAAGATAGGGCTTGCCGAGATTTGTTGAGCAAAACTCGGCAAATATTTCAGGCGACGTGCCTCGCTCCTGGGCTTTCAAAATCGCCGAGTACCTGCGTGCAATACTCGGCAAAGTCGTTTGCCATGTGGCAGCCGCCGTCTCCGTACGGTCCGTCAAGTCCCTTATTTTTTTGTCGAGTCCCTGTTCAGTGCTTGATGAAGTCTTTGCCGAGTATCCTTAGCCAAGAACTATACTCGGCAAACAGTATGCCGAGTGTAAAACAACTTTCAGTGAGTTTCTACAGTTCTCGGCAAACTCGGAAATTCCAGTAGTGATGCTACGCCGAATGCGGTGGACAGAGTCAGGCACGGTGTCGCGCTGCAGGCCGTGAGGCGGCAAGTCGTACACGAGTGGTAGAGGGATGGGAGAAGGGTGAAGCTTAGAGGTTGGGGAGGAGGAAAATGGAAGTGAGGAAGGGTGGAGGCCAGAGGGAGCTAATTTGCTAGTTTCGGGGATACATGGGACGGTCGCTTGCATCCCTAAACGCAGCAGCGCTACATGTCACCGCCATAGACCTCGTTACAACGTGACACTGTAAGGCCTTGTACAATGCAAGGTGCTTATGGGAGGTGCTTGGAGAAATAAACTAGGTTTTCTTTAAGCACCGGTGACTATTCGTACAGGATAGACGTTTAACTTAAAGAAAGTGGTTTATTTTTCTAGGCACCTCCTTAAGCACCTAGCATTGTACAAGGCCTAAGTACCATGCTCTGCGATTGGGACACTGGTAGGTGTAGTTGGGTTTGGACTGTTGGTCCGGCTGGATCATTTGAAGCACAGCAGTAGATGCTTTGCCTCCAGTTGTTGATACTGTTTGTGTAGGTTGTCCGATGCGTCTCTCTGGTAGCATGAGGTTCTTGTGCTTGGCATGACTTCGCTCAGATTCCTTGCGTTGACAGACGGCACTGAAATGCACAAGCTGAACATGACACGCCTGTTGCTTCCTTCCAGTTTCAGATATGCCAACAGCACTAACAAATTTCAGACACCAGTACATCGCAATGGATTCTGTTCCTTAGATGATGGTATAGTTGAACCAACGGGTCGTTTATTCTAATCAAGCAAATCTATAATCAAACTGCGCTCGCATAAGACTATATTTCAATCTTACCAGTCAGAAAAAATTACAAGATAACCTTTAAATGATAAAGGAAATGGGCTGCTATATTATTTTTTTTCTTTTCTGTAAGGCTCTGTTTGGATCTCAGATAATTCACTGGAAAGAGTTAATTCCTGCAGGAATCGGGAAAATTCCTGTGTTCCTAGCAGGGCCTAAATATGAAAGAAAAACTATCTACTTCTGTATTTCTGATGTATACCCCTAAGGGGGGCGGATACTTGACGTCCACACAGATTATAATCCATCATCCCACCTAGGAAGGTTTGCGGTAGCTTCATTGACCCTTTTTACCAGTGTAACCTGCAAGGAGAATAGACCAGGCAATCACAGAAGGATAGTGGTCAAATTTTGTAGATACAAATACTACCCTGATATTAAAAAGGAATAACGATCCTTGTTAAATTCAACATGATTAATGACTTTTATTGAGAACCAGCATTGTCAAGAAGCAATGATTTCAAAACCATCCATTGACCACTGGATGAAAATGCACACACTTTTTCAGTCCATAGATAACAGTGGTGATGTAAGAAACTTTCATTCAAAGTGTCAGGGACATCATCGCAAGGGTTCACTAATCTTGAAAGAAGCGCTTAAATAGAAAACATCGCAGAGCATTCCAGCTTCCGATCCCAAGCACAGCTGATGTATGCCAAGACTTACCATGCTAGCAATCATATTCATCTCAATTAATCAAATTACGCCAGTTTCAGTGGTCACTTTTAAAAGTTCCAAATCCCAGTCTTGGAAACATTTTCGGCTTGATATAGGGGGAAAAATATGGCTAACACACAGTTACCAACTCACATTAAGCTAATCATCATAGCATATAGTAAAACAGCAGCAGTAAATAAAATTCCTTCACTGTATTAATCTGTTACCTAAACTTATTCAAATCAAATAGAAGATGAATGCAATAATATGAAACTCTACTTGTTTCTTGTAAACGTTGAACACATAAACAATAACTCCGTATCTTAAAAATCATAATAAACTTGTTGCATAATTTTCCAATTTATTCGCTGCTAAACGTACCACGCTTTCTGGCACTCCTGGAGGGGGCAATGTAAGATTTCTTGGCGGTGGCCTATCTTGGTATGATCTCTTGTCGAATCTCCACTCACCAATTTTTCCATATGTCAGTACGCCCTGAAATTGTTTGACAGGATATTGTCAAATACCTTGTGGTATGGCCAGAAGATCGACCGAATAGCCTTATGTTTAGTAACATAATAGAGAGAAAATAACGGGGTCTTTACTTTCTACCCTCAGTCATATTCATTTCATATGAATATGAGATCTATAAAAAAGAATCAGACTTATGAATAGTAGGCCCCAATAAATACCTTGAGTGTATAGTCACATCCATAGGTGAAGTGGATAATAAATGTATTGTCGAGCTTCTTATCAAATGGTGGCTGCATTTTTAAGGGGTGTCAGCAATAGCTCTAATCATGTCAATCAAGCACGTTGCTTTTAGTGCGCAAGTATATTGTCGTCAGAAAATCAGAAACAGCTTCAGCACCTGGATCATGAAATCTTTACGAAGGATATGTTGAACCCCATGCAATGCACTGGCAACAGCATATGCATACCTAGAAGCCAAAGAAAAATAACAAAAAACTGGATTTATAACAAAGTAACAATGAGAAAATGCATTTATCAAATTCACACACAAGAAAAGATAATTCTGACATTTCCAAAACCCATCCAAAAGCCTTATCAGTCTCTTGATCCTCTTTCATTTGTAGTGATACATTCATCCATGTGGGAGCAATCTTCTCAAGCAGTGTCTATCCTTTCCTCATACAACGAGAGATTAAGTTAGATTCAGTAAAATGACTAACCAAAACGGTAACTGAAACACAAGTCATGCAAAACCAAATAAATGGAATGGAGCTTCATTCATCCATGAGACTGCAGTCTTAGAGTGCCAAGTTAACAACAGTGAATTACCTTCTTAATTATTACAGGGGAATTCCCGATAGGGTCAACATTTGTGATTGGACCCCTTTCTTCAGGATAGTATTTCCTGATAATTTTTTCATGTTCGGATGGTGTGATGTAAAAGAAGGGGAATGCTGCTGGATCATTGTCAAAAGCTAAATTTGGTAAAGGTTTCACAAATATATGATCTGGTTCTGCCATCAGTATGTACCTGTGACATTCAAGCAGAACAGAACAGTTATAAACACATGGAGGGAGAGGGAGAGAGAGAGAGAGAGAGAGAGAGAGAGAGAGAGAGAGAAATCCATGTTATGTACTACTTTAGTGATCTAAACGCTCTTATATTTCTTTACAGAGGGAGTAGGCATGAATGTGCCTAAATATCTGTCCCATCTTACATCCAAACACCAGCAACAACTTTTCTTGTTTGGCTTATTTTTGGTTAATCATGGATGTCTGGATGTCAAATCATAAAGTAGCTTGTGGAAGATTAAAAGTTAAAACCATACTGAAAGTATCGAAACCAAAAGGGCATATCAGTCTTTACTTACTCTTCTTCAATCTTTGCCTGCTGCAGCCATTGTACAAATGCCCATGGCCTGTTTAGGACGATATAGCCCTGCAGTGCAGACAGTATCATAATCAAACCTACGGAGCATTTCAAAACTGATGTTGCTTCCCCCAGTAACTGTAACTGGGTGTACATGAACGAAGGAAATAAAGTTCAAACTGACAGGGCAAATACAGTGCTAAGGGAAGGCAAGAAAGCAGGACATGGTCAGAGAGAGAGAGAGAGAGCGGGTGGCGAGTTACGGTATAAAGGGATTCTCAAGTGCAGACAAAATTCGACATGCGAAATTCATGACCTTTAACAGCAACCTAACAGAGACTAGTTAAAGAAATACTAATAATCACTTGATTTTTGCAGCTGCAAGTCGGAAGCGAAGCACCGATTTTCGTTTTATCTCGTCGTCTTAAAATCCCAAAGACATTGCCCGTCTGCAAACGTAGCCCCCACAACGCCCCACGTTGCACAACAAACAGACAGACAGACAAACAAACAAACAAACAAACCGAAACAGAGAGCGAGGAGGAGACCAAAAAAAGAGTCAGTCGTGGCGTACTTACACGGTCCTTGCCGGCGGGGAGGGGGTTGACGACGAATGTGGGGATCTCGTCCATGAGGCCGTCGGGCTTCCCCGAGTGCAGCACGCGGGTGAAGCCGCCCATGTCGGCGCCCTCCGGCCGCGCCTGCATCCGCTTGTACCAGAAGTACATGACCCGGCACTGCCACCTGCTGTAGGGGGAGTCCGTGGCCGTGAGCGCCACGTGGAACGGCCGCCTCCGGCCCCTCGCGCCGCCCGCCGCCCGCATCCACTCCGGCATCCGCACCACCGGGTCCCTGACCCCCGCGGTTCCTCCTCCTCCGTTGCCACCGCCGCCGCCTCGCAGCACCATGGCGAGCACGCTGTACGAGATCAGAAACGCCAACACCCCGGCCGCCAGCAGCAGCAACGCCGCCGCAACCGGGCCGCGGCCCCCTCCCTTCCTCGCCGGCGCGTGCATCGCTCTCCAGAGATTCTTTCTCTCGCCCGCTCGGTGGGTTTGGGATCAGTGGGTAGGGGTTTTGCCTTTTGGGATCGATCGGTGACGGGAGGGAGAAGCGGAGAAGGATGGAAAAGAAACAAAGTGCTCGGTCGGGACTTGCGACGGAAGCGAGGTAGCCATTCTCGGGAATAACAAAATTAAGAAAGAACAAATGGCATCACGGTAATTAAGAGGTGAGCGGGGTGTCCTGGGATGCCCACTATCAGGTGGACCCGCCGTGTCAGATGAAGGTGGGGCCAACAGGTCGGTGACGATGAGGAACGTGCGCGCCGGTAGGAAAGGGGATGGAGAAAACGTCGTCTGTGCACTGTGTCAACTCTGTGTTTGCGCTCTCCGTGCGGCGGGTTGACTTGACCCCAACTGCAGGTATGGGCCGGCTTGTACCTTCTACAGCGATCGACGAGGGCCCGTTGCTTGTCTCATTCATCGGAAGTCATGCTACTGCTCATCAGAATTTACGCAAGCAAATGGATCGATTTTCATTACTCTCCCTCTGATGCATATTAATTGTCGATGATTTATTATAAATTTCTTATATTTATGTTAATATTTCTGATATATTACAAAGATGTACTTCCTTTTGCTATGGAAAACCTCTCTAAACAAGGCTTTCAAAAAGAATTAGTACTACTAGCATATTTTGCATTCAAAGGGAAATAATCCTGTTTAGGACATCTGCAGCCGGCGCCTCAAGCCCGCCTCAAATGTCCAGACGGACGGGCCGGTCCTTGACCGGTCAAAAAAAAACATAGACGGGCACCTCGAACGGGCCCCAAACGTCTAGGCTGGCCGGCACCACTCATATCCAGCCCAAATGTAGGGCGGATATGAGAATGCCCAGGTTCGTCCGTCAAGTCGAACCCGATAGGACTACCGCACCATAAATTGCACAAAGTCCATCAAACTCTTCCGCCTCCTCCTGCCTCCCTCCGATCTTGTTGGGGAACGTAGCATGCAATTTCAAAAAAATTTCTACGCTCACGCAAGATCTATCTAGGAAATGCATAGCAACGAGAGGGGGAGAGTGTGTCTACGTATCCTCGTAGACCGCAAGCGGAAGCGTTTGACAACGCGGTTGATGTAGTCGAATTTCTTTTAGCTCTGACCGATCAAGTACCGAACGTACGACACCTTCGAGTTCTACACACGTTCAGCTCGATGACGTCCCTCGTCCTCTTGATCCAGCAAGATGTCAAGAAAGTAGATGAGTTCCGTCAGCACGACGGCGTGGTGATGGTGATGGTGATGTGATCTGCGCAGGGCTTCACCGAAGCACAGCGATAATATGACCGGGGGTGTAAACTGTGGAGGGGGACGCCACACACGGCTAACAGTTGATGTTGTATGTTGTAGGTGCCCCCCTCCCCACATATATATAGGTTTGATGGGAAGAGAGGCAGCCAAGGGGTGCCCCAAGTAGGAGGAATCCTACTTGGGGTCCTCTCCCAATTCGACCAACCCCCCTCTCCTATTCCTATTCGGAGTAGGAAGGGAAAAGGGAGAAGGGGGAATCCTATTCCCTTTTTCCTTTCCTCCTTCCCCTTTCCTTCTCCAATTTGACCAGCCCATACGAGGGGTGGGCGCACCAGCCCCTTTGTGGCTGATGCGTTTTCCCTCTTGGCCCATAAGGCCCATATCTTTTGCCGGGGGTGCCCGGAACCCCTTCCGGTGACCCGATAAGTAACCAGTGCTTCCCGAAACACTTTCAGTGTCAGAATACCATCATCCTATATATCAATCTTTACCTCTCGACCATTTCAAGACTCCTCGTCATGTCTGTGATCTCATCCGGGACTCCGAACAACATTCGATCACCAAATCACATAACTCATATAATACAATATCGTCATCGAACGTTAAGCGTGTGGACCCTACGGGTTTCAGAACTATGTAGACATGACCGATACACCTCTCCGGTCAATAACCATAGCGGAACCTAGATGCTCATATTGGCTCCCACATATTCTATGAGGATCTTTATCGGTCGAACCGTTATGACAACATACGTTATTCCCTTTGTCCATCGGTATGTTACTTGCCCGAGATTCGATTGTCGGTATCTTCATTACCGACAAGTCTCTTTACTCGTTCCGTAATGCATCATCCTGCAACTAACTCATTAGTCACTTTGCTTGCAAGGCTTCTTATGATGTGCATTACCGAGAGGGTCCAGAGATACCTCTCCGATACACGGAGTGACAAATCCTAATCTCGATCTGTGCCATCCCAACAAGCACCTTCAGAGATACCTGTAGAGCATATTTATAATCACCCAGTTATGTTGTGACGTTTGATAGCACACAAGGTATTCCTCTGGTATCCGAGAGACGCATAATCTCATAGTCAAAGGAATATGTATTTGACATGAAGAAAGCAATAGCAATAAAACTGAACGATCATAATGCTAAGCTAATGAATGGGTCTTGTCCATCACATCATTCTCCTAATGATGTGATCCCGTTTATCAAATGACAACACATGTCTATGGTTAGGAAACTTAACCATCTTTGATCAACGAGCTAGTCTAGTAGAGGCTTACTAGGGACACAGTATTTTGTCTATGTATCCACACATGTATCAAGTTTCCGGTTAATACAATACTAGCATGAATAATAAACATTTATCATGAAATAAGGAAATATAAAATAACAATTTTATTATTGCCTCCAGGGCATATTTCCTTCAAATCTTCCCCGTGTCCGAGCCCTCGCCGTTCACCACCCTTGCTTCACATCCTCACTGTCAGTCCCGGCCCACCGTCCTAGATGTCGTCCAGCCCGTCCCCGACCGCCGCGACATAGGCTGTGTCCACCTCGTCCTTTGCTACTTGTGAGATGCGCTGGGATTTTCCTCAAAGAGGAGGCGAGATGCAGTACAGTAGAGATAATTATTTTCCTCGGTGAGAACCAAGGTTTATCGAACCAATAGGAGAATCACACAAAGCCTCGTGAACAGCACTTGCACACACAAAATCAACTACCTGTATCCAACACAGACAAGAGGGTTGTCAATTCCCTTGAACTCGTTACTTGCAAGCATCAAGTCTTGTATAGGTAGATGGATAAATTGCAAAACAAAATGAAAGAAAAAAATTCAGCAAAGGAATTTAGTTTTATAATTTGATTAAGGTAGACCCCAGGGGCCATAGTTTTCACTAGAGGCTTCTCTCTCGAACACATAGGATACGGTGGGTGAACAAATTACGACGGTTGGACAATTGATAGAAAATCGCATAGTTATGACGATATCCAAGGCAATGATCATGTATATAGGCATCACGTCCGAGACAACTAGACCAACTCCTGCCTCCATCTACTATTATTAATCCACCAATCGACCGCTATCCAGCATTCATCTATCGTATTATGTCCATAAAAAAAGAAGTAACACCTTAAGGAAGATAACATGACGTAGACAAAGTAAACCCAATCAATATCAGTAAACCCCATCATTTTACCCTTAATGGCAACAATACAAATATGTGTCTTGTCCCCTTCTGTCATTGGATATATATAGCACCGCCAGATTGAACCCATCACAAAGAACCTCTCCCACTGCAGATAAATCAATCTAGTTGGCCAAACCAAACAGATAGATCGAAGAGAAATACAAAGCTATAACATTCATGCATAAGAAAATTAAAAAAGACTCAATTACTTCTCACGAATATTCAGATTATGAACCCACAATTCATCGGATCCCAATAAACACACCACAAAAGAAGATTATATCGGATAGAACTTCAAGAACATCGAGGAGAACATGGTATTGAAGATCAAAGAGAGAGAAGAAGTCATCTAGCTCCTAGCTATGGACCCGTAGGCCTGTGGTAGACTACTCACGCATCATCGGAAGGCGGCAAGGATGTTGTAGAAGCCCTCGTGATCGATTCCCCTTCCTGCAGAGTACCGGAAAAGGCCTCCCGATCGGATCGCGAAAGAACAGAAGCTTGTGGCGACGGAAAAAGTGTTTCGGGTGGCTATATGTTGGTTTGTGAATATTTGAGCATTATGGAAGTGAAATTAAGTCAAACGAAGATGCGTGGGGCCCACAAGCTCATGGGGCGCGCCTACCCCCCTGGGTGATGTCTACTACACAAGCTTCTTCTTGTAGACGTTGTTGGGCCTGCAAGTGCACAGGTTTGTATGACAGTAGCAAATTTCCCTCAAGTGGATGACCTAAGGTTTATCAATCCGTGGGAGGCGTAGGATGAAGATGGTCTCTCTCAAACAACCCTGCAACCAAATAACAAAGAGTCTCTTGTGTCCCCAACACACCCAATACAATGGTAAATTGTATAGGTGCACTAGTTCGGCGAAGAGATGGTGATACAAGTGCAAAATAGATAGTAGATATAGGTTTTTGTAATCTGAAAATATAAAAACAGCAAGGTAACTAATGGTAAAAGTGAGCGTAAACGGTATTGCAATGATAGGAAACAAGGCCTAGGGTTCATACTTTCACTAGTGCAACTTCTCTCAACAATAATAACATAGATAGATCATATAACAATCCCTTAACATGCAACAAAGAGTCACTCCAAAGCCACTAATAGCGGAGAACAAACGAAGAGATTATGGTAGGGTACGAAACCACCTCAAAGTTATTCTTTCGGATCAATCTATTCAAGAGTTTGTACTAGAATAACACCTTAAGACACAATCAACCAAAACCTAATGTCACCTAGATACTCCATTGTCACCTCAAGTATCCATGGGCATGATTATACGATATGCATCACACAATCTCAGATTCATCTATTCAACCAACACAAAGTACTTCAAAGAGTGCCCCAAAGTTTCTACCGGAGAGTCAAGACGAAACGTGTGCCAACCCCTATGCATAGGTTCATGGGCGGAACCCGCAAGTTGATCACCAAAACATACATCAAGTGGCACGTGATATCCCATTGTCACCACAGATAAACACGACAAGACATACATCAAGTGTTCTCAAATCCTTAAAGACTCAATCGGATAAGATAACTTCAAGAGGGAAACTCAATTCATCACAAGAGAATAGATGGGGAGAAACATCATAAGATCCAACTATAATAGCAAAGCTCGCGATACATCAAGATTGTGCCATAGAGAGAACACGAGAGAGAGAGGGAGAGAGAGAGAGATCAAACACATAGCTATTGGTACATACCCTCAGCCCCGAGGGTGAACTACTCCCTCCTCGTCATGGAGAGTGTCGGGATGATGAAGATGGCCACCAGTGATGGGTTCCCCCTCCGGCAGGGTGCCGGAACGGGCTCCCGAGAAGTTTTTGGTAGCTACAGAGGCTTGCGGCGGCGGAACTCCCGATCTATCTTGATATTCGATGTTTTTAGGGTACATAGGCTTATATAGGCGAAAGACGTCGGTCGGGAGGTGCTCGAGGGGCCCACGAGACAGGGGGGCGCGCCCAGTAGGGGGGCGCCCCCTATCTCCTGGCCTCCTCGAGGATCTTCTGACGTGAACTCCAAGTCTCCAGAATGATATTCTTCCCAAAAATAACGCTGCCGAAGGTTTCATTCCGTTTGGACTCCGTTTGATATTCCTTTTCTTCGAAACGCTGAAACAGGCAATAAAACAGCAATATGGGCTGGGCCTCCGGTTAATAGGTTAGTCCCAAAAGTAATATAAAAGTGTATAATAAAGCCCGTAATCATTCAAAACAGATAATAAAATAGCATGAATGCTTCATAAATTATAGATACGTTGGAGACGTATCAGCATCCCCAAGCTTAATTCCTACTCGTCCTCGAGTAGGTAAATGATAAAGAAAGAATTTATGAAGTGTGAATGCTAGAAGGTGCACAAGTTTGATCAATGATAATTTCAATCACCTTTTCTAGCATGAAAATATGTCATAACAGTAGTTCATCTCATAAAACTTCTCACGATAAAGTAACAAGCAATTCACATGTTAACGTATATACCATAAACTTTCTTGAAAACTAGCAAACTTCATTCTCAGTCATCAAACAATTGCAATTCATATTATTTTCAGGAATAGCAAACTCCACATACTCAACTATCATATAGTCTTCTACAATTGCTAACACTCACGCAATACTAATGGTTATGGAGTTTCAATCGGACACTGAGAAAGATAGGGGCTTATAGTGTTGCCTTCCAACGTATTCACCTTTGGGTGATGTCAACAATAATAGTTCATGCTAACTTACATCCAATTGGATATATAAATCAGGATCACCCCAACACAAAGTGCTTGCCAAAGGATAAAATGAAAAAGGGAAAGGTGAAGATCACCTTGACTCTTGCATAAAGTAAAAGACATAAAGAAAAAGATAGGCCCTTCGCAGAGGGAAGCAGAGGTTGTCATGCGCTTTTAGGGTTGGATGCACAAAATCTTAATGCGAATGAACGTCACTTTATATTGCCACTTGTATATGGACCTTTATTATGCAGTTCGTCGCTTTTATTGCTTCGATAACAAGATCGTATAAAGCTATTTTCTTCACACCAAAAGATCATACATATTTAGAGAGCAATTTTTATTGCTTGCACCGATGACAACTTACTTGAAGGATCTTACTCAATCCATAGGTAGGTATGCTGGACTCTCATGGCAAAACTGGGTTTAAGGATATTTGGAAGCACAAGTAGTATCTCTACTTGGTGCAAGGAATTTGGCTAGCATGAGGGGGGAAGGCAAGCTCAACATGTTTGAATGACCCATGACAATATACTTTAACTGAGATGTCGGAAAACATAACCCATTATGTTGTCTTCCTTGTCCAACACCAACTCTTTAGCATGTCATACTTAATGAGTGCTCCCAACTATAAAAGATGTCTAAGATAGTATATTTATATGCAAAATCTCTCTTCCTTCAATATTCTTTCATGAATTGTTCAAATGACCAATACAATGCTTGCTAACCTCCAATAAATTTACAACCTCTACTTCTTAGATGTGAAGTCATTACTCCCCATGGGATAAGCAAATGAGGCATATAAAATTTCAGATTTATGACAATCAACTCAATCAACCATTTACTCATAGGATATAAGTGAAGTACACGAGTAAATGACAAACTACTCCAACAAGATATGATCAATGACTAGCTAAATAATTATGTAGCTATATGAAGAATCTCTCTCATTTAAGAATTTCAGATCTTGGTATTGTATTCAAACAGCAAGTAAAACAAAATAAAATGACATTGCAAGGATAGCACAACTCATGTGAAGAAGCAAAAACTTAGGCTCAACCGATACTAACCGATAGTTGTTGAAGAAGAAAGGTGGGATGCCTACCGGGGCATCCCCAAGCTTAGATGCTTGAGACTTCTTGAAATATTATCTTGGGGTGCCTTGGGCATCCCCAAGCTTGAACTTTTGTGTCTCCTTAATTCCTCTCATATCATGATTTCTCTTTTTATCAAAGGCTTCATCCACACCAAACTCAACAAGAACTCGTGAGATAGGTTAGTATAAACTAATGCAAAACCTTATCATTTTCTACTGTAACAAATCACTTAAATTATTATTCAACATTGCATACTAAATGTCTGTGCATATTTAACACTCCTATCCTCAAATAGAATCATTAAACAAGCAAACATATGCAAACAATGCAAACATAACAGCAATCTGTCAAAACAGTATAGTCTGTAAAGAATGCAAGATTCATCATACTTCCCTAAATCCAAAAATTATGAAAGAAAATTTCCACCGTAATAAATTTATCAGAGCTCAATGTGCAAAAAAATTCAACATTATACCATTCTCTAACTTTTCTAGGGAATTTTTGCAACAGTGGTAAACTTTCTGTTTTCAAACAGCAACATGTATACTAGCAAAATAAGCATGGTAAAGGCTATCCTTGACATTTTTATTGAAAATAAAGATGCAAAACATTAATATAAATAACAGCAAGCAAATACTAACAAAAGAAAATGGTGCTCCAAGCAAAACACATATCATGTGATGAATAAAAATATAGCTCCAAGTAAAGTTACCGATGAACGAAGACGAAAGGGGGGATGCCATCCGGGGCATCCCCAAGCTTAGGCTCTTGGTTGTCCTTGAATATTACCTTGGGGTGCCTTGGGCATCCCCAAGCTTAGGCTCTTGCCACTCCTTATTCCATAGTCCATCAAATCTTTACCCAAAACTTGAAAACTTCACAACACAAAACTCAACAGAAAACTCGTAAGCTCCGTTAGTATAAGAAAATAAAACCACCACTTAGGTACTATGATAAACTCATTCTAAATTCATATTGGTGTAATATCTACTGTATTCCAACTTCTCTATGGTCCATACCCTCGGATACTACTCATAGATTCATCAAAATAAGCAAACAACACATAGAAAACCGAATCTGTCAAAAACAGAACAGTCTGTAGTAATCTGTATCAAACGTATACTTCTGGAACCCCAAAAATCTTACCAAATTAGGAAGTCCTAAGAAATTTGTGTACCAATCCATAGAAAAATGAATCAGATCATAATCACGTTTTTGTGAATTAACAAAACTAATTTACTGGGTGAAAAAGTTTCTGATTCTCAGCAAGATCAACACAACTATCACCGTAAGCTATCCTAAAGGTCTTACTTGGCACTTTATTGAAACAAAAGCTATAAAACATGATTAATACAGTAGCATAATCATGTGAACACGCAAAAATAGTAAGGATAAATATTGGGTTGTCTCCCAACAAGCACTTTTCTTTAATGCCTTTCTAGCTAGGCATGATGATGGCAATGATGCTCACATAAAAAATAAGGATTGAAACATAACGGGAGCATCATGAAGCATATGACTAGCACATTTAAGCCTAACCCACTTCCTATGCATAGGGATTTTGTGAGCAAACAACTTATGGGAACAATAATCAACTAGCATAGGAAGGCAAAACAAGCATAAGTTTAAAACTTGAAGCACGTAGAGAGGAAACTTGATATTATTGCAATTCCTACAAGCATATGTTCCTCCCTCATAATAATTTTCAGTAGCATCATGAATAAATTCAACAATATAACCAACACCTAAAGCATTCTTTTCATGATCTACAAGCATAGAAAATTTACTACTCTCCACATAAGCAAAATTCTTCTCATGAATAGTAGTGGGAGCAAACTCAACAAAATAATTATCATGTGAGGCATAATCCAATTGAAAACTAAAATCATGATGACAAGTTTCATGGTTATCATTATTCTTAATAGTATACAAGTCATCACAATAATCATCATAGATAGCAACTTTGTTCTCATAATCAATTGGAACCTCTTCCGAAATAGTGGAATCATCACTAAATAAAAGTTGACACTCTTCCAAATCCACTTTCATGTTCATCACAATAAGATTCAACATCCTCCAAAATAGTGGTATCACTACTTCCTAAAGTTGACACTCTTCCAAACCCACTTTCATCAATATAATCATCATAAATAGGAGGCATGCTTTCATCATAATAACTTTGCATATCAAAACTTGGGGGACAAAAAATATCATATTCATCAAACATAGCTTCCCCAAGCTTGTGGCTTTGCATATCATTAGCATCATGGATATTCAAGGAATTCATACTAACAACATTGAAATCATGCTCATCATTCAAAGATTTAGTATCAAACATTCTATAGATTTCTTCTTCGAGCACTTGAGCACAATTTTCCTTTTCATCAAACTCACGAAAAATATTAAAAAGACGAAGCGTATGAGACAAACTTAACTCCATTTTTTTGTAGTTTTCTTTTATAAACTAAACTAGTGATAAAACAAGAAACAAAAAGATTCGATTGCAAGATCTAAAGATATACCTTCAAGCACTCACCTCCCCGGCAACGGCGCCAGAAAAGAGCTTGATGTCTACTACACAACCTTCTTCTTGTAGACGTTATTGGGCCTGCAAGTGCATAGGTTTGTAGGACAGTAGCAAATTTCCTTCAAGTGGATGACCTAAGGTTTATCAATCCATGGGAGGCGTAGGATGAAGATGGTCTCTCAAACAACCCTGCAACCAAATAACAAAGAGTCTCTTGTGTCCCCAACACACCCAATAC
The DNA here is from genome assembly GCF_018294505.1 of Triticum aestivum. Classification (NCBI taxonomy): domain Eukaryota; kingdom Viridiplantae; phylum Streptophyta; class Magnoliopsida; order Poales; family Poaceae; genus Triticum; species Triticum aestivum. The sequence goes on from NC_057801.1 coordinate 268,624,466, forward strand.
AATGGTAAATTGTATAGGTGCACTAGTTCGGCGAAGAGATGGTGATACAAGTGCAAAATAGATAGTAGATATAGGTTTTTGTAATATGAAAATATAAAAACAGCAAGGTAACTAATGGTAAAAGTGAGCGTAAACGGTATTGCAATGATAGGAAACAAGGCCTAGGGTTCATACTTTCACTAGTGCAACTTCTCTCAACAATAATTACATAGATAGATCATATAACAAACCCTCAACATGCAAGAAAGAGTCACTCCAAAGCCACTAATAGCAGAGAACAAACGTAGAGATTATGGTAGGGTACGAAACCACCTCAAAGTTATCCTTTTTGATCGATCTATTCAAGAGTTCGTAGTAAAATAACATAGAGCTATTCTTTCCGCTCGATCCATCATAGAGTTCATACTAGAATAACACCTTAAGACACAAATCAACCAAAACCCTAATGTCACCTAGATACTCCATTGTCACCTCAAGTATCTGTGGGCATGATTATACGATATGCGCACACAATCTCAAATTCATCCAACCAACACAAAGTACTTCAAAGAGTGCCCCAAAGTTTCTACCGGAGAGTCAAGAAAACGTGTGCCAACCCCTATGCATAGGTTCATGGGCGGAACCCGCAAGTTGGTCACCAAAACATACATCAAGTGGCACGTGATATCCCATTGTCACCACAGATAAACACGGCAAGACATACATCAAGTGTTCTCAAATCAAAGACTCAATCCGATAAGATAACTTCAAGAGGGAAACTCAATTCATCACAAGAGAATAGAGGGGGAGAAACATCATAAGATCCAACTATAATAGCAAAGCTCACGATACATCAAGATCGTGCCATAGAGAGAACACGATTGAGAGAGATCAAACACATAGCTACTGGTACATACCCTCAGCCCCGAGGGTGAATGATGACCCATAAGTATAGGGGATCTATCGTAGTCCTTCGATAAGTAAGAGTGTCGAACCCAATGAGGAGCAGAAGGAAATGATAAGCGGTTTTCAGTAAGGTTTTCTCTGCAAGCACTGAAATAGTAGGTGATAGATAGTTTTGTGATAAGATAAATAGTAATGAGCAAAAAGTAAATAAAGTGCAGCAAGGTGGCCCAATCCTTTATGTAGCAAAGGATAAGTTTGGACAAATTCTAATAATGAAGAAGGAGCTCCCGAGGACACATTGGGAATTATCGTCAAGCTAGTTTTCATCACGTTCGTAAGATTCACGTTCGGTACTTTGATAATTTGATATGTGGGTGGACCGACCCTTGGGTACTGCCCTAACATGGACAAGCATCCCACTTATGATTAACCCCTATTGCAAGCATCCGCAACTACAAAAAGGAGTATTAAGGTAAACCTAACCACAGCATTAAACATATGGGTCCATATCAACCCCTAACGAAGCAACGCATAAACTAGGGTTTAAGCTTCTGTCACTCTAGCAACCCATCATCTACTTATTACTTCCCTATGCCTTCCTCTAGGCCCAAATAATGGTGAAGTGTCATGTAGTCGACGTTCACATAACACCACTAGAGGAAAGACAACATACATCTCATCAAAATATCGAACGAATACCAAATTCACATGACTACTAATAGCAAGACTTCACCCATGTCCTCATGAACAAACGTAACTACTCACAAAGCATATTCATGTTCATAATCAGAGGAGTAATAATATGCATAAAGGATCTGAACATATGATCTTCCACCAAGTAAACCAATAGCATCAACTACAAGGAGTAATCAACACTACTAGCAACCCACAGGTACCAATTTGTGGTTTTGATACAAGATTGGATACAAGAGATGAACTAGGGTTTTAAGAGGAGATGGTGCTGGTGAAGATGTTGATGGAGATTGACCCCCTCCCGATGAGAGGATCGTTGGTGATGACGTTGGTGATGATTTCCCCCTCCCGGAGGGAAGTGTCCCCGGCAGAACAGCTCCGCCAGAGCCCTAGATTGATTCCGCCAAGGTTCCGCCTCGTGGCGGCGGAGTTTCGTCCCGTAAGCTTGCCCACGATTTTTTCCAGAGGGAAAGTGATGATATAGCAGAAGATGGACGCCGGAGGCCCACCAGGGGGCCCAGGAGATAGGGGGCCACGCCCTAGGGGGGGCGCCCCCCTGTCTCCTGGACAGGGTGTGGGCCCCTGGCCTATTTTTGCCCATAAATTCTTATTAATTCCAAAAAGTTGTTTCGTGGAGTTTTCGAACTTTTGGAGTTGTGCAGAATAGGTTTCCAACGTTTGCTCCTTTTCCAGCCAGAATTCCAGCTGCCGGCATTCCCCCTCTTCATGGTAAACCTTGTAAAATAAGAGAGAATAGCCATAAGTATTGAGATATAATATGTAATAACAGCCCATAATGCAATAAATATTGATATAAAAGCATGATGCAAAATGGACGTATCAACTCCCCCAAGCTTAGACCTCGCTTGTCCTCAAGCGGAAGCCGAAATCGAAAAATATGTCCACATGTTTAGAGATAGAGGTGTCGATAAAAATAAAATACGAACATGAGGGCATCATGATCATTCTAATAACAGCAACATATATAGATTTTGTCATATGATTTCCTATGCTCAAGTAATAAGCAATTCACAATGTCAAGTATGGTTCAAAAACTTCATTGGGAACTAACAAACTATAATCTCAGTCATTGAAGCAATTGCAATTTATCGTAACATCAGAAAGAGTCAATAATAGAGCTTTTCAGCAAGCTCACATACTCAACTATCTCGTAGTCTCCGTATAATTGCTAACACTCACGCAATACTTGTGGTTATAGAGTTTCAGCCGGACACTGAGAAAGATAGGGGCTTATTGTGTTGCCTCCCAACGTATTCACCTTTAGGTGATGTCAACAATAATAGCCTATGCCAACTTACATCCAATTGGATATATGTATCATGATCTTTCAAACACGAGGAGCTTGCCAAAGGATAAAATGAAAAAGGGAAAGGTGAGGATCACCTTGACTCAAGCATAAAGTAAAACATAAAGTAAAAGATAGGCCCTTCGCAGAGGGAAGCAGAGGTTGTCATGTGCGTTTAGGGTTGATGCACAAAATCTTAATGCAAAAGAACGTCACTTTATATTGCCCCTTGTATGTGGACCTTTATTATGCAGTCCGTCGCTTTTATTACTTCCACAACAAGTTCGTACAAAGCTTATTTTCTCTGCACTAATAAGTCATACATATTTAGGAGAGCAATTTTATTGCTTGCACCGATGACAACTTACTTGAAGGATCTTACTCAATCCATAGTAGGTATGGTGGACTCTCATGGAAAAACTGGGTTTAAGGATATTTGGAAGCACAAGTAGTATCTCTACTTGGTGCAAGGAATTTGGCTAGCATGAGGGGGAAAGGCAAGCTCAACATGTTTGGAAGGTCAATGACAATATACTTTAACTGAGATGTCGGAAAACATAAACCATTACGTTGTCTTCCTTGTCCAACGTCAACTCTTTTAGCATGTCATACTTAATGAGTGCTTCACAATCATAAAAGGTGTCCAAGATAATATATTTATATGTGAACCCCTCTTTCCTTATCACTTCCTATTAATTGCAACGATGACCAAGGCTACGTTCATCAACTCTCAACAATTTTTATGCCTCATACTTTCTATGTGTGAAGTTATCACTATCCATAAGATCAATATGAACTCTTTTATTCTTTCTACTTTCTCAAGATCATAGCAACATAGCAAAGCCCTTGACTCAACACTAATCTTTATTATAGATAGCACACGGACTCGATTACATAAAGAGATCACAAAGCAAAACTCAAAACTACTTGATATCAAAACTTCAATCTACTAGATCAAGATACTACTAAAAGGATCGAACTAAATAAAGCGGTAAAAATAGGAGTGTGATGGTGATACGATACCGGGGCACCTCCCCAAGCTTGGCAGTTGCCAAGGGGAGTGCCCATACCCATGTGATTATTCTCCTCGGACGGTTGGTGTTATGATCTTCTTGGCGATGATGCCCTTCAGGATACGGTTCTCCTCCTCGAGCTTATTTACTTGTTGTTTGAGGTCCATATTTTCTTTACGGAGCTTGCCCGTAACGGACAAAGCTCCTTTTACCCAAGGATGCTGCATAGCTTTTGGAGAACAAGAAAAACTCTTTTTCATATTTTCATAAGAAATAAATATAGGGTTGGAAGGAATGACCGAAGTAGGGACAGCCAGGCTAGGTAGTTCCCCCATAGTGAATTCTTCTTGGAGACGAGAGGTAACTTCTTATCTTCCTCCATGGCATCTATCCTTTTCAATCAGCCTCCATCTCATCCTCCGTTGATGGTCCAAATTGGTAGGCATCGCTATTTGCTCCTGGACCTGGCATTGGGTGAGACACCCGGCTCTCCCCAACTGATTCCTGAGAAGACATCTTGCTTTATTCTGCAACAAGAACAACTCGAAACAAAAACAGAGGATATTTGCGTGATACGGTGGTCAAAACCTTCGGGAGTATATATAATGAATTTTTACCGACCAAAATACGTAACATACAAGAAAACGGAGTCCGGGAGGCACACGAGGTGCCCACGAGACAGGGGGCATGCCCTACAGGGGGGCGCCCTCCTCTCTCGTGGGAGCCTCGTGTCCCTTTCGGACTACTTCTTTCTTCCTAAAATCTTTAAATAATCCAAAACTGATAAAAATTGCCATTAGAGTTGTTTTGGAGTCGGTTTACTTACCGTACCATGTACCGATGCCTTTTCGGAGTCTGGAACGTTCAGGAAAGTGTATCTTACGTATTCCTCAGGGGTTATGGTTTCAATAATATTAGTTTTAACATTGATAGGATTACCTGAAATATAATGTTTAATTCTTTGACCATTTACCACCCTCGGATTTGTGCCTTCGAAGTTGTTGATCTTCATAGAACCAGAATGATAGACCTCCTCGATAACGTAGGGACCTTCCCATTTTGAGAGAAGTTTTCTTGCAAAAAATCTTAAACGAGAGTTGAACAATAATGTTGGGGAACGTAGTAATTTCAAAAAATTTCCTACGCACACGCAAGATCATGGTGATGTATAGCAACGAGAGGGGAGAGTGTTGTCTACGTACCCTCGTAGACCGAAGCGGAAGTGTTGACGCAACGTAGAGGAAGTAGTCGTACGTCCTCCCGGTCCAACCGATCCAAGCACCATTACTCCGGCACCTCCGAGTTCTTGACACGCGTACAGCTCGATGACGCACCCCCGATCTCCGATCCAGCAGAGGCGCGGGGGGGAGTTCCGTCAGCACGACGGCGTGGTGACGATCTTGATGTTCTCCTGTCGCAGGGCTTCGCCTAAGCACCGCTACAATATGACCGAGGTGTAATATCGTGGAGGGGGGGGGGTACCGCACACGGCTAAGGAACGATCTCAATGATCAACTTGTGTGTCTAGGGTGCCCCCCTACCCCCGTATATAAAGGAGGGAGGGAGGAGGTGGCCGGCCCAAGGGGGAGGCGCGCCATAGGGGGGCAAACCTACTCCAAGTAGGTTTGGCCCCCCCTTTCCTATTCGGAGTAGGAGAAGGAAGGAAGAGGGGGGAGGAGAGAAGGAAAGGGGGGCCGGCCCCCCTCCCAATTCGGATTGGGCTTGGGGGGGCGCGCCCCCTCCCTTGCTCCTTCTCCCTCCCTTCCACTAGGGCCCAATAAGGCCCATATACTTACCGGGGGGTTCCGGTAACCTCCCGGAGCTCCGGTATATTCCCAAACTCTCCCGGAACCTTTCCGGTGTCCAAATATATTCGTCCAATATATCAATCTTTATGTCTCGACCATTTCGAGACTCCTCGTCATGTCCGTGATCATATCCGGGACTCCGAACAACCTTCGGTACATCAAAATACATAAACTCATAATATAATTGTCATCGAAACCTTAAGCGTGCGGACCCTACGGTTCGAGAACAATGTAGACATGACCGAAACACGTCTCAGGTCAATAACCAATAGCGGGACCTGGATGCCCATATTGGTTCCTACATATTCTACGAAGATCTTTATCGGTCAAACCGCATAACAACATACGTTGTTCCCTTTGTCATCGGTATGTTACTTGCCCGAGATTCGATCGTCGGTATCCAATACCTAGTTCAATCTCGTTACCGGCAAGTCTCTTTACTCGTTCTGTAATACGTCATCTCATAACTAACTCATTAGTTACATGCTTGCAAGGCTTAGGTGATGAGTATTACCGAGAGGGCCCAGAGATACCTCTCCGACAATCGGAGTGACAAATCCTAATCTCGAATTATGCCAACCCAACATGTACCTTCGGAAACACCTGTAGAGCACCTTTATAATCACCCAGTTACGTTGTGACGTTTGGTAGCACACAAAGTGTTCTTCCGGTAAACGGGAGTTGCACAATCTCATAGTTGCAGGAACTTTGTATAAGTCATGAAGAAAGCAATAGCAGTATACTAAACGATCAAGTGCTAGGCTAACAGAATGGGTCATGTCAATCACATCATTCTCCTAATGATGTGATCCCATTAATCAAATGACAACACATGTCTATGGTCAGGAAACATAACCATCTTTGATTAATGAGCTAGTCAAGTAGAGGCATACTAGTGACTATAGTTTTGTCTATGTATTCACACATGTATCATGTTTCCGGTTAATACAATTCTAGCATGAATAATAAACATTTATCATGATATGAGGAAATAAATAATAACTTTATTATTGCCTCTAGGGCATATTTCCTTCAGTCTCCCACTTGCACTAGAGTCAATAATCTAGATTACATAGTAATGATTCTAACACCCATGGAGTCTTGGTGCTGATCATGTTTTGCTCGTGAGAGAGGCTTAGTCAACGGGTCTGCAACATTCAGATCCGTATGTATCTTGCAAATCTCTATGTCTCCCACTTGGACTTGGTCCCGAATGGAATTGAAGCGTCTCTTGATGTGCTTGGTCCTCTTGTGAAATCTGGATTCCTTTGCCAAGGCAATTGCACCAGTATTGTCACAGAAGATCTTCATTGGTCCCGATGCACTAGGTATGACACCTAGATCGGAAATGAACTCCTTCATCCAGACTCCTTCATTTGCTGCTTCAGAAGCAGCTATGTACTCCGCTTCACATGTAGATCCCGCCACGACGCTTTGTTTAGAACTGCACCAACTTACAGCTCCACCGTTTAATATAAACACGTATCCGGTTTGCGATTTAGAATCGTCCGGATCAGTGTCAAAGCTTGCATCGACGTAACCATTTACGACTAGCTCTTTGTCACCTCCATATACGAGAAACATATCCTTAGTCCTTTTCAGGTATTTCAGGATGTTCTTGACCGCTGTCCAGTGATCCACTCCTGGATTACTTTGGTACCTTCCTGCCAAGCTTATTGCTAAGCATACGTCAGGTCTGGTACACAGCATTGCATACATGATAGAGCCTATGGCTGAAGCATAGGGAACATTTTTCATTTTCTCTCTATCTTCTGCTGTGGTCGGGCATTGAGTTTGACTCAACTTCACACCTTGTAGCACAGGCAAGAATCCTTTCTTTGCCTGATCCATTTTGAACTTTTTCAAAATTTTGTCAAGGTATGTGCTTTGTGAAAGTCCTATTAAGCGTCTTGATCTATCTCTATAGATCTTGATGCCCAATATGTAAGCAGCTTCACCGAGGTCTTTCATTGAAAAACTTTTATTCAAGTATCCCTTTATGCTATCCAGAAATTCTATATCATTTCCAATTAATAATATGTCATCAACATATAAAACTAGAAATGCTACAGAGCTCCCACTCACTTTCTTGTAAATACAGGCTTCTCCAAAAGTCTGTATAAAACCATATGCTTTGATCACACTATCAAAGCGTTTATTCCAACTCCGAGATGCTTGCACCAGTCCATAAATGGAACGCTGGAGCTTGCACACTTTGTTAGCACCTTTTGGATCAACAAAACCTTCCGGCTGCATCATATACAACTCTTCTTCTAGAAATCCATTCAAGAATGCAGTCTTGACATCCATTTGCCAAATTTCATAATCATGAAATGCAGCAATAGCCAACATGATTCGGACAGACTTAAGCATCGCTACGGGTGAGAAAGTCTCATCGTAGTCAACCCCTTGAACTTGTCGAAAACCTTTCGCAACAAGTCAAGCTTTGTAGACAGTAACATTACCATCAGCGTCAGTCTTCTTCTTAAAGATCCATTTATTCTCAATGGCTTGCCGATCATCGGGCAAGTCAACCAAAGTCCATACTTTGTTTTCATACATGGATCCCATCTCAGATTTCATGGCCTCTAGCCATTTTGCGGAATCTGGGCTCATCATCGCTTCCTCATAGTTCGTAGGTTCATCATGGTCAAGTAACATGACTTCCAGAATAGGATTACCGTACCACTCTGGTGCGGATCTTACTCTGGTAGACCTACGAGGTTCAGCAGAAACTTGATCTGAAGTTTCATGATCAACATCATTAGCTTCCTCACTAATTGGTGTAGTTGTCACGGGAACCGGTTCTCGTGATGAACTACCTTCCAATAAGGGAGTAGATACAGTTATCTCATCAAGTTCTACTTTCCTCCCACTCACTTCTTTCGAGAGAAACTCCTTCTCTAGAAAGGATCCATTCTTAGCAACGAATGTCTTGCCTTCGGATCTGTGATAGAAGGTGTACCCAACAGTCTCTTTTGGGTATCCTATGAAGACACATTTCTCCGATTTGGGTTCGAGCTTATCTGGTTGAAGTTTCTTCACATAAGCATCGCAGCCCCAAACTTTAAGAAACGACAACTTTGGTTTCTTGCCAAACCACAGTTCATAAGGCGTCGTCTCAACGGATTTTGATGGTGCCCTATTTAACGTGAATGCGGCCGTCTCTAAAGCATAACCCCAAAATGATAGCGGTAAATCGGTAAGAGACATCATAGATCGCACCATATCAAGTAAAGTACGATTACGACGTTCGGACACACCATTTCTTTGTGGTGTTCCAGGTGGCGTGAGTTGCGAAACTATTCCGCATTGTTTCAAATGTAAACCAAACTCGTAACTCAAATATTCTCCTCCACGATCAGATCGTAGAAACTTTATTTTCTTGTTACGATGATTTTCTACTTCACTCTGAAATTCTTTGAACTTTTCAAATGTTTCAGACTTGTGTTTCATTAAGTAGATATACCCATATCTGCTCAAATCATCTGTGAAGGTGAGAAAATAACGATATCCGCCACGAGCCTCAATATTCATCGGGCCACATACATCTGTATGTATGATTTCCAACAAATCTGTTGCTCTCTCCATAGATCCGGAGAACGGTGTTTTAGTCATCTTGCCCATGAGGCACGGTTCACAAGTACCAAGTGATTCATAATCAAGTGATTCCAGAAGTCCATCAGTATGGAGTTTCTTCATGCGTTTTACACCGATATGACCTAAACGGCAGTGCCACAAATAAGTTGCACTATCATTATCAACTCTGCATCTTTTGGCTTCAACATTATGAATATGTGTATCACTACTATCGAGATTCAATAAAAATAGACCACTCTTCAAGGGTGCATGACCATAAAAGATATTACTCATATAAATAGAACAACCATTATTCTCTGATTTAAATGAATAACCGTCTCGCATCAAACAAGATCCAGATATAATGTTCATGCTCAACGCAGGCACCAAATAACAATTATTCAGGTCTAAAACTAATCCCGATGGTAGATGTAGAGGTAGCGTGCCGACCGCGATCACATCGACTTTGGAACCGTTTCCCACGCGCATCGTCACCTCGTCCTTGGCCAGTGCTCGCTTATTCCGTAGTCCCTGTTTCGAGTTGCAAATATTAGCAACAGAACCAGTATCAAATACCCAGGTGCTACTACGAGCTCTAGTAGGTACACATCAATAACATGTATATCACATATACCTTTGTTCACTTTGCCATCCTTCTTATCCGCCAAATACTTGGGGCAGTTCCGCTTCCAGTGACCAGTCTGCTTGCAGTAGAAGCACTCAGTTTCAGGCTTAGGTCCAGACTTGGGTTTCTTCTCTTGAGCAGCAACTTGCTTGCCGTTCTTTTTGAAGTTCCCCTTCTTCTTCCCTTTGCCCTTTTCTTGAAACTAGTGGTCTTGTTGACCATCAACACTTGATGCTCCTTCTTGATTTCTACCTCCGCGGCTTTCAGCATCGCGAAGAGCTCGGGAATAGTCTTGTTCATCCCTTGCATATTATAGTTCATCACGAAGCTCTTGTAGCTTGGTGGCAGTGATTGGAGAATTCTGTCAATGACACTATCATCAGGAAGATTAACTCCCAGTTGAATCAAGTGATTATTATACCCAGACATTCTGAGTATATGTTCACTGACAGAACTATTCTCCTCCATCTTGCAGCTATAGAACTTATTGGAGACTTCATATCTCTCAATCCGGGCATTTGCTTGAAATATTAACTTCAACTCCTGGAACATCTCATATGCTCCATGACGTTCAAAACGTCGTTGAAGACCCGGTTCTAAGCCGTAAAGCATGGCACACTGAACTATAGAGTAGTCATCAGCTTTGCTCTGCCAGACGTTCTTAACGTCGTCAGTTGCATCAGCAGAAGGCCTGGCACCCAGCGGTGCTTCCAGGACGTAACTCTTCTGTGCAGCAATGAGGATAATCCTCAGGTTACGGACCCAGTCCGTGTAATTGCTACCATCATCTTTCAACTTTGCTTTCTCAAGGAACGCATTAAAATTCAACGGAACAACAGCACGAGCCATCTATCTACAAACAAACATAGACAAGCAAGATACTATCAGGTACTAAGTTCATGATAAATTTAAGTTCAATTAATCATATTACTTAAGAACTCCCACTTAGACAGACATCTCTCTAGTCATCTAAGTGATCACGTGATCCAAATCAACTAAACCATAACCGATCATCACGTGAGATGGAGTAGTTTTCAATGGTGAACATCATTATGTTGATCATATCTACTATATGATTCACGCTCGACCTTTCGGTCTCCGTGTTCCGAGGCCATATCTGCATATGCTAGGCTCGTCAAGTTTAACCTGAGTATTCTGCGTGTGCAAAACTGGCTTGCACCCGTTGTAGATGGACGTAGAGCTTATCACACCCGATCATCACGTGGTGTCTCGGCACGACGAACTTTGGCAACGGTGCATACTCAGGGAGAACACTTCTTGATAATTTTAGTGAGAGATCATCTTAAAATGCTACCGTCAATCAAAGCAAGATAAGATGCATAAAGGATAAACATCACATGCAATCAATATAAGTGATATGATATGGCCATCATCATCTTGTGCTTGTGATCTCCATCTTCGAAGCACCGTCGTGATCACCATCGTCACCGGCGCGACACCTTATCTCCATCGTAGCATCGTTGTCGTTTACGCCATCTATTGCTTCTACGACTATCGCTACCGCTTAGTGATAAAGTAAAGCAATTACAGGGCGTTTGCATTTCATACAATAAAGCGACAACCATATGGCTCCTGCCAGTTGCCGATAACTTCGGTTACAAAACATGATCATCTCATACAATAAAATATAGCATCACGTCTTGACCATATCACATCACAACATGCCCTGCAAAAACAAGTTAGACGTCCTCTACTTTGTTGTTGCAAATTTTACGTGGCTGCTACGGGCTTAGCAAGAACCGTTCTTACCTACGCATCAAAACCACAATGATAGTTTGTCAAATAGACTCCGTTTTAACCTTCACAAGGACCGGGCGTAGCCATACTCGGTTCAACTAAAGTGAGAGAGACAGACACCCGCCAGCCACCTTTAAGCACGAGTGCTCGTAACGGTGAAACCAGTCTCGCGTAAGCGTACGCGTAATGTCGGTTCGGGCCGCTTCATCTCACAATACCGCTGAACCAAAGTATGACCTGCTGGTAGGCAGTATGACTTATATCGTCCACAACTCACTTGTGTTCTACTCGTGCATAACATCAACGCATAAAACCTAGGCTCTGATGCCACTGTTGGGGAACGTAGTAATTTCAAAAAAATTCCTACGCACACGCAAGATCATGGTGATGTATAGCAACAAGAGGGGAGAGTGTTGTCTACATACCCTCGTAGACCGAAGCGGAAGTGTTGACGCAACGTAGAGGAAGTAGTCGTACGTCCTCCCGGTCCAACCGATCCAAGCACCGTTACTCCGGCACCTCCGAGTTCTTGACACGCGTACAGCTCGACGACGCACCCCCGATCTCCGATCCAGCAGAGGCGCGGGGGGGGGGGGGGAGTTCCGTCAGCACGACGGCGTGGTGACGATCTTGATGTTCTCCTGTCGCAGGGCTTCGCCTAAGCACCACTACAATATGACCGAGGTGTAATATCGTGGAGGGGGGCACCGCACACGGCTAAGGAACGATCTCAATGATCAACTTGTGTGTCTAGGGTGCCCCCCTACCCCCGTATATAAAGGAGGGAGGGAGGAGGTGGCCGGCCCAAGGGGGAGGCGCGCCATAGGGGGGCAAACCTACTCCAAGTAGGTTTGGCCCCCCTTTTCCTATTCGGAGTAGGAGAAGGAAGGAAGAGGGGGGAGGAGAGAAGGAAAGGGGGGGCCGGCCCCCCTCCCAATTCGGATTGGGCTTGGGGGGGGGCGCCCCCTCCCTTGCTCCTTCTCCCTCCCTTCCACTAGGGCCCAATAAGGCCCATATACTTACCGGGGGGTTCCGGTAACCTCTCGGAGCTCTGGTATATTCCCAAACTCTCCCGAAACCTTTCCGGTGTCCAAATATATCCGTCCAATATATCAATATTTATGTCTCAACCATTTCGAGACTCCTCGTCATGTCCGTGATCATATCCGGGACTCCGAACAACCTTCGGTACATCAAAATACATAAACTCATAATATAATTGTCATCGAAACCTTAAGCGTGCGGACCCTACGGTTCGAGAACAATGTAGACATGACCGAAACACGTCTCAGGTCAATAACCAATAGCGGGACCTGGATGCCCATATTGGTTCCTACATATTCTATGGAGATCTTTATCGGTCAAACCGCACAACAACATACGTTGTTCCCTTTGTCATCGGTATGTTACTTGCCCGAGATTCGATCGTCGGTATCCAATACCTAGTTCAATCTCGTTACCGGCAAGTCTCTTTACTCGTTCCGTAATACGTCATCTCATAACTAACTCATTAGTTACATGCTTGCAAGGCTTAGGTGATGAGTATTACCGAGAGGGCCCAGAGATACCTCTCCGACAATCGGAGTGACAAATCCTAATCTCGAATTATGCCAACCCAACATGTACCTTCGGAAACACCTGTAGAGCACCTTTATAATCACCCAGTTACGTTGTGACGTTTGGTAGCACACAAAGTGTTCTTCCGGTAAACGGGAGTTGCACAATCTCATAGTTGCAGGAACTTTGTATAAGTCATGAAGAAAGCAATAGCAGTATACTAAACGATCAAGTGCTAGGCTAACAGAATGGGTCATGTCAATCACATCATTCTCCTAATAATGTGATCCCACTAATCAAATGACAACACATGTCTATGGTCAGGAAACATAACCATCTTTGATTAATGAGCTAGTCAAGTAGAGGCATACTAGTGACTATAGTTTTGTCTATGTATTCACACATGTATCATGTTTCCGGATAATACAATTCTAGCATGAATAATAAACATTTATCATGATATGAGGAAATAAATAATAACTTTATTATTGCCTCTAGGGCATATTTCCTTCAAATAACACATAATCTCCTACGTTAAACTCACGCTTTTGTATCCTCTTATCATGCCAGCGTTTGACTTTTTGTTTGAAAAGCTTGGCATTCTCATATGCTTGGGTTCTCCATTCATCAAGTGAGCTAATATCAAATAACCTTTTCTCACCGGCAAGTTTGAAGTCATAATTCAGCTCCTTAATAGCCCAATATGCTTTATGTTCAAGTTCAAGAGGTAAATGACATGCTTTTCCATAAACCATCTTATATGGAGACATACCCATAGGATTTTTGTATGCAGTTCTATAGGCCCATAATGCATCATCAAGTTTTTTGGACCAATTCTTTCTAGATCTATTCACAGTCTTTTGCAAAATTAATTTGAGCTCTCTATTGCTCAACTCTACTTGACCACTAGACTGCGGGTGATAAGGAGATGCGATTCTATGATTGACATCATACTTAGCAAGCATCTTACGGAAAGCACCATGGATAAAGTGTGAACCACCATCAGTCATAAGATAGCTAGGGACTCCAAACCTCGGAAAAATAACTTCTTTAAGCATTTTAATAGAAGTGTTATGATTAGCACTACTAGTTGGAATAGCTTCTACCCACTTAGTAACGTAATCAACAGCAACTAAAATATGTGTATAACCATTGGAGGCAGGAAAAGGTCTCATATAATCAAAGCCCCAAACATCAAACGGTTCAATAATAAGAGAATGATTCATAGGCATTTCTTGACGTCTACTAATGTTACCTATTCTTTGACATTCATCACAAGATACGACAAACTTACGAGCATCTTTGAAAAGAGTAGGCCAATAAAAACCAGAATGTAGTACCTTCTGTGCAGTTCTATCTCCAGTGTGGTGTCCTCCATAGGATTCAGAGTGACACTTGCATAGGATTTGTTCCTTTTCATGCTCAGGCACACAACGTCTAATAATACCATCTACTCCTTCTTTATAAAGGTGTGGATCATCCCAGAAGTAATGTCTTAAATCATAAAAGAACTTTTTCTTTTGCTGGTATGTGAAACTAGGCGGTATATATTTAGTAACAATGTAATTAGCATAATCCGCATACGAAGGAGCAGTATGAGAAGCATTGACAACCGCTAATTGTTCATCCAGAAAACTATCATTAATAGGCAGTGGGTCATCAAGAACATTCTCTAGCCTAGACAAGTTGTCTGCAACGGGGTTCTCAGCTCCTTTTCTATCAATAATATGCAAGTCAAATTCTTGAAGCAGGAGAACCCATCTAATGAGTCTAGGCTTAGCATCTTTCTTTTCCATAAGATATTTAATAGCAGCATGATCAGTGTGAATAGTAACTTTGGAATCAACAATATAAGGTCTAAACTTATCACATGCAAACACAACTGCTAAGAACTATTTTTTTCAGTGGTAGCATAATTTTTCTGGGCAGTATCAAGAGTCTTACTAGCATACTGGATAACATTCAATTTCTTATTGACTCTTTGCCCTAAAAGAGCACCTACAACATAATCACTAGCATCACACATAATTTCAAAAGGTAAATTCCAATCAAGTGGCTGAACAATAGGTGCAATGATCAAAGCTTTCTTAAGTGTTTCAAATGCTTCTACACAATCATCATCAAAAACAAAAGGAATATCTTTTTGCAATAAATTAGTGAGAGGCCTAGAGATTTTAGAAAAGTCCTTAATGAACCTCCTATAAAAGCTGACATGATCAAGGAAACTTCTTATACCTTTTATGTCCTTGGGACATGGCATCTTTTCAATAGCATCAACTTTGGCTTTATCAACTTCAATACCTCTCTCGGAGATCTTGTGCCCCAAGACAATACCTTCATTAACCATAAAGTGACACTTTTCCCAATTCAGGACGAGACTAGTGTCTTCGCATCTCTGCAAAACTCAATCAAGGTTGCTCAAACAATCATCAAAAGAGGATCCATAGACGGAGAAGTCATCCATGAATACCTCACAAATCTTTTCACAAAAATTAGAAAATATAGCCATCATGCATCTTTGAAAGGTAGCAGGTGCATTACATAAACCAAAAGGCATACGTCTATAAGCAAAAGTACCGAAAGGACAAGTAAAAGTAGTTTTAGATTGATCCCCCGCTGATACAGGTATCTGAGAGAAACCAGAATAACCATTCAGAAAGCAAAAATGTGTGTGTTTGGATAGCCTTTCTAGCATTTGATCAATAAAAGGTAAGGGGTAATGATCTTTCTTAGTGGCTTTATTTAACTTACGAAAATCAATTACCATCCTATAGCCTGTAATAATTCTTTGCGGGATCAGTTCATCTTTATCATTAGGAACAACGGTAATACCTCCCTTTTTAGGGACACAATGGACAGGGCTTACCCATTCACTATCAGCAACGGGATAAATAATACCTGCCTCAAGGAGCTTTAGTATCTCCTTTCTTACCACTTCCTTCATTTTGGGATTTAATCGTCTTTGAGGATCTCTAACTGGTTTAGCATCTTTCTCCACTGAAATTTTGTGTTGACATAATGTGGGACTAATGCCCTTAAGATCATCCAGAGTATATCCAATAGCAGCTCGGTGCTTCTTCAAAGTTTTCAATAATCTTTATTCTTCTTTCTCTGAAAGGTTAGCACTAATAATAATAGGATATATTTCTTTTTCATCAAGATAAGCATACTTAAGATTATCAGGTAAAGGGTTGAGTTCAAACACGGGATCACCCTTGGGTGGAGGGGGATCCCCAAGAATTTCAACGAGAAGGTTATGTTTCAGCATACGTTCTTGTTTAAGGAACACTTCATCTATTTCTTCCCTTTCCTTCATAAACATATCGTTTTCATGGTCTAGCAAATATTGTTCTAACGGATCAGTTGGTGGAACAACAATGGAAGCAAGACCAATAATTTCATCCTTACTAGGTGGTTCCCTTTCATGAGGTTGTCTACTAAATTTAGCAAAATTAAACTCATGAGACATGCCATCTATGCCAACAGTGACAACATTCTTTTCACAATTAATCTTAGCACTAGCAGTATTCAAGAAGTGTCTACTAAAAATAATGGGACAAAAATCATCTTGTGGGGAACCAAGAACAAGAAAATCAGCAGGGTATTTAATCTTCCCACACAAGACTTCAACATCTCTAACAATCCCAATAGGTTTAATGGTGTCCCTATTGGCAAGCTTAATAGTAACATCAATTTCTTCTAATTCAACAGGTGCAATATCGTGCATAATTTCTTTATAAAGATCATAAGGTATCGCATTAGCACTAGCACCCATATCACATAAACCATGGTAACAATGATCTCCTATTTTAACAGAAAATAACAGGCGTGCCTACAACAGGTCTACGTGTCTTAGTATCGGGTCTAGCAATATTAGCAGTTTCACCCAAGAAGGAGATAACATGCCCATCTAAGTCCTCATCCAAGAGATCTTTAATCATAACAATACTAGGTTCAACATTAATTTTCTCGGGAGGTGTATAAGTCCTAGTATTACTCTTACGAACAACAGTCGAAGCTTTAACATCATCTTTTATCCTAACAGGAAAAGGAGGTTTTTCAACATAAGTAGTAGGAATAATAGGATCACTATATGTAATAGTCTTTTCTTCGACTGTAATAGGTGCAACTACTTTCACTTCAACAGGAGGATTATATTTAAACCACTTATCTTTAGGGAGATCAACGTGGGTAGAATTTTTTTCACAAAAAGTAGCTACTATCTCAGAGTCAACTCCATACTTAGAGCTAAATCCACGGAAAGCATCGGTATCCATAAAAGATTTAACACAATCAAACTTAGGTGTCATACCTAACTCCTTACCATCGTCGGAACCCCAATCTTCAGAGTTGCATTTAATTCTTTCCAATAAGTACCATTTGAAATCAATAGTCTTCATCATATAGGAACCAGCACAGGAAGTATCGAGCAAGTTGCGATTATCAAGAGAAAGCCGAGCATAAAAATTCCGAATAATCATTTCCCGAGAGAGCTCATGATTGGGGCATGAATACAACATTGACTTAAGCCTCCCCCAAGCTTGAGCGATGCTTTCTCCTTCGCGAGGCTAGAAATTATATATGTAATTACGATCACGATGAACAAGATGCATAGGATAGAACTTCTGGTGAAATTCCAACTTCAATCGCTTATAATTCCAATATCTCATATCATCACATAGCCTATACCATGTCATTGCATCTCCCTTCAAAGATAAAGAGAAGACATTCCTTTTGACAACATCATCGGGAATACCTGCAAGCTTAAATAATCCACAAACTTCATCCACAAAGATAAGGTGTAAGTCGGGATGCAATGTTCCGTCTCCTGCAAAAGGATTAGCTAGCAGTTTTTTTATCATACCCGAAGGAATCTCAAAGTGAATATTTTCATAAGGTTCAGTAGGTTGAGGAGCATCTCTTTGCTCTTATGGTTGGGGTGAAGATACCCCAAACAAGCCCCTCAAAGGATTAGTTTCCATAGTGACAAGTAACAGAAAATTTAAGCACATTATATAAATGTTTCCTTACCAAGTTCCACTCACCAAGAGCGCTACGCTCCTCGGCAACAGCGCCAGAAAAGAGTCTTGATGACCCACAAGTATAGGGGATCTATCGTAGTCCTTTCGATAAGTAAGAGTGTCGAACCCAACGAGGAGCAGAAGGAAATGATAAGCGGTTTTCAGTAAGGTTTTCTCTGCAAGCACTGAAATAGTAGGTGATAGATAGTTTTGTGATAAGATAAATAGTAGCGAGCAAAAAGTAAATAAAGTAAATAAAGTGCAGCAAGGTGGCCCAATCCTTTATGTATCAAAGGATAAGCCTGGACAAATTCTAATAATGAAGAAGGAGCTCCCGAGGACACATTGGGAATTATCGTCAAGCTAGTTTTCATCACGTTTGTAAGATTCGCATTCGGTACTTTGATAATTTGATATGTCGGTGGACCGACACTTGGGTACTGCCCTAACATGGACAAGCATCCCACTTATGATTAACCCCTATTGCAAGCATCCGCAACTACAAAAAGGAGTATTAAGGTAAACCTAACCACAACATTAAACATATGGGTCCATATCAACCCCTAACGAAGCAACGCATAAACTAAGGTTTAAGCTTCTGTCACTCTAGCAACCCATCATCTACTTATTACTTCCCTATGCCTTCCTCTAGGCCCAAATAATGGTGAAGTGTAATGTAGTCAACGTTCACATAACACGACTAGAGGGGAGACAACATACATCTCATCAAAATATCGAACGAATACCAAATTCACATGACTACTAATAGCAAGACTTCACCCATGTCCTCAGGAACAAACGTAACTACTCACAAAGCATATTCATGTTCATAATCAGAGGGGTAATAATATGCATAAAGGATCTGAACATATGATCTTCCACCAAGTAAACCAAATAGCATCAACTACTAGGAGTAATCAACACTACTAGCAACCCACAGGTGCCAATTGGTGGTTTTGATACAAGATTGGATACAAGAGATGAACTAGGGTTTTAAGAGGATATGGTACTGGTGAAGATGTTAATGGAGATTGACCCCCTCCCGATGAGAGGATCGTTGGTGATGACGTTGGTGATGATTTCCCCCTCCCGGAGGGAAGTGTCCCTGGCAGAACAGCTCCGCCAGAGCCCTAGATTGATTCCGCCAAGGTTCTGCCTCGTGGCGGCGGACTTTCGTCCCGTAAGCTTGCCCATGATTTTTTCCAGAGGGAAAGTGATGATATAGCAGAAGATGGAAGCCGGAGGCCCACCAGGGGGCCCAGGAGACAGGGGGCCGCGCCCTGGGGGGGGGGGCGCCCCCTGTCTCCTGGATAGGGTGTGGGCCCCTGGCCTATTTCTTTTGCCCATAAATTCTTATTACTTCCAAAAAGTTGTTTCGTGGAGTCTCAGGTCTTTTGGAGTTGTGCAGAATAGGTTTCCAACGTTTGCTCCTTTTCCAGCCAGAATTCCAGCTACCGGCATTCCCCCTCTTCATGGTAAACCTTGTAAAATAAGAGAGAATAGCCATAAGTATTGAGATATAATGTGTAATAACAGCCCATAATGCAATAAATATTGATATAAAAGCATGATGCAAAATGGACGTATCAGTGAACTACTCCCTCCTCGTCATGGAGAGCGCCGAGATGATGAAGATGGCCACCGGTGATGGGTTCCCCCTCCGGCAGGGTGCCGGAACGGGCTCCCGAGAGGTTTTTGGTGGCTACAAAGGCTTGCGGCGGTGGAACTCCCGATCTATCTTGATATTCAATGTTTTTAGGGTACATAGGCTTATATAGGCGAAAGCGGTCGGGAGGTGCTTGAGGGGCCCACGAGACAGGGGGGCGCGCCCAGTAGGGGGGGCGCCCCCTATCTCCTGGCCTCCTCGAGGATCTTCTGACGTGAACTCCATGTCTTTAGGATGATATTCTTCCCAAAAATAACGCTGCCGAAGGTTTCATTCCGTTTGGACTCCGTTTGATATTCCTTTTCTTCGAAATACTGAAACAGGCAATAAAACAACAATATGGGCTGGGCCTCCGGTTAATAGGTTAGTCCCAAAAGTAATATAAAAGTGTATAATAAAGCCCGTAATCATTCAAAACAGATAATAAAATAGCATGAATGCTTCATAAATTATAGATACGTTGGAGACGTATCAGCGTGCCCCTTGAGCTTGTTGGTCTCTCGTATCTCGCTTGGTCTCCTCCCGAAGCTTCGAGGGTCCCTTCTGGTCCAGAAAAACTTAATCCAAAGATTTTTTTTGTTTGGACTCCGTTTCATATTGATTTTTTGAAAGCTAAAAACAAGCAAAAAAATAGCAACTGGCATTGGGCACTGGGCACTAGGTTAATAGGTTAGTCCCCAAAATGATATAAAATAACATATAAATGCATATAAAACATCCAAGATTGATAATATAATAGCACAGAACAATCAAAAATTATAGATACGTTGGACACGTATCATCCTTCGCGTCCTGTCCTCGGCTTGTCGTGCAAGCCGGAGAACATCTCCCTAAGGAACCGACAGCGTAGGCAGCGAGAGAGGGAAGCGGGTGCGGTGCAAGGAGCGGATGCGTACATTGACGAGCAACTGTCCTCCCCCTGCGCCCGAAACCCCTTACCCCATCCATCCTGCCGCTGACAAGGGTTGCGCCGTCGGACTAGGTTGGGACATAAGAGGATCCAAGGGCCAGTTGGAGCACTTCATAGAGCTTTACGCCCACATAGATGCCGCTAGTGGTTGTCTGTCACTCGACGCAGCTCGTTCGGACGCGGAGAAGCACGGACACTGGCGGTGCCCGGGCAGCCCATGACTTGCTCAACGAAATGACAGAACAAGACTCGGTATGTTCTAGTTGCTCCTATCCCATCAAGTTTGTGTATGCCATGTTCAATGCTATCAATAGACCTCTAGTTCATTTCGGACATGATGAATACTTGCAAACAACGATCATTTAGGAGTTGATCGTGTCGGACATGATCAATGATAATCAAGATCCGACCCAAATGGACTACGAATTGGGGGGATCCAACTTGCCCTTCATTTGAAGTTGGAACAACATCAAATCTCAATCCGAGCAAGAAAAGAAACCAAAGACGGCAAAGGCAAGAGGGCGGAGCAGGAGGGGCAGGACGCAAGAATAGCGGAGGAGCAAGCGGCACGGCTGGCGTCTGGCGTCCGGCCACTCGGCGAGTAATCCGACATGGTCGGACATTGATTTCATTTTGGCATGTCCGGATTGTTGAACTATGGTTTGTTTTGCTTTGTCCTATTTGTTTCGAACTGTTGAATTGGGATGATTTGTATCTTATGATTGACGTGCATGAATTGCATGGATTTCTGCATTTGAGATGTGTGGATGTGCGGTAGCCCAAATGAGGGGTTCCCTGGCGCTGTCCGCAGACACGCCCGCGGGCGTATAAGGGGGTTGGATTTGCCAGGTCTGACTATAGATGCTCTTAGGCAAATGAAACTTGACTTAAATGCATGGACGGTCCTAATTTTTTTCACCAAAGTCTCGACTGGATCCTAATTCTTTCAAAATGCACATCTGGGTCCTAAATCTTTTTAAGTTGTTCATCCTAGGTACTAAATCTGTTTGACCAGAGTTGACCTGCCTACGTGACGCTTTGACTGTGGCCGCATGGACAAAAGGGCCCAATAGGAGTAACGACCGGCCATGCATATTTGCAAAAAAGCCCTCAAACACTAATTTGTTCATAGTCGCGGTCCCTTTCCTCTTCCCCACCCCTCTCTGGCGAAACCGAAGGCGAGCGACGGCGACAACGCTGCTCCAGTGAGAAGCGGCGGTTGTCCAACAGGATTGACCGCTAGGAATAATCCATCATATGTCATGTCAACGCCCCACTCGCACACCCGCTAGGGACGGGCGAGGAGGGTTGAAGGGACTCACCGGATCCAAGGAGGAGAAGATTTGCGGCGGTGGGGATGGGAAGATCTGGCCGCGGGGCACCGGATCTGGCCGGCGACGCAAGGGTTCCAGCGGACAGCATCCAGAACGACGACAGGGGAGCTCGGGCGTTTGTCCATGGTGGTTCCTGCGCCGGGAGAAATAGGGAGATGAGAGACCGGGAGTGAGGATGAGGTGAAGGAAGGAACGGGAGAAGGAGGGAGTTGGGCGGTGCTAGGGCGCAGCAGCAGCTGCTGATGGCCGGTGGAGATGAGCTCCAGCTCGGGTTGGTAGCGTTGGGAGGCGCGCGGGGTCGAGGGCATGACACCAATGGCAGCGTCCCCGCTGGCAGCGACGCGCAGGAGGAGCTACTACTGGCGGTGGACATGGCGTTGCCAAGGTCAGGATGCACCGAACGACTTCTTCCCGTGGCACTTGATCACAGAGGAGCTTGTGCTGGCGGCTCGGGGGCGATCCATCTATCGCCGCCCACCTCCCCTCATCCCCCTTTCGTCCCTCGCCGCCGCCGGAGAAGGCCGCCGGCAAAGCCCGCGCGGACGTCGGGGAAGGTGGCGGCGGGGATCTCGGCGCCCGGATCGATCTCGTCGGCCCGCGGGCCGGAGTATCGCATCGGTGGCCTGCGGATCCTTGGGCGGCGGCCCTATCGGCGAGGCGGCATCGTCCGGCAGCTAGAGACGTCTGCAGGCGACGCTAGCCAGCGTACTCGGCCGCGTGGGTGGCGGGTCGCTGGTGGAGTCCGGCCATGGCGCGGTTCTCCGTTGCGTCAGATCTGGAGGTTCCCCTTTCTCCTGCTGCCTCTGTCGTCGTCCCGGTGGTTTGCGGCTGCAGGCCCCGATGGTGGTGAGATCTAGTGGTGTACTTTGGGTCCGGGGGAAACCTTGGCCAGTCTAGCCGGCCCGGCGGTGGCGACGCCCATGGGCACCGCTTTCCTTAATGAAGGCGCAGCTGAGGGCCCAATCTACCCACCCCGATCCCCGGCCGGGTGAAAACCTTCAATCCTTTTCGGATTTGGCGGCAGCGGCGCTTTTTGCGTCGTGACCTTCCTGGAGGTGTCGGCAGGGGCACTGGGGCTCGGTTGGGAGTGCAGAGGATCTACAGGTGGAGGGGATAGGACCAATGATAGAAGGTGGTGTTCGCGAAGGAGGAGCGGCGTTGCATCTGACACGTCGACAATGGCGGGTCTCAGCGGCATGGAGCAGCGGGGTCTCGCTGCTGGGCGTGTGTTGATGGACGAGCGTAGGATGGTGGCGTTGTCTGGCGTCGTGGTGGCGTCGACGACAGCTAGACCGGGCAAGGTAGATGCAGCAGTACATCTCTAAAGATGGATTGATGGCAGGTGGCTGCGGCGGCCTCATACCCGGCAGGCGTCCTGGTTGAGGAGTGCGCCGGACCGGTGGGTGACCCATACCCGGCAGGCGTCCTGGATGGGAACTCGGGTCTTAGATGTTAGGTTTGGCTGCGAGGTCTGTTTGGTATTAGGCCCAGACTATCAGCATCCCTTCATCAAATGAATAGGAGTAGCAACAGATGTTGTCTAGACGGTGACTTCAGACTTACCGCTGTATTTCTTTGTAAGGTCTTTTGAGAATAATTAATAAAGTGGCTATATGCATCACCCAGATGCAGAGGCCGGGGGTCTTCCTCCTTTTCTAAAAAAAGAAAGTGAGGGAGAAGACCTAGGGGCGAGGATTGAGGAGGAGAAATATTACATGACCACTTTGCATAAATATCCAACCATCGTTGGGCCTCCTGTCTACGTGGCGAGGGTTAAAGCGCCACGCAGGTAGGTCGGCGGTGGTCAGAAGGATCAGGACCTCAGATAAACAATATAAAAAGATTTAGGACCCAGACGTGCATTTTGAAAGAATTAGGATCCAATACACTTTAATAAAAAAAAATTAGGACCAGGCATACAGTTTAACCATGAAAGTTCACTTACATTCCACTATCAAATAAACCGGTTCCTTCTATGGTATTTAGGTGATGGTACCAACTTTTTTCTTCTCTCTTACCCGCAAAAGAAAACTTTTTACTTCTCTCAGCACTACATAGGCTCGTTAATTCCGAGTTAGTAGAGAGATCAAAATTGCTATTTTTCACCTTGTAGTGTAATTGTAAAGAAAATCTCTCTCCTTAGCAACGCTACATTCAAGTAAAAATTCTTACGGATTGAATTTACAAAACAAGGTAGTTGAACATGGAGGAAACCGGGGGGCAATAGTGAAAATCAGAGAGGGTTGGTGGGGATAAAGACACATACATCAGGGCGGCAGGTGATCGCCCCACAAAGGTGTTTCTTTTCAAATAATTTGGTGCCCCTGCGCAAAACCGAGTCAAGAAAGAGGTAAGGATAGGGTAGAGACCGAACAAGCATTCAAAGCAACCGAACTATAGATCCATCTTTACAGGACAAGCATAACGAGAGCCGGGAAGTGCGCAACTGAAGCCGAAGACTCAGCGGCATCGTCGTTGTCCTGTGTCTCCATGGTGGCCTTGGTCATGCCGTCGTCATCTATTCACGGTGCAGAAAAGGCGATGACCGGACGACACAGGCGCATTGGCTGCAGGGAGAGTACCGCTACGACCACAAGCTCTTGGACGGAAGGAGCCAAGGAAGAAATCAAGAGTCGTCTCCAAGGCAGTGAGCCAGCAGGGATGCAGATGTCTTTGGTCTTTGGCGGCAGTTTATGAAAGGAAGTTTACTCCCACCAAGGTCCCAAGCAAGATTTGGTAGTTATACAGTTTTGAGAGACAGGCTAGAGAGTTGTAGTAACTCGCAAGTGACATCGGAGAAGGCTTTTGGGGAGGCTACAGATAATCTAGCCTTTTAGCATCCCGAAAAGAGATTCACAGGACAAAACTTGGATTTCACAAAACTGGTTACAGATTACAACATGATGTAGAGTGAACTAAACATACTCTCTACATGAAAACATGATATATGGATCATTTCACACACTGATCTTGTATTGCGCATCGCAGTAAGCAGCATAAGCCTCCAGCCTACTGCTTCGAGTTGGAAGTATCCGCGTCGGACTTCACTATGCTGAGGTCGCCACCTTCTTTGCTAGCCTTATTTGCAGCTTTTATTTCATTAGCATGGTTGATGAACTTTGTGAGGTCCTGAAAATTCATAAATTGTATTGATTGTTAGCAAAAACAAAATCGATATATGAACCACATTACAGGATCATTAAACAAATACAATGTTTTAAATCAGAAGTTATGATAAATTCAAAGGCCTGATCTGTTTTTCTTGATTACAAACTAGTTGGTTCACACTTCACAGTATGTTATTGCCCACTAGTTGATTCACAGCATACTGTTAAACTCAAATGTCAAAGGATTGCGCTATTGGTCTTATTGGAAGAGAAGTATTGTAGCGCGGCTTACAAAGGAAAGGAGAGAAAAAATGGTGTTACCATGGTGTGCACACTCTGTGATAAAGAACACAGATAGACTGTACAGAAATACAAAGAAAAACTACCTTTATGGCTACAATGAGAAACGCCACCAAAACAACAATCGCGAAATATATAAACGAATCGTAAGATTTATGTCTGCGTGTATATGGGTGTCTTCGAAAATAGATACAACAATGATGATCACTGTAGAATGGGTAAACTCTACACATCTAACGCCTTTCTTGCACTGATGAAAGGGGTTACTGATATTACACTGATTTTTTGGAGCTCACAAAACAAAGAAAGCATACAGAATCATGCTAAATAAATTTCAACCTAAGTATCGGTAGTTCAAAATATTGTCTTCTACACACACAGGTCAATTATCATCCAGTTTTCATGCTGGACTATTGCGAGTATGAATCTGGATTGTACTTGTGAATCAAGTTAGTTGTCCTATATAAAGGACTATCATGTAGTAACAAGGTTAAACAAGCAAAGAAATAAACAAATAAACAAAAGTTCTCTGAGCCTCAGACGCTGGCCAGGGACGAGCCCTGTCGCTGGATTGTTGGGGGCGAGTGCACTAAAAAATCCTGGTCTACAGACCTTTACCCTACCCAACTTATCTCATCGTGGATCAAGATTCGTAACAGTATGACACTACAAACTTTACATGGTCAAATGAAATACCAGTCTTGTTGTGATAAATGGAAATTGGGAAACCCAATGAATCTAAAATGTCAAGTAGTATGAATTTATGGATTAAACCAGAGCTAGGCAGATATGTAGAATGTCGACAAGCAACACAGTTCTCAAATTCCACATCAGGTGTTACAGGAGATAGGTAATACATTAATTTGGAAGCATCCTGAACCATCAACTAAAACACAACAGCTAGTAAGATGTAAGATACGTATATTAGAGGTGTTGGCAAAAAAATTCAGAAACAGTCAGTTCAGATTGGCATTCGTGGCAGCCTCTCTACACAATCGCCTCTGGTGCAACCTAATTACACCAACCAATGTTGATTTTCCTAACGGAAGACGGCGCCTCCTGACTCCTGACCGATAGGGCGACAAATTTACAAGCTATACCATACCTTGTCGGCGTCCATGTCCTTGGTGCACTTGGTCGGCTTCACGGCCCTCTTCCCTACAGGAATCCATCAACCAGCCAATCAAACAAACAAGCTAGCAAGCATACGGCACCATCGACCAAGCAGAAAAGCAAAGGGTCTAGATGTGACATATAGACAAACTGAAAAGCAAAAGCAGTCGGCTGGGGCACAAACCTTTGCGGATGTGGGGCGCCTTGCCATGGCGGCTGGGAGGGATGGACTTCTTCTTGGTCTGCCCCTTGAACATGGTCTGCTTCTGCGTCATCTTCTCCGCCTCTTCGATCCGCGGGTTGTGGTGTTCTGGGACGGGGATTGCTGGATTTCGGCTGAAAGTAGAGCCGCGGCTATGGCCGTCGGGGCGGGATACGCGGCGGCTGCGTGCTTGCCTAGGGTTTCGGCTTGGCTGGGAAGGTAACCCAGTTGGAGGCCTTTTCTAGGACGAAGCCCAGATGGAGGTCTAGTTGTTTCTAATTTATGTAGTCCCTCCGGTTTTCCTTTTTTTTTTAAAAAAAAGGGTACTCCCTCCGTGTGCCTTTAAAAAAGATCCTCATAAGTATCATACGTGTGGCAGGAAGCAATTCCGTCCTAATATTTTTCTACGACAACTTTAATTACCCGAGGATGGCAACTTAATTGTGAAGCATGGCAACTTTCTATCTAGATGGCAAGTTTCAGTTTTTTTAGGATTTTTTTCGGATGACAGTTTTAGTTATAAAAACGTCAGGGCGGTGTTACTTCATGCCACACATGTGACATACAGGTAAAGGGAAGGGGCAGCCGACTTGGGAAGGGATGAATCCTTCCTTGGTGCGCCAAGGGGCGCCACCCCTTATCAGGCCCAATAGGCCCATCAACTTTTCCCCTATGAGGCCTTTAGCCATTCTATTAGCTCAAAGCCCCTAAATAAATATTATGGACCTCTTGGTAAATATTGGAGCCCTCTATTATTTATATTAGGTCCCCGGAAACTATTTCCATGTATATAGTATTACTCGCTATTCTTCGAAACTCTTCCGCTAATCTCGAAACGCTTCTAGTTTCTCTCAAAACTATTCTTCTATTATCGAAACTTTACAATAATATTTTTCTTATATTCCTAACTCCTATAAAACTCAAGGGATCATAATGCCTTAAGCGTGTGACCTTGTAGGTTCAATGAAATATAGACATGAACAAAAATACTTTCGTTCAATAATTATTAGCGGAATCTTGGACATCCATATAGGCCCGTACACTCATACGAATGATATCCGAGTGAACCTTTGGTTACCATATGTTATTTCTTTTGCTTCGTGATATGTTAAAAGACCCAAGGTGAGATATATCAATATCCCCTTGAGATCAACACATGCTCACTATACTGGTCATCCTCGTTATTGGTTTTGTTCTCTTTCCCCGTTCTCGTGTTCTGGCATCCCCATGACCAATTCACACTGCGTCTGACAAGACGATGAAGGATGTCGTCACACGGAGAGAGTCCTAAGAATATATCTCCATTGTCGGAGGAACAAATCCCAGTCTCGAGCTATCTAGTTCCTTGTCCTACGCTTTCGATGAACCCATAAGTTTCCGTTATAATCACCCTGTTACGGATGACGTTGGGACAACCCTAAAGCGCATCCTCCAATACGGAGTGACTCGGTACTCTAATGGTCTAAGGAATGATACATACGTGAACTCTTGTGTTATGGATTATAGAGTTCAGACGATATAATCTCTAAGTATAATATACAACTTGGGTCAATTCAACACGAGTGTTCTACCAACATCGTGCTCTCAGTATTATTGGCATCAGTGTTATACTTTGTTGGAAATATGCCCTAAAGGCAACAATATTGTATTATTTTTTCCACGTTCATAATTAAGAGTTTATATTCTATGATATAACTGCTATGATTCTGGAATATGTGACTCAGAGGAAAACTCATAAGCACGCGTGGAATGATAAATGGTAAAACCTGATTCCTAGTCTTGCCTCTAGGACTAGCTCAAGTGTTGTATATTGATCATGTTTTCCGAATATTAGGATATTGTTAAGTGCAATGATAGTTCCAAAACAACATTGAGGGTATGATGTTAGAAGAACGATCATATCAAATTGACCCAACTTGTTTGTTATAGTTTGAGATGCAATTATCACAAGTTTATTGATATAACATGGAGAGTTAATGTATGCTTTAGTTCCTTAGACCAGGTGACTGTCATAGTCACTTTTTACCGGACGATGGACTTTGGAGTTGCTCAAGCGCCATCTATAACACGGTGATCATAACAAAAAAATCAGGTTCAGTAGAAAGTATGACAAGGGCTAGTGTTGTAGGGTGAAACCCTAAGAGGGATCTTTTCATACTTGGAGGGGGAAAAGGGATGAACACCAAGAACACAAAGAGGAATTCACTCCAACAAAACCCAATTACACATCCACTAGAATAGCAAACACATAGATCCACAAGAATACAAGCACAATCAAAGGAAACAAGCACTAGGTAATGTTCTTCCCACTCCTAAGGAGTGAGGTCTTGATGATAGTCTTATCCTAAGAGGAGGTCTTGAAATCCACTTGGGATCCTCTCCAAAGAGGTCTTGATCTCCAAGAGGAGTGGTCGAAGAAGCAAAGACCTATCAATATCTCACATATACTTTGCTAACCCTAAACATGACCCTAGGTACGAAATATATAGGTATGTGGGAGAGGGGGACGAAGTGGAGGCCCAAACAACAGCTCTTGGCAGACCATCCTGATGGGCCCGTGCGCACGGGGGTCCCGTGTGCATGGTACCAGGGCCGACCCTGAGGGGGGGGGGGGAGGGACGGCCGCCCCGGGCCCCCGATTACGAAGGGGCCCCCGGTGGCTTGGTGTCCATATACCGATATACGTAATGTTAGCCCATGTAAGATCGACTGATTTCTAAAGAAGGGGGGATGTAACATATCACAATCTTCTCGGCTTGCCGCATGGGCGTAATCTTCTCCACTTCCCTGCCACTAGAGACGCTAATCACAGAAGCAAAATTGCCGGCCAGCCAATGCGATGGCTGCCTTTGAAGTCACACGTACCAAAAAAAAGTGCAAGCGCTCGACGCAATATCCTTCATTGATGCCACACATGACTCTGGGATCCGAGATTGCAACTGCTGAACATCCAGGAAAACAATCCTGGCGCCCTAATTTGCAAATGAATCAGCCCCGAGGTTGACCATGCCCCCGCCCATGTCTTCTAATCGTGATTTTCTGCTACTGCGTGTGATTACTGGAAGAATGTAGTACAATTTTCAGATTCCATTCAACCTGCTCTCCGATGCAAATCTCTCTTTTTCTATAGTCTTTATAGGTCGTTCATTCGTTTCGTACAAATCTCTTTCTCCATCCGATTTCTTGTGTTGGTGAGGATTAAAAAAGAAGAGCTCCGTTTTTTGTTCGTGACTAGTAAGCAGCAGGAAGATCTTGTAATTTCTAATTTTTCTAGCCATCCAGATCTTTGTTCCAAGCCTTTCTTAACATTTTGTTATTAAACTAACTATATTTTAATTTCTTGTATCATACATTTGTGTACTAATTCGTAAGATATTATCTAGAAACTATGCATCTCGTAATGACTAAAGAAAATAAACCTGTGTATCAGTTGATTGGGATCAAGAAAGGAGATGTTGACAATTTTCTATAACATGTACAAGTACTTCAGTTAGAAATTCCATGGAATGCCTTTAGTTACTTTTGAAAAAAAGTGACAATATATAGGATAATAATAATTAGTGTAGACATGAACTTAATAGAAACATATAGCGCCCATTGAAAAGAGCGACCATTTTTTCTGTGAATGTTTATGATCTTGGTTTGTTGGATGGTCGACATGACAATGCAACATAAAATATGGTGCATTGAATATTTAGATGCAATTGAGATAGAGAAAATTTTGGCATTAGGGCCCCTTTGTGTTATCTTGCCCCGGACCCCCGAAATCTCAGGACCGGCCCTGCACGGTACATGCCGATGCGCACGAGGTGCTATAGTGCCAGCTCCCTTGGTAGCCCATGGGCACGGGGTTGCCTGGGAGGTGCAGTCTTGCGCCTCTTGGCTCTCTTCTTCTTCCTTGAGGCCTTGGGGTGCTTCTCCTCCTCCTTTGGGGTGTCCCTCAGCTGCTTGGTGGCGTCGGTCTTCATACCCAATGACACATAGCATGTTTTGGTGAGGTAGCAACCAAGTCCCATTCATGTCCATATCTATCTCAAGTAGGAGTCAGTTCACCTCGCTTTCAATTGCGCGTGCTCGAACTCTTGTCATGGGTCCATCTGGTGCTTGGAGTAGGGTCCATGGGGATGATGGGAGGATGCTCCGCATCATCTCCCCCCCCCCTTGGGTGAGATCCGTCCTCAAATCATGATCTTCATCACCATGGTATGGGGTCAAGTCCTTGACGTTGAATGTGTCGCTTACATTGTACTTGTCGCGTGGAATGTCGATCTTGTAGGCATTGCCATTGTATCGTGCTAGCACCTCGAAGGGTCCATTGGCTCGTGGTAGTAGTTTGGACTTGCGCTCATTGGGGAAGCGGTCCGTTCGGAGATGTAGCCATACAAGATCACCCGGTTTGAACAGCATTGGGGTCTTGTTGATGTTGAGCTTGGTGGCGAGGCGTTGTACTTGACGCTCGATTGTGGCCCATGAATCTGCATGCACCTTCTTGAAATAACTTGCTCTTGCACTTGCGTCCATGTTTTCTCTTTCTTGAAGTGGAAGCGGTAGGATGTCTAATGGGGACAATGGATTGAAGCCATAGACGACCTCGAAGGGGGGACTTGCCGGTAGTAGAGTGTCTTGCTCGATTGTAGGCATACTCGGTGACGGGTAAGCACTCCTCCCACTCCTTGATGTTCTTCTTAATCAACACGCAAGCAGAGTAGATAGCGTCTGATTGGTGACTTCCGTTTGGCAATCGGTTTGAGGATGATAGACCGTCGAGAATAGTAGCTTGATGTCGAGCTTGGCGCATAACGTCTTCCAAAAGTAGCTTAGGAGCTTGATGTCACGGTCCGACATTATGGTCCTTGGCACTCCATGCAACCTCAAGATTTCCCTACAAAAAAGATTTGCAACATGTGAAGCATCGTCTGTCTTATTGCATGGGATGAAATGTGGCATTTTAGAGAATCAGTCCACAACAACAAATACAGAATCCTTGCCATTTTGGGTCCTAGGAAAACCAAGCACAAAATCCATGCTAATATCTTCCCATGGTTGATATGGAATCGGAAGTGGCATATGTAAACCATGAGATTGAGCTTGTGACTTAGCTTTGCGGCATGTAGAGCACCGGTTGGTGAAGCCTGCGACATGACGGAACATCTTTGGCCAAAAGTACTTGAAGGAGAGTGTGCCAAATGTCTTGTCGCGCCCGAAATGTCCCATAAGCCCTCCGCCGTGAGCCTCTTGCAAAAGTAACAAACGAAGCAAAGACTCGGGTATACAAAGTTTGTTAGCGCGCATAAGGTAGCCATTTTGAGATAATAGTTCTCCCAACAAGTGTTAGCAAGACATTTGGCATAAGGAATCGCAAACGAATGATCATGTGCATAAAGATCTTTAACATGCTCAAAGCCAATAACGTTGAATTCAAGTTGAGTAACTAACATGCACTTGTGGGAAAGGGCATCCGCCATTATATTTTCTTTGCCCTTAATGTACTTGATCACATAAGGAAAAGATTCAATGAATTCACTACATTTGGCATGCTGTTTATTCAACTTGGTTTGACCTTTAAGGTACTTTAGTGTCTCATGATCGCTATGTATGACAAATTCACATGGGCGAAGATAATGCTCCCAAACATGCAATACTCGTTGTTGGTGCAATGATAGGCCCCTTATGTTTTGGAGTTTGTTGACGTAAACAGTTTGGGACTTATGTGTTTGCTAGTGCACACAGAGTAACAGGTCCCTGGAGTAATCGAGGAGTTTGATGAAAACGATGAGGATAATCTCCCTGAGCATCAGCGAAGGTTATCACCAAAGATAAAGCTAACAAGAGTGACCCATAAAAATTGTTGAAGTCTAAGCAATTGGTTTGGTGATTGTTTGAAGCAAATGACTGCGCTCAAGGAAGAATGAAGACGAAGTGAAGACGTAGCATTTATTTCGTTCTTCTTCTTCTTTTATTGAGTCATAGGACCACCGTACTATTAAGAGGGGTATAACATTACGAAGCTTTGATTCTCTGATGCTAAACCCAAACCTACGAAAGCTGTGAGAGAAATCTCTTTGTGCTCCGAGCAAATACTTGCCAGCAAGAGACTGTGACCTTCTTCACTGCGAGAGATTTGCCTCGGGCCGAGGAGTTAGCATTACTTGTTCCTCAAGTAATGTTACCGTTGCTCCAAAATCCGATTGTTGTGAACGTGTCGGTTGGCCATTGGCTGGACCTCGTGTCCAAAATGGTCATTTCCCATCTGGGAAGGTTGCGGCTATAAATAGCCACCCCGCACCGGTTTTGTCCGGTGGCTTCTCTGTTTGATTTCTGAGAATATTGTTGAGCAACCCCCTCTCTGAGCGATTTGAGTTCAAAATCCACTAAGAGAAAAACCCGAGAGCCAAAGAATTAGATAGTGGTTCAACATCACTGGAATCTAAGTTTAGTACACTCCGCCTATTACTCTTGAGAGCTGCAAACTCTCTAGACAATTAGGTGTCAATTTCTTCAGAGACCAAGAGTGATTGTGGTTCTCCAAGAAGAAGTCTGTAAAGGTTTGGAGATCACCTTGAAGTATCTACCATGAGCGATCGACATCGGTTGATGAATCGATTTTCAAGGAGAATAGGGTGAAGAGAGTTTATCTTCCATGTTAAGTCACAGCACCTCCAACTAGAATTAGTCCTTCTGCAGATGGACGAACTGGTCAAACAAATACCTTGTAGCCATCGAGAACCTTCAGTCACCTCTGCTACTCAAGTTTACTTTCAATGCTTTCTATTCATGTAACTTACTTCGATGCATGCTTTAGTTTCCCTTCAGTTATCTGTTCTAGTTCTTCTTAGTCTGTTTATTGTTTATTCTGCTGCTGTGTTCTGAGAGATTTAAGTTTTCCAAAGAAAATTTAAAACTCTCACCCCCCCTCTGGTAGACATACTTCGATCATACAATTGGTATCAGATCAAGGTACTCCTTGACTCTGCTCATATTAGTCTAACGACTTTGGAGTTTAAGTATGTCTTCAGTGAACTACAAGTCGCATCTCAAGATTCCCATATTCCCATTTGGCTGGAGGGAGAAGATGAAGATCCGTCTTCGAGCTATAGGTGATGATATGTGGAACGTCGTGCACATTGGGTTCACATTGGTTATTCCTCAAGCTCCTACCGATGAAGAAAAGAAGCTCATTCAACTAGATGCTCAAGCCAAAGATGAAATTGGTGGCCATCTCTCTCGAGCTCAATTCCTTCGGCATCGACAGTGTGAAACTGCAAAAGAACTGTGGGATGTCCTTGAAAAGATCAATGAAGGAGCGTCAACTCAAAAGGTGGCTCAAATTGATACTCTTCGAGCGAAGTTCGATCGCTTCAAGCGCATTGGAAATGAAAGCTATCAGCAAACCTTCGATCGCCTTAGTGACATAGCAAATGAACTTCAAGGACTCGGTGCCAAAGATATCGTTGACCATGAAGTTGTGAAGAAACTACTTCGACCGCTTGACACCTCATTTGACACGCTTGTTCTGATGATTCGAGAGCATCCTGATTTCAAAAGCCTCAACTTTGTTTATGTTATGGAAAGACTGAACACTCACGAGGAACAAGAAGAAAAGAAGAGAGATCTGTATGGCTCAACTCAACGCAAAAACCATGCTCTCAAAGTTGTGGCTGATTCCTCCTCCGATGGAAATGCCGAAGAAGATTCTAATGATCCAGAATGCCTCAACAAGGATCTTGCACTAATCACAAAGCGATTCCAACGTTCCTACAAGAAGAGCCAGTTCCAGAAAAGAAGTTGAAGAAACCCTGGAGGTTCAAAATCTTCAAAACCTTCTGGTGAATACACCTTTTTCAAGTACAAAAAGCCTGGACACATCATTTCGGATTTCCCTCTCTGGGAAGCTGAGATCCGTGCTAGTGGGAGATATGATTCGAGCAACTATCGTAGCAAAGTCAAGAGAAAGAACTGCGACTCCGATGATGAGAAGAAAATGAAGAAGTTCTTCAAGAAGAAGGATAGCTGCACCTCAAAATCTTCGTCAAGATCTTCCTCAACGAATCCTTCCAAGTCCTCCTCCAACCGCAAGAATACCTATCGCAAGGCCAAGGCATGAAATGACAAGGAGATGGATTATGAAGAATAAGAAGAAGAAGAAGAAGAAGAATCATCTGCTTTCGAAGAAGAAAATGAGTCTGATGAGGATTCCAACTCTGGCATGGCTGGCATAACATGCGCCTCTTCCCCGATGATGAATTTCTTAAGGAACCCGTCAAGCGACGATGAAACTCCTACCTACTGCTTCATGGCCAAGGCCTCGAAAGAAAAGGCACCCTCCAAACATCACAAGATTCAATCCAGTGATCAATATTGTTCTGATGAGGATGACCATGCTAAGTTGATCAAAATTGCCAACATTCAACAAAACTCTCTTGAGAAAATTGAGAAAACCCTCAGGAAGTCCGAAGGGTTGATGGTTGAGGAGATGCAAAAGATGAAGGAAATATGCCCTAGAGGCAATAATAAAGTTGTTATTTTATATTTCCTTATGTCATGATAAATGTTTATTATTCATGCTAGAATTGTATTAACCGAAAACTTGATACATGTGTGGATACATAGACAAAACACTGTGTCCCTAGTGAGCC
Source organism: Triticum aestivum (assembly GCF_018294505.1). Lineage (NCBI taxonomy): Eukaryota > Viridiplantae > Streptophyta > Magnoliopsida > Poales > Poaceae > Triticum > Triticum aestivum. The sequence continues at coordinate 268,659,979 of NC_057801.1, forward strand.
TCTACTAGACTAGCTCGTTAATCAAAGATGGTTAAGTTTCCTAACCATAGACATGTGTTGTCATTTTATGAACGGGATCACATCATTAGGAGAATGATGTGATGGACAAGACCCATCCGCTAGCATAGCATATTGATCGTTCAGTTTTATTGCTATTGCTTTCTTCATGTCAAATACATATTCCTTCGACTATGAAATTATGCAACTCCCGGATATCGGTGGAATGTCTTGTGTGCTATCAAATGTCACAACATAACTGTGTGATTATAAAGATGCTCGACAGGTATTTCCGAATGTGTTTGTTGGGTTGGCATAGATTGAGATTAGGATTTGTCACTCCGAGTATCGGAGAGGTATCTTTGGGCCCTCTTAGTAATACACATCATAAGAAGACTTGCAAGCAAAGTGACTAATGAGTTAGTTGAAGGATCATATATTACGTAAAGAGACTTGCCAGTAACAAGATTGAACTAGGTATCAAGATACCGACGATCGAATCTCGGGCAAGTAACATACCGATAGACAAAGGGAATAACGTATGTTGTCATAATGGTTCGACCGATAAAGATCTTCGTAGAATATGTGGGAGCCAATATGAGCATCCAGGTTTCGCTATTGGTTATTACCGGAGAGGTGTCTCGGTCATGTCTACATAGTTCTCGAACCCGTAGGGTCCGCACGCTTAATGTTCGATGACGATATTGTATTATATGAGTTATGTGATTTGGTGACCGAATCTTGTTCGGAGTCCCGGATGAGATCACGAACATGACGAGGAGTCTTGGAATGGTCAAGAGGTAAATATTGATATATAGGACGATGGTATTCGGACACCGGAAGTGTTTCGGGAAGCATCAGGTACTTGTCGGGTCACCGGAAGGGGTTCCGGGCACCCCCAGCAAAAGATATGGGCCTTATGGGCCAAGAGGGAAAACACACAAGCCACAAAGGGGCTGGTGTGCCACCCCCCCATATGGGCTGGCCAAATTGGAGAAGGAAAGGGGAAGGAGGAAAGGAAAAAGGGAATAGGATTCCCCCTTCCCCCTCTTCCCTTCCTACTCTGAATAGGAATAGGAGAGGGGGGTTGGCCGAATTGGGAGAAGACCCCAAGTACGATTCCTCCTACTTGGGGTGCCCCCTTGGATGCCTCCCCTTCCCTCCAACCTATATATATGTGGGGAGGGGCACGCCCACAACACACAACATCAACTGTTAGCCGTGTGCGGCGCCCCCCTCCACAGATTACAACCTCGGTCATATTGTCGCGGTGCTTAGGCAAAGCCCTGCGCGGATCACTTCACAATCACCGTCACCACGCCGTCATGCTGATGAAATTCATCTGCTACCTCTACACCTTGCTGGATCAAGAGGGCGAGGAACGCCATCTAGCTGAACGTGTGTAGAACTCGGAGGTGACGTACGTTTGGTACTTGATCGGTCGGAGCTAGAAGTAGTTTAACTACATCAACCGCGTTGTCAAACGCTTACGCTTTCGGTCTACAAGGGTATGTATACACACTCTCCCCCTCTTGTTGCTATGCATCTCCTAGGTAGATCTTGCGTGAGCGTAGGAAATTTTTTGAAATTGCATGCTACGTTCCCCAACAGTGGCATCCAAGCCAGGTGTATGCATAGATGATATGCACGAGTAGAACACAAAGAGTTGTGGGTGATGATCTTCATACTGCTTACCACCAATGTCTTATTTTGATTCAGCGGTATTGTTGGATGAAGGGGCCCGGACCAAACTTAAATCACCACATTCATGAGACCAGTTCCACCGATAGACATGCAACTAGTTTTGCATAAAGGTGGTTGGCGGGTGTCTGTTTCTCCTACTTTAGTTGAATCAAATTTGACTGCGGCCGGTCCTTGTTGAAGGTTAAAACATCAAACTTGATAAATCATCTTGTGGTTTTTTGTGCCGTAGGTAAGAACGGTTCTTGCTAGAAGCCCATAGCAGCCACGTAAAACTTGCAACAACAAAGTAAAGGACGTCTAACTTGTTTTTGCAGGGCATGTTGTGATGTGATATGGTCAAGACATCATGTGATATACGTTATTGTATGAGATGGTCATGTTTTCTAAAAGTTATCGGCAACGGGCAGGAGCCTTATGGTTGTCTCTTTATTGTAAATGCAAACGCCATGTAATTGCTTTACTTTATCACTAAGCGGTAGCGATAGTTGTGGAAGCAATAGTTGCCCAGATGACCATGACGCATCGATGGAGATCAAGGTGTCGAGCCAGTGACGATGGAGATCATGACGATGCTTTGGAGATGGAGATCAAAAGCGCGAGATGATGATGGCCATATCACGTCACATATTTTGATTGCATGTGATGTCTATTTTTATGCATCTTATTTTGCTTAGTATGGCGGTAGCACTATAAGATGATCCCTTAACTAAAATTTCAAGGTATAAGTGTTCTTCTTGAGTATGCACCGTTGCGACAGTTCTTTGTGCCGAGACACCACGTGATGATCGGGTGCGATAGGCTCTACGTTCACATAAAATGGGTGTGATACGTCTCCGTCGTATCTACTTTTTCTAACGCTTTTCCTCTTGTTTTGGACTCTACTTTGCATGATTTGAATGGAACTAACCCGGACTGACGCTGTTTTTAGCAGAACTACCATGGTGTTGTTTTTGTGCGGAAATAATAGTTCTCGGAATGGAACGAAACTTTGCAGGGATTTTTTATACAATAAAAGAAAATGTCTAGAGCTAAGAACCACCGGAGGGGGGCACCTGGGTGGGCACAACCCACCAGGGCGCGCCACCCCTTCGAGGTGCGCCCACGTGGGTTGTCCCCACCTGGTGGCGCCGAAGACCCTGAAACCAACGCTATAAAATCAGATATTTCCAGAAAAAATCAGGGAGAAAGAATTATTGTGTTTCACGAGACAAAGCTGTCGCCGTCTCCCGTTCTTCGTCGGGAGGCCAGATATGGAGTCCGTTTGAGGCTCCGGAGAGGGGGATCTTCGATCTTTGTCATCACCAACACTTCTCCATCGCCAATTCCATGATGCTCCCCACCGAGAGTGAGTAAGTCCTTCGTAGGCTCGCTGGTCAGTGAGGAGTTGGATGAGATTCATCATGCAATCGAGTTAGTTTTGTTAGGGCCTGATCCCTAGTATCCATTATGTTCTGAGATTGATGTTGCTATGACTTTGCCATGCTTAATGGTTGTCACTTTGGGCCCGGGTGCCATGATTTCAGATCTGAACCGTTTATGTTATCACCATTATATCAATGTTCTAGATCCGATCTTGGAAGTTATAGTCACCTACTACGTGTTATGATCCGGCAACCCCAGAGTGACAATAGTCAGGACTACTCCCGGTGATGATCGTAGTTTGAGGAGTTCATGTATTCATCGTGTGCTAATGCTTTGTTTCGGTTGTCTATTAAAAGGAGGCATTAATATCCCTTAGTTTCCAATAGGACCCCGCTGCCACGGGAGGGTAGGATAAAAGATGCCATGCAAGTTCTTTCCATAAGCACGTATGACTATTTACGGAATACATGCCTACATTATATTTATGAACTGGAGCTAGTGCCGTATCGCCCTAGGTTATGACTGTCTCATGATGAATATCATCCAGCGAATCACCGATCCAATGCTGATGAATTTACCTGATATTGGCTAAATTACTACTGTTCCTATTGCTATCGTTACTGCTACAAAATCACTGCAATCACTATTACTGTTACTATTGTTGTTGCTACTACTATCAAAACTATCATATTACTGTGCTACTAATCACTTTGCTGCAGATAATTAATCTCCAGGTGTGGTTGAATTGACAACTCAACTGCTAATACTTGCAAGTATTCTTTGGCTCCCCTTGTGTCGAATCTATAAATTTGGGTTGAATACTCTACCCTCGGAAACTGTTGCCATTGCATATACTTGTGGGTTATCAAGATGCAAGACAATTTTGCACATGTGGAATACTTGGGTTAAACTTGACGAGCCTAGCATGTACAGACATGGCCTCGGAACACTGGAGACCGAAAGGTTGAACGTGAATCATATAGTAGATATGATCAACATAGAGATGTTCACCATTGATGACTACTCCATCTCACATGATGATCGGACATGGTTTAGTTGATTTAGATCATGTTACACTTAGATGACTTGAGGGATGTCAGTTTAAGTGGGAGTTCTTAAGTAATTTGATTAATTGAACTTTAATTTATCATGAACTTAGTCCTGATAGTATTTGTAAATTTTGTGTAGATCAATAGCTCACATTGTAGCTCCCTCCCCTATGTTTTTTGATATGTTCCTAGAGAAAACTAAGTTGAAAGATGATAGTAGCAATGATGCGGACTGGGTCGGTGATTTGAGGATTATTCTCATTGCTGCACAGAAGAATTATGTCCTTAATGCACCGCTAGGTGACAGACCTATTGCAGGAACAGATGCATACATTATGAACGTTTGGCAAGCTCGAAATGATGACTACTTGATAGTTTAGTGCACCATGCTTTACGGCTTAGAACCGGGACTTCAAAAATGTTTTGAACGCCAGGGAGCATATGAGATGTTCCAAGAGCTGAAATTGGTATTTCAGACTCATGCCCGTGTCGAGAGGTATGAGATCTCTGACAAGTACTTTGCCTACAAGATGGAAGAGAATAGCTCAGCTAGTGAGCATGTGCTCAGAATGTCTAGGCACTACAATCGCTTGAATCAAGTGGGAGTTAATCTTCCAGATAAGATAGTGATTGACAGAGTTCTCTAGTCACTATCACCAAGGTAATAGAACTTCGTGATGAACGATAATATGCAAGGGATGACAAAAATGATTCCTGAACTTTTCGCGGTCACTGGTACAACGAAGTGCTATACAAACGGTTTTCAACCCCTTTCCGCGACGACATTTGGAACTATCGCCAAGTGAGTGTGGGCGATAGGGGGATCCTTCCCACACGACCCAGAAACCGTCGGGGATATGCCCTACTGGTACACACGCTCGGCAAAATGAGGTCGTGTGTGACCGGCGAGCGAGCAAATACGATTATTGATGACCCGCAAGTATACAGGATAGTTGTAGCCTCTTTCGATAAGTAAGAGTGTCGAACCCAACGAGGAGCTAAAGGTAGAACAAATACTCTCTCAAGTCCTATCAGCCACTGATACGACTCTACGCATGCTTGACGTTCGCTTTACCTAGAACAAGTATGAAACTAGAAGTACTTTGTAGGTGTTGTTGGATAGGTTTGCAAAATAATAAAGAGTACGCAAATAAAAATTAGGGGCTGTTTAGATAAAGATGCAATAAAATAATATAGCGAGTGTGGAGAAGTGGTGGTAGGAGTTGCGGAATTGTCCCTAAGCAATTGACTACTTTACTAGACCGATAGCAAGTTTTATGTGGGAGAGGCCAATGCTAGCATGTCATCCCTGACTAGGAATTCTATGCACTTATGATTGGAACTATTAGCAAGAATCCACAACTACTAACATTCATTAAGGTAAAACCCAACCATAGCATTAAGATATATTGGTCCCCCTTCAATCCCGTATGCATCAATTTCTATGTTAGGTTGAAGCTTCTGTTACTCTAGCCCTCCAATACATAGTCCTATCAACATACAACTAACCCTATGGTGTGATCCACGCGCGCGCTCATATGATGGGCACCAAAGGACAACAACATAACCACAAGCAAATTAAATCAATCATAGAAATTCATCAACCACCATTAGGACAACGGAAATCTACTCAGACATCATAGGGTGGCAACACATCATTGGATAATAATATGAAGCATAAAGCACCATGTTCAAGTAGAGGGTACAGCGGGTTGCAGAAGAGTGGACCGCTGTAGATAGAGGGGGGAAGGTGATGGAGATGTTGGTGAAGATGGCGGAGGTGTTGGTGAAGATCGCGGTGATGATGATGGCCCCCGGCGGCGTTCCGGCGCCACCGGAAGCAAGGGGGAGAGAGCCCCCCCTCTTCTTCTTCTTCCTTGACCTTATCCCTAGATGGGAGAAGGGTTTCCCCTCCGGTCCTTGGCTCCCATGGCGTGGGAGGGGCGAGAGCCCCTCCGAGATTGGATCTGTCTCTCTGTTTCTGCGTTCCCTGATTCTGCCCCTCCACCGTTTCTTTTATATCTAGAGATCCGTAACTCCGATTGGGGTGAATCTTTCGCCCAGATTTTTCTCATAAAATTAGCTTTCTTTCGGCAAAAGAAGAGCGTCAACCGCCTTACGGGTGGCCCACGAGGGTGCCAGGCGCGCCTAGGGGGGAGGGCGCGCCCCCTGTCTCGTGGCCACCTCGGGCACCGTTTCGCGTTGATTCTTCCTCCGGAAAATCCCAAATATTCCAAAATAATTCTCCGTCCGTTTTTATCCCGTTTGGATTCCGTTTGATATTGGGTTTCTGCGAAACATAAAACATGCAACAAACAAGAACTGGCACTGGGCACTGGATCAATATGTTAGTCCCAAAAATAGTATAAAAAGTTGCCAAAAGTATATAAAAGTTGAATAATATTGGCATGGAACAATAAAAAATTATAGATACGACGGAGACGTATCAGCATCCCCAAGCTTAATTCCTGCTCGTCCTCGAGTAGGTAAATGATAAAAAAGATAATTTTTGATGTGGAATGCTACCTAGCATAATCTTGATCATATGTCTAATCATGGCATGAATATTAAGATACGAGTGATTCAAAGCAATAGTCTATCATTTGACATAAAACAATAATACTTCGAGCGTACCAATAAAGCAATCATGTCTTTTCAAAACAACAAGGCCAAAGCAAGCTTATCCCTATGAAATCATATAGTTTGGCCATGCTTCATTTTCGTCACACAAAATGCTCCCATCATGCACAACCCCGATGACAAGCCGAGCAATTGGTTCATACTTTTTGATGCGCTTTAGCTTTTTCAACCCTCACGCAATATAGGAGCGCAAGCCATGGATATAGCACTATAGGTGTAATAGAATATGATGAGGGGGTTTATGTGGAGAAGACAAAAAGGGAGAAAGTCTCACATCGACGCGGCTAATCAACGGGCTATGGGGATGCCCATCAATTGATTTCAATGCGAGGAGTAGGGATTGCCATGCAACAGATGCACTAGAGCTATAAGTGTATGAAAGCTCAAACTGAAAACTAAGTGGGTGTGCGTCCAACTTGCTTGCTCATGAAGACCTAGGGCATTTGAGAAAGCCCATCGCTGGAATATACAAGCCAAGTTATATAATGGAAAATTCCCACTAGTATATGAAAGTGACAACATAGGAGACTCTCTATATGAAGAACATGGTGCTACTCTGAAGCACAAGTGTGGTAAAAGGATAGTAACATTGCCCCTTTTCTTTTTTTTCTTTTCCTTTTTTTGGGTGGGCTTCTTTGGCCCCCTTTTTTTATTTAGGCTTCTTTGGCCTTTCCCTTTTTTTTCTTTTTTATTTTTTTTTCATGGGGCAATGCTCTATAATGATGATTATCACACTTTTATTTACTTACAACTCAATATTACAACTCGATACTAGAACAAAGATATGACTCTATATGAATGCTTCCGGCGGTGTACCGGGATGTGCAATGATCTAGCGTAGCAATGGCATCAAAAAACGGACAAGCCATGAAAACATCATGCTAGCTATCTTACGATCATGCAAAGCAATATGACAATAAATGCTCAAGTCATGTATATGATGATGATGGAAGTTGCATGGTAATATATCTCGGAATGGCTATGGAAATGCCATGATAGGTAGGTATGGTGGCTGTTTCGAGGAAGATATAAGGAGGCTTATGTGTGATAGAGCGTATCGTATCATGGGGTTTGGATGCACCGGTGAAGTTTGCACCAACTCTCGAGGTGAGAAAGGGCAATGCACGGTACCGAAGAGGCTAGCATTGATGGAAAGGTAAAAGTGCGTATAATCCATGGACTCACATTAGTCATAAAGAACTCATATACTTATTGCAAAAGTTTATTAGCCCTCGAAGCAAAGTACTACTACGCATGCCCCTAGGGGGATAGATTGGTAGGAAAAGACCATCACTCATCCCCGACCGCCACTCATAAGGAAGACAATCAAAGAAACACCCCATGCTTCAAATTTGTCACACAACGGTTACCATACGTGCATGCTATGGGACTTGCAAACCTCAACACAAGTGTCTCTACAATCCACAACCACCCACTAGCATGACTCTAATATCACCATCTTTATATCGCAAAACTATTGCAAGGAATCAAACATATCATATTCAGCGATCTACAAGTTTATGAAGGATTTTATGACTAACCATGTGATTGACCAATTCCTGTCATCTCTCTAAATAGATATAAGTGAAGCAAGAGAGTTTAATCCTTTCTACAAAAGATATGCCCACACTCTAACAAATATAAGTGAAGCAAAAGAGCATTCTACAAATGGCGGTTTTCTATGTGAAGAGAAACAGGCAATCCAAACTTCAAATGATATAAGTGAAGCATATGAAGCATTCTATAAAGCCATACTCAAAAGATTTAAGTGAGGTGCAATGAGCATTCTATAAAGCCATTAAGCTAGGCATTTAGTGCTCAAGTAAAGAATCCACCCGGATCCCAAGGTATATCAAAGCCAATTTTAATTAACAGTGATTTGTGATTTAGTAGTGAGCACAAGGTAACATATATCAAGCAATAACGAAGTCTAACTCTCTTCCTATGCATCGGCATGTCATAAAAGAACAATTCATGCACACCAAGTAAAGGCCAATGCATAGTATAAGTAGTTTCTTGCAATTTTCTCATATTGGAAACATAGAGAGGTGGAGATATAGTTCATCTCTCATAATAATTGCAAGTAGGAGCAGCAAGCACATGCATATTACATTCATCAAAATCATCATGTGCAATGGTAAAAGGCAACCCATCAATATAATCCTTAATAAGCGCAAACTTCTCCGATATAGTGTAGTTGGGAGAATTCAAATAGATAATAGGACTATCATGCGTGGGTGCAATAGCAACAATTTCATGTTTAACATAAATAACTATAGCAAGTTCATCTCCATAAGCATAATTCATATTGGCATCTTGGCCACAAGCATAGCAAGCATCATCAAAAAGGGATATTTCAAGAGAATCAACGGGATCATAGAAATCATCATAGCAATCATCCTTCGGTAAGCACGAAGGGGAATTAAACAATGTATGAGTTGAAGAGTTACTCTCATTAGAAGGTGGGCACGGGTGATCAATCCGCTCTTCCTCCTTTTGTTCTTCGCTCTCCTCATCATCTTTTTCATCCAATGAGCTCATAGTTTCATCAATTTCTTCTTCCATAGCTTCCTGCAAAATATTAGTCTCTTCTTGGACAGCGGAGACTTTCTCAATAAAAGCGTCAATATTGTAATTGTATTCATAATTGTCATAGCAATATTTCAATATAGCAAAATTTTCAGGCCTATAAACATCTTCATCAAAAGCTTCATACTTTTCAAACAAGGATTCAATTTCATAAGCAACCTTAAAAGCAACAAATTCTTCAATTCGTTCAACATCATAGTAATCATACATACCATTAGCATAAGAAGCTAAGGTTTCATTATCATTAAATTTGCATGAAAAGGGAAGGTGTGGAGCCTTCATCCTAGAGCAACAATTATAATCATATCTCAAGCATAGATCCCGAGCATACCAACGCAACATATTAATTTGATCCCATAATAGTTTCCCTTTTTGTGTAAAGCGATAATCCCTAAAGTATTCACGTTGATCCCATGTTACTCCCATTATAAAGTTGAATGGGGTTTTCTAGGATTATCAAAGCAGTACAAAATATTTTTCACATAATGATCATCGAGGGTTTTAGGAGGTTCCCCATCTCCATGAGTAGCAAGTACACCAATTTTTTTTGGTATTTCGTGTTCCATATCCATAACTAAAGATACAGAACAACTTAGAACAGCAAATAAAAATTACTTAGTGATAAAGCAAACAAGTACACACGAGAATATTCACCCCACGCTATGACTCCCCGGCAACGGCGCCAGAAAAAGGTCTTGATGACCCGCAAGTATACGGGATAGTTGTAGCCTCTTTCGATAAGTAAGAGTGTCGAACCCAATGAGGAGCTAAAGGTAGAACAAATACTCTCTCAAGTCCTATCGGCCACTGATACGACTCTACGCATGCTTGACGTTCGCTTTACCTAGAACAAGTATGAAACTAGAAGTACTTTGTAGGTGTTGTTGGATAGGTTTGCAAAATAATAAAGAGTATGTAAATAAAAAGTAGGGGCTGTTTAGATAAAGATGCAATAAAGTAAATATAGCGAGTGTGGAGAAGTGGTGGTAGGAGTTGCGGAATTGTCCCTAAGCAATTGACTACTTTACTAGACCGATAACAAGTTTTATGTGGGAGAGGCCACTGCTAGCATGTCATCCCTGACTAGGAATTCTATGCACTTATGATTGGAACTATTAGCAAGCATCCACAACTACTAACGTTCATTAAGGTAAAACCCAACCATAGCATTTAGATATATTGGCCCCCCTTCAATCCCGTATGCATCAATTTCTATGCTAGGTTGAAGCTTCTGTCACTCTAGCCCTCCAATACATAGTCCTATCAACATACAACTAACCCTATGGTGTGATCCACGCGCGCGCTCATATGATGGGCACCAAAGGACAACAACATAACCACAAGCAAATTAAATCAATCATAGCAATTCATCAACCACCAATAGGACAACGGAAATCTACTCAGACATCATAGGGTGGCAACACATCATTGGATAATAATATGAAGCATAAAGCACCATGTTCAAGTAGAGGGTACAACGGGTTGCGGGAGAGTGGACCGCTGTAGATAGAGGGGGTAAGGTGATCGAGATGTTGGTGAAGATGGCGAAGGTGTTGGTGAAGATCGCGGTGATGATGATGGCCCCCGGTGGCGTTCTGGCGCCATCGGAAGCAAGGGGGAGAGAGCCCCCTTATTCTTCTTCTTCTTCCTTGACCTTCTCCCTAGATGGGAGAAGGGTTTCCCCGCTGGTCCTTGGCTCCCATGGCGTGGGAGGGGAGAGAGCCCCTCCGAGATTGGATCAGTCTCTCTATTTCTGCGTTCCCTGATTCTGCCCCTCCACCATTTCTTTTATATCCCGAGATCCGTAACTCCGATTGGGGTGAATCTTTCGCCCAGATTTTTCTCATAAAATTAGCTTTCTTGCAGCAAAAGAAGAGCGTCAACCGCCTTACGGGTGGCCCACAAGGGTGCCAGGCGCACCCAGGGGGGAGGCCGCCCCCTGTCTCGTGGCCACCTCGGGCCCCGTTTCACGTTGATTCTTCCTCCGGAAAATCCCAAATATTCCAAAATAATTCTCCGTCCGTTTTTATCCCATTTGGATTCCGTTTGATATTGGGTTTCTGCGAAACATAAAACATGCAACAAACAAAAACTGGCACAGGGCACTGGATCAATATGTTAGTCCCAAAAATAGTATAAAAAGTTGCCAAAAGTATATGAAAGTTGAATAATATTGGCATGGAACAATCAAAAATTATATATACGACAGAGACGTATCAGTTATATGTACAATAGTGCTAAAAAAATACAATTATACATGCGGAATCGTTTCTGGTTGTAAGTACATTCCACACAGTCAGTCCCCGCTAAACGTTTCCGTTCGTATATACATCCCACACAGTCGCTCCAAGGAAAACGTTTCCGTTCGCATGTACATCAGACACAATTTTCCCCATTAAATCGTTTGTGATAGCGTTGCCATCGCACACAATATTAACAATTTTATAGTTTGCGTTATTGAATGCATCACAGACGGTGCATAGAAGAAACTGCGTGGCAAAGGCTGTCCATCACACAGAGATTTTATGTGGTAAACGTTTGCGCAAGGTGGCCTAGCGCAAACAGTTTTGAAGAGAATATCGTGTGTGATTGTGCATAGATCCAACACGGTTTATTCATAGAAACTCTGTGCGTTGCATTAGGTCATCGCCCACGGTATTTTCTCAATAACCGTTTGCAATAGCAAAAAACAGTTAGCAGGCTAATTGCCCTATTATTAATAATCCATTTATTAATCTAATTGACATTCATATTAAACACATAATATATTTCATTCCCATATTAAGGAAGCATGATTTTGTAATTGAAATACATCAGACTACAACATGATATATCTTCAGCACTTAGCTACCCCATTACACAACTGCACCAGCACCATGTTTCACATGCAACATCTAGAACCTTTCGAAATTAGCATCATAGATGGTACATAGACAGATGCATCTCATCGGGAAAACTGCTGAAGCGGAAGGCGAATATAGAGCCTTCATTGATGTTGAAGGTCTTTGCAACTTTTGGCCAGTACCTGTGGATGATTGACCGTCCATCCTTTGTCCTCTTCAGGAACACTTCAATATTGAACCGTGGGTGTTGTATGAAAACCTTCCTCGCCTCCTGACCATAGAGGTGGTTTGAGAGGTTATAATCAGTGAACTGCTTTGGAAAGTCCTAAAAACAAGGATGTGCATAAATATCTTCTCTATAATGGAAATGGGGCAAAGGAACAAAAAAGGCAAGGTATAATAGTTAGTACCATCTTGTAGTGAACTGATGTCTTCTTCATTGTGCAGACAAAGATATTGTTGTTTTTTGTCGCTAATTTCTTTATCGTGACAATCTTTCTGAGTTTCTTGACTTGATTGATATTCATGGACAACTCATTTCCCCATATGCAAAAAGGGTCGAACAGTGGGTCAAAACCTCTGACAGCAGGACCTACATGTGCAAGACCAAATTGTTAAAAACCTAAATATTAGAATGGTTCCTGCACTTGCACAATAATGTGCTATTAGACAACGGACCATGCAGGTGCTAACCTAGATTGTAAACCTCAGTGCTCCCCATTGTTTCCCTGCAACACAAATAAGGTAGTTAGTCATCAGGTTAAGTAAGGGTTCGCATGCTATCAGTAAAATATGTTGATGAAAAATAAGCACATTGCAGATTCATCAGATTAATTCAAGCCACATGGAAAAACCCATTTATCCAAACCAAGCATGATTAATAACTACTCCCTCCGTTCCAAAATAGATGACTCAACTTTGTACTAACTTTAGTACAAAGTTAGTATGAAGTTGAGTCATCTATTTTGGAACGGAGGGAGTAGGAAATGTAGCACTTGTATATGTTTCTCATGTATTAAGTGCAGCCAAATTCGATTTATTCCTCACATGCGCAACAATACAAAATTCTACCCACGACAATTGGACATCGCATTGCAAAATTGAACCAAGCAGTTAACTAAACACCACAACAAATGAACCAAACATTAACTGAGCACCATATTGCACAATATAACATACTCCTAATAGAAGATCAGACAGTTAACCAAACCAAGCATGCTTAACAACTTGGAAATATAGCAATTGTATTTGTTTCTCATGTATTTAGTACAGGCAAATTTGATTTACTTCCCATATGGTATACAATAACAGAATGCACCCACAACTATTGAACATCGCATTGCAGAATTGAACCAAACAGTTAACTAAACACCACAATACAAATGAACCAAACATTAACTGAGCACCACATTGCACAATCTATAACCAAACCAAACATGCTTGACAAATTGGAAATATAGCAATTGCATTTGTTTCTCATATATTTTGTAAAGATAAATTTGATTTATTTCTCACATGGAAGACAATACAAAATTGTAGCCTGAAGAATTGAACATCACATTTGCAGAATTGAACCAAACAGTTAACTGAAGACGACAACTAATTAACCAAACAGTTAATAAGTGAGCACCACACTACATGACATATAGAACATATACACAGAAGCAACAGATTGCATGGTAAAATTAGATAGCACAATTCACTAGAATTTGTTAAGGAAAGGCAGGAGCAGCACACGCAACGGGTAAACCGAACATGCTTAACCGGCATAGCTAGCAAATGGCAAGGTGCTCCTCCAAGATCTGGGGGTCCACACGAATGGTAACCATCGCGACCTCATCCGCGCGTGCGACCATGATTTGCTTCTCCGCTGCCAAATGCTCATTGAGCTCCTGGCTATACTGCGTGCACCATGGCTTAGGGCGGCGCTTATACTGTTGTGTCAATTTTTGGGATTTTTCGGGGTTCGTCTGGACATTTTCATGCATTAATTGAGTTTTTGATGCATTTATGTGCATAATTCAAATTTGAACTACATGCACATGCTCTAGTGCATATAATTGGTTAAAAATTCAAATCTGTGTCATTGGTTGCATGCTTAGGTCCCATGCAGGAAATGGGAATGAATGTCAAATACCCTGCCACCGTCACTCGGCCACAGACATTGAGATTCCTGGTTTTCAGATTCTAGTAAATCCAAAACTCGTCTGAAATTCATGAAACTTGGCATGCTATCATGAAGCGGCATCAACATGCCGTGGTAATTTTTTGTCCCATTGGGGGCATGTTTGGGTATAAGCTTCTCACCAACCAAAGCTTCTCACAACAAACCTGATGGTTTCCATAAGGAACGTCCCACCTTTGGGGACGAACTGATATCCGCTGCCTCTTATTGCTTTCAAATTTTTTCTAGTGTGTCAATAGAGAACAACAAGAGTGTTGTGTCAATTTTTGGGATTTTCGGGGTTCGTTTGGACATTTTTTATGCATTAGTTGAGTTTTCGATGCATTTATGTGCATAATTGAAATTTGAACTACATGCACATGCTCTAATGCATATAAATTGGTTGAAAATTCAAATCTGTGTCCTTGGTTGCATGCTTAGGTCCCATGCAAGAAATGGGAATGAATATCAAGCACCCTGCCACCGTCACTCGGTGCAAACATTGAGATTCCTGGTTATTAAATTCTTGTAAATTCAAAACTCATCTGAAATTCATGAAACTTGGCATGCTATGATGAAGCGGCAACAACATGCCGTTCTAAATTTTTTGTCCCATTTGGGGCAGGTTTGGGTATAAGCTTCTCACAAACCAGAGCTTCTCACAACAAGCCTGATGGTTTCGATAGGGAATGTCCCACCTTTGGGGACGAAATGATATCCGCTGCCTCTTATTGCTTTCAAAAAATTTCTAGTGTCAACAGAGAACATTAGGAGTGTTGTGTCAAAATTTGGAATTTTTCGGGGTTCGTTTGGACATTTTTATACATTAACTGGGTTTTCTAGGCATTTTATGTGCATAATTCAAATTTGAACTACATGCACATGCTCCAGTGCATATAAATTGGTTGAAAAATCAAATCTTTGTCCTTGGGTGCATGCTTAGGTCCCATGCAAGAAATATGAATGAATTTCAAACACCAGGGCACTGTTGATTGCCGGCAAAACGTTCAGATACTTTGTTTTTAAATTCTAGCAAATCCAAAACTCGTCTGAAATTCATGAAACTTGGCATGCTATCATGGAATGGCATCCGACATGTTGTGGTATTTTTCGTGTCCATTTTGAGAGAAGAAACACTCGAATAACAGCCAACAAAGGCATTTTGAAACAAATAGTTGCCACTCTAACATCATAAACGTTTGTATAATTCAAATCGTGTGCATTATGTAACCATTCACGTGACGCCATGTGTGTTGGTTTTAATTGCTATAGGAGGTGTCGTGCGGACAGCTGCTTGACTGAATGGGAGGCACGCGAGTGCAGTCCGGTGCGCAGGCTAACCGAGAGGCGTGCAAGCTATCCTCCAATGCGCAGGCTCACCGGGAAGCGTGCGAGCTATATGCTGTGCAGGCTTACTGGGAAGTGAGCCCTTTGACTTCCATGGCCGCCCGCCTTCCTCTCCATTAATGGCGCCCGAGCCGCTGCTTAATACAGGCGGCCTTATTGTTTGCCTCCCATTCCCCTCCCTCCCGCAGACCTCCACCAACGCCATGGCGTAGAAGGATCATCTGCCACTAGTCTTCAAGTTTGGCGAAGTCGACTCCGAGCCGGAGGAGATAGAAAATAAGGAGGAATGGGGCCTCATGGATATGGCCCAGAACGAGCTGGCCATGGCGGTTGCTGCTGCCGCTCCCGTCCTAGCTCCCATCCTTGCGCCCGCGCCAGAGACCATCCCCATAGCACCGACGGACTAGTCGCCAAGCACTATCGCAGAGCTGGAAGCCGCGGGCGTCAGCGAGGTCTCTGTGGACCCGCACGAGCTCGTGTACATGCCAGCGCCAGCGCCCATGCCCATGCGCGCCCCTCCACCCACCACGGCGCCGGTCCCCGTGCGTTTGGCTGCACCCGCCGCGACCGTTCCCTGATACATCTCCGTCGTATCTATAATTTTTGATTGTTTCATGCCAATATTATACAGGTTTTACCTACTTTTGGCAACTTTTTATACGATTTATTTGGACTAACTTACTTATCCAGTGCCCAGTGTCAGTTCCTATTTGTTGCTATTTATGTATCACAGAAAATCCATATCAAACAAAGTCCAAACGTGATGCAACTCCACGGAGAATTGTTTTGGAATATTTGTGATTTTTAGGAGGTGGAATCAATGTAAACGGAGGCCCGAGGGCACCACAACCCACCAGGGCGCGCCACCAGGCCTAGGCGCGCCCTCCTCAAACATCGGTTGGAGCTATACTTCAGGCGCAAGGAAGCTTATATCCGAAAAAATCGTGCAAAAAGATCAGCGCAATCGGAGTTACAGATCTCCGGGTATTTAAGAAACCGTGAAGGGCCAGACCTACCTGGAGAGTGCGAAACAGAAGAGGACAGAGAGACATATCCAATCTCGGAGGGGCTCTCGCCCCTCCACAGCCATGGAGGCCATGGACCAGAGGGGGAACCCTCCTCCCATCTAGGGGGAGGCCAAGGAAGAAGAAGGAGGAGGGATCTCCCCCCTCTCTCCCGGTGGCGCCGAAACACCGTCGGGGCTAGGATCGTGACAACGATCTACATCAACAACCTTGCTACCGTCAACACCAACTTTCTCCCCCTCTATGCAGTGGTGTAACACCTCTTCCCCTCGTTGTAATCTCTACTTAAACATGGTGCTCAAGCCCATATATTATTTCCCAATGATCTATGGTTATCCTATGATGTTTGAGTAGATCCGTTTTGTCCTATGGGTTAATCATGATCTTGGTTGGTATGATTGTATATTTTATTTATGGTGCTGTCCTACGGTGCCCTCCGTCTCGCGCAAACGTGAGGGCCCCCGCTGTAGAGTGTTGTAATATGTTCATTGTTCGCTTATGGTGGGTTGCGAGAGTGACATAAACTTAAACACGAGTAGGTGGGGTATGACGTATGGGAGTAAAGAGGACTTGATACTTAATGCTATGGTTGGGTTTCACGACCTTAATGATCTTTAGTAGTTGCGGATGCTTGCTAGAGTTCCAATCATAAGTGCATATGATCCAAGTAGAGAAAGTATGTTAGCTCATGCCTCTCCCTCATATAAAATTACAAGAATGATTACCGGTACTTGTTATCGATTGCCTAGGGACAAATGACTTTCTTGTTGACAAAAGCTATCTACTTTTATTACCTTGCAATTTATTCTTAGTTTTATTCTCGCAAAGTACTCGTAGTTTTATTCTCGCAAAATAGTTTCATACTTGTTTTAGGTAAAGCAAACATCAAGCGTGCGTAGAGTTGTATCGGTGGTCGATAGAACTTGAGGGAATATTTGTTCTACCTTTAGCTCCTCGTTGGGTTCGACACTCTTACTTATCGAAAGAGGCTACAATTGATCCCCTATACTTGTGGGTTATCAAGACCTTTTTCTGGCGCCGTTGCCGGGGAGCAATAGCGTGGGGTGAATATTCTCGTGTGTGCTTGTTTGCTTTATCACTAAGTAGTTTTTATTTCCTGTTCTAAGTTGTTCTCTATCTTTAGTTATGGATATGGAACATGAAACACCAAAAAAATTAGTTGTACTTGCTACTCATGGAGATGGGGACCTCCTAAAACCCTTGATGCTCGTTATGTAAAAGATATTATGCACTACTTTGATAATCCTGAGAAAACCCCATTCAACTATATAATGGGAGTAACGTTGGATCAACGTGAATACTTTAGGGATTATCGCTTGACACAAAAAGGGAAACTTTTATGGGATCAAATCTATATGTTGCATTGGTATGCTCGAGATTTATGCTTGAGATATGATTTTACTTGTTTCTCTAGGATGAATGCTCCACACCTTCCCTTTTCATGTGAATTTAATGATAATGAAACCTTGGCTTCTTATGCTAGAGGTATATATGATTATTATGATGTGGAACGAATAGAAGAATTTGTTGCTTTTAAGGGTGCTTATGAATTTGAATCTTTGCTTGAAAAGTTTGAAGCTTTTGATGATGATGTTTATAGGCCTGAGAATTTTGCCATACTTAAATATTGCTATGATAACTATAAATTCAATTCCGATATTGATGCATTTATTGAGAAAGTCTCCGCTGTCCAAGAAGAGACTAATATTTTGCAGGAGTCTATGGAAGAAGGAATTGATGAAACTGTGAGCTCATTGGATGAAAAAGATGACGAGGAGAGCGAAGAACAAGTGGAGGAAGAACAGATTAGCTACCCATGCCTACCTTCTAATGAGAGTAACCCTCCAACTCATACATTATTTAATGCCCCTTCGTTCTTATCGAAGGATGAATGCTATGATAATTGCTATGATCTCGTTGATTCATTTCAAATATCCCTTTTTGATGAACTTGATGATTGTTATGCTTGTGGCCAAGATGCCAATAAGAATTATGCTTACGGAGATGAACTTGCTATAGTTCCTTATGTTAAGAATGAAATTGTTGCTATTGCACCCACACATGATAGTCCTATTATCTTTTTGAATTCTCCAAACTACACTATATCGGAGAACTTTGCTCTTATTAAGGATTATGTTGATGGGTTGCATTTTATCGTTGCACATGATGATTTTGATGAATGTAATATGCATGTGCTTTCTGCTCCTACTTGCAATTATTATGAGAGAGGAACTACATCTCCGCCTCTTTATGTTTCCAACAGCATAAAATTGCAAGAAACTGCTTATGCTATGTATTGGCCTTTATTTGATGTTCATGAATTGTTCTTGTATGACATGCCGATGCATAGGAAGAGAGTTAGACTTCGTCATTGCTTTATATATGTTTCTTTATGCTCACTACTAAATGCCAAATCATTGTTAATTAAAATTGGCTTTGATATACCTTGGGATCCGGGTGGATCCATTACTTGAGCACTTTATGCCTAGCTTAATGGATTTAAAGAAAGCGCTGCTAGGGAGACAACCCGGAAGTTTTAAAGAGTCATTTTTTTTGTTGAGTGCTTTTATGAAGTTTAAAAACAAAAAAATATAGAGGGGAAACTTAAAACTTCACTAAAAGAAAAGTGAAAGTGAAAAGGACGAGCATTGTGAAAGTGGGAGCTAGCCTTGAACTTTGTTCATGCCCATGGAAACTTTGTGAATCTCAAATTACAGAAACTTTTCAACAAAAATAATCACCCCCTTGTACAATTCCATTGTATTATAAAAATAATGTGCCAAGATTTGCCTTTAGGATGGATAGATTGCTGGTTGGTTTGTGCGGTGCAAAACAGAAACTTTGGCTGTAGTGCGCAATTTTACCTTTTTTTACTGGAACATCAAACGGTTCTGAAACCTTTTTATTGTCTTTCTATACAAAATGTTTATTTTCCTAATTTTCTCAGAATTTTTAGAGTTAAAAAAGTATGGTGGATGTTCAAATCTTTACAGACTGTCCTGTTTTCACATATTGCTGTTATAGCTCCATTATTTGCGTATGTTTGGATTCTTGTTGAAGCCTCCTTGACTTGGGGCCATAGAATTGTGATTGCATATAATTATACAATAATGTTCCAGCAGTACATGATGGGATTTCATTGCCCTTTTCACTAACCCCACCACTAAAAGTTCGTTTAAGTTTTGTGTGGATGAAGTGTTCGAAGATCGAGGAGGTATTGATATGAGGAGAAGGAGGAGAGGCAAGAGCTCAAGCTTGGGGACGCCCAAGGCACCCCAAGTAAATATTCAAGGAGACTCAAGCGTCTAAGCTTGGGGATGCCCCGGAAGGCATCCCATCTTTCTTCAAAAAGTATCGGTATGTTTTTGGATTCATTTCGTTCATGCAATATGTGCAAATCTCGGAGCGTCTTTTGCATTTAGTTTTCACTTTGCTTTTATGCACCATGCTGGTATGAGATAGTCCATGGTTGATTTATAGAATTCTCATTCCACTTCACTTATATCTTTTGAGTATGGCTTTATAGAATGCTTCATGTGCTTCACTTATATAATTTGAAGTGTGGATTGCCTGTTTCTCTTCACATAGAAAACCGATGTTCGTAGAATGCTATTTTGCTTCACTTATATTTGTTAGAGCATGATCTTTTGTAGAAAGAATTAAACTCTCATGCTTCACTTATATCTATTTAGAGAGTCAACAGGAATTGGTCAATTGCATGGTTAGTCATAAAATCCTACATAAAACTTATGGATCACTGAATATGATATGTTTGATTCCTTGCAATAGTTTGCGATATAGAGATGATAAATATGGGGGAAGTACTAGTAAACGGTTGTGGTTAAGTAAGAATATTGGTGTTAAGGTTTGTGATTCCCGAAGCATGCACATATAGTCTCTCGTTATGCTATGAAAGTTGGAGCGCAATTTATCCTTGATTGTCTTCATTATGAGTGGCAGTTGGGGACGAGCGATGGTCTTTTCCTACCAATGTATCCCCCTATGGGCATGCATACTAGTACTTTGCTTCGAGGGATAATAAACATTTGCAATAAGTATATGAGTTCTTCATGACTAATGTGAGTCCATGGATTATACACACTCTTACCTTTCCGCAATTTGCTAGCCTCTACGATACCGTGCATTGCCCTTTCTCACCTCAAGACGTGGTGCAAACTTCACCGGTGCATCCAAACCCCGTGATATGATACACTCTATCACACATAAGCCTTATTATATCTTCCTCAAAACAACCACCATACCTACCTATTATGGCTTTTCCATGGCCATTCTGAGATATATTGCCATGCAACTTCCATCGCTTTCGTTTGATGACTTGAGCATTCATTGTCATATTGCAGTAGTTGTGGCTCAGCCACCGTGCATCATTTTTATACATGTTACGCTAGATCATCTGTCAGATGCATTCATATAGAGTCATATTTTGTTATAGGTATCGAGTTGTAATTTTTATTTCTGTTGAGTTATAAGTAAATAGAAGTGTGATGATCATCATTTTTAGAGCAGTGCCCTAGTGAGGAAAGGATGATGGAGACTATGATTCCCCCACAAGTCGGGATGAGACTCCGGACATTGCTTGAGAGAAAAAAGAGAAAAAGAAAAGAAAAGAAAAAAAGAAAAGAAAAAATGAAAGAAAAAAAGAAATAAAAAATAAAAGAGAGAAGGGGCATTGTTAGTATCCTTTACCACACTTGTGCTTCAAAGTAGCACCATGTTTTTCATATGGAGTCACTTTCATATACTAGTGGGAATATTTCATCATAGGATTAGATGCACACCCACTTAGTTTTCATATGGAGATTTCATACACTTATAGCTCTTAGTGCATTCGTTGCATGGCAATCCCTACTCCTCACGTTGATATCAATTGATGGGAATCTCTAGAGCCCGTTGGTTATCCGCGTCGATGTGAGACTTTGTTACTTTTTTGTCTTCTTTATATTTACCCCTATCATCATACTCTATTCCACCCGTAGTGCTATATCCATGGCTTGTGCTCATGTATTGCGTAAGGGTTCAAAAAGCTGAAGCGCGTTAAAAAGTATGAACCAATTGCTCGGCTTGTCATCGGGGTTGTACATGATTTATACTTTGTGTTAAGAAGACAGAGCATGACAAGACTATATGATTTTGTAGGGATAGCTTTCTTTAGCGTTGATATTCTGAAAGACATAATTGTTTGTTGGGATGCCTGAGTATTGCTGTCTTTATGTTAAATTATAGACTATTGCTTTGAATCACTTATGTCTTAATATTCATGCCATGACTATACATATGATCAAGTTTATGTTAGGTAGCATTCCACATCAAAAATTATCTTTTTTATCATTTACCTACTCGAGGACGAGCAGGAATTAAGCTTGGGGATGTTGATATGTCTCCGTCGTATCGATAATTTTTGATTGTTTCATGCCAATATTATACAAGTTTTACATACTTTTGGCAACTTTTTATATGATTTATTTGGACTAACTTACTTATCCAGTGCCCAATGCCAGTTCCTGCTTGTTGCCTGTTTTTGTATCACAGAAAATCCATATCAAACGAAGTCCAAACGTGATGCAACTCAACGGAGAATTATTTTGGAATATTTGTGATTTTCAGGCGGTGGAATCAACGTAAACGGAGACCCGAGGGCACCACAACCCACCAGGGTGCACCACCAGGCCCAGGCGCGTCCTAGTGTATCATGCCCTCCTCGAACGTTGGTTGGAGCTATACTTCGGGCACAAGGAAGCTTATATCCGGGAAAAAATTGTGTAAAAAGATTAGCGCAATCGGAGTTATGGATCTCCGGGAATTTAAGAAACCGTGAAGGGACAGATCTGGAGAGCGTGAAATAGAAGAGGACAGAGAGACAGATCCAATCTCGGAGGGGCTCTCGCCCCACCACAGCCATGGAGGCCATGGACCAGAGGGGGAGCCCTCCTCCCATCTAGGGGGAGGCCAAGGAAGAAGAAGGAGGGGGGCTCTCTCCCCCTCTCTCCCGGTGGCGTCGGAATACCGCCGGGGCTAGGATCGTGACAGCGATCTATATCAACAACCTTGCTACTGCCAACAGCAACTTTCCCCCCCCTCTATGCAGCGGTGTAACACCTCTTCCCCAAGCTGTAATCTCTACTTAAACATGGTGCTCAACTCCATATATTATTTCCCAATGATCTATGGTTATCCTATGATGTTTGAGTAGATCCGTTTTGTCCTATGGGTTAATCGTTATCTTGGTTGGTATGATTGTATATTTTATTTATGGTGCTATCCTATGGTGCCCTCCGTCTCGCGCAAACGTGGAGGGCCCCCCGCTATAGGATGTTTCAATATGTTCATGGTTCGCTTACGGTGGGTTGCAAGAGTGACAGAAACTTAAACCCGAGCAGGTGGGGTATGACGTATGGGAGTAAAGAGGACTTGATACTTAATGTTATGGTTGGGTTTCGCGACCTTAATGATCTTTAGTAGTTGTGGATGCTTGCTAGAGTTCCAATCATAAGTGCATATGATCCAAGTAGAGGAAGTATGTTAGCTCATGCCTCTCCCTCATATAAAATTACAAGAATGATTACCGGTACTTGTTATCGATTGCCTAGGGACAAATGACTTTCTTGTTTACAAAAGCTATCTACTTTTATTACCTTGCAATTATTCTTAGTTTTATTCTCGCAAAGTACTCATAGTTTTATTCTCGCAAAATAGTTTCATACTTGTTTTAGGTAAGGCAAACATCAAGCGTGCGTAGAGTTGTATCGGTGGTCGATAGAACTTGAGGGAATATTTGTTCTACCTTTAGCTCCTCGTTGGGTTCGACATTCTTACTTATCGAAAGAGGCTACAATTGATCCCCTATACTTGTGGGTTATCATGCCCGTGCGCGTGCCCCCCTCAGCGGCATGGGACGCCGCCGTCGACCGCTACCTCTCAGCGCCGCCAGCTGCCGTCCTCCCGCGCCCCGCCCATCGACAACATGATGTTTGATTTACAGGTGAAGAACATTTTGTGCTGCCTTGAAGATTTCAACAACGGCGTCCCGGAGGACGACAACGACAAGGACATCGCGGCACGCCGCCTCCACCGCCACCGGAATAGTTTTTTTCTTGGGTTTAATACTGTATCTTGATCATATGAATATAAATTTGCAGTGTGACTGAATGAAATATATGGTTTGAGCGAACTTGCGTTTTTCTCTCGTAATGTATAGACCTATCAAACGATTTTCTTTTAAAAAACGTCAATGGTTTTAAATATAAAACACTCATCGCAAACGTTTTAGTTAGAACACCCATATGCAAACCGACAACTTCCCTAGGAAGCCAAGGGAAAATTGGCCGAGCAGGATTTGTGCAGCTCTTGATCGCAAACGTTTTAGATAGAACAACCCTATGCAAAGTGAGAGCAGGATTTGTGCATCTCTTCAACGCAAAGGTTGTTTTGGATGACCCGTGTGCAACCACTTACAAACAATCTGGTAAGATTTGCATCTGTCCTATTGGGTATGTTGCCATTTGTCAAACTGGAAAGACTGACATTTGTTGATCTCGTAACATTGCCATTTTTCAACCTTGTAACACTGCAATTTGTCAAAATATGCAGCTAAAATTCACTAGCAGTATCTAATTTTTGCAACTAAAATTTAGTAATTAAGCATAGATTTCAGTCATAGATTAAGCAGTGATTCTTTATACAAACAGTTCAACTCGACAGCTGAACTGACCAAACTTTTCCCCAATTGTTGCCAACCACATACAGAAATAGCTAGTTCTACTTTATATACTAGCTAATTTTAAGTACGCTGTACAGTTCCACCACATCTATAGTCAGATGAACTAAACAAAATAGCCCCTAAATACTACTACTACTACGGAGGGACTTTGTACTACTTCCGACAGCCTCTCCCGTGCCGAGTGCGCTCAGTAAGAGGAAGAGGAGGAGGAGCCAACCGACGAGCCAGACAACTGCAATACGGTGCCTGCCCCTGCTGCACCTTCAGCGACACTCACCTGAATGCCCTTTGCCGCTCCAGACGACCCCTCTCGAAGCGGTGGTTCTCCTCGTAGATCTCCTGATTCCTCGCCTCTGCGTCGGCGTGTGCCGTGGCCACGGCAGCGGTAAGGCTCTTTGCATGCTCGACGAAGCGCTCCTCCTCGTCCCGTAGGAACTCGATGTAGCGCGCAAGGTCGCTGCCGCACGTGCGGGCCTCCACCTCCGCCTTCCTCCTTCGAGCGCTGGTGGCGGAGCGGGTGATGATCCCGACGGTCGACGGTGGGCTGGCGACCATGGCGGCCGACGATGGGGTGGCGGCCACGACCACCACCTCCCACCTTCGGGCCGCGCTGGCGGAGCAGGTGGTGGCCACGGTGCCTGGCAGTGGGGTGGCGGCCACGACGGACACCTCCCACCTTCAGGCCGCGATGGCAGAGCGGGTGATGGCCCTGGCTTTCGATGGTGGTGTGGCGGCAACGAGGGCCGGCAACAGCTGCCGACGGGCAGCGGCGGTGGAGCGTGTGGTGAGTGTTCCCCGCACTCCCAACAGGGACGCCAAGCGCACTACACTATGCCGGGGACTGCACCGCCGGCGCGGTGTAGCCTCCCAGTTGGAGCTGTTGTCTAATGATGGCCGAGTGGCTGAGCGACCACGACGGACTAGTGCCATTGGCGATTGTTGGAGAAGCAGACGAGATAAGCTACAGGGAGGGAGTGGAAAATGCGATGCAGGACTCGCCGGCCGTGAGGGTTTATATAGCAGGACGATAAGCATTGGGATTTTAGGGGGATTTCACCGAGTCGGGTGGGAAGCTTGCACGGGAACCTGCGAGGTTGCGCGGGAACGGACTCACCAGCGATTCATTGGCGCCACCGTTTGGCCAAAAGAATGCCCTCGCGTGCTGCGCAAGCTTGCGCTGTAAGCCTACTCCGACAGCGGTGTGACAAGACGTGTGAGAGGAGGATGAAAGGCCACGTACACATATGGTTAATAAAAAAATGTTTGCGATTTAATTACCTACTATACCCCCATCCTAGTTTATAACTAGGATTTATCAAAAAAAAAATACGAATGCATGTCGTGAAAGATTATATAGTTGGAATCGTATTTGAACATAGTTTCCAATTATATAATTTTTATAACATGCTCTAACATTTCGTTGGTTAAATTTTAGGGCAAAGTATGGCACCGAATATAAAAGGGACTATATACCAAGACAGAGGTAGTAGCACACGACCGCTCTCTATGGAGCGGCGGAAATGCTGGCCGGCTTGTAGGCGACCATTTCCTGCGTGTTCAACTACTCTATGTGTGTGGTTGCTTGCGGTTGAGGCGGCTGATACGTCTCCAACATATCTACAATTTTTGATTATTCCATGCTGTTTTATTATCAATCTTGGATGTTTTATAATTATTTTATATCATTTTTTGGTACTAACCTATTGACATAGTACCAAGTGCTAGTTGCTGTTTTCTGCATGTTTTTTACATCGCAGGAAATCAATATCAGATGAGGTCCAAATGCCACGCCAAATTTTGATGATTTTTTATGGGCCAGAAGGAACACAACAGGCCATGGTTGCGCCTGGGGGGAGTCCCGAGGAGGGGACAACCCACCAGGGCGTGCCAGGAGGCCCAGGCACGCCCTGGTGGGTTGTGCCCACCTCGGGTGCCCCCTAGACCGACTCTTTGCTCTATATATACCCCAATATTCCAGAAACCCTAGAGGAGTCGACGAAATTTTCATCCAGCCGCCGTAGAGTCCAGAACCACGAGATCCAATCTAGACACCATCACGGAGGGGTTCACCACTTCCATTGGTGCCTCTCCGATGATGCGTGAGTAGTTCTTTGTAGACCTTCGGGTCCGTAGTTAGTAGCTAGATGGCTTCCTCTCTCTCTCTTGATTATCAATACAATGGTCTCTTGGAGATCCATATGATGTAAGTCCTTTTTGCGGTGTGTTTGCTGGGATCTGATGAACTTCGAGTTTATGATCAGTTATATCTTTTTATATCCATGAAGTTATTTGAGTTCTTTGATCTCTTATATGCGTGATCTCTCATAGCCTCGTATTTCTTCTCCGATATTTGGGTTTTGTTTGGCCAACTTGATCTATTTATCTTGCAATGGGAAGAGGTGCCCGGTCGTGGGTTCGATCTTACGGTGCTTGATTCCAGTGACAGAAAGGGAACCGGCATGTATGTATCGTTGCTACTAAGGATAAAAAGACGGGATCCATATCTGGCGCATTAGATAAACGGATCTTGTCTACATCATGTCATCGTTCTTATTGCATTACTCCGTTTTTCCATGAACTAAATACACTAGATGCATGCTGGATAGCGGCCGATGTGTGGAGTAATAGTTGTAGATGCAGGCAGGAGACGGTCAACTAATCTTGGACGTGATGCCTATGTAATGATCATTGCGTGGATATCGTCATGATTATTTGAAGTTCTATCAATTGCCCAACAGTAATTTGTTCACCCACCATTTGCTATTTTTCTCGAGAGAAGCCACTAGTGAAACCTACGGCCCCTGGGTCTTCTTTCTCATATATTTGCCTTGCGATCTACTTTTTCCTTGCATTTATTTTCAGATCTATTAAACTAAAAAATACAAAAATACCTTGCTGCAATTTATTTGTTTCGCGATCTATTTATCCCATCTACAAATTTATCTCACGTCCTTTGCCTATCTTGAGGCGTCGTACCCCGAAAGGGATTGACAACCCCTTTAACACGTCGGGTTGCGAGGTGTTGTTATTTGTGTGCAGGGGTTATTTATGTTGTGTTGCTTAGTTCTCCTACTGGTTTGACAACCTTGGTTTCATATCTGAGGGAAATACCTACTGTCGCTGTGGTGCATCATCCCTTCCTCTTTGGGGAAATACCGACGTAGCTTCAAGCGACATCAAAAGGAATTTCTGGCGCTGTTGCCGTGGTGGATCTTCAACATAACCAGGTTCCTAATCACAAATCTCATCTCATTGCAGTTTACATTATTTGCCTCTCCCCCACTTCAGAAAAATTTGCCGCTTTATCGCCTCTCTTTTTCCGTTTGCTATTTTCTTGTCGGATCTATTTTTGCGTGCTTCCTTGCTTGCCGGTATGGATAGTTCTTCCTCTATTGCTTGCACTCCTGAGGGCGAGGACCTCCACTATAAACAGAGAGGAGGGGAAAATTTAAAAGATGTTTGGTATAGAATTTGCAATGCTCATAATAGATCTATCCATAAGTAATCTACCGTTGTGCTTCTGTGTTGTTTTTATGTTGGCGTCACCACTTGGTATAGATTCGTCCTTGATATGATTACCGGTGGAAATTTCTTAATGAGTCCTCCTTTTGATGCTCTTAATGCTATGGGAAATTTAGTAGGCTCACCACCTCTTATGGTTAATGAAACAATTTTGACTCATGAGCATGTTATGGAAAGACTAGATGCTATTGAAAAGAAAATGCTCACCGAAGATCATATGGAAATTATATACAAGAAGATGCATAATTTTGCTACTAATCTTGGGTCAAAAGCGGGCAATATTTTTATGTTGTTAAAAGAGAGGGGTACCTTAATCCATGAAAGAATAGAAGAAAGTCCGTCTCGGATCGATAAATTGGAAGAAATATTTAGTAATCTAAGAATGGCTTTTACTACCACTAAAATTGTTGAGGAAACTCCCATAAAGAATAAGAAATCTAGGAACAAGGGTGCATGTTCTAGTAATAATAAAGGAGACCTTAAGATGATTAGCATCCATCGGGATTTTGTTGAAGTGATAAGAGATCCTTTTTGTAAGAATGAAATATTTAAATTTACTCCGAGGAGTATTGCTATTGAAGGTCTTTATGCTAAATCTTTGAAGGATTCTAAGTGTTTGATTGAAGAGTTGGACAAGGATGACAAAACTTAGATCCTTGCTTTATGCCTAGCTAAGGGCGTAAAACTATAGCGCTTGTTGGGAGGAATCCAATGAATAAAATTTATTTTTGCCTTTTGCTTTCTGTTCTTGAGTGTTAGCACAATTATGCTACTGATATGATTGTGTTTTTTGTGCTTTAATTAGTGTTTGTGCCAAGTAAAGCCTTTAGGATCTTCTGGGGTGATAGTTGTTTGATCTTGCTGAAAAAGACAGAAACTTTGCGCTCACGAAAATAATTATCATAATTCACAGAAAAGAGCTTTTGCTCTGATTCTTTTTTCATAAGATTAATATACAAATTATGCTGGTCTTCCTAATTTTTCAGAATGTTTGGAGTTACATAAGTATTCGAAAGTTCCAGATTACTACAGACTGTTCTGTTTTGACAGATCCTGTTTTCTTTGTGTTGTATGCTTATTTTGATAGCTCTATGGTTATCTTCGATGAGTTTTTGCCATAGAAAAGTTGGAATACAGTAGATATAATACAAAAACAAAATAAGAATTGGTTTGACACAACACTTATAGTAGTGGTTTGCTTTCTTTTACTAACGGATCTCACAAGGGTTTTGTTGAGTTTTGTGTGATTGAAGTTTTCAAGTTTTGGGTTATCTTACGATGGATGAAAGAAGGATAGAAGAGCCTAAGCTTGGGGATGCCCTGGCATCCCAAGATATTATCCAAGAATGAGCAACCAACTAAGCTTGGGTATGCCCCCGAGTGGCATCCCCTCATTCTTCTAACGACCATCGGTATTTTACTCGAGAGTATATTTTTATTTGTCACATGATATGTGTTTTGCTTGGAGCATCTTGTATGATATGTGTCTTTGCTTTCCTTTATTTTGTGTTTTAAGTAATCAATCCTTTCTAGACACACCTATTTGAGAGAGCCAAAATTATGCCATGACTTTCTAGAATTGCTCTCTATGCTTCACTTAAATTTTTATGAGCAATGGACTTGCTCTAGTGCTTCACTTATATCTTTTTGAGCACGGTCTGCTTAGCATTTTTGAAGAAATGCTCTCTTGCTTCACCTAGATTTATTTGAGAGTCAGTACAGTTTTGAAGAAATTCTCTCTTGCTTCACTTAAATTATTTTGAGAGAAATAAAATATGCTATGCTCATGATCTTCACTTATATTTGTTTGAGCTTATGAAAAGCAACACATAAAAATTAGTCCCAAAGTGATAGATATACAAGAAGGATAAAGAAACAAAAAAATATATGTCACGAAGATCGCGGACAAAATAAACTTGATTCTTAATAATAGTTTTGAGATATGATGATGTGATATGTGAGTTATGTTGATGAGTAATTGTGCTCTAGTAAGAATATTGGTGTTAAGGTTTGTGATTCCCTATGCATGCACGAAAGTCAATAATCATGCAATGAAAATTATATCCTACTTGTGGTGCATTATTCGGTGTTAATTATGCTTAATGCTTGCTTATGAGATTATTCGTTTCTTGGTTGGTCGCTTCTCAATCTTTTTGCTAGCCTTCATTTTGCACCAAGTATGACCTCTACTTGTGCATCTAAAATCCTTTAAACTAGTTTTGCCACATGAGTCCACTACATCTACCTATATGCAATATTCTTTTGCCGTTCTAAGCAAATTTGCATGTGCCATCTCTAATTTGCAAAATGAACTTCTCTTTTGTGTTTGTTTCACTTGCGGAACGGTAATGGGTAGCTATATTTTCCATGCTAGATGTGTTATTCTCATGATGAGTGTTTATTCACTTGTCATTGCACGAGAGTAAGGCAAAAGTATTAGGGATGCCCAGTCCCGAAATGCAAAAATGAATTTACTTTATGTTGTCAAATAATAAATACCTTGGAAAGTGTTGGTATGGAGGGCACCCATGGATACGGCTAGCCATGGAAAGTGAAAGTTATGGTGGAAAAAGGAATAAACATTATTTTCTGTTTGGGAACCACCTATGATATATCTAGCATGGAAAGTGTTGGGATGCTCCAAGTCATTTTCGTTGGTGGGATGGATACACCTCCCAAAATGTTTTTATCTCTATTTTTTTTGCTTTGAGCTCTGGCACCTCCACAAATCCCTACTTCCCTCCGCGAAGGGCCTTTCTTTTACTTTATGCAATTTTTGTTTTTGAAATTGAGTCTCCATCCTCTCTTATAAAAGCACCAACTAGGGGACAATATGATCATACTTAAGTATTGGGTGTAGCTAATATTCGAGTGTGTTTCATGAATGGATCAATGTTTGAGCATGATGGGCTAGGGATAACTTGTTTTAGCATTGATATTTTGAAAGACATGGTTGCTTGTTGATATGCTTGAGTATCTAAATTATTATGTCAAAACTAGACTATTGCTTTGAGTCACATAAAAGTCCAAATGTCCATGCTATAAAGAAAAGAATATGATATGACTTGATAAATAGCACTCCACATCAAAAATTCTATTTTATCACTTACCTACTCGAGGACGAGAAGGAGTTAAGCTTGGGGATGCTGATATGTCTCCAACGTATCTATAATTTTTGATTATTCATTATTGTTTTATTATCAATCTTGGATGTTTTCAAATCATTTTATAGTCATTTTTTGGTACTAACCTATTGACATAGTGCCAAGTGCCAGTTGCTGTTTTCTGCATGTTTTTTACATCGCAGGAAATCAATATCAGATGAGGTCCAAATGCCACGCCAATTTATGATGATTTTTTATGGGCCAGAAGGAACACAACGGGCCCTGGTTGCGCCTGGGGGGAGTCCCGAGGAGGGGACAACCCACCAGGGCGTGGCAGGAGGCCCGGGCGTGCCCTGGTGGGTTGTGCCCACCTCGGGTGCCCCCTGGACCGACTCTTTGCTCTATAAATACCCCAATATTCCAGAAACCCTATAGGAGTCGACGCAACTTTCATCCAGCCGCCGCTGAGTCAAGAACCACGAGATCCAATCTAGACACCATCACGGAGGGGTTCACCACTTCCATTGGTGCCTCTCTGATGATGCATGAGTAGTTCTTTGTAGACCTTCGGGT
Source organism: Triticum aestivum (assembly GCF_018294505.1). Taxonomy (NCBI): domain Eukaryota; kingdom Viridiplantae; phylum Streptophyta; class Magnoliopsida; order Poales; family Poaceae; genus Triticum; species Triticum aestivum. The sequence goes on from NC_057801.1 coordinate 268,691,657, forward strand.
CCGTAGTTAGTAGCTAGATGGCTTGCTCTCTCACTCTCTCTTGATTATCAATACAATGGTCTCTTGGAGATCCATATGATGTAAGTCCTTTTTGTGGTGTGTTTGCTGGGATCTGATGAACTTCGAGTTTATGATCAGTTATATCTTTTTATATCCATGAAAGTTATTTGAGTTCTTTGATCTCTTATATGCGTGATCTCTTATAGCCTCGTATTTCTTCTCCGATATTTGGGTTTTGTTTGGACAACTTGATCTATTTATCTTGCAATGGGAAGAGGTGCCCGGTAGTGGGTTCGATCTTACGGTGCTTGATCCCAGTGACAGAAAGGGAAGCGACACGTATGTATTGTTGCTACTAAGGATAAAAAGACGGGATCCATATCTACCGCAATAGATAAATGGATCTTGTATACATCATGTCATCGCTCTTATTGCATTACTCCGGTTTTCCATGAACTTAATACACTAGATGCATGCTGGATAGCGGTCGATGTGTGGAGTAATAGTAGTAGATGCAGGCAGGAGTCGGTCTACTAATCTTGGACGTGATGCCTATGTAATGATCATTGCCTGGATATCGTCATGATTATTTGAAGTTCTATCAATTTCCCAACAGTAATTTGTTCACCCACCGTTTGCTATTTTTCTCGAGAGAAGCCACTAGTGAAACCTACGGCCCCGGGTCTTCTTTTTCTCATATATTTGCCTTGCGATCTACTTTTTCCTTGCGCTTATTTTCTGATCTATTAAACTAAGAATACAAAAATACCTTGCTGCAATTTATTTGTTCCGCGATCTATTTATCCCATCTACAAATTTATCTCACGTCCTTTGCCTATCTTGAGGCGCCATACCTCGAAAGGGAATGACAACCCCTTTAACACGTCGGGTTGCGAGGTGTTGTTATTTGTGTGCGGGGGCTGTTTACGTTGTGTTGCTTGGTTCTCCTACTGGTTCGATAACCTTGGTTTCATATCTGAGGGAAATACCTACCGCCGTTGTGCTGCATCATCCCTTCCTCTTTCGGGAAATACCAACGTAGCTTCAAGCGACATCAGCGGCCGCGGTTCTGCTCGCGTTCTGCAGCGCGCGCTCTGCTCTCGCGTCCCTCCAAGTGCTCTGCCCTCGTCCCTCCATGCACACTGCCAGTGTTTGGGGCCGGCGCACAATCATGCACGTTCGTGTGCATGCGGTTGCGCCAGGCGCTACGCGACAATGAAGTTACCCGCTGCAAAAACTGCCATGCGGACACGCCGAGAATCCAGGCTGCCCAACCCCCGTTTATTCCTGTGGCCATTTACCTTCATCTCTCGCGTCACATGACACAATAAGCACACCCACGATAACATATACAGAGAGGACATCCAGCGGTTCCAATGGCGATCCCCGTGGCTCCAATGGCGCTCCCAGCGGCCGACGATGACAACGGCGGGCAGTTCACGACGCATCACGAAGTGGACGCCCACGTGAGGGACAAGGCCCTCTCGGTGGTGTACATGAACGATCCTGTGTCAGTGGAGAGCTCCATCCAAACTATGGAGAAGTTCCTTGCCAATGACAAGTACCAAGTGGCCGGCTTCGACCTCGAGTACACCATCGGTCGTGACGGGCACGATCAGAAGGTTGCCGTCGCCCAGTTGTGTGTGCAACATGACGTCCTCGTCTACCACTACCACCTGGCCACAAGGCCTTGCGAGTGTTTCACCAGGCTTATGAAAAGCTCCGACTACAATTTCGCTACGGTGGACGCCACCAACGATCTAAAAGCGCTCTAGGTTTCGGGCTTGAAATGCCGGAATCATGTCAACATCTAGGACCACTACAAGGTCTGGGGTAGCGACAACAACAAACAGAACTCCTTGGTCGACCTCGCCTTGGCCATCATCGACCCCTACTACATGAAGATGAAGGATGAGATAAAGAAGGACAAGAAGGCCTGGCACAGTGTTTGGCATGAGAGACTGGATGAAAAACATGTCAAGTACGCGGCCAAGGACACGTACATAAGCTACGAGATGTATAGGCGGATCATTGACATGAGGAAGTGTCTTCTTCATGCCCCAGACGAGGGATCGAGCCACAGAGCAGTGGCGGGAGCGTCACAAGAAGTAGATGACTAGATTATTGTTTCTCCTACTTTTTTTAAACAGAATTTCTCCTACTTTAGAATGCATGCAATTGTTTATTGAGGTGTGTGCGAATGATCTGTATAGTCTCTTATGTAATTGGATGTTTATTTCAGTTACACACACACACACACATTATTCTTCTGTAGACAGAGCAAACCATAGGGCTTATTTGCAGCAATCGTCCATGTTATTATTGGTCTTCGCACACATTTCTGATCACGGACCTGTTTGCCACGTATCACACACATCTTGTTTAGTTGAACCGTTTCCATTGTGTTGCACAAGAAAGCCTGCAAAGAGGGATCTACAACAGCAAGGACCAGCTTCCTACCGATAGCTCATCTAACAAAACTCCCAAGTTAACTGTGCTGAGGCTGGAGTAGTCATGAGATGGGTGACCAGATGGGAAGTGGACTCGATATTAACTAGTTGGATGGGTAACTGCAAAGGTTTATTATAAACCTTTGTAGTGACCCATCCATCTATTTAATATCGAGGTCTTTGTTTTGTAATTTTTGACATTTTATGTTTTTTGAACACATGTTGATTGGCTTGAAGAAGGTCTATCTCATTACTTTTTGATAATTTCTGTTTTTTGAACACACAAATTAACCTCCGTGTACTTGTTCTCAAATTAACCTCCAGGCCTGTTTGCCGCGTATCACACACATCTTGTTAAGTTGAGCCGTTGATGTTCTCTTCCCTAATCCAAACAGTTCATTCGAGTGAACCGTATGCCGTATATCGCACACACCTTCATCTGGCTGCCCATTTCTGTTGTTCACCCTCATCGCAAACAGTTCATCCGAGTGAACCATATGCTCTACATCACACACGCCTTCATCTGGCAGCCCGTTTCTTTTGTTCACCCACATCGCAAATAGTTAATTGAACTGAACCGTATGCCCTAAATCGCACACGCAACAAAAATCTGAACCATGCTTGATGCATCCATCATCACAAACATTTTGCACCTTTTTTGACGGTTCTCTTACACCATCGTCTGCGATTAATGCATCGCACACAGTTTCGTGAAAGGGTCTCTGATCATAGTGTCGCATTAGCAGCATCCTGCATTAGTGGATGCTGAAATCGGCAAAGGTATAAATCAAGAAAGAGCATCAAGTGTTGATGGTTAACAAGACCACTAGTTTCAAGAAAAAGGGCAAGGGAAAGAAAGGAAACTTCAAGAAGAATGGCAAGCAAGTTGTCACTCCCGTGAAGAAGCCCAAAGCTAGACCTAAGCCTGAAACTGAGTGCTTCTACTGCAAAGGGAATGACTAGAAGCGGAACTACCCCAACTACTTGGCGAATAAGAAGGATGGCAAAGTGAACAAAGGTATATTTGATATACATGTTATTGATGTATACTTTACTAGTGTTCATAGTAACCCCAGGGTATTTGATACCGATTCATTTGCTAAGATTAGTAACTCGAAACAGGAGTTGTAAAATGAACATAGACTAGTTAAGGGCGAGGTGACGACTGATACGTCTCCAACGTATCTATAATTTTTGATTGCTCCATGCTACTTTATCTACAGTTTTGGACTATATTGGGCTTTATTTTCCACTTTTATATTATTTTTGGGACTAACCTATTAACCGGAGGCCCAGCCCAGAATTGCTGTTTTTTGCCTATTTCAGTGTTTCGAAGAAACGGAATATCAAACGGAGTCCAAACGGAATGAAACCTTCGGGAACGTGATTTTCTCACCGAACGTGATCCAGGAGACTTGGACCCTACTCCAAGAAGTGCCAGAGGCGGTCACAAGGGTGGAGGGCGCGCCCCCTAGGCACGCCCCCCTACCTCGTGGACCCCTGCTGCTCCACCGAGGTACTCCTTCCTCCTATATATACCTACGTATCCCCAACCGATCAGAACAGGAGGCAAAAACCTAATTCCACCGCCACAACCTTCTGTATCCACGAGATCCCATCTTGGGGCCTGTTCCGGAGCTCCGCCGGAGGGGGCATCCACCACGGAGGGCTTCTACATCAACACCATAGCCCCTCCGATGAAGTGTGAGTAGTTTACTTCAGACCTTCGGGTCCATAGCTAGTAGCTAGATGGCTTCTTCTCTCTTTTTGGATCTCAATATGATGTTCTCCCCCTCTCTCGTGGAGATCTATTCGATGTAATCTTCTTTTTGCGGTGTGTTTGTTGAGACCGATGAATTGTGGGTTTATGATCCAACTTATCTTTGGAAAATATTTGAATCTTCTCTGAATTCTTTTATGTATGATTGAGTTATCTTTGCAAGTCTCTTCGAATTATCCTTTTTGGTTTGGCCAACTAGATTGGTAGTTCTTGCAATGGGAGAAGTGCTTAGCTTTGGGTTCAATCTTGCGGTGTCCTTTCCCAGTGACAGAAGGGGAAGCAAGGCACGTATTGTATTGTTGCCATCGAGGATAACAAGATGGGTTTTTATCATATTGCATGAATTTATCCCTCTACATCATGTCATCTTGCTTAAGGCGTTACTCTGTTTTTAACTTAATACTCTAGATGCATGCTGGATAGCGGTCGATGAGTGGAGTAATAGTAGTAGATGCAGAATCGTTTCGATCTACTTGTCTTGGACGTGATGCCTATATACATGATCATTGCCTAGATATGCTCATAACTATGCTCAATTCTGTCAATTGCTCAACAGCAATTTGTTCACCCACCGTAGAATATCTATGCTCTTGAGAGAAGCCACTAGTGAAACCTATGGCCCCCGGGTCTATTCTCATCATATCAATCTCTATCGCTTTATTTACTTGCTTGTTTTACTTTGCCTTTTACTTTTCACTTTGCATCTATCTATCAAAAATACCAAAAATATTATTTATCATCTCTATTAGATCTCAACCTCGTAAGTGACCGTGAAGGGATTGACAACCCCTAATCGCGTTGGTTGCGAGTAGCTATCATTTTGTGTAGGTACGAGGGACTTGTGCGTGGTCTCCTAATGGATTGATACCTTGGTTCTCAAAAACTGAGGGAAATACTTACGCTACTTTGCTGCATCATCCTCTCCTCTTCGGGGAAATCCAACGCAGTGCTCAAGAGGTAGCAAGAAGAATTTCTGGCGCCGTTGCCGGGGAGGCTCACGCAAGCAAGTTAACCATACCAAGTACCCATCACAATCCCTATCTCTCGGATTACATTATTTGCCATTTTCCTCTCATTTTCCTCTCCCCCACTTCACCCTTGCCGTTTTATTCGCCCTCTCTTTCCCAATCTCCTCCTCTCTTTCCCGTTTGCCTTTTCCCCGTTGCCTTTATGTTTGCTCGTGTGTTAGTTTGCTTGCTTGTCGTCATGACTAGTCTCATATCTTCTCCGTTATCTCCCGAGAATGAAGTTCTAAATTTTAAGCAAAAGGAGGGAGAAAATCTGAAAGACGCTTGGTATAGAATTTGCAATGCTCAAAATAGATCTACCAGGAAGCAATCTACTTCAGTTCTTCTTCGTAATTTTAACGTAGGTGCTAATCCTTGGTATAGATATATCCTTGATACCATTACCGGAGGGAATTTCTTGGGTAGCCATACTTTAGATTCTTATAATGCTTTAATAGATTTATTTGGCTCACCACCTCTTTTGATTAATGGAACTACGTTAACTTTGGAGCATGTTATGCAAAGACTTGAAATTATTGAGAATAAAGTTGCTACCATTGAATCAATTGAAAATCTTGATAAAAAGATCCACAATCAAATTACCCAATATGGATCTAAGGTAGGAATGACTTTGAAAAATATTAAAGAAAAAGAACCCATAGTTAATGAGAAAATAAATCTAGATTCCACAAGAATCGATAAACTTGAGGGTATCATTACCAACTTGGGAACCGCTTTTTCTTCCGTACAAAACACTCCAAGTTCGTCTACTAAAAATACTAAGCTCATTTATGTTCCTAAGAATAAGGGTGAATCATCTAGTAAGGAAACTGCGGATCTTAAATCTATAAGTGTTCATCCCAATCTTTTTACCATCATTAAGGAACCTTTTGCTATGAATGAATTTTTCGATCTTTTGCCTGAAAATTTGACAATTACTAGAAAGAAAGAAAATTCTAAAGGAGGTAGATGCCTCGTTTAAGAATTGCCTACCAAAGATGGCAATACCTAGATCTATCCTTGCTTCTATGCCTAGCTAGGGGCGTTAGACGATAGCGCTTGTTGGGAGGCAACCCAATTTTATTTTGTGTTTTTTGTTTTTGCTTCTGTTTAGGAATAAATAATCCATCTAGCCTCTGTTTGGATGTGGTTTTGTCTTTTAATTAGTGTTTGTGCCAAGTAGAACCTATAGGATAACCTACGATGATAGTTGATTTGATTCTGCTGAAAAACAGAAACTTTGCGCGCACGAATATAATTTTGTTAAATCACAGGAACGTGCTTTTGCGTTGATTATTTTTGCTTCTGTTCAATAAACAAATTTTCCAGGACTTCCTATTTTGTAGAATTTTTAGAGTTCCAGAAGTTTGCGTTAGTTACAGATTGCTACAGACTGTTCTGTTTTTGACAGATTCTGTTTTACGTGTGTTGTTTGCTTATTTTGATGAATCTATGGCTAGTAAAATAGTTTATAATCCATAGAGAAGCTGGAATACAGTAGGTTTAACACCAATATAAATAAAGAATGAGTTCATTACAGTACCTTGAAGTAGTCTTTTGTTTTCTTTCTCTAACGGAGCTCACGAGATTTCTGTTGAGTTTTGTGTTGTGAAGTTTTCAAGTTTTGGGTGAATTCTTTTGATGGATTATGGAACAAGGAGTGGCAAGAGCCTAAGCTTGGGGATGCCCATGGCACCCCCAAGATAATCCAAGGACACCAAAAAGTCAAAGCTTGGGGATGCCCCGGAAGGCATCCCCTCTTTCGTCCACTTCCATCGGTAATTTACTTGGAGCTATATTTTTATTCACCACATGATATGTGTTTTGCTTGGAGCGTCTTGTATTATTTGCGTCTTTGCTTGTTAGTTTACCACAATCATCCTTGCTGTACACACCTTTTGAGAGAGCCATACATGAATTGGAATTTGTTAGAATACTCTATGTGCTTCACTTATATCTTTTGAGCTTGATAGTTTTGCTCATAGTGCTTCACTTATATCTTTTGAGCGTGATAATTTTTGCTCTAGTGCTTCACTTATATCTTTTAGAGCATGGTGGTGGATTTGTTTTAAAGAAACTATTGATCTCTCATGCTTCACTTAGATTATTTTGAGAGTCGTTAATAGCATGGTAATTTGCTTAATGTTAATATACTTGGTGTTCAAGATATGTGAAACTTTCTTTTGAGTGAATTGAATACTAAGATAAGTTTGATGCTTGATAATTGTTTTGAGATATGGAGGTGATAATATCAAAGTCGTGCTAGTTGGGTGATTATGAATTTGAGAAATGCTTGTGTTGAAGTTTGCAAGTCCCGTAGCATGCACGTATGGTTAAAGTTGTGTAACAAATTTGAAACATGAAGTGTACCTGGCTTGTGCATCCTTATGAGTGGCGGTCGGGGACGAGCGATGGTCTTTTCCTACCAATCTATCCCCCTAGGAGCATGCACGTAGTACTTGATTTTTGATGACTTCTAAATTTTTGCAATAAGTATATGAGTTCTTTTGACTAATGTTGAGTCCATGGATTATACGCACTCTCACCTTTCCGCCTTTGCTAGCCTCTTCGGTACCGTGCATTGCCCTTTCTCACCTTGAGAGTTGGTGCAAACTTCGCCGGTGCATCCAAACCCCGTGATACGATACGCTCTATCACACATAAACCTCCTTATATCTTCCTCAAAACAGCCACCATACCTACCTATTATGGCATTTCCATAGCCATTCCGAGATATATTGCCATGCAACTTCCATCATCATCATCATGACATACATTACTTTTGTCATATTGCCATTGCATGATCATGAAGTTGACATCGTATTTGTGGCAAAGCCACCATGCATTATTTTTCATACATGTCACTCTTGATTCATTGCACCATCCCGGTACACCGCCGGAGGCATTCATATAGAGTCATATCTTGTTCTAAGTTTCGAGTTGTAATCCTTATGTTGTAATCAATAGAAGTGTGATGATCATCATTATTAGAGCATTGCCCAAAAAGAAAAAAAGAATAAAGGCCAAAAGAAAAAAAAGAAAGGCCAAAAGAAAAAAAAGAAAGGCCCAAAAAAAGAGAGAGAGAGAAAAAAGGGTCAATGCTACTATCTCTTTTTCCACACTTGTGCTTCAAAGTAGCACCTTGTCCTTCATGTAGTGAGTCTCATATATTGTGCTTCAAAGTAGCACCTTGTTCTTCATGTAGTGAGTCTCATAAGTTGTCTTTTTATACTAGTGGGAATTTTCATTATAGAACTTGGCTTGTATATTCCTACGATGGGCTTCCTCAAATGCCCTAGGTCTTCATGAGCAAGCGAGTTGGATGCACACCCACTAGTTTTCTTTTGTTGAGCATTCATAGCTCTAGTGCATCCGTTGCATGGCAATCCCTACTCCTCATGTTGACATCAATTGATGGGCATCTCCATAGCCCGTTGATTAGCCTCGTCAATGTGAGACTTTCTCCTTTTTTGTCTTCTCCACACAATCCCCATCATCATATTCTATTCCACCCATAGTGCTATATCCATGGCTCACGCTCATGTATTGCGTGAAGGTTGAAAAAGTTTGAGATTATTTAAGTATGAAACAATTGCTTGGCTTGTCATCGGGGGTATAGAAGTTGGGAACATCTTTGTGTGACGAAAATGAAGCATAGCCTAACTATATGATTTTGTAGGGATGAACTTTCTTTTGCCATGTTATTTTGAGAAGACATGATTGCTTTGATTAGTATGCTTGAAGTATTATTATTTTTGTGTCAATATGAACTTTTGTCTTGAATCTTTCGGATCTGAATATTCATATCACAATTAAGAAGATTTACATTGAAATTATGCCAAAGTATCACTCCGCATCAAAAATTCTTTTTTATCATTTACCTACTCGAGGACGAGCAGGAATTAAGCTTGGGGATGCCTGATACGTCTCCAACGTATCTATAATTTTTGATTGCTCCATGCTACTTTATCTACTGTTTTGGACTATATTGGGCTTTATTTTCCACTTTTATATTATTTTTGGGACTAACCTATTAACCGGAGGCCCAGCCCAGAATTGCTGTTTTTTTGCCTATTTCAGTGTTTCGAAGAAACGGAATATCAAACGGAGTCCAAACGGAATGAAACCTTCGGGAACGTGATTTTCTCACCGAACGTGATCCAGGAGACTTGGACCCTACTCCAAGAAGTGCCAGAGGCGGTCACGAGGGTGGAGGGCGCCCCCCTGGGCGCGCCCCCTACCTCGTGGGCCCCCTGCTGCTCCACCGACGTACTCCTTCCTCCTATATATACCTACGTATCCCCAAACGATCAGAACAGGAGCCAAAAACCTAATTCCACCGCCGCAACCTTCTGTATCCACGAGATCCCATCTTGGGGCCTGTTCGGAGCTCCGCCGGAGGGGGCATCCACCACGGAGGGCTTCTACATCAACACCATAGCCCCTCCGATGAAGTGTGAGTAGTTTACTTCAGACCTTCGGGTCCATAGCTAGTAGCTAGATGGCTTCTTCTCTCTTTTTGGATCTCAATACAATGTTCTCCCCCTCTCTCGTGGAGATCTATTCGATGTAATCTTCTTTTTGCGGTGTGTTTGTTGAGACCGATGAATTGTGGGTTTATGATCCAACTTATCTTTGGAAAATATTTGAATCTTCTCTGAATTCTTTTATGTATGATTGAGTTATCTTTGCAAGTCTCTTCGAATTATCCTTTTTGGTTTGGCCAACTAGATTGGTAGTTCTTGCAATGGGAGAAGTGCTTAGCTTTGGGTTCAATCTTGCGGTGTCCTTTCCTAGTGACAGAAGGGGCAGCAAGGTACGTATTGTATTGTTGCCATCGAGGATAACAAGATGGGGTTTTTACCATATTGCATGAATTTATCCCTCTACATCATGTCATCTTGCTTAAGGCGTTACTCTGTTTTTAACTTAATACTCTAGATGCATGCTGGATAGCGGTCGATGAGTGGAGTAATAGTAGTAGATGCAGAATCATTTCGATCTACTTGTCTTGGACGTGATGCCTATATACATGATCATTGCCTAGATATGCTCATAACTATGCTCAATTCTATCAATTGCTCAACAGTAATTTGTTCACCCACCGTAGAATATCTATGCTCTTGAGAGAAGCCACTAGTGAAACCTATGGCCCCCGGGTCTATTCTCATCATATCAATCTCTATCACTTTATTTACTTGCTTTGATTTTACTTTGCCTTTTACTTTTCACTTTGCATCTATCTATCAAAAATACCAAAAATATTATTTATCATCTCTATCAGATCTCACCCTCGTAAGTGACCGTGAAGGGATTGACAACCCCTAATCGCATTGGTTGTGAGTAGCTATCGTTTTGTGTAGGTACGAGGAACTTGTGCGAGGTCTCCTACTGGATTGATACCTTGGTTCTCAAAAACTGAGGGAAATACTTATGCTACTTTGCTGCATCATCCTCTCCTCTTCGCGGAAATCCAACGCAGTGCTCAAGAGGTAGCAACGACATGTGTTAGAAATGATTCCAAGGTTGATATGATCACCATCACACGCTCCCTCTACCTTCGGGATTAGTGTTGAACCTAAATAAATGTTATTTGGTGTTTGCGTTGAGCATGAATATGACTAGATCATGTTTATTGCAATACGGTTATTCATTTAATTCAGAGAATAATTGTTATTCTATTTACATGAATAAAACCTTCTATGGTCATACACCCAATGTGAATGGTTTATTGAATCTCGATCGTAGTGATACACCAATTCATAATATTTATGCAAAAATATGCAAAGTTGTTGATGATAGTGCAACATACTTGTGGCACTGCCGTTTAGGTCATATTGGTGTAAAGCGCATGAAGAAACTCCATATGGATGTACTTTTGGAATCACTTGATTATGAATCATTTGATACTTGCGAACCGTGCCTCACGGGCAAGATGACTAAAACTCCATTCTTTGGAACAATGGAGCGAGCTAATAAATTGTTGGAAATACTACATACCGATGTATGCGGTCTGATGAGTGTTGAGGCACGTGGCATGTATCGCTATTTTCTGACCTTCACAGATGATTTGAGCAGATATGGGTATATCTACTTAATGAAACACAAGTATGAAACATTTGAAAAGTTCAAAGAATTTCAGAACAAAGTGGAGAATCATCGTAGCAAGAAAATAAAGTTTCTACGATCTGATCGTGGAGGTGAATATTTGAGTTATGTGTTTGGCCTTCATTTAAAACAATGTGGAATTGTTTCACAACTCACGCCACCTGGAACACCACAACGTAATGGTGTGTCTGAACGTCGTAACCACACTTTATTAGATATTGTGCGATATATGATGTCTCTTACCGATTTACCACTATTGTTTTGGGGTTATGCATTAGAGACACCCGCATTCACGTTAAATAGGACACCGCCTAGATCCGTTGAGACGACACAGTATGAACTGTGGTTTAGCAAGAAACTTAAGTCATTGTTTCTTAAAATTTGGGGTTACGACACTTATGTCAAAAGGATTTAGCCTGATAAGCTCGAACCCAAATCGAAGAAGTGCATCTTCATAGGATACCCTAAGGAAACAATTGGGTACACCTTCCATCACAGATCCAAAGGCAAGATATTTTTGCTGAGAATGGGTCCTTTCTAGAGAAGGAGTTTCTCTCGAAAGAAGTGAGTGGGAGGAAGTAGAACTTAATGAGGTAATTGTACCTCCTCTCAAATTGGAAAGTAGCACATCAGAGAAAACCGTTCACGTGATGCCTACACCAACTAGAGAAGAAACTAAAGATGATGATCATGAAACTTCAGATCAAGTTACTACTGAATTTTGTAGGTCAACCAGAGCACGATCCGCACTAGGGTGGTATAGTAATCCTATCTTGGAAGTCATGTTATTAGACCAAGGCGAACCTACAAACTATGAAGAAGCTATGATGAGCCTAGATTCCGACAGATGGCTTGAGGCCATGAAATATGAGATAGGATCCATATATGAGAACAAAGTGTGGACTTTGGTGGACTTGCCCGATGATCGGCAATCCATAGAGAATAAATGGATCTTCAAGAAGAAGACTGATGCTGATGGTAATGTCACTGTATACAAAAGCTCGACTTGTCGCAAAAGGTTTTCGACAAGTTCAAGGGGTTGACTATGATGTGACTTTCTCAACCGTAGCGATGCTTAAGTCCGTCCAAATCATGTTAGCAATTGCCACATTTTATGAAATCTGGCAAATGGATGTCAAAATTGCATTCCTTAAATGGATTTCTCTAACAAGAGTTGTATATAATGCAACCAAAAGGTTTTGTCGATCCTCAAGGTGCTAACAAAGTGTCAATCTCCAGCGATCCATCAATGGACTGGTGAAATCATCTCAGAGTTGGAATATACACTTTGATGAGGTATCAAAGCATATGGTTTTATATAGATTTTCGGATGAAGCCTGTATTTACAAGAAAGTGAGTGGGAGCTCTGTAGCATTTCTGATATTATATGTGTTTGACATATTGTTGATTGGAAGGTATAGAATTTCTGGATAGCTTGAAAGAATACTTGAATAAGAATTTTTCAATGAAAGACCTCGGTGAAGCTGCTTACATACCGGGTATCAAGATCTATAGAGATAGATCAAGATGTTTGATAAGATTTTCAATGAGTACAATCTTGACATGATTTTGAAGGAGTTCAAAATGGATCAGTCAAAGAAGGATTTCTTGCCTTTATAACAAGGTGTATAGTTGAGTAAGACTCAAAGCCCGACCACGACAAAAGATAGAGAAAGAATGAAAGTCATTCCCAGTGCCTCAGCCATAGGTTCTATAAAGTATGCCATGCTGTGTACCAGACCAGTTGTGTGCCTTGCTATGAGTTAGGCAAGGGGGTACAATAGTGATCCAAGAGTGTATCACTGGACAATGGTCAAAATTATCCTTAGGTACCTAAAGAGGACTAAAGGAAATGTTTTTAGGTTATGGAGGTGATAAAGGGTTCGTCATAAAGGGTTACATCGATGCAAGCTTTAACACTGATCCAGATGACCCGGAGTCTCAATCTGGATACATATTGAAAGTGGGAGCAATTAGCTAGAGTAGCTCCATACAGAGCTTTGTAAACATAGAAATTTGCAAAATATATACGGATCTGAATGTGACAGACCCGTTGACTAAACTTCTCTCACAAGCAAAACATGACCACACCTTAGTACTCTTTGGGTGTTAATCACATAACGATGTGAACTAGATTATTAACTCTAGTAAACCCTTTGGGTGTTGGTCACATGGCGATGTGAACTATGGGTAGAATCACATAAAGATGTGAACTATTGGTGATAAATCACATGGCGATGTGAACTAGATTATTGACTCTAGTGCAAGTGGGAGACTAAAGGAAATATGCGCTAGATGCAATAATAAAGTTGTTATTTTATATTTCCTTATATCATGATAAATGTTTATTATTCATGCTAGAATTGTATTAACCGGAAACTAGATACATGTGTGGATACATAGACAAAACACCGTGTCCCTAGTGAGCCTCTGCTAGACTAGCTCGTTAATCAAAGATGGTTAAGTTTCCTAACCATAGACATGTGTTGTCATTTGATGAACAGGATCACATCATTAGGAGAATGATGTAATGGACAAGACCCATCCGTTATCATAGCATATTGATCATTTAGTTTTATTGCTATTGCTTTCTTCATGTCAAATACATATTCCTTCGACTATGAGATTATGCAACTCCTGGATACCGGAGGAATGCCTTGTGTGTTATCAAATGTCATAACGTAACTACGTGATTATAAAGATGCTCTACAGGTATGTCCAAAGGTGTTTGTTGGGTTGGCATAGATCGAGATTAGGATTTGTCACTTCAAGTATCGGAGAGGTATATCTGGGCCCTCTCGATAATACACATCATAAGAAGACTTGCAAGCAAAGTGAATGATGAGTTAGTTGCAGGATGATATATTACGGAACAAGTGAAGAGACTTGCCAGTAATGAGATTGAACCAGGTATGAAGATACCGACGATCGAATATCGTGCAAGTAACATACCCATAGACAAAGGGAATAACGTACGTTGTCATAATGGTTCGACCAATAAATATCTTCGTAGAATATTTGGGAGCCAATATGAGCATCTAGGTTCTGCTATTGGTTATTGACTAGAGAGGTGTATCAGTCATTTCTACATAGTTCTCGAACCCGTAGGGTCCGCATGCTTAACTTTCATTGACGATATAGTATTATATGAGTTATGTATATTGGTGACCAAATGTTGTTTGGAGTCCCGAATGAGATCACTGACATGATGAGGAGCTCCAGAATGGTTTGTTGGTAAAGATTCATATATTGGATGATATGGTTAGGCCAAGGGGTCAAGCCCATGGGGCTATAGGTCAGTGCAAAAGAAAGTTTTGCGGAGGTCGGAGGCCAAACACCGGAAACCCTGGCGTCTGGCCCTGGGCCAGATGCTGAGGCCCATGGCGTCTGGGTCAGATGCCAAGGATTGTGGCGTTTGGTCCTGGAGTCCGAGTGTGAGAGGTGTCTCGGTCATGTCTACATAGTTCTCGAACCCGTAGGGTCCGCACGCTTAATGTTCGCTGATGATATTGTATTATATGAGTTATGTGATTTGGTGACCGAATGTTGTCCGGATTCCCGAATGAGATCACAGACATGACGAGGAGTCTTGAAATGGTCGAGAGGTAAAGATTGATATATAGGACGATGGTATTCGGACACCAGAAGTGTTTCGGGAAGCACCGGGTACTTATCGGGTCATCGGAAGGGGTTCCGGGCACCCCCAACAAAAGATATGGGCCTTATGGGCCAAGAGGGGAAACACACCAACCACAAAGGGGCTGGTGCGCCACCCCCCATATGGGCTGGCCAAATTGGAGAAGGAAAGGGGAAGGAGGAAAGGAAAAAGGGAATAGGATTCCCCCTTCCCCCTCTTCCCTTCCTACTCCGAAGAGGGGGGGGGGGGGTTGGCCGGATTGGGAGAAGACCCCAAGTAGGATTCCTCCTACTTGGGGCTCCCCTTGTCTGCCTCCCTCCCCTCCAACCTATATATATATGTGGACAGGGGAGCGCCTACAACACACAACATCAACTGTTAGCTGTGTGCGGCGCCCCTTCCACAGATTACAACCCCGGTCATATTGTCGCGGTGCTTAGGCGAAGCCCTACGCGGATCACTTCACCATCACCACCACCACACCATCGTGCTGACAGAACTCATCTACTTCCTCGACACCTTGCTAGATCAAGAGGGCGAGGAACGTCATCGAGTTGAATGTGCGTAGAACTCAGAGGTGTCGTATGTCCGGTACTTGATCGGTCGGAGCTAGAAGAAGTTCGACTACATCAACCGCGTTGACAAACTCTTCCGCTTTTGATCTACGAGGGTAAATAGACACACTCTCCCCCTATTGTTTCTATGCATCTCCTAGACAGATCTCGCGTGAGCGTATGAATTTTTTTGAAATTGCATGCTACGTTCCCCAACAAAAGAATCAGTCATTGACCGAAGAGTATGATGCTCTCAAGTCACAAATTGATGGACTCGCAACTCGTCATGATTTTCTCTCATTAGACCATGAGAAATTGACCTATGATTGCCTGAAAAGGAAACAGGAACTCGAGGCACTTAGAGAGGCTCATGAAGACTTGTTGAGAGAAAATTCTCTTCTCACCCAACAACTCAAGGAGAAACCTGAAGTGTTTGTGCCACCATGTTTAAAATGTCTTGAAAGAAACAATGCTGAATCTAATGTCGAATCATTTGTGAGTGCTAACCCCTCAATCGATAAAAATATTTCTGTTTGTGATGGAAATGCTAAGTTGAAGGATCTTCTTTAGATAGGAATGTTCAAATCTCTCAAAGGGCACCAAACCCTTCGCGATGTTCTGAAAAAATCTATTCTTCACAAAAATCCCAGAAAGGAAGGCATTGGCTTTGAAATGAAACTGAATGAAAACTACACTTAATGGGAACCACATAAATATCCTTAGACTGTGTGGGTCCTTGCAAAGAGCAAAATGGTCGACCCTGCATTACTTTCTAGATATAACTTTCCCATTCCTGAAATACCTAATGATGATTCCCTGGACATAGAAGATGTTTAAAGATCAACATGGTGAAACAATTGCTCGCTATGTTGGACCGAACAAAAGGAATGCCCCCCAAGGAAAGCCATTCGGGTGCCTAAGAAAACTGTTGATGTCCTGCTTATTTCTACTCAATTAACCATGGAGGCACAAAGAATTCGACAGAATGAATATATGCATACAAGATACAATCACTATGCTCATTCATTTGGAAAGAATTTCAATGCTTACTCTTTCAATTACTCTCGCTCCTCATCGAGAAACAACTATGCTTATCGAAAGAAATCATATCCTGCTCGTTCATTTGTTTCGAAGCCACTTGCAAAGATGTGGGTGGTTAAGAAAGCCTAATTCTTCTGCAGGACTATGTCTCTGGGTGCACTGAATGGATTATGGACAGTGGATGCACTAGTCATATGACCGGAGACAAGTCGTTGTTTATAGACCCCAGCTTAAAGACTTCTCCTTTGAAGTATATCACTTTTGGTGAAAAAACAAAGAAAGGTAATTGGCTTAGGTAAAATTGCTATTTCCAAGGACAAATCTATTGATGATGTGCTACTTGTTCAATCCATTGGATTCAATCTTATGTCAGATGGCAAGTTATGTGATTTAGGCATGCCAGTATTATTCTCTATATCCAAATGCATTGTCATCATGACCTCTGACCATTCCTTCGTCTTTGAGGGAATTAGAAAGGGTGATGTTTATATTGTGGATTTCTCTAAGGTTCCCTCAGTCCAAACTTGTTTGCTTGCAAAAGCAACCGAAGGATGGCTGTGGCACCGTAGACTTGGTCATGTAGGTATGAGAAATTTGCAGACTCTGGTGAAGAAAAAGCATCTTCGTGGCATTCCTGATGTGAAATTCGACAAGAATCATCTCTATGCTGCTTGTGAAGCTTGTAAACTGGCTAAGAAACATCATTCATCCAAGACACTTATGACCACAACAAGACCACTGGAGATTCTTCATATGGATTTATTCGGTCCTTAGAATTATGCAAGCTTTGGTGGTAGTCATTATGGTCTGGTTATTGTTGATGATTTCTCTCGATACAATTGGGTATTCTTCCTCGAAGACAAGACTTGTACTCAAGATATCTTCAAAAGCTTCGCTAAGAAGGCCCAAAATTAATATGATGTGCGAATTAAGCATGTTAGAAGTGACAACGGAACCGATTTCAAAAATACTCATGTTGCTGAATTTCCCGATATCACTCATGAGTTCTCTGTTGCTTGCACTCCTCAACAAAATGGAGTTGTTGAACGAAAGAACGGAACTCCCATTGAAATGGCAAGAACAATGCTTAGTGAGTATAAAACTCCCATTCGCTTCTGGGCTAATGCCATTAACACTGCTTGTCATGTCATCAATCATGTTTATCTTCACAAGTTCCTTAAGAAAACTTCATATGAGCTTATCACTGGCAAGAAACCAAATGTTTCTTATCTTTGTGTTTTTGGTGCACCTTGTTATATTCTTTATATGAGTCATTCTTCCAAGTTTGCACCAAAGGCACATGAAGGATTTCTTCTTGGTTATGGCTCAAACTTGCATACTTGTCGAGTCTATACTCTCACCACATGAAAGTTATCGAAACGGTAAATGTGCGGTTTGATGAATCTAGCGGCTCTCAAAAGGAGCACTTGCCAAATGTGATAGATGAACCGCTGATATTGGATGCTATTCGGCAAATGGCCATCTGAGTCAACTGATGATGATGCTCCTATGAATCAAAGCAGAACGCATCAAGCCACTGCCGAAGCAAATGCTCCTCCGAATGGAAATGGCAATCAAAATTCAAATACCGATCAAAATGAAAATCCTGAAGGGAATGATGACACAAATGCTGATGCTGATGATAATGACCATCACGAAGAAAGTGCTCATCCTCGTGTGGCAAATCTAGTTGATCCCTCACTAATTCTCGATGAACTTGAGAATCCAGGTTATCGACCTACAACTCGTTCGCGCACTCGTTTGGCTAACTACTGTGGCAGTTTCTCCTTTGTTTCATTGGAAGAACCTACCAAATATGAAGAAGCCATGAATGATCCTGATTGGATGAATGCCATGCAAGAAGAGTTGGTGCAATTCAAATTAAATGATGTATGGGAACTGGTTGACAAGCCGAATCCCAAGAAGCACAATATCATCGACACAAAATGGATCTTCCGCAACAAGCAACATGAAAATGGTATTGTCACTACTGCAGGATGTTGCTAACGTGACACTACGATCAGAGACCCTTTGACGAAACTATGTGTGATGCATTAATCGCAAATGGTGATGTAAAAAAACCATCAAACAAGATGCAAAACATTTGCGATGGCGGAGACATCAAACACGGTTTAGATTTTAGTTGCGTGTGTGATGCAGGGCACACGGTTGGTCCATCCAAACTGTTTGCGATGAGATAGAACAATAGAAACGGGTAGCCATATCAAGGTGTGTGCGATATACGGCATACAGTTCGCTCAGATGAATTGTTTGCTATTAGGGAGTGCACCAGAAATGGTTAGCCAGATCAAGGTGTGTGTGATATACGACATACGATTCACTCGGACGAACTGTTTTCGACTAGGGAACACAATAGAAACGGTTCAACTTAACAAGATGTGTGTCATATGCGGAAAATAGTTCACATAGATGAACTGTTTGCGATGAGCCAAAAGAATACAAACGAGTCGTGTAAACAAGATGTGTATGATACGCGGCAAACAGCCGACTCAGATGAACTATTTGCAATGAGAAATTACAACATAGACGGTTACTATATTTAATTCGTGTTTGATTTTGTGTATACAAAAAACTTTGAAAATTGCAAACTAGTTGCTTACGGTGGCTAGGAGTATCACAAATGATGCATCTGCAAGTACTCGTGTGCGATAATTAGTAAGTTACACATACGTTTCCTTATGTTAACACGTGTGTGAATTTGCAACATGGAGAATTAATATGCAAATGCCTTCTGGACATCGGGCACACGCTTAAACTCAATGAACTGTGTACCATACTAATAATTTCCATGAAAATTTAAGAACTTGGCTAACAACATTTGAGTAACATATATATAGTGGTTACACTATTCGACAAAAGGAGGATCTTCGTGACACGGTTTTGACAACCATATTGTCCATATCTACATACTTAACATAGTAACAACTATCACATTTTAAGGGGTTGAGGGCCAACAACCATATGGGCCATATCTACATACTTAACATAGTAACAACTAACACATTTTAAGAGGCCGAGGGCCAACAACCACAACTATCCACTGGAAGCAGCTTGATGACGGCGACTCGGCATCTCGTCAATGAAAAGGAAGAGCCCTCCTGTGCCTTCGTAGAGCATGAGTACAACAGTGTCTCCAAATTTCCAATATGGATGCATTGCCACGACAAGCGAGAACTTGTTAATTTGAATGGTTCCATTTCTGCGGGAAATGCAGTACCTTGCAATCACTTTGGCATTATTAGTAGGCACAAGTGTAATTCGACCACCCCGGGAAATCGATCCAGGAACTGCTACAGCGGGCAATTTCTGTTGAAATGTAGAATAAAAACCAATTGTAACATATAGTTGAAGATATATATATAGCTTATGAGCATCAATATAAAAATAAGACTTTGTACCAGCGTTTTGTGCATACATTGGTCTTGTTCAATATGTGCACCATAGGTATAATTAATCCCATCCAAAATCCAGAGTTCATACGCTGTGCTATCTCTGTCAGATTATCAACAAAGTTTATGACATGCTTCAAGTCCTTCCAGTGAAATTTGGTACGCTTAGTAACATACAGATCAGTCACTATGCATCCAACATATCCTGCTTAAAAGGTGGAAAGGTATTATTTATTCTTAACATGGCAGAAGAATATATAGTGCGCATAAATTGGTAAATAGAATTTGTTACTACCTAGGAACGGAGTCAGAAAATGAAATCACAATTGATTGGTTAATAGTGATCAATTAGTCAGAACAAATACCTTGATTTTGCTAAGTAATATGCCACATGGAGAAAGTTGAAAGGACACCCACCTCGATCAGACTTTGATCGGCTGATGGCGTTGGGGAAGTAAACATCCATGTTAATTAGACCAGGCTGTGGTGCACGCACTAGAATTTTATTGCCAGCTTTCAGTTCATAACACTTAGACATTTTTCTCCAAAGGTCCACATCAAAATAGGAGTGACTATATTTATCAAGTTTTATGCTAACCATCATTGTAAATCCATGCTGCGTTGTCAATATGACATCCATGGAGTCATCAACAAAGTAAAGCCCAAGATTTCCTTCTACTCCTATGCTTGCAAAGCAAAGCAAGGGATGTACTACTTGAAATTAAAATTAAGATAAGTAAATTATATATATTGAAATAACTGAGCAAGATGCAAATATGGGAGTAACTGATAGAACAGATCAATATATAGATGAAAGCAAAGTACAAAAATATATAATTAAAAATAGATAATGTAACAAAGATTTGATGCAAGTATGAGAGTAACTGAATGAACAATACATCATATATTTGCCTAATATAGAGGGGGGGGGGGATTGGCTTCGACATCTAGGCTGCACGTGGCACCGTACCTTTTATCCAAATGTAGCAATAGACGATACATGTTCACAAATTTAGGCCATGCCGACCGTGGTAGCTTGAGATTGAACATACCGAGCGCTCCCTGAAGTCACCCGGAATGGTGAGATAGAACTTTGTTTCCGACTGACCCCGACCACACTTGCCCGATTTGTGCTCACACTGTGGACACGTGAATGAAAACCCTCGAATCAGCTAGAAGAAATATGAATCCACGGCTATTTCCGCTGGTTGATTAATAGCGACGGACGGACTGCGATAAGAGATGAGTGAATATTTTGCTAACTTGATTACCTTCAACATGAGAAAAATCCCCAGCCAATCCTGCAGAAAACCCCAATCGACCAGAGTCTAGAATGTCAGTGCAAATAGGCGGTGGAAAGCGGTAGGGGTGAAATCCCGTGCCGTTTGGAGCGCGACCTCCGCCCACTAACGATAGCCATTGAGCTTAGGGTGGCTGCTATGATAGAGGTTGATGAGGTGCAGAGTTGCGGAGGAGTCCGCGACGAGTGGGTGGGGACGAATTGGGCGAGTTTTTTTAATCCTTTTGCATGTGTGGGTGAACACACACGGTTTGCAGAGGTGACGGAGATGAATCGTGTGCGACAGTAAATCACGAAGATTGAAGGGGAATCCAAATTTCCTTTGTACTTTGTCCATGAGTTTTTTGCTACGATGAACATAAACCTTGCAAATCACCGTGTTCAAATTTGGCACTTTTCCAGGTTCATTTACAATGTTTAGGGGATTATGTGCATTTTCTAGGCATTAATGCACGTAATTCAAATTCAAATAATCGGTGCATGCAAAGGTGTGCGAGAACGGTCTACAAAACCATGATCGTGCTATTTAGTAAATTCTCATGCCTTTTGCAAGGAGTGGGCAAATATTTCACGGAAATGCGTGGCAATAGTCAACCACAAACATGTCGTTTATTGGTTTTTCAACTGTAGAAAAATGAAATACATGCTTGAAAACATGACGACTGGCATGCTGCCAAGGTATGGCCTCACCATGCCCTGGTACAAATTTGAGAAGCTTTGGCTTATGTCGTCGTCCACGCCATTCATAAATCGAACCATCACCAAGGAATTTTCATGGTTTCGCGGGGGGAATCAGCAAGATTGAAGGGGCCGGGAATCCAAATTTCCTTCCTAGCTTGTCATTCAGTTTTTTCTACAATGAACAAACCCCTTCAAAAGCAACGTGTTCAAATCTGGCATTTTTCCGGGCTCATTTACCATATTTAGGGGATTATGTGCATTTTCTAGGCATGAATCCACATAATTCAAATTCGAACAATCTGTGCATGAAACGGTGCACAAGAACGGTCTAGAAAACCATACTCGTGGTATTTAGTAAATTCTCATGCCTTTTACAAGGAATGGGTAAATATTTCCAGGGAATGTGTGGCAATAGTCAACCACAAACGCGTCATTTACTGGGTTATCAACTATAGAAAAACGAAATACTTTCTTGAAAAACATGACGCCTGGCATGGTGCCATGGTATGGCCTCATCGTGCCTTGGTAAAAAGCTGAGAAGGTTTGATTTATGTCGTCATGCATGCCCTTCATAAATTGAACCATCACCAAGGAAGTTCCATGCTTTCGAGAGGGAAATCACCAAGATTGAAGGGGAATCCAAATTTCCGTCCTAGTTTGTCATTCAGTTTTTTTCCAATGATCAACATAGCCCCTCCAATGCAACATGTTCAAATTTGACATTTTCCGGACTCATTTACCATATTTAGGGGATTATGTGCATTTTCTAGGCATTAATGCACATGTTTCAAATTCGAACAATCGGTGCATGAAAAGGTGCACAAGAATGGTCTGGAAAACCATGCTCGTGCTATTTAGTAAATTCTCATGCCTTTTACAAGGAATGGGCAGAGATTTTAAGGAAATGTGTGGCAATAGTCAACCACAAACGCGTCATTTACTGGGTTAACAACTATACAAAAATGAAATACATGCTTGGAAAACATGACGCCTGGCGTGGTGCCATGGTATGGCCTCACTGTGCCCTGGTAAAAATTTGAGAATGTTTGCCTTATGTCGTCATGCATGCCTTTCATAAATCGAACCATCATCGAGGAAGTTTCATGGTTTCGAGGGGGAAATCACCAAGATTGAAGGGGGATCCAAATTTCCTTTGTCCTTTGTCCATGAGTTTTTTTTCTACGATGAACATACACCCTGCAAATCACCGTGTTCAAATTTGGCAGTTTTCCGGGGTTCATTTACCATATTTAGGGGATTATGTGCATTTTCTAGGCATTAATGACATAATTCAAGTTCAAACAATCAGTGCATAAAAGGGTGCACAAGAATGACCCTGAAAACCATGCTTGTGCCATTTAGTAGATTCTCATGCCTTTTACAAGAAATGGGCAGATATTTCGATGAAATGTTTGGCAATAGTCAACCATAAACGTTTGTTTATCGGGTTTTCAACTATAGAAAAAATGAAATAAATGCTTGAAAAACATGACGCCTGGTATGGTGCCATGGTATGGCCTCACCATGCCCTGGTAAAAATTGAGAAGGTTTGGCTTATGTCGTCATGCACATCCTTCATAAATTGAACCATCACTGAGGAAGTTCCATACTTTCGAGAGGGAAATCACCAAGATTGAAGGGGAATCCAAATTTTCTTCGTTCTTTGCCCTGGAGTTTTTTCTACAACGAACATACACCCTGCAAATCACCGTGTTCAAATTTGGCATTTTTTGGGCTCATTTACCATATTTAGGGGATTATGTGCATTTTCTAGGCATTTAGCGCATATAAATCCAATCCAGCTATAGTTGCACGGGTGTGATGTGAGGGGCGTGGATTGCCATTCCATTGCAGTGCATACTATGATGCACACGCGCGATCCGCGTGGCTGGGGTTTCGGCCAATCATAACGCAACATACAATAGGCTCAGCGCACTCTGTTTTTGGAGGCGACGGAGATGAACCGTGAGCGATAATGAACGAGCAAAATTGTAAGGGAAGCCAAATTTCCTCGCCGTTTGTCGTTGAGCTCTTAAAAACCACTGCACTGTACGGCTACCTGACCACTCCGTCCCAGAGCTCTCTCCAAGTGTCGTTAATGGCACCGCGGTGCACAGTAACTGGTAAGGACGCGATGACATCCCGCCGCGCCGCATTCCTCGCCGCCCGTGACCGCACACATGGTAAGGAAGAGATGGCATCTCGCCGAGTCGAGTTCATCACCGCCGGCGCCCACACAGTTACGTGGGCGGACTATGAGGCTGCCATGGCCAAATGGGTGGTGGATCTAGAGGTGGCCAAAGTCGCACAAAAGGAGCGAAAAAGGCAGAAAGCAGTCAAGAAAAGAGAGTCCCGCCACCGCAAGAAAGAAGAGGCCCCACGATTGCTGAGGAGAGCTTGGCAGAGATAGAAGCTCGGTGGGCTGCCGCCTACAAGGCCGGGAAGGAGAACGCCGACGTCTAGCCAGCATGCCCCGATGGCAGCATGTGAGAAGTAGTTAGTGCGTGTGTCGCCCGTAAGTTTGTATAATTAATTACGAGCATCTACCAGTACTACATACGTACTAGTCTTAGAGAAAATTACTAGTAGTACTTTAAGTTGGTACTATCTATTATTAATGTACAATGTTGGTAAGCGTATCCTTTGAGGGCTTTGAGCGTTGATTAGCATGTGTTCACTGAAGTTTTGTAGCCGCAACCCGGCCCCAATTACTCCCGAAACGTCCGCCCGCAGCCACCGGAAGAGACTAGAGCTGGCCGCAGCTGGTTTTTAGTCCCACCTCGTCGCGGGAGTTGGCTGCACACCGGCTTAAATTGTCGCGCCGACGGATGGCAGCAAGCTTCTCTCTTGTTGCATAGGATCAAATCTGGCTACGCGGGCAAGGCAGGTTGACACTTGATGCATTTCATAAACCATGATTGCTCATCGGGTGTCACCTTGCCTCGTTCATGTACATTGAATTATCCTGGTACAATGAAAGAGATTTTTGATATTAGGTGCGGTTCGAGATGCTGATAGATATAAGAATCATTAGAAGATCACAAAACACACGATTTCTATGGTGTACCCGTGTGCATTTTTTGCGTTAATGATCCATAAGTCAGTTACCTGTGCAATGTTTCCTAATAAACCAAGCGTACCATTGACCAAAAAAATCAACTACACATGTACATTTTTTGGAGACGGGATCTACCAATTTTCTCTTTTCTCGCACATGAGTATTTTACGCGATTCGTCTGTGTTGTGTGTTTCCCCCGCCCAAGTTTCAAGTTTCGCAACGAAATTTTCATTAGGCGCGTGGTTTCAGAATTTATTCCTCCCACCACATCCCCACCCATCAAATTTCCTTAGTATCCCCCCTCCCCCTCCCCCTACCAGCAGCTCAAACCGCCGCCTGCGCAACCACAACTTCAACCACATCTACGTTCTGCTCGGATCCAGTCAGGTAACCCACCGATCTCTATCACGGCCCTGGCCTGATTGCTTAAATGGCGCATGCGAAACATCCTCATGCCTCCAAATCCCCACCGCCCTACCTCCGGAGCATCGCCGTGCAAGCCCAACCACATATCACGTGGAGGTCGAGGAGCTGATGGAGGTCCATGGCGCGATGGCCGCTGTGCATGTTGACCCGGGGGAACACCTCACCTCCGCCGCCGCCGACTTGGTGCAGGCTCTGGCCCAGATGAAGTGCCCCAGCGACTACCCCCCAGGACTTACCAGGTATGATCTTACCAGCTCAATCTTACCAATACCACTTGCAATGGCTATGTTTTGTATGATTGATGTTATTAAGCATGGTCGTGCCTTGTTTATTTCTGTAGTGCACACTGTGTCATGTTCAAGTATTAACTGTCCAGCTCAGTTTCACCAATACTAGCTACAAACTTACAATACATGACTCAGGATATCACTAGAGATGTTGCCCATTTGCTCTTTTTGGTGGATGCTAACCCTGTTGTACTTAACATGCCTATCCATGTACTTACGCAGGGTCATAACGGTCGATGATGTTGTTTGCCGTCGAGGTTAGATGCATCCCATGTCTTACAGTATTTCACATCATTTGTGCAATTGAAGTTTAACTTCTAATATTTACTGGTTGCCTGTAGGTACACATGTTAGTGGCACTGATCCATGCTTCAACCCGGAGGAACAACTCGCCTCCTCCGCCACTGACTTTGGACGGGCTCTGGCCTAGATGAAATGCCCCAACAACTACCTCTCAGGACTTACCAAGTATGTTATCACCAGTTCAATCTTACCAATATAGTTGCAATTAACGGATATGTTTTGTACAGTCGATGTATTAAGCATGTTGTAGTAAACATGCCTAACACATTTTAGCTATTTTCCCTACCTTTTTATTGACAACTGGTCCATTCTCTAATCTGGCAGCACCTGCCTTGTGATGTTTAACTCTGCTAATTGCATTTTTATCAATACCGGTTTCAATGGCTATTAAGCCTGTTGCAATTAACAGTTGTATCCATTTTTAAACAGTTGTATTTCAATGGCTACAAACTTACAAAACATGACTTAGGATGTTGTTAAGCCTGTTGCAATTAATAGTTGTATCCATTTTTTAATCTGTCCCTTTGCTACTGTGCTACTCTCCACAATGAAGATATACTAGAGATGCTGCCCATTTGCTATTTTTGGTGGATGCTAACCCTGCTGTACTTAACATGCCTTTCCATGTACTTACACGGGGCCATAACGGGCGATGCTGTTGTTTGCCGTTGAGGTTAGCTGCATCCCATGTCTTACAGTATTTTACATCATTTGTGCAATTGCAGTTTGGCTTCTAACATTTACTTGCTTCTTGTAGGTACACATGTCGGCAGTACTGATCCACGCTTCGACCCAGAGGAAGAGCTCGCCTCCGCCGCCGCTGACTTTGGGCGGGCTCTGCCAAGATGAAGTGCCCCAGCAACTACCTCTCAGGACTTACCAAGTATGAACTCACAAGTTCAATCTTAGAAATACCAGTTGCAATTAATGGCTATGTTTTGTACGGTCGATGTATTAAGCATGTTGTAGTAAACATGCCTAACAGGTTTTAGCTATTTAACCTACCTTTTTATTGACAACCGGGCCATTCTCTACTCTGGCAGCACTTGCCTTGTGATGCTTAACTCTACCAATTGCATTTTTATCAGTACCGGTTTCAATGGCTATTAAGCCTGTTGCAATTAACAGTTGTATCCATTTTTGAACAATTGTATTTCAATGGCTACAAACTTACAAAACATGACTTAGGATGGTGTTAAGCCTGTTGCAATTAACAGTTGTATCCATTTTTTAATCCGTCCTTTTGCTATCATGCTACTCTTTCACAATGAAGATATCACTACAAATGCTGCCATTTTATTACCGTTTGCTATATTTGGTGGATGTTAACCATGTTGTAGTTAACATTGACTTTCCATGTACTTAATTAGGGCTATAATGGGCGATGCTGTTGTTTGCCATCGAGGTTAGCTACATCCCACGTCTTATACACCATCTGTTCCTAAATATAAGTATATTTAGAGATTTCAATATAGAATACATAAGGAGCTAAATGAGTGAATCTAGATTCTAGTCTAAACTATATCTATAATTCTATATACATCTGTATGTAGTTCATATTGAAATCTCTAAAAATACTTATACTTAGGAACGTAGGTAGTTGTATTTTACATCATTTGTGCAATCTCAGTTTAGCTTCTAACATTTACTAGTTGCTTGTAGGTACATAAATGAGCGGTACTGATCCATGCTTCAATCCCTTTTGCGTATGGGGCAATGAGATATTCATGAACAAGCGTCAAGTGAGGAAACTCAGAAAGATTGTTAGGCGAAAGAAACGGGTGATGGGAATTAAGCTCTTTATTTACACTTTGTCCAAGACAACAGTGAACTTTAGGATGGTAAGTAATGTGTTGTCTTTTCCCCCTGCCCACAACAATTTACTCTATTAGACCTCAGTGTCTGATTTTTTTATCTTTTCAGTGGTTTCCGAAGCTATTTACTGATGATTACCTTGCAAACTACATGACCGGAGTGGAGGCAACTAAGGTTAAAGTATATAATTCATGCTACCATGATAATGCTCTAGAAGTCTTCCTGAAGGCATTGAAGGATGGGCGGGCGATCGCCACAAGGGGCTGGACAAAAGTTGTTCGTGCCTATGGCATGTAGGAAGGCACATTATGGGCATTACGCTTCTTCAACACCATCGACAGTCAAAATAATTTACACTTGTCTGTTCACCTTTACCGCCTCTAAATATTGTGGTTTGTCATAGTTAATTGCTGTCTAATCCTGTAATTACTGAACATATTGGACTGACAATTTTATTTATGGATTAGTTGTTGAACCATTATGCTGAGAATTTGATTCCATGTTTCATATTTCAAAATTTCCAATTCGAATAATAAATTGCAGGGAAAAAATAAAATTATACAGAAGCGAATAAAATAATGTGCACACTGTTATAAAGAAAACAACGCGTGCGATGAAAAATAGAGAACAGACGGCTCTTTGACGTGAAACGTTTGCGATGCCCAATGGACGCACACATTGTTTCGTCTCATATGCGTGTGCGATTCATGGTAATACGGCAAACCTTTCTAACCAGTGTGCGTGTGTGATAGGAATACCAATCGCACACAGTTATGAAAATGGACATGTTGGCGTTAGTAGAGGCACCACACACATTTTACATTCTTGAACTTTGTGTGATAATGTACCTATCACAAACATATCGGTAGATTAAATGTTGATGTCCACCTTTTTCACACGACTATAGCGGCGTAATTGCTTGGGATGTCTCTCTGATCAGAAACATAATGTTGAGATGTAACATGTGGGACTGGGGTGGCTTCTCATACGTTTATTCTATGACGATTGGCAGTAGCTGATGTTGTCGGCGTTCTGGGAACCGGGGTACCCAGACCTACCTGCCTGCAACCCACAATGTGGCTTCATCGATGGCCTGCTACGGCCAGCTTCGACTATGGAAAGACAAGACCCTCGCGAGGTGGGCAACGTCAAGACCTCCCGAGGGAGCGGCCTCCTTAGGCAGCTTCCTGAGCAGAGCATAGATTTCTATGCAAGACCCAGCCTCACGAGGCTGAAATGACATCAGGCATGACGACCAAGGCCAGGTGCGCGCCAGCGGGCGCAATGCGGCAGGTTTCCTCTTTGGTGAAAAGGAGACAAGTGCAGGTGTGGAGTTCCAAGGAATTAGCCAAAGGTTGCCATTTGCGTGCAATGAGACCATGATTGCCAGAATGGCAGGATGGATGTCATGGCCGAGCCCACAATGACGTCACACTCAGAGGCTTTGTAGGCGAAGACCACCTTTCGTCAGGATTAGATGTACTTCTTGATCGCCTTCAAATTGGGTCGTTGTGGGATCCCTTCCCGCCTAAGTTTTGGAGGAAGAGGACCAAGGCCACTATAAATAGAGCCTAGCCACCACCATAGAGGGGGGGTCGATTGACTCATCTGGGATCAGCTCATCGAACCACCACGAGCTCATCACAAGAACATGCCTCGTGAGGTTGTTCTTCCACTTGTACTAGTTCATCCTTCAGCCCCTCACGAGGCTAATCCACCACAAAGCAAGAGTAGGGTATTACACCACAAGGTGTCCTGGACCTGGGTAAACTGTTGTGTCTTTTTCTGTCATGTTCGTCGAGCTAGGTCGTGAGAGCAGCGGATGGAGAGGCTTGAGAGGTTGATTTCTTCGCACACGCCCCTGAGTTCGAACCTCTCTTGGGTCTGCAGAGCCCGGAATCTGACATTTGGTGCACCAGGTAGGGGGCGTGTCGGAGGTCGGCCTATTCGTCAACCACACTCTGCCCTTGCCGTTCCTCCATAGTGGGCACCGCTCCTTCCGCTGGTCCACCAGGCCCATTCGGAGGCGCTGTGGGCCTCTGAGCGTTTTCCCCCGCCTTGCGACAGGTGCAGTGGCCTCCGAAGTTTAGGTCGGAGCTGCCGCCGCGCTATGACGGCACGGCAGACCCTGCGGAGTTTCTCCATGCGTACGAGGAGGCCATTCGGGAAGCGGGCGGAGACGACAAGGTCATGGCCAACTGGCTGCCCATGGCACTCGCGGGCATGCCACGCACCTGGCTTCTCAGCTTACCAGAGTCTTCGGTAGCTTTGTGGGAGGAGCTGCGCGGGTTATTCGCCACATGCTTTGCGGTTCCAGCGCACCACACCATCGCTGCCATCCTTGGCGGGTCGCAAGCGCCCGCTTCAGATTGCCACACCAAGCAGTTCTTCCGTCATATGGAGGCTCCCCCATCCCTGCGAGGGGCCCCTCCGGCCTGGGTGGCACCCAGGCTGACAGCACCTTCGACGCCAGAGATCACCCCAGGACCACGGCCGGCGCAGGCACATTGCCCATGTTTTGCACCCCCACCATCGACAACGTGGTGGTAACCAGGACCCTCATCGATGGTGGCGCCGGCCTCAACGTCCTCTCCATGGAGGCGTTCGGCCTGCGCCACGTGCCTCACGACCGACTCCTTCCCACCAAGCCGTTCTCCAGAGTGGTCGGCAGCTCCACCTACCCCGTGGGGCACATTCGTCTCCCTGTCACCTTCGGGATGAGCGACAACTACCGCACCAAGCTCACCGACTTCTATGTCACGCGCATCGGGCTCCCGTACAACGCCATCCTCGGGTACCCGGCCCTTGTGAAGTTCATGGCGGTGACTCACCCTGGCTACAACATCATGAAGATGCCAGGGAGCAGCAGCGTCCTCACCGTGCCAGGAGACACTGGAGATGCGCTAAAAGCCCTCAAGCTCGCCTTCAGGGCCACAACGGCCGCATGACAAGATGCAGAGAGTGCACCGGAGGGCCCGGGGGCTGCCCCGGCAAAGAAGAAGCCGTTGTTTTCCCAAGACCGAGCCGAGACAAAGCAAGTACCGGTCGACGAAGACGGGAAGTCAGGAGCCACCTTCACCATAGGCGCCGGTATCCCCCGAGACCAGGAGGAGGCGCTGGTCAGCTTCCTCCGTGCGAATAAGGATGTGTTCACGTGGCAAGAGATGAACCTAGTAGGTGTCCCACGGGAGGTGATCGAACACTACCTCAGGGTGTGCCCCCATGCTCGCCCAGTGAAGCAGAAGGCGCGGCTCCAAGCCTCGGAGAAGCAGTCGTTCATCGTCCAATAGACCCGCAAGCCACAGGAAGGCGGCGTTATCCAGGAAGTGCGGCACCCGGAGTGGTTGGTGAACCCAATCATTATCCCCAAGAAGGGCGAGAAAGAGCGCATGTGCGTTGACTTTAGAAGCCTGAATAAAGCTTGCCCTCAAGATCCATTTCCTCTTCCTCGCATCGACCTGATCATCGACTCCATAGCCGAGTGCGATCTGCTGTGCTTCCTGGATGCCTTCTCAGGCTACCATTAGATCAAGATGGCGGTGGAAGATATAGAGAAGACGGCCTTCCTGACTCTGTGCGGGGTGTATTGCTCCACATGCATGCCGTTTGGGTTGCGCAATGCCAGAGCAACTTTCCAGCAGTTGATGCACATCACCTTGGGCAAGCAGCTTGGAAGAAACGCGGAGGCTTATGTTGACGATATAGTGGTCAAGTCCTGGGAGGCTAAAACCCTTGTTGAAGATCTGGAGGAGACACTACAAAAAAATACACTTCCACGATGATACGTGTTTGTCATAGTAGGTCACTTTTTTTCATGCATGTACATCCATGACGATTTTATGACAGAATCAAGATAGTCATACATGTGCTTTCGTCGAAGTGTTCCATGAAATTACCAAAATTATCATCACAGAAGTGTCCACTTCCATGACGATAAATCGTGCATCATAGAAGTGCTTTCGTCAAGGGTGACCGACACGTGGCATCCACCGTAACAGAACGCCGTTAAGCTATCGGGTCCGGTTTTGGATCCGATAACCCGTTAACAGCCCAGACCAATGGGGATTTTCCACGTGTAAAATCATCATTGGCCGGAGGAAACACATGTTGCCTCACCGTTGGGACAGATGTCATCCACTCATTGGACAGGAGGCGCCTATGATAGGTCAACATGTGGCACGGCCCAATAGTGGCCCATTCCGGTGATAAAGGCCAGCCCAGTAAAAATTAGTAGGCCGGCCCATATAAGGCCTACTTGTGTCAGGTCCATTTAAGCCCATGGCGCATACGAGATGTGCCAATTCGGCCTGTCAACGGCCCGTTAAAGATTTGACACCATTGCAGCCCATCGTCAGTTCAAGCCCGTTAACAGCCCGCTATATATTTGGGCTCAATATCGGCCCGATGATGTTTTGGCCTGTTAACGACCCATTCAAGGGATGGGCTAATTTTCAGGATGTACATCTTTCGGCCTTTTAGCGAACATTTAAATGTTGGGCTAATTTCCGGCCCGGTGTGTCTTTCAGCCTGTTGACGGCCCATAAATCAGTTGGGCCATTTGTAGTCCGACCTGAGTTTTGGCCTTTTAACGACCCATGTAAGTGTTGGGCTAATTTCCGGCCCGATGTGTCTTTCAGCCTGTTGACGACCCATAAATCAGTTGGGCCATTTGTAGTCGGACATGAGTTTTGGCCTTTTAGCGACCCATTTAAGTGTTGGGCCAATTCCCGGCCCTGTGTGCCTTTCAGCCTGTTAACGGCCCATAAATGAGTTGGGCCATTTGTAGTCAGACCTGAGTTTTGGCCTTTTAATGCCCCATGCCCTTCATGGTCCAATACCAGCCCGGTTTCTCTTTCGGCCTGCTAAAGGCCCACAACACAGTTGGGCCATTTACAATATGACCTGACTTTCAGCCTCTTAGCGGCCCATGCTCTTCATGGTCCAGTACAAGCCCGATGTCTCTTTCGGCCTGCTAAAGGCCCATATGTAGCCTGAACTTAGTAACGGCATGTTAACGGCCCGTGAAATCAAATGGGCCCACCTGTTGCCCGCTTTGATGTCGGCCTGTTAATGACCCGGGAGGTAAGAGGGCCGACCATTAACTTTCGGCCTGGTAACAGCCCATTAACTTAATGGGCCCACTAAAGTTTGTACATGTCTTTAGGCCAAATTAGATAATTTGAGCCCATTACGACGAGCAATTATGCACAGGACAAAAACCGATCAAGCAAAGGTACGACATACAGGGAAAAACATTGCACATCCAGCATATATTACATGAAACTACATCCACTGGGCAATCAAACATTGATGCCAGTGCAAATAAATGAATAGAATCTAACGATCTACAACATCACAATCTGCAACCTCAGCACGGATGACGCCCATAAGCATGTGGGCAAGTTCTTGCTGCTTTGCTACACTGTCTCTGAAAACATTGATCAGTTGTTGTGTCGCACGACTCTGCACCTCTGATTCCTCCACCATTTCCATCATTGCTTCAGCCATTAATTGGTTCACAAACATACATTTTTTCCGTTGCATTCGAGACAGAGGATACTGAACAGATTCAGATGGCGATTTTGGCAGGCTTGTATTATTGATAGTGGAGAGTGTCTCGACCACTGCATCATAACATAAATTAGGAGGGGAACCAAACAGATTAATCATGAGTTATTGCCATATTACCTGGCCTAGATTTATTGGAAAGAAACAATGGGGTTGCCTTGCTGTTTTCAGAGTTTGTCTTCTTATCTTCAGCAGCCTGCACCAAATTAACACACTAGCATTGCTATCATTGGCCAAGTCAGATAATAGGAAAGCAACATTGACACAACGAACGTTTGGGCAAC
The DNA here is from genome assembly GCF_018294505.1 of Triticum aestivum. Lineage (NCBI taxonomy): Eukaryota > Viridiplantae > Streptophyta > Magnoliopsida > Poales > Poaceae > Triticum > Triticum aestivum. The sequence continues at coordinate 268,725,366 of NC_057801.1, forward strand.
TAGCCAACACCAAATTAACACAATATGGCACAGCTATCATCAGCCAGGTAAGGTAATACGAAAGCAACATTGACACAATGAATGAATGGGCAACCAGAGCAGCACTACAATTCAGTAATGTGCATGATATGAGATAGTACACTCATGCAGCTCAGTATGCAAAACTACCAGGCAGTTTTCTTTACAAAAATCAACATTGGCGCCTTTAACATTTTGCTACAACTAATTTTAGATCAGATAAAGGTTGGATTCACGCCGATTAACAAAATACATGCTGATGTAAAAATATAGTGATATACAACAGGTACTTACATCAGCATTGGAGCACAGAGAATTCCCGCAAGATATTTTCCTCGAATACAATCCCAATGAAGGAAGTCTTCTATCATTTAACCTTATTTTCTAAAAGAGAGATGGGTAAGAAACATGTAGAAAATATGATCAGAATGCTATAAAATTTCATGATGCGAGGATACGCACACGCTTCTTAGAATGGAGTTGACATTCTTTTGCTGGACTGGAGCGGACTAGTTCTTTGGCCACTGGAATCTGCTTATTATCAGTGGGAGTTGGGTTTCTCTGTGCTGGAGCAGTATCTATGAAAAATGGAGTTGGTTTATTATCTCCTGGCGTTTGGATCTTTTGCAAAGACCTGGTTTGTAACCCTTCAGATTCTAACATAGCCGTCTTCCCCTTGCATGCCTTATATAGAAGAATGGTGCTTCAATTATAAAACATGCTACAGCAGAGATGGAATAGGTACTGAAGAATAGAAAGGCATGACATATTGACATGTATTCCCTCCATCCGGAAATAAATGGATGGGTCTAGGCGTATTTCAGTTCTAGATACATCCAGTTTTATCCATTTCTGCGACATGTAATCCGGACGGAGGGAGTATGATGTAAGAGCTAGGGATACGACAGGACAACACAGTAAAAAAACACTGAAAACCCACTGCAGAACCAAAGTATTCAAACCCACTGATATGAGATAGTACACTCATGCAGCTCAGGATGCAAAACTACCAGGCAGTTTTCCTTACAAAAATCAACATTGTGGCCTTTAATCATACATTTTGCTACAACTAAATTTAGATCAGATAAAGGTTGGATTCACGCCGATTAACAAAATACATGCTGATGTAAAAATATAGTGATATACAACAGGTACTTACATCTGCATTGGAGCACAGAGAATTCCTGCAAGAATCTTTCCTCACAGACGATACCAGTGCAGAAATTCTTCTATCTGTTAAGCTTATTTTCTAAAAGAGAGATGGGTAAGAAACATGTAGAAAATATGATCAGCATGCTATAAAATTTCATGATGCAAGGATACGCACACGCTTCTTAGAATGGAGTTGACATATTTTTGCTGGACTGGAGCGGACTAGTTCTTTGGCCACTGGAATCTGCTTATTATCAGTAGGAGTTGGGTTTCTCTGTGCTGGAGCAGTATCTATAAAAACTGGAGTTGGTTTATTATCTCCTGGCGTTTGGATCTTTTGCAAAGACCTTGTTTGTAACCCTTCAGATTCTAACATAGTCGTCTTCCCCTTGCATGCCTTGTATAGAAGAATGGTGCTTCAATTATAAAACATGCTACAACAGAGAGATGGAATAGGTACTGAAGAATAGAAAGGCATGACATATTGACATGTATTCCCTCCATCCGGAAAAAATGGATGGGTCTAGGCGTATTTCAGTTCTAGATACATCCTTTTTATCCATTTCGGCAACATGTAATCCGGACGGAGGGAGTATGGTGTAAGAGCTAGGGATACGACAGGACAACACAGTAAAAAAACACTAGTTGAATGTAAAACTGTATGCTAGCGGAATACGGATAGAAAAAACTAAGGCAACATACACGTGTATGATTGGGAAACTAAGATGGCATTGCAACAGAGCACTAGAACAACACTTCAATGTAAAAAACATGGTATGGTAGACAGATGAAGTACATACTGATGAATAACAATGCATAAGATATTCAGAAGCATGATGTCCAAATTAAGCAGATGGCATTGCGATAGAGTAGAATGACAGTACTTGAATTTGAAAACATGTTATCATGAATGGAATAGGTACTGAAAAACAGGAAGGCATGACATATTTACATGCATGATCAGCATGCTAAGCACATGGCATTGCAACAGAGTAGATACACTCCAGGACATTATATGCATGTTGTACCCATATCACGGGCCAAGTTAGAGCAAGGACCTTGTGGGGTGAAGAGGATTCATCATCTTTCTGCAAGTCTTCTGAAGAACTGCCTTTACATGTTCCATCATATTGGGTATCATTGACATCAAGTTTATTGGCCTTTACATTGCTCCGTGAGGTTCTTGTGGATATATCAGTGTGTGCAATTATATCTGACATGCATGGAAGACAACTAGTAGTTAGATTTATGTAATGAGTGCCTGTAGGAGACGACATAAATAGTAGGACTGGGGTTAACTAGCAGCAACAGGTCTCAAAAACTAAAGGGAGAACACAGATGAAAGCTACAGAATATGTATCGTTTGTACTCGAGATTAACTAGATGGCACACAAAAGTATTAAAGAACAACATAGGTAATACTAGAAGTGGTATAATACTATAATCACCAGCCTGTGGGATAGCATTGGCTGATGGATGATAACTATGGAACAGCGTTACCTAAAGAACAAGTATCTTAGCTGAACTATGGAACAACGTTAACTCCTGAACAAGACCCGTAAGAGATCAGCATGAATATACAGTGAAATGTGATAATCTATTTTCCATGCTTAGATGAATAACAAAGCCATAAATGTTGCACACAAGTAAGATGAGGGTACAACCTATCTGGCCGCCATCCATAGGAGTGAGCATCATGTGCTGACTTGTTGATGGCCCTGCAGTTGTTGTGGCTGTCCATGTCAGGCACGCGCATTCGATGCAGGGAACTGTTAAGTGGGGACTATAGCTCCCTTCTGGTGTATTCTTCCCTTGTTAGAGCAGTTGCGGTGAGTCGGAAGACGGTGTGGCTGAACATGCAGATAATGCATAATGTTCAGAACGATACATCTCTTTGATCTGAAGAAATACCCTAAGAGATCAACAACAAGGTACGAGAGTGGTCACATGTCTGTTGATTGAAGACTAAATTGGGGTCACACGATTTTATTTTATTTTGGTACTGTCCGATCTACGCCGGATGGCTTGATGGCCATCTTGTGCCTCCCGGTTGACACTGTTCGGAATCTTCCTGAAGAGCCAGCGACCAACGGCAGAGCAGCCTGCCTCCGCCGTCCGTGGCCCCGACCAAAACCCCGCTGCCCGCCCCACCGCACTGCCGTGGTTGCGCCGCCCCCGGGCCAATCCACAAAGACTCGCTGTCATCCAGATCCGGCGGCGGCAGTACTTCAACCCATGCAACTCTAAGATAGCCATCTAAGCGCTGCTTCCGCAGCGAACTTGCGGCCCCGCACCCTTACGTTAGACACCAGCCAACCGGCAGCCTAGGAGCTCCGCCGCCTCGAGGGGTGTTGCTTCCCATTGGGAATCGATTGGCCCAGAATAAAAATTCAGACAACTAACGCCTAAATAAAGTGATTTCAGATAAGGGTGCGACCTATCTGGCAACATGGTGAAGTAGGCAGCTCCAGCTGCCGAGTCGGTGAGGCCGGCGTGATTGCGGCGGCGACCGGCGACAGGAAAGCAGCGATGTCGCGACGGTCGACGGCTACAGGGAAGCAGCGGCGGGACTCTGGATGGATCCGAAGTTGGAGCCGCTCCGGCAACGTGAACAACAACGGGGGTGAATCGGCTCCGGTATGGTTCACGCGGCCGTCATCGAGGCAGCTCCAGCAGCACGGAGTAAGAGGCACACAGCACAGTGCAAGACGGCAAATGGACAGCGTCTCCGGCATTAGGGAGGAGGGCGGCTGTGAAATTGGTGCGGTGGGGGGTGCCATGGAGGAGGGGCTGAGGTTTCGCAGCTCGGGAGAAGGGAGCTTTCAGGGAGAAGGTGATTTGTCGCCCACGAGGTATGAATGCGGGGGGAGATTGTGAGGGGAGTGGAACCATGTCTTATAGACGAATTTGTCTGAAATGTGTGTGTGTGTGTGTGGGAGGGGGGTATAGTTCTACCCCTGCCTTTAGGCTTCTCGGCTTGGGTCTGTGTACTGAGCATCGGGGATAGTAGAGTAACTTTGCTTCTCCCCAAATAGTGGGCGGGAGCGATTTCGGGCGAGGAGGGTGTGTTTTGAAATATAGTGGGCGCGAGCGATTTCGGGCAAGGAGAGAGTGTTTTGAAATAGTGGGTGAGAGCTATTTCGGGCGAGGAGAGCGTGTTTTGACGACCATGGTTTATGAATTATTCGACACATGTCATTTCGGCCGAGGAGAAGGCACGCTTGGATGAAGTTACAAACCTACCCTTGATGTACAACGGGCCAATTGATGTGTGTCCCACATAGGTCGGTAATTTCGCGTCTCCCATTTATTTGCTCGGGCAAATTCCACCGAGCAGAGGATGTTTAACGGTTCATTCAAATTTTGGGAGAACGAGCATCCACGTCTACCTTACCAAGTCGATTCAAATCAAATTTTGAAATATTAGCTTGCCACTTCTTTTTTAGATGGAGAGATGATGCTCAGGAGTAATGTGTTTTTACATGCTCGTTGCTACAAATAGTTGACCCACTAAAAAATGGGAATCAAACCCAAAATGAAATATCTTGATTCAATGAAATAGCTCGTTCACCAGGTCAAAATAGTGAACTAAATCAAAAATTGAACACCTCAATTGAGTAGCATGTTGTACAGTATTATAGTACTCCATGAACATGTTGAAAGTCAAATTAATGAACTTGTTTGATATACACATATATCCGTTCATGTGTGGATTGGAGACAACATGTTCTCCAATTAAATATTTGAATGCAAGTTTATAATGAAACATGGTCTATATCAGTCTTTGATGCATAAAACGCGACCTCCCCCTCTCCCAGACTCCTGCTCTCTCTCTCTCTCTCTCTCTTTCTCTCTCTCTCTCTCTCTCTCTCTCTCTCTCTCTCTCCGACAATCTTCAATTCTGTCGCACGCATACAACACACAAACCTTGTTTGTCCCTCTCCCTTTCTCTCCATCTCTCTCTCTCTCTTTTTGTGTGTGTGTGTGTGGGGGGGGGTCTTTCTTGTTCACATGCATATATAATCCATCTATAGGTCTCTCTTACACACTATGTATGATTCTCTAGTCCAAGCTAGATATCTTGGGTGCACTCATCGTACGCACACAAATTCCTTGGCTCATTGCCCGTAACTCTCTCACGCACCACTCTGTTGTCTCGGAGCTCTTCCCTCTCTCTCTCTCTCAAACTCTCCATCTACCTGGGTCACACATGCACATGCATATCTCACTCGCACTCGATAGGCCCATCTAAAACTCTATCTCTCTCCCTCGTTCTCTCTCCATCTCTCTCTCTCACACACACACACAAAATCTCATGCCTAGCTAGCCAAGTATGATGGTCTCTCACTCAATTGTAGGCACACGCAGTCCCCCCTATATGTATATGACTAGCTAATCTTAGTCTCCATCACAAACATGTGCATGGTCTATCTCGATTTCTCTCGTGGCATCTTTCTATCGCGCACGCACCTCCCTCGATCTCCCACCCATATAGTCCCCTCACAATCTCGATGGGATCTCTCTATCACAAACACACCCTCTCTCCCTCCCCATGCGTCCATGTTCTCCATGAGTCCCTCTCGACCTTTGTTCCTTGTTGGCCAGACCTCTATTGGACATGTGCTATAGGGGTGTCTCTCTCCATTGCAAACAATCACGCACTAGCTATCTTCGTGTATCTCCTCACCTCGCTTTTCTATCTCGGAGATGCATGCGTGATATGTTTGCATAAGAAACGAAAACACACACACTCTCTCTCTCTCTTATTTATCGTTTGTTGTCACTTTCTCTTTCACGCACATACTCTTTTTGCACACTTACTCATTCTCCTTCACACACACTTGATCTCTCTCGACTTAGGCACTCTCTTCGGTCCATAGCATATAGATTTATTAAAAAGTCAAACATCACAAAGTTTGACCATGTACGCGGAGAAAAACAATTACATCTAGAATGACAAACATATACCATTAGATTCACCATGAGATGTAGTTTCGTATGATGTATCTTTGGTATTGTAGATATAAATAACATTTGCGTAAACCTGATCAAAGTTTCCAAAGTTTTACTTTCTAAAAAATTTACATGCACTGCATTATCGAGCGGATGTATTATCTCTTTCCCCCTCTCAGCTATCTGACGCACCACTCAGCCTTATCGGGGCTCCTCTATCTCTCTCAAACTTTATATCTCCTTGGTTCACACATACACATGTCTCGCTTGCGCTATACATATAGACCCATCCAACACTCTTCGCCCTTGTTCTCTCTCTATGTGACACGCACCCCCCTAAGTACGATAATCCCTCACTCCATCATAGGCGCAAGCACTCCCCCCCTTAAGTATGATTATCTCTCACTAGCCATCAGGAACACACGCATTGTATCCTTCCATCCATACATCTATCTCGATATTTCTCGGGGTATCTTGTATTGCGCACACAACTTGTCACTCAATCCCCCACCCATGTAGTCCCATCACGATCTCTAGGGGATCTCTCTATGACAAACATACACTCTCTCCTCCCCATGTCTGCATTTTCTCCATACATATCTCTCACCTCTCTCCCTTGTTTGTCAGACCCCTCTTGGCCACGTGCTAGGGGTCTTTCTCTCTCGGTTGCAAACAACCACACACTATCTCCTCACCTTGCTTCCGTTGTTGAAGATGCATGTGTGATATGTTTGCATAAGACACACACGCTTTTTCTCTACTTTTATCATGTGTTGTCCATGTGTCTTTCACACACGCACACATACTTTTTTCACTCACTCTTTCTATTTCACTCTCTCTCTCTCTCTAGTTAGGGACTCTCTCACGTCCATAAGCATATGGATGTTTTGAAAAGTCAAACCTCAGAAAAGTTTGACCAGGTATATGTGGAGAAAAACATTTACATCTGGAACAATCATTAGATTCATCACAACATGAACTTACTTCATACTATAATTTATCTTTGGTATTGTAGATATAAGTAATTTCTTTATAAACTTGGTCAAAGTTTCAAAAGTTTGACTTGAAAAAAATGTTGGAACTACATTATCGAACAGAGGGAGTAGCTCTTTCTCTCTCTCTCTCTCTCTCTCTCTCTCTGCTATCTCTCACAGGCCTCCCCTCTCACTCGAACTCTATATATCGACGGATTATACGCTCACTGTGTCAGCGTATAGCTCCGTATATTTTTTAGTTGACCGGTAAACCAGTCCACATGCTGCCTTGTCAGCTCGTGTTATGTATCTTCGTGTGCTGGCCGATGTGGCAGTGGGTGAAAATAAGTAAACTAGAGGCCCATCTGACACGCGGTGAAGTAAACAAAGTTGAAACCACTCGGGGTAGCACCCCGCACGCTAGTAAACTGAGGGCGCATTGGACACACTTCTTCCACGTGAAGGACGTACTTGCACACAATTCATCACTGCGCGGCAGCATGCACAGAAGGACGCACTTGCGCACACCGAACACACAACACAAACCAGCACACATGTACACCGGCGTCACCGCCGGTTGAGATGGACAACGAGGCAGCCAACAAGCGGAGGCAGCTCGAGCCAAAATCGCATCCGGCGAGCCTAGACTTCATCAGCAGCCTCCCCGACGACATGCTGCTCGTGATCATCGGCCTCCTCCCCACCAAATCTGCCGTGCGGACCGCCCTGCTCTCCCGATGGTGGCGCCCCCTCTGGTGCCGCGTCCCCCCTCAACCTCATCGTCGACAGCTGCCTCTACGACGGGGTTGCAAACGCATGGCCGCAGTCTCCAAGATCCTTTCATCGCATCCTGGGCCGGCCAGACGCCTTGACATCCGCATGTTCTGTACCAACTGCAAGGTCCAACCCAAGTTCGATGAGTGGTTCTTATCCCCCGCCCTAGATCAGCTCGTGGAGCTCAGCTTTGAAGCTAGACAATGTTGCTCTCTGCCGCCGTCCGTGCTCCGCCTCACGCCAACGCTGCGCCGTGCCAGCTTCAGCTCCTGCTATCTTCCCCAGATTAATGTCGCGCCCGCCCTTCTTCTCCCTCAACTCAAGCAGCTCGACCTCTTCGACGTTGTCATCTCGAAGAAGGATATGGAGCACCTGCTCCGTAGCTGTACTGCGCTCGAGTACCTTCGTCTTGAGCAGATCCACATGTTCATAAGCCTCCACATCGCCTCGACGAATTTCCAATGGATTTATGTGTCTTGCTGGCCCCGCAATAAGACATCAATGGGGAAGAGATCACTCCAGCTGTTCCACATTATGGTCATTGAGAATGCGCCTTTCCTTGAGAGATTGCTTGTATCAGATCTAGAAGGTCCAACAAAAATTAGGGTCATTGACGCGCCGAAATTGATAGCGTTGGTGTACTCTCGTCTGCCAAATTCTCCGAACTCTTTATTGGATCCATAATCATTCAGGTACATCACTCATCTTCTTCTCCGTCTTCTTGAAATTCACATTTTTAAATTTCTTCTTGATGTATTTACGACCGTCTTCTAGAAAATGATTCCCACAAGCATGACCCAGTCTATGCGCACAGTGATGATCTTGGCAATAAAATCTATCGACCCCAATCTGGATCAAGTTGTTGGATTCCTTACGTGCTTTCCATGCACGGAGAAGCTACTCATCAAGGTGAAAATTCGTTCTTATTAGTAAATGGTAATCACAACATAGCTCAGCTTTTTCATAATTTTCCCAAATTACGATGACAAGTGTAGTGTTCAAAACTACATCTACACACTGCATCGAAAGAAATGTTTTTAGTATTTTTTCTCACGTGATCACGTGCATCGTTTTTTTTGTTGTACTACTATAGTAGCCTAGGCTAGTCATAGTGGAAAGTAACTTAGACTAGTAACTCTATGGTTACCCTAAGAGCAAGTACTACATCCGTCCTGGTTTACTTTTCCTATTTTGTAGTATCAAAATTTGACCATAGATTTAACTAACAAAATGTTAATGCATGTCACTAAGAACTATATCGTTGGATTCGTATATGAACATAATTTCAAATGGTATAATTTTTAGTGACATGCATTGGCATTTTCTTAGGTAAATCTATGGTCAAAATTTTATACTAAATACGAGGTAGTACAAAAGTGGACTATAACGGCCCTCCGCCATGTAGGCCAAAACACGTGCCAAATTCACTTGTGATTCATTTGGCATCGATGCCCCTCCATTGCTCACCTGGTGCCCCAATCTGGATCACCTACTTTGCTCCAGTGCCAAATTAACTCACGCAATGAAAAAACACTTGCGTGGGAGAGAGAGAGAGGACTGAGGCAATTAAAAAACACTTGTTTGGGAGAGTGAGAGGCTGGTGTAGTTGGTTTGATTGATTTGTTTATACATATGGGTCTGTGTGCACAGCGGTGCCAACTCTCTCACATCGCAAGAGCGGTGCCAAAACCTTTTGATCTGACATCAATGCGTATTATGTGGCATACTTTTGAGAAATATGGCATCGGCCACATAGTGGAAGGCAACAAATGCCCAAGCTCTTCACGTGCTCCTAGGTAAATGAGAGGAAAGAGAAAGAGAGAGAGTGAAAAAATATCACTATCCAGCCAACCCTATCGTATGAGTGAATGATATTGGTACCTCTTGATAACACGACAATCTTATATAGCCAGCTGCTCTAATATGTTCTCTTCTTTTGCCGAAAAAAGACCCGAAAGTGAAAAATGTGCTGCACTATAACAATCTCATCGAATGCCTTGATCTCCATCTTACGAAAATTGATTTGATTGACTACCGAGGCAGCATCTCTAAGATTAAATTGGCCAGCTTCTTTATTCTGGAGGCAAGTGTGCTCAAGGTATTGAGGTTTGGCGTTCTCTGGCGCAACAATGAATGGCGTGTTGATCATCGCAAGCGTCTAAGTCTAAATGAAAAAGTCTCCACAGAAGCTGAATTTGTTTTTGAAACATCAAGGGGCCAGAGACTCGTAAACTTATTTGCCCATTAGTGACTTGTCAGGGCAGTGGATTTTAGTTTGTATGATAATGCTGCATCCACCTAAAGTAACAAAAGTTCTTACGTAAACTTCCTAGTAATTCCCTCTTCGTAGGTGCATCATTACTCCTAACATTTGTAATATCAGTTTGAAACTTGTAATATTGCCGTGTCCTATTCCTGCGTTTTCAAAATCCTGCGAATCAAATAGGTCCTGAGTTGGTGATGATGTTGTGCCTGCCATCTTTCACCAATAGCCATCGGATCTAGATCTGACACATACAAACCAAACTTCTCCAGTTGTGCAAAAAGGTGCCCGCACTTGTTCCCTATTTACAAACAACTCCTCGTCTCTCACAATCAGCCTTATCTCCTTCCCACCACATCTGGAAGGCCATGGAAAAATCTGGCACGATGGCCGCTGCCGGCGCCGTCCACCCCCCAATATTGGTGTTCCGTGCAATGCACAGGCATCTACGCACGGGAAATTATGTCGAACACGACTAGTTATAAGTAGGCTAGCTCTACAGCCATGATGATAGTGACTACAGACGATGAGGCTGACTATGGTATGCCGAACACGGCGCATATACTTAGGTGTCATCTCCAGCGCAGGGTCTTGTCACTTCACTACGAGGAGCATCACGTAATAATTTGACCAACGGGTAGTACAGTGCTACTACATTGGTAGTACTACTACTAGTACTACCACCATCGTTTGGATTTAGTAGTACACCACGTCCATTTGGATTTTAGTATTTGACTAGCAATATCTAGTAATGCATGTCACAAAAAATGTACTACTCCCTCTGTAAATAAATACATGGTGTATTGTTTTATTCCTATCGGGGAGAGAACTTAATGTCTTTTTGCTAATTAATAGGATTACATGCAATGAACTAACCACTTCATGTCATGTTTGGTAGTCTCAAGTCATTGAAAGCAAGCACGGCCCACATCTCTCAATGGTTGATATGTCACAAAATAAGAAACAAGGAGGGAGTTAATGTACCATGCCTAAGTGTTTTGGGATTACCCCTCAAAAAAAGTGTTTTGGGATTATTTGGTTTTCGTAAGGTGACTTACACAACATTTTTTGTTACATGCATTAACATTTTATTAGTTAAATCAAAGGTCAAAACTTGGCGCAAAATGCAAAGGGGACCAATAAACCAGTAAACATCAAACTTCTCTCGTTTGGCCCCAACTAGAGGTATGGTGAGATGACTATACTACACCGGCACGGAGGGGGACGCAGCTTCATTGACTTACTGCACCTGCCTTTGGGTGCATGACATGTGGGCCCAACGGGTTGCTGGCCCACCTGTCATACGGCCACAGGCAGGTGCAGTAGAGAGGCGAGGAGTAGATGGCCAACACACACGTGAATTCAACGCAGTCTGCACTTCTCATATGAAGGCTCCCCGCCACTCCAATCTAGTACGAAATCCTACGCACCTATGCACGCTAACCAAGGGCAAGAGTGATCACTCCAATCGCAAGATCAGTTGACTAGAAGCTAAGCTAGACCCATGGAGGCGATGAGTGCGAGCATCAACTGGCTGTGACAGATGGTCCACGACGCCGGCCTGCGGCCCGGCACCGAGGAACGTCTCTAGGTAGTGCTTGAGGCCGCCAGGGCAAGGCGCCGCTTGGACGACAACTTCGTCTCCTTGTTTGACGAGGTCCTCGTCAGCTTCCTTGACAAGTTCACCATCGTCAAGAAGCTCGCGGACGACCTTGACGTACGCCTCCAGCCGATGCGCCCAGGCTCTGTGATGCCCGCCACCCTCAACAACCACTATGGTGACAACCTCTTCGACGCACTGGTGGCCCTGCGACTGCCCGCCGTCGCGCCGGAGAATGTCCACCTCGAGGTCGCGCTCGCCACGCAGCGCCTGGTATAGCAAGACACCATTTACATAATCACCCACGTCTATGCGCAAATCGTCCACAAGGACTTCTACATGCAAGAGGAGGACGATAGGACACTGGCCTTCTTTGACTGCAGGGCAACCTTGGACGACATTGTTCAGAAGCACGTTGAGCTCGCCGCAAACGCCGCTGCTCCTCACACGTCGGTTGGTGACCCGGCGCACTAGGGCATGAGGATGTCGTTGATGGATCCGTATGTATTTTTATCTTTCCGTCAAATCCATGTAGTAGTACATGGTACTACTAGTAATTATCTTACCTTTCGCATCAACTACATAATTTTCGTACGTACTCTATGCATGAACCGCGCCAGAACCAAACTTCTCATTACTCTAGGGAAAATCGTTATTTCTATCTATCGGTCGCGCCATGGAGCAGAACCAAATTTTACAAGTTACAAGTTCAAAAGGAAAAGCCTGCCGTGTTCACGTCGCACCCCCACACGGTTGGTCCGGCACGCCGCTCAAGGAGGAATGTGTGCGGTGTTGCATTTTCACTTACAAGTGGGACCACAGTTGAGCAAACCGACTATCGGCAAACCCCCACCATGCCCACTGCGCGATGGGTGAGAAAATAGGAGGGAGAAGAGATGGTTGTAGCACGGACTCCAAAAAAATTGGTGCCGGATGGGACTCGTGTGGGTGGCGTGTGCCGTACTGCTAGACGGGAATGCTAGTTATGGACCATGCCACCCCACTATGTCGATCCTATATCGAGGTGCTGTTACGTAGAACAAATTTCCTGGAGTCCGTGCTCAACCCTCCTATATCTCTCTTCTCAGCCAGCCAGCAGACGCGCGGAGCCCATCGTCTGTTTGCTCATATGCGGTCCCACATGTCAGTGAAAACGCAAGAGGACCCAGTGAAGCTGCACATCTTTCACCTCGACATGCTGGTGATGAAAAACAAATCCAATAAAGATCTTCGGTGGCCGCTTTTGGAGTTACTCAAGAGTAGTAAGATTCTATTTACAGTTTAACCCAAGATGCACATCACGTGGCTTCAACTACCACTCTATTTTCTTGCATGACACGACCTGGATGCTGGATGTCCCACGTGTCGGCAAAAGGAGGAAGAACTCGACCAAATCTTCGGTTGTGCTCTCGGATTAGACTAGTTGTGCTAACTTAATATTTTATTGTGTAGAATGATGCAAGTTTTGGTATTGGGAAGAAGAGTACATCGATATATTGATAGAGCACAATTTAGTAGATGTTCTAGCACTTTTAGCCAGCATAGAGGCTAGAGATCAGACTAGTGCACTTGTTGATAGAATAGAGGCTAGGCATGAGACTAGATGCGAGGAAGCAACATCTACTTCTTTACACTCGAAGAAGAAAGAAGCACGCAAGATTGAGCCTCCGTAGATCAACAATGAATGCATCGAGAAGGCACTAATCCAACTTACTGGAGCAGTTATGGAAGTTGGATATCTTCTAAAATGTGTTCTTGTGGTTCTTGTTTTCTTTGGTCTTGCTTTTCTAGTCAAATTTTGGTGATGTATTTCCATGTACCAAAAATCAATGATGAAAAAAAGATATGTGTTTGCAAAGAAAAATGTACGCGGCCGGGATGCATCCGCGCGTTCGGCGCACAGCCACCGCATCCGAGAAATGGCCCGGACACGACCCCATTGCCCTACCCAAATGGACAGAATCCAGGCAAAATGGAGGTCTGTTTGGGGTCATGTGTTGGAGTTGGCCTTACAAGTGGGACCGCAGTTGAGGAAACCGACTACCGACAAACCCCCACCTCGCCCGCCGCGCGATGGCTGAGTTAGAGAAACGACGAGGTTGAAGAGATAGCTGTAGCACGGGCTCCACGAAATATGGTGTCAGATGGAAGTCGTGCTGGTGGCGTGTGTCGTACTCCTGGATGTCAATGCTTGTTCTGGCCCATGCCACCCTACTACTATATAGTAGTAGTATCGAGGATTCGAGGTGCTGGTTACATACATCGAACACATTAACATATGGCCCACCTCACACTATGGCCAAATTTCTTGGAGTCTGTGCTAGGTTAAAAAGTGTTCTTTGTGAGGGTGAGTGGCTGGTCTCAAATTTAAAACTTGTTGTATTACGTATACGTAGACGTAGAGATACTACAGCAGTTTTGAAAGTTTGAACCCAAACATCAGAATGCAATTTCTACCGGACTCATCCGAGGACCTAGGATGATAGTATTCGCAGCTACGGTAAAAACACCCGCCCGACGCGCGAAGCATGTGAAGCTAGTACAAATAGTGTACTATTGTTGATTGGACTCATTCGATAACCTGTTGCAATGCACGTACAATTATGTATTCGGAAAATATTTTTTTGCCTCGTCGCAGCACCCACTTAGAGAAGCGACTCGAAAGCCATTCATAAATTTAGTAAGTTTATCATAGGCATATCATTTTATTACATAAAATAGGTGATCAACCCACAACGACAACGAGGATACATTATAAATACTAAAGTTTTCATCACACAACAAATAACAAGCAATGAAATGAACTTCAACTCAACCAATCCTCAGTGTTGGAAACACTTGCTTTGAACCACAAGTGATTCTCTGGGAAGGGCCATCTATTTTCAATCTCGAGACCAACACAAGACTGATCATCCAGGCTGAATCGGCCTACTATATCAGTACCAGGGTAGGGAACCACCGAAATGTCCGAGGTATAGATACAGTAGCTTTTCATAAATGGTAGTAACATTGTGTCAACAATAGTTGGATCGCCTTTCACCATCATTGGATAGTTTTGTCCAAGGAAGAGCGAGCTTTCTCCAAGACTATCAATATTGTACCAGGGAGAAGATGTTGGCGCTAGCACACTAGTATCCATCCCGAATACCATGCAACGGGTGTTGGAATAGGTCCGGAGAGTGCGACCGTGGGAGACAACACCTACTTCCTTAGTAGTAACATCAGCAGTGCATTTTATACAGACAAGAAGGGGTGATCCATTGGAATAAGTTTCCAGGCGCCACTGAGTATATGGGCCCTCCTCGTCCTCATGCTCGTGATCATCAACATCATCATCTCCCCCTTGGTTATAAAAATTTTCAAGTATAGGTGGTGGAATGTTCACAGGACCTTGGAAACACAAGAAGAAGGTTAATTAGTAAAGGGAAACTTGCTAACCCGCATGCATGTGGATGAAACAATTATAATTACGGTGGAATACAAACGTACCGAAACTACGAGGATCCCATGCAAAAAGAGTGCCATGAGTGGTGGAAGCAAACACAAGACCCTCGTATTGAATTGCATCACAGTACACATCCGTGTATAGAAACTAAGTTTTGAGCAATACCCATCCAGTCAAACCACGAAGGACGGCAACAAGCTTGTCAAAGATAGCAACAACTACATAGTTCCTGTAATGCCAAGAGCGGTTGGGAACTCGACAAATTGCTATCTTCCATAGAAGACAGCCACCATGATCGTATTTGAACGTGCGTAGAATACCGGTGTGCTCAACCTCTGGGCAGTCTGCTGAGATTTTTTGAAGTGGAACCTAGTGACGAGTGTACACATTCACAAGTTCCTACTCACAGTTGTACCCAATATAAACAACCCAATCTCCATTTGCACCTGCCCAAGCCTTGCCCTCAAGTGATGGCATCTTAACATCATATGTATCATTATCAAGTGGCATCAACTTGCACAAGGCGAGGCCTCCATCGTCCCCGCGCCAGTCAGCAGGGTCACGGCGAAGAAGATAGGGGAGATCAAACTACTCCTGGACCCTTGGGTTCCTTGTAATGATGTTTTTAGTTGAGTCAAGAATGGTCTTGAACGAACCTACCATGCTAGCCGAGGTGATGACGTTGCACCGATCAATGAGTTCCTCCACCACGTCATCTTTCAGATCGGTTCAAGAATAACGGGGTCATTTATGGCATGTTCCCTCCATGGAGAAGACGATCGAACAATGGCATAAGGAAGGGTGAAGGCAAATGGAGGAGCGAGGAAGAGCGTGTGACAGCAGTTCCAAATCGACAGGGAAAGGCGAAGAGTCGGTGGACGGTTGCCAGTTTGCCACGGTACACGAAGAGGCGCCCCGGCCTACACCTCCATTTTAAAAAGTAGAAAAGGACTCGCCGTCGTCTCACTGACATGTTGGAACGGGACCACATGTCAATGAAACATGGTGTGTAATTTCTCGTGCAAAATGTGATCTGGATGTGTTGGCCCGAGGTGCCGCATTAGTTATCGACCTTTATTTTTTTAACATACAATCTGAGTGGATAGCTCGTGTGGTCATCACACATGAGCGGATATATAGGTGGGCTAGGTGGGCAGGCGGCAACAATCTGAGTGCTAAAAGAGTTGATCCAATGCTTGGTTTTGTTTGGATTTTCCAACTATGACCATTGGATAGAGTGAATCAATGGCTTACGTTCAAAGTTATTCTCATACTATAGAATGGTATAGGAACGTGGAGAGATTTGGTTGATTTTATATCGCTGAATAATATAAAATATTATCAGTGCAAACGCTCCACCGCGAGGTTTGTTGCTCCTTCTCGGTCATCGGGAATCTATGTTCTTCCACTCTTTCGTTTAAGACATGAGCTTTGTTCATCCTTTTGCCGACACGCGGGACATCTATATGCCTCCATTTTCAAAATCATACTATATGCCTCCATGACACACGGGACATCTAGCATCAAGGTGGCATGTCATGCAAGAAAATGGAGATATGCAGTGCGTAAGTGACTCGTGCACTTTGATGGCACCTAGTACTACGCAATATTTTTCTCCTTGATGGCACAAGAATAGTGCACATACTCAATGACAGAGCATGGGATGGTAGCCATGGACATGGTGCCCTTTTTGAAGAGAGTACTAATAAATAACTTTGATGTGTCCCGTCAACTCGCAGAACGACGAGAAGCTTACTTACCTTCTCCCTTGCCAACGCGTGCGCGGTGACTCGCAGCACGAGGAGAAACTTTTGCTTACAAGCGGTGGATGTGCAGCAGTTCATTTGGTGTCAGATTGCCAGAAGTACTACTGTAGTACCATCATTATTGTTCGACTTCCGGAAGAGGAGAAGAACCAAGTGTAAGGTCACTTACTAACCTAGTACAGTACTACTATAGCCAAAGCTGGTCCACCTTTTTAGAGCATGGTTAATTAAAATAGGCGGCTCTTGCAGCGGCACATCACTTAGAGCAAGTACTCTCTTCATAGGAACAAAGGAAGTGAAACAAAAGTTGGAGTGGATGCTAGATTGCCAATTAAAACATGATTACACAGGGAAAAAAATCCTATAGCATTCTATCATATGAATCAAACGACCAATTTAGGAAAATTATGAGAGGGGTCTCTCCAACAGTGTTCCTCGGCTCGCACCTAGCATCACGGTGGTCGAACTTGGAGTCATTCATCTGGTACACGTGACATCTTAGATCTGGACACAAGGTGACGCGGCCTCTCACTTCGTCCGCCATTTGAAGTGGCACGCCGGTGGAGGACTAGCATACTCCAATATTAGGTTGGCTCTATGTGATGTGGCAACTTCATATACTAACCGAATGCTGGCTATACTACTACGGTACTCACACTCCAAGAAGTGACTAAAAACCCATTCATAAATTGACTCTATGACATGCATTTGCAAATGTACCATTCATTACATACAACAAGTCATCAACACACAACGACAACGAGGATACATGTTGGATTATAGATTATTTCAAACAAAACATTCTAGTAAATACTGAAGTTTTCATCACACAACAAATAACAAGCAATAAAATGAACTTCAACACAACCAATCCACGGCATTGGAAACGCTTGCTTTGAACCATAGGTGCTCTAGGAAGGGCCAGCTATTGTCAATATCGAGAGCAACGCAAGACTGATCATCTAGGCTAAAGTGACATATATTAGGAGTAGGGTAGGGAACCACCGAAATGTCCGAGGTATAGATAAAGTTGCTTCTCATAAATGGTAGTAACATTGTGTCAACAATAGTTGGATCGCCTTTCACCATCATTGGATAGTTTGGTCCAAGGAAGAGCGAGTTTTCTCCAAGACTATCAATATTGTACCAGGGAGAAGATGTTGGCGCTAGCACACTAGTATCCATCCCAAATACCATGCAACAGGTGTTGGAATAGGTCCGGAGAGTGCGACCATGGGAGACAACACCTGCTTCCTTAGTAGTAACATCAGCAGTGTGCTGTATACAGACAAGAAGGGGTGATCCATTGGAATAAGTTTCCAGGCGCCACTGAGTATATGGGCCCTCCTCGTCCTCATGCTCGTGATAATCACCATCGTCATCTCCCCCTTGGTTATAAAATTTTTCAAGTATAGGTGGTGGAATGTTCACAGGACCTTGGAAACACAAGAAGAAGGTTAATTAGTAAAGGGAAACTTGCTAACCCGCATGCATGTGGATGAAACAACTATAATTACGGTGGAAGAAAGACATACCGAAACTACGAGGATCCCATGCAAAAACAGTGCCACGAGTAGTGGAAGCAAACACAAGATCCTCGTATTCAATTGCATCATAGTACTCATAATCCGTGTACAGAAACTGATTTTTTGAGGAATATCCATGGATGAACCGTGGAACCAGTAACGACGACAACAAGCTTGTCGAAGATAGCAACAACTTCATAGTTCTTGTAATTTCAAGAGCAGTTGGGAACTCGGCAAATTGCTATCTTCCGTAGACGACAGCCACCATGATCGTATTTGAACATACGTAGATCATTTGTGTGCTCAATCTCAAGGCACTTCGAGATTTTTGGAAGTGGACTCCTATAGGACCTTGAAGTATGTCTAGAGGGGGGGTGATTAGACTACTTGGCCAATAAAAACTTAACCTTTTCCCAATTTTAGAGTTTGGCAGATTTTAGCTATTTTAGGACAAGTCAAGCAATCGTCACACAATTCAAGCAAGCATGCAAAGAGTATATAGGCAGCAGAAATTAAAGCATGCAACTTGCAAGAAAGTAAAGGGAAGGGTTTGGAGGATTCAAACGCAATTGGAGACACGGATGTTTTTGGTGTGGTTCCGATAGGTGGTGCTATCGTACATCCACGTTGATGGAGACTTCAACCCACGAAGGGTAACGGCTGGCGAGTCCACGGAGGGCTCCACCCACGAAGGGTCCACGAAGAAGCAACCTTGTCTATCCCACCATGGTCGTCGCCCACGAAGGACTTGCCTCACTAGCGGTAGATCTTCACGAAGTAGGCGATCTCCTTGCCCTTACAAACTCCTTGGTTCAACTCCACAATCTTGTCGGAGGCTCCCAAGTGACACCTAGCCAATCTAGGAGACACCACTCTCCAAGAAGTAACAAATGGTGCGTTGATGATGAACTCCTTGCTCTTCTGCTTCAAATGATAGTCTCCCCAACACTCAACTCTCTCTCATAGGTTTTGGATCTGGTGGAAAGAAGATTTGAGTGGAAAGCAACTTGGGGAAGGCTAGAGATCAAGATTCATATGGTAGGAATGGAATATCTTGGCCTCAACACATGAGTAGGTGGTTCTCTCTCAGAAATGGTAAGTTGGAAGTGTAGGTTTGTTCTGATGGCTCTGTCCACGAATGAAGAGGAGGTGGACGGGTATATATAGCCTCCACACAAAATCTAACCATTACACACAATTTACCAAACTCGTTGGGACCGAATCGTTAAACTCGGTCGGACCGGTTTAGTAAACCTAGTGACCGTTAGTGATTTTCGGTGGGACTGACATGCATCTCGGTGAGACCGATTCGGTTAGGGTTAGGGCATAACGTAATCTCGGTAAGACCGATTACACAAACTCGGTGAGACCGATTTGGTAATAAGCTTTCCACAGAGTTGGTCAGGTAAACTCGGTGGGACCGATTTGCTCTTTTCGGTGAGACCGAAATGTTACAAAAAGGAAACAGAGAGTTTACATTGCAATCTCGGTGGGACCGATCGCTCACTTCGGTTAGACCGAAACGTTACGAAGGGAAACAGAGAGATTACAACCCCATCTCGGTGAGACCGAGATCCCTATCGGTAAGACCGATTTGCTTAGGGTTTGTGGCAGTGGCTATGACTTTTGGATCGGTGGCGCCGGATAGGAAGAATCGGTGTGACCAGTTTTGGCTTTGGGTTTAGGTCATTTGTGGATGTGGGAAAGTAGTTGAGGGTTTTGAAGCATATCACTAAGCACATGAAGCAAGAGGCTCATTAAGCAACACCTCATCCCTCCTTGATAGTATTGGCTTTTCCTATAGACTCAATGTGATCTTGGATCACTAAAATGTAAAATGAAGAGTCTTGAGCTTTTGAGCTTGAGCCAATCCTTTGTCCTTAGTATTTTGAGGGATCCACTTTCATCATCCATGCCATGCCATTCATTGAGCTTTCCTGAAATAATAGTCTTGGAATAACATTAGCTCAATGAGCTTTATGTTGTTATGAATTACCAAAACCACCTAGGGATAGTTGCACTTTCAATCTCCCCCTTTTTGGTAATTGATGACAACATATAGATCAAAGCTTCGACAAATGATAATAATATTGAATAACATCGTCGCTTTGAGAAGTATGTGATAAGCAAGAGCTCCCCCTAAATTTGTGCATGGGTTAAGATTTGCTTTGGACTGCAAATGCACAATGAATTAGGCTCATAGGTTACTCTTCCATGTCACATACATCTTGGTGGAGCGCTCAAAATAATAAACAGTGAATACATGCACTCATCACCAAGCATAGTGAGTGATCACATAAGATAGATAGGATAATATCAAGCATGCATAAGTGTAGCTTATGATCAAACACATGATCATCAATGTCTCACAAGCATAGTATCTCAACCAAAAGCAAACAAAGTTTAAAGACCACCAAATAAAGCAAGAGAGAACAAAAGCAACACACTCTCTCTCAAAGCAACACACTCTCTCTCAAAGCCCATCTATACATTTTTCTCCCCCTTCGGCAACAAGTTACCAAAAAGTTCATAGAAAATGCATAGTGCTAGATCGACTCTCAGGCTTGATCTTCTGGTGGTGGTGTCCTGATAGCTCCTTGGACGAAGGCTTCAGTCGAAGTAGAGGGTGCTGGAGTGGATGCTGGAGCTGGTTGCACTGGAACTGTAGGGGCAGTAGCTGGTGCTGAAGTTGTTGCTCTAGTGTCTGTCACTGGCACTGCAACTGACCTCTGGGCTCTGGGCACTCTGGCAAACACATTTGTGGTAGTCTTGCCCTTCCTCTCCTGCATGTCATCCTGCAGCTACTCTACACCTGACTGAATCTCACTTACTTTGACATCTAGATCATAGAATTTTTGTTCCATGATTCTTTCAAGGCTCTCCTGATTCTGAGTGAGGGTGGCCAGTCCTTTCTCAATCCTCAGTGTTGATGCTATCAAGTAACCAAGCTGCTCCTGTTTGGTTTTCAAGAAATATTCAGATGCCTCCTCTTGAGTTGGCATCTTGGCAGCCTTCTCCTTCTTTGCCTTCTCCTTCTTCTCCTGAGCTTGAACTGATTGTGGATCATCTTCATTCATGACAACCTCATTGTCCTCAAAGTCTGGATAAACTGGAAAATGTTCCTTATCCAACTGATATTTCCCTGTGCCCATCTTTGAGTTGATCAATTCTTGAATCTGAGGTGCATATCCACAACTCCTCTTCTGATCTGCTGCAGTCCTCTTGATTGTTTAACCTATTAGGCTCATGACTTTGATCTTCTGTGGCACATAAAACACATGCAGCATGTTGATGGCATGCCCTCTGATCATGTTATGGTCACCAGACTTGGGCAACAGAGTGTGCCTCAGAATCCAATTAATGGTTGGCAGCCCTGACAGCAGAAAGTGAACTGATCCAAACTTGTGAGTCTCAACTGCCTTGTCTGGGATTTCCTTGTACATGTGAGCCATTGAATTGTGACCCAACTTCTTCTTTGCATAAATGTCCAGGTCATCCTCATTTTCCTTGGGGGAATTTATCAGACTTGCCCATTCTTGAATAGTGGATTGGTACCTAGTACCTTCAGACATCCAAACAATTCTACCATCTGGGTAAAAATGTGTTGTGGAGTAGAACTGCATGATAAGCTCATCATTCCAGTTGGTGAACTTCTGTCCAACAAAATCAGCAACTCCACAAGCAACAAAGCTTTCTTGCACTCCAGGATAGTGCTGCTCATTGTCCTTGATGTAGGTCCAGTCGACCCACCTCATGTCACAAACTATGTGTCACGCCCAATATGCGACCCTATCCAAAAGGAACTCGAAGGTCCCACCAAGGATAGACCCGCATATTGAGACGCTTTTGCAAGGTGGATATCATTACATCAACATTACATAATAGATGGGGATACATACAAAAGGCATACAATACCACACGAATACAACATCATCATACAAGAGATCAACGTCCGACTACGGATGATACATAAACAGAAACTCAAACAATATCCACCCTGCTAGCCCAGGCTGCCGACCTGGAACCTATCCCCTGATCGAAGAAGAAGCAGAAGAAGAACTAACGCAAGCAAGCATCGCTCTCGCGTCATGATCATCGCATAACCTGTACCTGCAACTGTTGTTGTAGTAATCTGTGAGCCACGAGGACTCAGCAATCCCATTACCATGGGTATCAAGACTAGCAAAGCTTAATGGGAAAGGAAGGGGTAAAGTGGTGAGGTTGCAGCAACGACTAAGCATGATATGGTGGCTAACATACGCAAATGAGAGCGAGAAGAGAAACAAAGGAGCGGTCGTCAACTAGTAATGATCAAGAAGTGATCCTGAACTCCTACTTACGTCAAACATAACACAGAAACCGTGTTCACTTCCCGGACTCCGCCGAGAAGAGACCATCACGGCTACACACTGGGTTGATGCGTTTTAATTCGGATCAAGTGTCAAGTTATCTACAACCGGACATTAACAAATTCCCATCTGCCACATAACCGCGGGCACGGCTCTCGAAAGTTTATACCCTGCAGGGGTGTCCCAACTTAGCCCATGACAAGCTCTCGCGATCAACGAAGGAATAGACCTTCTCCCAGGAAGACCCGATCAGTCTCGGAATCCCGGTTTGCAAGACATTTCGACAATGGTAAAACAAGACCAGCAAGACCGCCCAATGCGCCGACATCCCGATAGGAGCTGCACATATCTCATTCTCAGGGCAACACCGGATAAGCGAAGCGTACAGGTACCGACGAATCCAAGTTGCCAAGGAATGGTCCCGCACGGTGCTCTAGTTTGGACCAACACTTAGACAAGCATTGGCCCGGGGGGCTGAATAAAGATGACCCTTGGGTTAATTACTCCCAAGGGAAAAGTAGGTGGTGGTGAGGCAAATGGTAAAACCAAGGTTGGGCCTTGCTGGACAAGTTTTATTCAAAGCGAACTGTCAGGGGGGGTCCCATAAATCACCCGACCGCGTCAGGAACGCAAAGTCCGGGAACATAACACCGGTATGACGGAAACTAGGGCGGCAAGAGTGGAACAAAACACCAGGCATAAGGCCGAGCCTTCCACCCTTTACCAAATATATAGATGCATTAATAATATAAGAGATATAGTGATATCTCAACATAACCCTGTTCACCATGGAGCAATCTTCAACTTCACCTGCAGCTAGCAACGCTATAAGAGGGGCTGAGCAAAGCGGTAACATAGCCAAGCAATGGTTTGCTAGGAATGGTGTCAAAGGTTAGAGGTTCATGGCAATTTGGGAGGCTTGATGAGCAACAGATAGGTAACGTAGCATAGCGATAGAACGAAGCAACTAGCATAGCAATGATAGTAGTGAGATCCAGGGTAGCGGTCATCTTGCCTGAAATCCCGCAAGGAAGAAGAACGAGTCCATGAAGAAGATGAAGCCACGAAGACGAACCAAGCATAGACGAACGAATCCTCACGATCGCAACGAAACGGGAACTATCGAGAAGAAGCACACAACATGGTAAACACACCACACATGAACAAGACATGATGCACAACAAGCATGATGCGTGAGAAAGCTAGATGAGGCTACTCATGGCAAGAGATGATGCAAACAAGAACAACACATCAAGGCAAGTTTAAATGAGGCCGCAAACAACACATAACAATTCCGGCAAGTCCTCATATGCAAATTTCGAAATTGGTCCAGAACTGAATAAAACTTATGTTCAAGTTGTTAAACAGCAAGTTAAGATGCACCAAGATGATCTACACGAAATTCTAGTCAAGTTACATATAAAGTTCATTAGATTTGGAGCTATGGGCTAGAAGATATGAGCAAAGCAAGTTAAACATGGCATTGATGCAAAATGCATACAAACATCAATCAAACACACCAAAACAAGGATGCAACATGATAATATGAAACAACATGCAAAATCAAGCAAGTTTCATATAGGGCACACTCAAAACGGAGCAACGGTTCAACACATGCACACTATACAAGTCATAACAACAATCTGTCCATAACAGCAACTAGGCATCTTACAAGCATCAAAACAATATGCTACAACATCTCAACATAAGAACAAAAGGCATGGGCATGAAGTACAGGTAAAGCACAACAAAACATGAACACTGAGCTATCTCCAGAAACAACTATAACATGCTCAAAAGGACATGGTAAGATGGCAAATAATAACAGTTTCAGACTTATCAGGAAATAACATCAGGTTGCAATGTTTAGAGCTATCAAAAAACATGTTACAGGAAGCTATCATGGCAACCAAAGGCATGGCATGAATCTACTAATAGCATAGATCAAATGTCCCTTACTGACCATGAGCCAAAAGGCATAGAAAATATGATGGCACCCATGTAAACATGGCAAGTTATATTACAGATTCATACATGGCAGGAACAACAATAAGTAGGCATGTTCGTGAGCTTAAACCACTCACTACAGAGCAATACATGGCATGTCAAGGCAACCAACAGTAATAAGACATGTTTATGAAGCTAAGCATGGCAATATCAAGGTCATAGGGTGCATGGAACACTAGCAAAACAGATGGGAACAAGTGAACTTAATGTTAACAGGCTGATAGCAACATTTTCAAGCAACTTTGGAGCAAGATTACAACAAGCTACAACAACCTATAAATGCAACCAGGGGCATGGATGGATAGAGGATGACATGTAGATCAAAGCATCTCCAGATTATGCATAAAACAACTAGTAGAAGCATGTTTACATAGCAACAAAATATAACAGAATCTGTCAGGAAAACAGCAACAGCAAGTACACTACTTAACAAGCTCGATTCACTCACCACAAGTCATTGCATGACAAGATAAGCATAGCATCATCAAGAAGACATGTTTATGTAACCAACCAAGGCAAGAACAAGTCCATAGCATGCAAGGATCAACTATAGCAACCTTGGCTAAATTGAATAACAAGTAAACAATCTGCCAGGAAACATTTTGAAGCAAAAGTAG
Source organism: Triticum aestivum (assembly GCF_018294505.1). NCBI lineage: Eukaryota > Viridiplantae > Streptophyta > Magnoliopsida > Poales > Poaceae > Triticum > Triticum aestivum. The sequence goes on from NC_057801.1 coordinate 268,750,810, forward strand.
AGCACCAAAATGACATGCTAGACTACTCCATAATTGCAAACAAGGGCATGAATGGATAGACAATAACCATATGTTCAAAACACCCTTACTGAAGTATCTCAAAATATGCATGGATCTCTCTGTAGCATCAAGTTTACATGGCATCAAAATAACAGCAGAACAGTGACTAAAATCAGCAATATCACGAAGCCTAGTTTGCATGCTTGTGCTAGTCACCACATTGATCACAAAAATACATGGCATACACCCCTGGAAAGATGGCATAGCATAGATCAAAACACATGTAGACATCAACCTGATAGGATGCACACATCAATCATGGCAAAAATGATAAATGAGCAAGTTATAACAGTTTCAGCAGATTAACATCAACATGCACTCTTCCAACAGCATTTCAGGCATCAAGATGAGCTCAAATGAAAATGACGCAATGGAATGAAATGATGTACTCGTCGTGGCGAACAATTTGACATATTACACGCATGAAACGGAGCTACGGATGCAGAGATACGGCATGATGAACATGGCATGATTATGTCACAGATTCGGGACTTAGAAGATATTCGAGGTCAACCTGATGCAGCACGGATTCCGAGGCAGGCCGGATCTCGCCGGAACTTCGCCGGAGTTCGGGGAGAAGGTGGCCGGAGCTGCGGGAGAGGTCGGGGAGGCGCGGCGGAGGCGGATCCGGACCGGACCTCGCCGGATCCGGCCGGGGCGAGGAGAGGAGGCGCGGGGGCGCTGGAGCGGACGACGGCGGAGGCGGGCGGCGCCGGCGGCAAGCTGCGGCCGCGGAGCACGCGGGCTGGGCGGCCGGTGAGACTGGGCCGGCCGGGAGGAGCGGCGCCGGGCAGCTCGGTGGCCGGGAGGCCCAGGGCGGCGCGGGAGCCGAGGGCGCGGCGGAGATCGGCGGGGTCGGCGAGGCGGGACGGCGGCGGGCTCCCGGGCGGCAGCGCGGGAAGGCGCCGGCGAGGCGGCGGCCGGTGCGCGCGCGGGCCAGCGGCCGGCGGCGGACGGGCCCCGCGGGCCGCGGGCGCGGGGACGGCGGCGGAGACACGCGGTGTGCGGTGGTTGGCTGTGGGCGCGGCGGCGATGACGTGTCACGCGCCCATTGGTCGGGCGACGTGGCTGGCTGGACGTGTCCGGCCAGGGGCGGACGCGTCCGGCGGCGGAGAGGGAAAAGCTAGGGTTTCGGGAGGAAATGATCCGAAAATGGAGAGGGGAAGACGTTTTTATAGGTGGAGGGAGCTAGGAGAGTCCAAATGGAGCACGGTTTTAGGCCACGCGATCGTGATCGAACAGCCGAGAGCATGGACGGGAGTTTGCTGGGTTTTGTGCCACTTTGGAAGGGGTGTTGGGCTGCAAACAAAAGAGGCTTCTACGGTTACCCGGTTAACTGTTGGAGTATCAAACGACCTCCAAATGGCACGAAACTTGACAGGCGGTCTACCGGTGCTATACCAAGGCCGCTTGGCAAACTTCGGGCCATTCCGAGAATGTTTAACACCCGCTCACAACAGAAGACAAAAGGGGACGCCGGGGGACATAGGAGTGCCGGATTGCAAAACGGACAACGGGGAAAAGGCTCGGATGCATGAGATGAACACGGATGCAAAATGAGATGCACATGATGACATGATATGAAATGCAGATGATGACATGTCAAAGTGAAACACGCAAGCAAATGACATGGCAACAACGGCGAACAACTGGCAGACATCTGGCGCATCGAATCCGGGGCGTTACACTATGGGCTTCTTGTCCAACAGAATTGTTTCATAAAAGTCCTGCTGTTCCTTTGTATGGAACCTGTAGTCAACAACAGTTCTTCTTCTTGAAGCATATGGATCTTCCATCCTCCACAGTCTCAGCCCTGAATCCTTCCTGATTCTCATGTCCTCAGCCACAGGATGGGCATCATTGTGGTCTGGTACCGTGGGCTTGAGCTTTCTAAGGACATGTCCTTCTTCATCTTCATCTTCAGCAACATTGGGCACTGGGGACTTGTTCTTCTCAGCAGCTGGAATACTCCTAGTATTCCTCTTTGGAACTTGCTTGGCCTTGGAGGTAGCTTTGGGTGCTTCCTTGGGCTTGGATGTTGCAGCCCCTGATCTGATTGCATCACCCATAAGCTTAGCTGCCTTAGGTGTTGGTGCAGCATCCTCTTCCTCTTCTTCAGCATCTCTTCTCATAGAGGGCTTTCCAAGGACCTTGGCAGTTGTGGTTCTTGCTCTCTTCTTTTTCTTGTCCTGATCACCATCATCCTCTGATTCAATTGCTTCATAGTTTCACCAGTGGGGACTTTCTGAGGTTTGGAAGAAGTGACTTTCTTCTCAGGTGCTTCTTTGGGTTGAGCCTGAGCTGGCACTTGAGTGGACTTTCTGGCCTTTGGCATTGGTGTCCTCTTGGCAGGAACTTTCTTCTTCAGACCTGGCTTAGTGCTATGTGCAGAGCCATATTCCTTCTTGAGCACCACTTTCTTGGAAGTGGCCTCATCTTCCTCAGCCTTGTAATCTTCATCCTCAGAATCTGAAGTTCTTTTCCTCCTTTGCCTAGTTGCAGCCTTAGGCAAATTGCTAGGAGTACTTCTGCTCCCTTCATCTGTAGTTGAGGGACTAGTGCCCTCACTTAAGTCCATCTGCTCTTCTGACCTGTTCTGGCTGTCACTCTGATCTGACATACTGCAAAAGCTGACTGCTGACCCTGTGAAGAGTTATAGATGAGATAGAATAGATGAGCATCACAAAATGCAGAGATTTTTGCAAAAAGAGTGATTCAAAAGTTCAGTTTTAGTTTTCCACAGAAAGCATTTCGGATCAACCGATTTTCAAACTCGGTGATGCCGAAGCAGTTTTGGAACCTAAACTGATGATCTCGGTTGGACCGAGTCACAGTTCGGTGGTACCGAGACTGCTAGGGTTTCACTGAATCCTCAAATCGGTCACACCGATTAGTAATTCTCGGTCAGACCGAGAGTTACTAGTGCAATGGCTTAAGCCAAATCGGTGAGACCGAGTTTTTCAACTCAGTGGGTCCGAGATGGTTTCGGCGGAAGCCTAACCCTAAAAATTTGAATCACATCTAATCTATGGACTACTTTGGCTGGATAGAAGAGTTTCAATCGTGGCAAGATTCAATAAAAGTACAATGTGCTAGGAATCAGACGTGGATAGCACAAAGATCAAGTCCATACCCTAACTTGGCGGTGGACTTGCTACGGCGACAATGGCGGGGATGAAATCCGTTGACGGCGGCGGAGACCAGCGACAGGAGGCTGTTGGCAATGAGGAGATGATCCGGAGACCTCCGATGGCAGAGCGAGCTATTGCGCGGGCGAAGGGTTTCGGAGAAATTTCCAAAAAATTTCCCGTGGCTATATATAGCCCGACCCTGTCGGTGTGACCGATTTGAAAAACTTGGTGGCACCGAGATGCATAACTGTGTTCAGTTACAGCAAATCGGTGAGACCGAGAAGTTCAAATCGGTTGCACCGAGATTGAAAACTCAGATCAACTTAATGATCTCAGTAGGACTGAAATGGAGGAATCAGTCTCACCGAGAATCACAAAGAGGTTTTGGAAGTTTAAGTCTATGACGAATCGGGGACTCCGAGTGCTCCTCACATAGAGTGGTTCGAATCTGACTTGATCAAATTTTGTGATGTAGCATGAATAGAGTTTGAGATGAGAAAAGCATAGATAGCTAAAGAAGGTTTTTATGCATTCTTGTCCATCCACTTGGCTAAAAGAAAAGAACCCAAACAATCAAAACAACAAGTGGATGTCCTTGAATGAGTAAAATATGCACCAACATGCTCACACAATAAGATGGCAAATGAAATATGTGGCAAGTCATGCATGACCAATTCTAGCATCTATCAAACAATTGGCGATGACTAGGTCATCTATATATGAGTATATTGACTTAGGAGTCAAATGAGAGCATTTGATCATAGGTCATACTCATCGTTTAAGCTCAAGTGGGGTTACCACTTTTACATAATGCATTGATGTGTTCACACCATTAGAGTTGCTTTGACTCAATTCTTAGAGTTAAGCTCCCCCTAGATGTGAGATCCCCCCTTAGAGGGATGAACTAACCTTGGGTTTTGTCGATGATGACTTCATGTAGGTGTTGAAGATGTGGATGCTCAATGTTGGTGTAGATCATTTGGAGCAATCCTTTGGAGTGAGTTGTACTTTCAACTTACCTACATGGGTTAGTCCCTCAAGGAACAAACAAGAATATCCATAGATATAGAGTGATGCACACACAAGATGATGTCCATGAAATCATTTGGTTACCTTGTCCCTTGCCTTACCAACATGAGGGTTTGTGACTCCTTGAACTAGTGCAAGATATGGAAGTTGATTGCACTTGTTCTTGCCAAAATGATATGAGTGAAGAATGTTGGCGGAGTCACCCTCAAGAACTCTCTAGTTATTCTTCTTCCGGATCCAAATCATCTTGATGCGAATCCTTGGAGTTGTAGTTGTACTTGATGAAGTAGAACTTGACGTAGTCTTGGGGACCCACTTGAACGAGGCTTTAGGTGCTTCTTCAAATGCATCAATCTCTTCTTGAAGCTTGTCCTTGCCTTTGTTCTTGTGGTCTTGTGGTGGAAGATCATCTTGAGCTTGTGTTCCCTTGAAGGAAGTAGGATCATACTTCTCTTTTTGAGGAACAAACTTCGTCTTGGGGTATTGATCTTGTTCCCACTCAACTCCATTGGCATTGAACTTTCGTTCAAAACCAACACCTTGATTCTTCCGGTGCCTTCCTTGCTTGAGCACAATTTCCTCAAATTGCTTACTCCCGGCAAGGCTCTTGTAAACACCTTTCTCTATAATTCCCTTCAATAAGCTATTTTCTTGCTCAAGTGTAACTTGGCTAAGAGAATCATTAGTTGAATCAAGAGAACTAGTAGAAGCAACAATATTAGATTTGACATTATTATTGTTACTACTAGTGGAAGTATCTTTCTTGTACTTGTTACTAGACTTGACTTGAGGCATGTAAGTAGATAAGAGTAAATGCTTGGCAATGTAAGAAGAACTTTTCTTGCGGAGATCATCATTGATTGCTTTTAAGAACTCATGCTCTTGCTCAAGATTGAGCTTTTCAAAGCGTAACTTCTCATGAGCCCTTAAAAGTTCTCAATGATCTTCATAGATGGTTTCATGAGCTAACTTAAGAGAGTTTAGTTCTTTAGTTAGAAGCTCAATCTTCTCCTTATCATTGTCATTCGTTTTATCTTGATTAGCATGATTAATTGATGTTTCATCATAGTATTCATCACTAGAGTTGTCAACAAGTAAATCATCATCCACAAGCAAGTCATCTTCATCACTATTGAAATCAACATACCCAGGATGTGTTACCTTTGGACCTTTGGCCATGAAGCATCTTCCAACACCTTCATTTGGTGAGTCAAATATGTCGTAGGAGTTGGTTGACACAAGTGCTAGACCGGCAACACCTTCATCTTGAGTATATTCGGAGTCGGAGTGATAGCTTCTCTCGGAGTGATTGTCGGAGTCGGAGCCGGATACCCATTCACCAACATGAGCTTGCTGTCTTCGTTTTGTGCAGCTCCTTGATGACTTGTCCTTCCTTTCCGAATCCTTGCTTCTCCGTGAGGGTCTTCATTCATAACGATCATCTCTACTCCTCCTCTCTCTTGGTGGTGATTCTTCTCTTTTGCTCCTTCTTCTTGGAGAATCTTCTCTTCTTTTGTAGGGTGCCGTACACTCATTGGAGTAGTGTCCGGGTCTCCCACAATTGTAGCAATTGCGCTCTCGACTAGAAGATCTTTTGTCATTGTAAGACCTTGACTTGGAGCTTCTTTCTTTGCTTCTACTCTTGTAGAATTTGTTGAAGTTCTTCACCATTAAGCTCAATTCTTCATTGAAGGTTGGTTTCTCACTTGATGATGTGGGGGCTTCACTTGAGGCTTTGTAAGCACCACTTGACTTGTTGTGAAGTTCCTCCTTATCCTTGAGTGACATCTCATGAGCAACAATTCTTCCAATGACTTCCGTTGGCTTGAGATCTTTGTAGTTTGGCATCATTTGAATCAATGTGCACACGGTATCATACTTTCCATCCAATGCTCTTAGAATCTTCTTGATGATGAATTTGTCGGTCATCTCTTCACTCCCTAAGCCGGCAATCTCATTTGTGATAAGAGCAAGCCTAGAGTACATTTCAGCGACACCTTCACCATCCTTCATTTTGAACTTGTCAAGCTGACTCTGGAGCACATCCAACTTGGATTCCTTGACGGACTCGGTACCTTCATGCATATCAATCAAAGTATCCCAAATTTCCTTTGCATTCTCAAGACGGCTGATTTTGTTGAATTCTTCGGGGCACAATCCATTGAAGATGATATCACAAGCTTGAGCGTTGTATTGCAGCATCTTCAATTCTTCCGCATTAGCTTCACGGTTCGGTTCTCTCCCATCGAAAAATTCACCTTGCAAGCCAATACAAATAATTGCCCAAACGGCAGGGTTATGTCCAAGAATATGCATTTTCATCTTATGCTTCCAACTAGCAAAATTAGTACCATCAAAGTAAGGACCTCTACGGTGATAATTTCCCTCGCTAGACGCCATACTCTCCTAGGTTGTGAAACCAAGGCTATGACCACCAAAAGCTATGGAAATCAAAGCAAATGGAGACCAAAGCTCTGATACCACTTGTAGGACCTTGAAGTATGTCTAGAGGGGGGTGATTAGACTACTTGACCAATAAAAACTTAACCTTTTCCCAATTTTAGAGTTTGGCAGATTTTAGCTATTTTAGGACAAGTCAAGCAATCATCACACAATTCAAGTAAGCATGCAAAGAGTATATAGGCAGCGGAAATTAAAGCATGCAACTTGCAAGAAAGTAAAGGGAAGGGTTTGGAGGATTCAAACACAATTGGAGACACGGATGTTTTTGGCGTGGTTCCGATAGGTGGTGCTATCGTACATCCACGTTGATTGAGACTTCAACCCACGAAGGGTAACCGCTGCGCGAGTCCACGGAGGGCTCCACCCATGAAGGGTCCACGAAGAAGCAACCTTGTCTATCCCACCATGGCCGTCACCCACGAAGGACTTGCCTCATTAGAGGTAGATCGTCACGAAGTAGGCGATCTCCTTGCCCTTACAAACTCCTTGGTTCAACTCCACAATCTTGTCGGAGGCTCCGAAGTGACACCTAGCCAATCTAGGAGACACCACTCTCCAAGAAGTAACAAATGGTGCGTTGATGATGAACTCCTTGTTCTTGTGCTTCAAATGATAGTCTCCCCAACACTCAACTCTCTCTCATAGGTTTTGGATCTGGTGGAAAGAAGATTTGAGTGGAAAGCAACTTGGGGAAGGCTAGAGATCAAGATTCATATGGTAGGAATGGAATATCTTGGCCTCAACACATGAGTAGGTGGTTCTCTCTCAGAAATGGTAAGTTGGAAGTGTATGTTTGTTCTGATGGCTCTCTCCACGAATAAAGAGGAGGTGGAGGGGTATATATAGCCTCCACACAAAATCTAACCATTACACACAATTTACCAAACTCGGTGGGACCAAATCGTTAAACTCGTTCGGACCGATTTAGTAAACCTAGTGACCGTTAGTGATTTTCGGTGGGACTGACATGCATCTCGGTGAGACCGATTCGGTTAGGGTTAGGGCATAACGTAATCTCGGTAAGACCGATTACACAAACTCGGTGAGACCGATTTGGTAATAATCTTTCCAGAGAGTTGGTCAGGTAAACTCGGTGGGACCGATTTGCTCTTTTCGGTGAGACCGAAATGTTACAAAAAGGAAACAGAGAGTTTACATTGCAATCTCGGTGGGACCGATCGCTCACTTCGGTTAGACCGAAACTTTATGAAGGGAAACAGAGAGATTACAACCCCATCTTGGTGAGACCGAGATCCCTAACGGTAAGACCGATTTGCTTAGGGTTTGTGGCAGTGGCTATGACTTTTGGAATCGGTGGCGCCGGATAGGAAGAGTCGGTGTGACCGATTTTGGCTTTGGGTTTAGGTCATTTGTGGATGTGGGAAAGTAGTTGAGGGTTTTGGAGCATATCACTACGCACATGAAGCAAGAGGCTCATTAAGCAACACCTCATCCCTCCTTGATAGTATTGGCTTTTCCTATAGACTCAATGTGATCTTGGATCACTATGTAAAATGAAGAGTCTTGAGCTTTTGAGCTTGAGCCAATCCTTTGTCCTTAGTATTTTGAGGGATCGACTTTCATCATCCATGCCATTCATTGAGCTTTCTTGAAATAATAGTCTTGGAATAACATTAGCTCAATGAGCTATATGTTGTTATGAATTACCAAAACCACCTAGGGATAGTTGCACTTTCAAATCAGCTGACGAGTGTACACATTCACAAGTTCCCACTCGCAATTGTACCCAATATAAACAAGCCAATCTCCATTTGCGCCAGCCCAGGCCTTACCCTTAAGCAATGGCATCTTGACATCACACGTATCATTATCAAGCAGCATCAACTTGCACAAGGCGAGGCCTCCGTCATCCACGCCCATGCGAACAGACTTATAGCAAAGAAGATAAGGGAGATTAAAGCGCTCCTGGACCCTTGGGTTCCTTGTAATGATGTTATTAGTTGAGTCGAGAATGGTGTTGAACGAACTTGCCATGCTAGCCGAGGTGACGATGTTGCACCGATCAATGAGTTCCTCCACCACGTCATCTTTCAGATCAGGGCCAGAATAATGGGGTCGTTTCCGCCCTGTTCCCTCCATGGAGAAGACGATCGAACAATGGCAGAAGGAAGGGTGAAGGCAAATGGAGGAGGGTGGAACAGCGTGCAACAACAGTTCCAAATCGAGAGGGAAAGGCAAAGAGTCAGTGGACGGTTGCCAGTTTGCAATGGTACACGAAGAGTCACCCCAGACTACACGTCCATTCAGAAATAGTAGAAAAGGACTTGCCGTCATCTCACTGACATGTTGGAACAGGACCACTTGTCAACGAAACATGGTGTGTAATTTCTCGTGCAAAATGCAATCTGGCCGTGTTGGCCCGAAGTGCCGCATTATTTCTTGACTTTATTTTTTTAATGGCGTGTCGTTCAGTTTTGAAGCACGACTAACTAGTACTGTATGCAGAGAAAATATAAACTACTCTACCACTACTCCACCTGTAGTACTAGTAGTATAAAAAAGATATATAGGCTGGAGCTTCAGCGCTTTCTTGCTAAGGGCTGCCCACTTGCTTCTCACACTATCACCCTCTCTCCAGATCTAAAAAAAGACGGCCTCTCTCTCCCTCCTCACCAGTGGTCACACAGATCCGCCGGGGAAGAAAAGGATGTGCAGCATTGACGCACTCGTCGTCGGCAAGTGAGGTCACGCACTGACGACAAGGTCGTCCTCTCAGACCTAGCGCCCGCGCGGGATGGCCTCCGTCCCCAAGCTTGCTGCCTTAGTGTGTGCGGAGGACGACGACCACGAGCGAAGCCACTTCCCGCCGACCCTCAGGTGTGCTACCTCTTTTCGAACCATACCCTTGTTCTATTGCCCCATCTGCCACGTCGCTGCATGTGGATCTTTTTCCACTCCACCATCTTCCCAATTTGCTATCCTCTGCTCTGCTGGTCACGCAGATGAAAACCTTAATTTGCACTATTAAAGGAAACCCTACTTCATGCAGACTAATCCATGTTTGGGTTGAATAAGGAAAGGAAGGGAGACTGTACTGTCCAAGAGAGTAGGCATCAAACCCGCATCTAGGTTGAAAAGGGGAAAATCAGTAGCTAAGGAACGAGTCTCGTGTCTCTTGGTTGAAGAAGGGTAGAAAGACATGACAACGCAATAGAGAATGACCAGGTTGATCGGTTTGTTGTCCTCACATAGGAAAAGGGTGGCTAAAGAGAACAAAAATGGGACGTAATCCACATATGCTGCCTGGATATTTGTTGCTCTGGGCAACCATACCTCCCTCACCACTCTATGCGTCTGTGGAGGTACATCGTACTGGTGCGCCCACTGTCCGAATGGGCCTCCCATGCTCTTATTGCCACTTTTTTGTTGTTAGTATAACGCCAGCAGTCAAGTCAAGCAATGCTACTGCTAAAGTGATGCCACATTTAAATAATGTCGCTCTCATTCTAATGCCACCGATAAATTTAAGCAATGCCATTTAATGTCACTGGATTATTTCAGGGTTAGCTGTTGATTATGGATGTATTAAAGATTTTTCAGCTAAGGCGTTCTAATGTTGTTGCACAGCCAGTATACCAATGATGAATCTTCTTTCTACCTTCAGATTTTTGCACTGTTAATGCTTATAGATTACATACCTCACTTTCATGAGATGAGTCAAATTTTTTTGTACAGTGTCAAGTGGAAAGGTCAATAGTGGGCACCTCCTCCTCCATCTGTTCTCTTCATTCGTTCGATCAAGTTTTTATTTTTGACCGATTATCAAGATTGGGATAGCAATTTTTAGGTCCCCTCGAGTTCGAAATGATATTTACCTTGAAGGTACATGGTTTGCAAAAAATTTATACTGTCAGTAGTTAATAATGCTAGTTACCTTTAGACTTTTGTATTTGGTTTAATTCTCATGCACAACTAGTATACCAATGCTGAAACTTGTTACCTTTACATTTTGTATTGTTAATTCTTATAGAAATCTTCCAGTGATAGAGTTTATTGAAATCTGTTCAGTAAAACCATTGTATTGTACCCTGTAATAAAATAACTACTCTACTATTGCACTAGCCACTGGATTAGTGTATATTTGTAGTATTCGAATGGTGTTGCATTATCATATGGACAAAAATAAAGTGTGGCAAGCTTTCCCAGATATGTGCTCAAGAAAACTACTACCTGTTTTTCTAAATACTAGACGTTTGGGTACTTTAAATTGAACTACGAAAACGTCTTATATTAAGGAACAGAGGGTGTAGAGTTCACTCAAATTATCCCGGTAAAGCTAGTCACGCCTTTGTTAAAATTAATGTTCATTATGTTATCAGAGGAGGTCTGTATGTTTATCTCTAATGCCTGTCGACTACATACCTGACATCATGATGTAATGTTAAGTCATTTCCTTTTGTACAGTGTCACTGAATTGTCAAGGCGGTGATGGCATTTTATTTTAGTTGAACCGCACAAAATATGCTTAAAAGAAGAGGAAAGGTCAGGAACGGATCATTCTTTCAGAAAGAACTATATATGCCTTCCTGACATCAGCCGCTATTGCCTTATTTATTCCTTCAAACAGGTGGTTAGAAACAGTCTTGCTACCTTTTCCCATTAAGAAATTGGAATGCTTATATTTGTGAGTCTATGCTTCAACTAGTGCCACTTTTATAGTAATCACACTTTCAATATCTATGCAAACAGGGATGCTCGATTTTAGTGGAACTGCACAAAAAGTCCAAATGGTTCAACATTAGGAGCATGTTTTCTTCCAAACCTTTATATCCAATTGGTGGCACTATGAGCTGTTCATTACGAAGGTACATGGTTTGCTACTATCTTGCTACTCTTTTTGTACTGTCATTAGATAGTAATACTAGTGGTTTGCATGTGAATTTATTGGCAGGGTGGACCTACATTGGAGGTGCAGGACATGATTCAATGATTGGATGCTCAATTTCGGTTGTATCGATTTCACCTCTTCCATCACTGTGAATATGGATATCCTTGGTCTGATGAAGAATAGGCGCTATATTTCTGCTCTGAACCAGCAAATCAATTCAGTATGAAATTGTCCAGGGCAAAACATGACTGTATCAAATTGTCCAGTACAAAACATGACAGATGCTAAGCGGAAGAGACATGTTTAAACCGAAAATACAAGGTGGGGTATATGTTTACTAGTTGCTTGATATTTGTGCAGATAGAGATGTCTGCCCGTTGCTATTTGGCACACAAACAAAGTGACCGCAATTTTGGTTGAACTGCACAAGAGAATAGTATAGTCACTGCATGCAGTGCCATTTGAAAATAGACACAGAAAGATTGGATAGTCACTTCATGGACTGCAGAAAAGTAGTACTGTACTATTTTTTGGCCAACACTAGGTGCTTCGTTGCTTTGGTCTGATTATACAATGGGCATCATTTGCCTAAGTTAAAGTTTGTATTCCGAAAAGAGTCTCGCTGTGTGATCGAGAGAAGACCAAATCATATTGCAGTGGATGTTCCTCCATCATGTGTGGTTCATTCTCATGGTTCCAGCTATTGGTGAAACCACTTACGTTTGCAAGAGGAATTGTAGACATCACAAACAAATTTGTCTTCCGGTCTGTACTGAATGTTGGCCAAGAGAAGCATCCATGTTAGTAGGAAGAACAGATGTTTTTTCTAGATCTTTGCTTTTGGAGCTACATATTTGTATATGATCTGTGAATCATTGAGATGCATTAACATGTTGATCTTATGTATGGGAATCGTACTAGTTGGTTTTAGTTGCGACGCAAGATCCGAAGTGGCTGATCTTTGCTTTTGGAGGTACATATTTGTATATGATCTATGAATCATTGAGATGCATTAACAGTTCCTTATTTTTGTTTGCTTAGTGTTTACAAGTTATTGATCGATCACTAGCTAGCATACTAATGCGCTTCTGGCAGTTTAGTTGCGACGCAAGATCCAAAGTGGGAGTTTTTTGAATAAAAATGCCTACCTCTGAAGAAACTGATAAGCTGCTCTGAAGAAAATGCCATGCGAATCTGAAGAAACTGCCAGCAAAAACGTTTGCAAATGCCTTATCTCCCAGCTAACGTTCATCAGCTAATGCGATCATACACGTACACCATCCGACCTACTCGATCCTACACATACACTATCCGACCTACTCGATCCTACACGGATAAATAGCGGATCACGCATGTACTACCTCATTTCCGGTTTGCGGGACTCAATTCAAGAAACGACCTACTCGATCCTACACGAATAAATAGCAGATCGCGCACGTACTAGTACCTCCTTTCCGGTTTGCAGGGTTTAATTCAATAATCTAACCAACCAAGGTACTCCCCCCGTCTGGGTTTATTAGTCCCGTGAGCCAAAGTAGCAAGACCAAGGCATGGCAATAATTAACTGCATGCAGAAGTTTAAGCCTAATTAATTCCAACAATTTAAGTGGCTGCATGCGTGCCCTCGGCTACGACTCGTTGCATGCTGTTCCGCGTACTGGCTACGAGCGATTCTGAGTGCCTGCATGCAGCAGGCCATAATTAAGGCAGCTAACTGATGCAAAAAAAGATGTGCTTTAATTGTTGCGGGCCTTTTAAATCAGTGGAATCATTATTGACAAGGAGAGAGTACCTCATCTGGATGATTCGAGTGCACTCGTTTGACCATCATGCCGACGTGCGACCCAGCAGAGACGGGACGGGACGGCACAGTCATAATTTCAGTTTCTCTAGTTTTCCACGGCAAGCTGGCGCGCTAAGCCATGCCTACTTATGCATTGAATTCCGATGACCGTCGCGCTGCCTTCCGCCTATAAGTATTGTTTCCCGGCCTTCTCCGGTGGCACCGTGACCCAACTCGCCCTATCCTCATAAGCCCCCACCGGCCCGACATTGCTCGCCATTTATCCTTGCTCTCGCCACGTCCGACATGCCCCTGCCTGTCCGTGATAGGCGAAGCCGGAGGCGGTCACCGCCGGAACTAGTGTTCGGTTTTTCACCGGAAGACGGGCAGAAGGAGGAGGCATTCTATCCATCTTTAGATGGCAATACGGAGATCGAGGACTTCTTGGAGCGCGACCGCCTGGTGGAGGAGCAGGAGTTGTTGGAGCACGACCGCCTGGCGGAGGAGCAGCGTATCGCCGATTTGCGCCGCCAGTGGGACATGGAGCAGCAGTGCACCGATGCTCTGAGTCGCGAGCAGAGCGCCCGCAACTAGGCCGACTACGTGGAGGTTGGCGCCCGACAAATAGCCCTAGAGGCTGTCGGGCATGCATGCGTTCGCGACGCTAATTTTTACAATCAGCTCGTGAAGTGGGTTTCCCGCTTAGAAGCCGAAGCTTCGGTGGACCACGCCGGTATGGAAAGGGCCAACACACGCGAGCCACCCGCCCTATCGCACCTCTGGCAAGTTCGAGGCGAGGCGGAGGACGCCGGTGCCGGTGTTTAGAATGTACAGCAGATGGCGGTCGGCATCGTCTAGTTAGCTAAGAGTAAGTTAGTACTTCTACGCTACTAGAGTATTAGTGGGAGTAGATAGTTAACTTGGCTATGATGGTTTTCAACGTGGAAGTTCAGTACTCTATATGTGGATCAGACCTATTACTTTGCTCTAAATGTTGAACTTTCCGTTTAAACATATGGAATGGGCTGTTATTTTTTAAATGGGTTGTATTTGTCCGCCACGGGTTTAGAGGCTAACTTGTGGGCCTACCAAGTTGACGCGTACACAATGAGCAGATGATTGTACGTGGACAGGATGATAGCAGGGACCCGCCAAGGTCATGGCAGTACGCAAGCAAGTGCCTCCTTATTTCAAGCCAATAAGAAAATGGCTCCTCCGAATGGATTTCTGACATCTGGGTCCCATACCATTGTCAACGTAGTCAATAAACGAGAGAATTGCACAACGAGCAGCTGACACCAGGAACACAGTAGCTCGCCCAATTATTTTTGTTTTGGTTTAATTTGGTAAATGCCACTCCAAATCTGGTGTTTCCAAGAAATGCCACTGCAATTTCCAAACTTTGAAAAATGCCATTTCATGCCATTTCCAGTGGCATTTTTCGAAGTTTGGTGTGGCGTTTTTCAAAGTTTGGAAATTGCAGTGGCATTTTTATAAATCGCCATAATTGGAGTGGCATTTATCTAATTTGTTTTTGATACGGAAGCAGGGTGTCAACTGGGCTGTGTGGGGCACTCTAGCCTGTCTAGACAGTCTTTTCTTTTATATTTACCACAGACCAGCCCATTAGTTTTTTTTTCTTTCTGAAAATGGCTAGCCCAGTTTTTCTGTGATTTGTCAAGTAAGTCGCTTTGTCAGGCCTGTTGGGTTGCAAATCTTTCAAGACGAGGAGAGGTTCATTCGGCTGGCCGGGAAAATGGCCTATCAGTAATGAGAAATGGGTTGTACATTTTTAAAACACATCAAACCGGCAATTAGTTTCAAATTTATTTTTTTCATTTCGAGATTTTAAATTGCATTGATTTTTATGCGTAGACAATTTGTTGGATTTTATATTGATATACATTTATTTTTAAAATCAGTTTGAATGTGACTCGAAATTTCGGGATTAAAAGCTGTTCGGACCGCACCAATTTCATATAATTTTTTAACCGTGGCCACAATATGGACTGTAATGCTAACAAAAAGAATATGGGCTCCGAAAAAACCTTAAGAATTAGCAAATGGGCTCTAAATTACTAGAAATAATGGCAGATGGGTTGTATGTTGTTTTCCACATATTTGAGGCTTTCCTAAAAGAAAGGTTGACGCACAAGCAGTGACTGTTGGATGTCCATCCAACAGCCGTCGTGCTTCTTCAATCTCTGCTCTTCCTGCTCCAGCCGCTCAAACAAGCGCCGGCGGGACTGCCTGCTCCCTCCTCTCGCGGCTGGCTGTGCTACCGCACAGGCCTCACCGCCCCACCGTACTCCCATCGCTGGCCTAGCCATCCCACAACTCACCCACACCTGCTGTTATTCTCCAACGACGGTAGATGAACCAGTAAACCCTCATACAGTCATACTCCCCTCAGCGTGGGAAACAACTGCCGAGTCTTCCTTGGCTCCATGTCATTCCCTTCCTAGGCCTCGCCGTCGTCCACCGCCCTAGTGCTCTCGGCGCGGCGTGGTCAACGTGGTCAACGACCGACATGCATCTAAAGTGGACTATACGTGGAGTGGCTGACAGCTAGGTCCACGGCCACACGCAAGGAAATGCCTCCTTATTACGCACAAAATAATGATTCCTCCACCTGACATCTGGGACCCACCGAAAGGGCCTCTGTATTTCATGAAAAATGTTACCGCCGCTGACAGCTCGGACCCACCAGCTATATCTTCGCACGCAAGGAAGTGCCTCCTTATTACACACACAAAAATGAATACCCCCCTGCTAGCTGGGACCCAGTATAGTGGGAGGCTGACTTGTGGGCCTACTAAGTTGACGAGGATGGAGGGCTTTGTCAACTTAGTAAATATGCACGATTCTAGTGCCAGTGACCGTGCAATGTCCATCCAACAGCCGTAGTGCTTCTTCAACCTCTGATCTTCTTGCTCCAGCCGCCCAAAGCAGCGCCGGTCGTGCCGCCTGCTCCTGCCTCCCGTGGTCGGCTGTGCTGCCGCGGAGGCCTCACCACCCCCTACTACTCCCACTGCTGGACAGGCCATCCCTCCACTCACCCACACCCCCTGTTATTCTGCGGCGACGGCAGCCTCACACCGCAGTCGAACCAGTGAACCCTCGTACTCCTCTCCGTATGGTCATCCACTGCCGCGTCTTCCCCAGCTCCGCGTCGTCCCCTTCCTAGGCCTCACCGTCGTCCACCACCGTGGTGCTATCGGTGCGGCGTGGTCAATGTGGTCAACGACCGACTTCCGTCGGAAGAGTACTGTACATGGAGAGGCTGACATCTGGGTCCACGTCAGCTGCAAGGAAGTGCCTCCTTATTACGCACAAAATAATTATTCCTCCACCTGACAGCGGGGACCCACCGGACGGGCCACCGTATTTCATGAAAAAAAACGCTTCCCCCTGACTATTGGGACCCACCAGCTACATCTTCGCATGCAAGGAAGTGCGTCCGGGCAAAAAAACAATTCACCCCCCTGACTGATGGGACCCACCAGCTACATCTTCGCATGCAAGGAAGTGCCTGACAGTTCGGACCCACCCGGTCGAAGCGTACGAAGCGTTGTCATTCTGGTCGCGAACGTGTACGTACATACTAGTAGATGTAGAGGCGCGCACGTGTCGTAGTAGAGGTGCGCACGTAGCATGTACACGTACATACAATGGCCAGTGTGTAAGAAAGAAAATACAGCCACGTACATACATACGGGCAGGGTCTCGAACGCCTAGTCACGCATACATACGGCCAGGGCTGGGTCGGAACAGAGAAACAGTGTCATCATCATGTTCATGGGGAGCCAACCGGCTTGGTCGGAACGGAATGCGTCGTCATGTTCGTCGGGAGGGATTGGATGGAACAGCGGATGGAAACGAGGCCTGGCATACCGCACAACGAAGGAAATGGCCTTGTGTTCCACCGGCCACGGTCGAAACGAGATCCTGTTCAACGGGAGGGGTCTGGCGTACCGCAAAACGGAGGAAACAGACTTCTATTGGACCTCCTATGGTCGAAACGGGGTCCTGTTGATCGGGAGGGGTGTGGCGTACCGCAAAACGGACGAAACGGACTTGTGTTGGAGCACTACGGTCGAAACAGGGGTCCTGTTCATCGGGAGGGGTGTGGCGTACCGCAAAACAGGACTCCACGGGATACTGTTCATCTCCACCGTCGACCTCCTCCAGCCTCCATGGGCTACTATTCATCCACCGTCGACCTCCTCCAGCCTCCACCTACGACTGTTCATCCACGGGCTCCTGTTCATCCAGCCTCCAACGCGTGCTACTCCACCGGCTACTGTTCAACCAGCCCTCTCCACGGGCTCCTATTCAACCACCCCTCCACGGGCTACTGTTCATCCAGCCCTCCACCGGCTACTGTTCAATCGGCTCTCCACAGGGTTGTCCTGTTCATTCAGCCCTCCACGGGGTCCTATTCATCCAGCCCCAACCAGCTCCATCGATCGGGGTCCTGTTCATCCAGAGGCAACACCACGGGGTCCTGTTCGTCCACCCCCACCGGGAACTGTTCATCCATACCCCCCAGCAACACTCACTATTCATCAAGGGAAGGAGGCAGCAGGGTTCGATCGGCTTCAGTTAGCAACAGTAGCGAAGGAATCACTCGGGTTCAGTAACGTAGCTAGTGCAATCGCTCGGGTTTAGTTAGAGCCCAACTCCTCGCTCGGGTTCAGTTAGAGCCCAATGCCTCGCACCCACGTGCATAAGGTACGAGAGAAACGTGCATCGCTCGGCCCCCAACCACCCACCGTAACCGGGAACTCCCCGATATTTTCCTTGCCCTTGCTTCTACCATGGTTTTTTCCGTCATGGACGGCCCAAAGAATGTCATGCAGCTGCGTCTCCAGCCTGCCCAGGACGAAAAGCCCATTTTCTGTCATGATTTTTTGTCATAGAAGTAGGAGCCCACCACATCTATGATGATACCGGGTTTTGTCACAATTATCATCATAGAAGTGTCGTAAGTATGACAGAAAAAAATTCGTTTGGCCCAAAATGTCATGGATGTGTCTTTTTTTGTAGTGAGACGTTCACCAACCTGCGTGAAGTGAAGCTGAGGCTTAATCCAGACAAGTGCGTATTCGGTTTCCCGTCAGGCAAGTTGCTAGGGTTCTTGGTGTCTCACAGAGGAAATGAGGCCAATCCAGAGAAGGTCAAGGCAATAGAAAGGATGAGCCCGGCTCAAACTCTCAAGGAGATACAGAAGTTGGCAGGCTGCGTGACCTCACTTGGGCGCTTCATCTCCAAGCTAGGCGAGCGTGCCCTCCCATTCTTCACACTGTTGAAGAGGAAGGGCCTGTTCGAATGGACTCCAGAAGCCGACGCGGCTTTCCAAGACCTTAAGAGGTACCTCACCATCCCACCGGTGATGGTGGCGCCTCGTCCTCTCGAGCCACTTGTGCTTTACCTGGCCTCCATGCCACACCCAGCCAGTGCGGCGCTAGTGGCGGTCACGAGGAGCATGCGGCCAAGGGTGTGCAGTGCGGGGCCGTACGCCCATCCAAGACACTGCGACCTCAGGACGGTGCACCTGAGGTCGCGGCCCAACCGTTAGGAGTCGGGGTCCATGCGGTCACGGCGCCCGAGGCCGCAATGGCCCATCCTGAGGGCGGGTTTCCTGAGGCTACGTCACCCCAAGAGGAGCAAGACTCAGCAGCCGCTGCCTCCCTCATCAAGCAACCTATCTACTTCGTCAGCACCATACTACATGATGCGCGAGCGCATTACCCCATGCCGCAGAAGCTCCTCCTGGCACTCCTCGTCGCCTCCAGAAAGCTGTGCCACTACTTCCAAGGCCACCCTATCAATGTCATCTCAGCCTACCCCCTGGAGAGGGTGCTCCGAAGCCCGAACGCCGCAGCAAGAGTTGCCGAGTGGAACATCGAGTTGCAGGAGTTCCAGCTGGAGTTCAGCATCACCTGAGTCATCAAAGGCGCAACCCTCACTGACTTTCTGGCTGAATAGACTAACTCACCAAGTCAAGAAGGGGGTGAGGATCGCTCCCTCGTCCCAGGAGATGAAGCACCCGGCGGTTGAGTCATGTACTTTGATGGTGTGTTCGCATGTCAGGGCACAGGGGCTGGAGCCGTGCTCATCTCGCCCACCCAAGACAAGCTCTACTATTCCGTGTAGCTCTGGTTCTAGCACGGCGAGAAGGTCTCGAACAACATCGCCGAATTTGAGGGCCTGATAACCGGGCTCAGCACTGCGGCAGCCCTGGGAATCAGGCGCCTTACCATCAGGGGCGACTCCCAGCTCCTCATCAACTTCTCCCATAAAGAGTACATGGAGGCATACCTCGAGGAGGTACGTAAAACTGAGAAGCAATTTTTAGGTTTGGAACTGCAGCACGTGCCACGCAGCACGAACAAGGAAGCAGATGACATCGCCAAGAGGGCGTCCTGGCGCCTCCCCCAGGAGCCTGGCGTCTTTGAGGAGCGGCTCTTTAAGCCGTCAGCGGTTCCTCCGGTGGCCGAGCCAGCACCGCCTCGGGAAGAACTGCCTGCGGCACCCACCACGAGCGCCCTAGCCTGTGGCCCAGCCTCAGGGGCCCGCCTACTCCTCGCACTCGAGCCTCGGGAGAGGTAATGGACCAGGAGTTCAAGGCGTACCTGCTTCAGGGCACCCTGCCAGAGAAGGAACAGGATGCCGAGCGGGTGGCTCGCCAGGCCACCACATACTGCATCCAAGATGGCGAGCTCTATCGAAGGCGCCCAAACGACGTCCCCCTGTGGTGCATCTTCTAGGAGCAGGGGTCGAGTTGCTGGCCGATATCCATAGTGGGGATTGTGGGCATCACTCTTCATCGTGCACCATAGTGGGCAAGGCTTTCCGCAACGGGTTCTACTGGCCCATAGCGCTCAATGACGCCACCGAATTTGTAAGATCTTGTGAGGCTTGTCAGTTCCATGCTAAGCAGATCCATCAGCCTGCTTAGGGACTCTAGACCATCCCGCTCTCGTGGCCATTCACGGTTTGGGAGCTGGACATCTTGGACCCATTTCCTCGAGCATGTGGGGGCTATCGCTACCTCTACGTCGCCATCGACAAGTTTACCGAGTGGGGGGAAGTGGAAGTTGTCCGCACAATCCTAGCTGGCTCTGCAGTCAAGTTCATCAAGCGCCTCATAAGCCGCCTCGGGGTGCCCAACCGCATCATCACCGATAACGGCTCACAGTTCATGAGCAACCTCTTTAAAACATGTTGTGCTAACCTTGGGAAGCAGATATGTTACGCTTCGGTGGCGCACCTGCGGAGCAATGGCCAGGCTGAGCGCGCCAACGCGGAGGTCCTGAGGGGCCTCAAGGCAAGGAGCTTCAAGAAGAAGCTCGAGGCTTGCGGCAGGGGCTGGCTCGGCGAGCTCCCGTCTGTGCTATGGTCCATCGGCACAACCGCAACCAAGCCTACAAGCGAGACCCCGTTCTTCCTCGTCTACGGAGCAGAGGCGGTCCTCCCTCACAAGGTCAGGCATCGCTCCCCGCGGGTCCTGGCATTCAATGAGGCGCATCAGGATGCCGCATGGGAGATGGACCTCGTGTTTGGGAAGGAACGTCATCACCAGGCCTCGCTCTGAGCTGCGAGGTACCAGCAGGCACTGCGGCGCTACCACTGCTGCAACGTCTGTTCCAGGACCCTCGAGGTGGGCGACCTCGTCCTGAGGCGAGTGCTCTCCAGGGAAGGGCTTCACAAGCTCTCCCCCATGTGGGAGGGCCCATTTAGGATCGCTCGTGTCTCCAGGCCAGGCGCCGTGCGCCTGGAGACGCAGGACGGGGTCCCCATCCAGAATGCGTGGAACATCCAGCACCTCCGGAAGTTCTACCCGTAAAGAAGGCTCTGCGCCTGTGAAGGTCTCCGCTCGTGACACTCTCACGTAATAATGAGTGGGGATGTACACGCCCCGGAGTCTCCTGAGTGCCACCCTTGGGCCTCACGGGGGCTCCCTCCCACGTCCTAGTGGCAGCACTTAGCTCTGCGCTAGTGAGAATACTAGTATAGGTGCCGGACGCGGCTGTTCTTTGCGTCCTTTCTGTATTTGATTTGTGACTTCTTGAATAGAATTTGGAGTTTCGACGTCTCTTTCTTGGGGTTGGGAATCTTTCTTCTTGCCTTGCTCATTTCTCTCAGGCCTTGTCTTGGGAGACCTCAGGAGGAGTGGCAGTTGCCCGTCGCTCCAACTCGCGCGTCACGTGCGCGGGGGCTGGGCAGGTGTGCGCACTTCAGGCTTGCCCACGAGCACACCTCACCAAAGCCCCAGTCCCTTGCCCTTTGGCATACTTGTCCTTGTGCGACGCTCTTGGACGAGCTTGCAGGCACTACGCCCCCGGGGCCTCCTAGTCCCACAACTACAAGGGCCCCCCTCTTGAAGCCTGGCGACCACAAGGACATCCCTCAATAAGGAGCACTTCCGCAATGTCGAAATTCACCATCATGAACTCTAAGGTAAGTTACCCCAATCGCACTCAATAGCAGCACAAGCCTCATGAGGAAGCATAAAAATAATAACATAACGGCACAAGCGCCGCAGTCCATTACACGCCCTTGTAGGGCCTCCTACTTCTTCCTCTTTGCAGCAAAAGAAAGAAAGAAAAACACAAGCGCGCGTCGACGACAGCTCCTGAGGTCCGGCTCCGGCAATGCCCGGGCTCATTCAGAGACCTCCTCCCGCTTCACCAGGGCGTAGCGGTGATGCAACTCGTCTCCCCTCCCGGTCCGGGCTCGGCGACGCGGCGGCTCGTCGGAGTCGTCGCTGCTGGAGCTTTCCATGGAGGAGAAGCCAACACTGCTGGAGGTGACGCCACCGCCGCCAAGGGCGAGGTCATAACCAGCGACGATGCCGCCCCTCTGTCCACCGTCATCACCGCCGTCGTCGTTGTTGTCGCTCTCCGGGAAGGACCCTACACGCGGGGCCATCTTCCCCGAAGATCCTC
Source organism: Triticum aestivum (assembly GCF_018294505.1). Taxonomy (NCBI): domain Eukaryota; kingdom Viridiplantae; phylum Streptophyta; class Magnoliopsida; order Poales; family Poaceae; genus Triticum; species Triticum aestivum. The sequence goes on from NC_057801.1 coordinate 268,773,079, forward strand.
ACATAGAGGGTCGCGACGCCATCATACCTGAAGTGGAGGGTGCACCTCCTGCGCAGGTCCCGCGCCCGAGCAAACGACTGCCACCCGCGGGTCAGGAACACATTGCCGGCGGCCGTGACCTCGGCCCCCACCCATGAAGCCTTGCTGCAGAAGCCGTCGGCCTGGAGCCAGAAGCCACCAGGCCCCCCGGCCAGCAGCACATCCACGAAGAAACAAGGGAGCTGGAGCCAGGCGCCGGCAGGCTTCTCCGCCCACAGCACAAACTCCAGGGGAGAGTCGGCTGAGTGGGATCACGGTCGTGGTGGCTGAATGGCCACCGCGTGCCTCACCTCCTCGCGACAGCTTCCTTGACCGCGACGGCGCTCACCACGAGAAGACACACCCACAAGGCCGCCGGAGGCAGTATCAGCCTTAGAAAGCGGGCGCCCACGCTCGCGGGGCCCGCTGTCGGTGTCGCCGCGTACCTGTGGGGACGAGCGCAGCTTCTCTTGGGCGGGGGTGGGTCAGGCCCCTCCTTAGGGGCCTTTCCCTTCTCCGCGGCCGAGAGCCTCCTCGACGGCGCCATGGGTGTTCCGGCAAGACGGTGAGGTGAGGAGAAGGAGAAGCAAGGAGCAAGAAGGCGAAGATAGGAAGGGGCTACGCCCGCACCCGCATTTATAGCTAGGAGAAGGTAAATCGTTGGCTTCCCATGATCCCCAGTAATGATGATTTCCTTCGCATGCAGCAGACAATTGTCAAGTCGAACGGTTGCCGAGGCGACGTGGGGAAGCGGAGACGCCCACGTCCCATCAAGCACCATGCGTCGGCCCGATCCGCAGGCGAGTGGGGCCCGCGGAGTTCCGCACTTGCCCTTTGGCTTTGCCTCGAAGCCAAGTGTGAGCGTGCCTTTGGCCCGGGGGCTTCTGTCGGCATTTTGGGAACCAGGGTACCCAGACCTGCCTGTCTGCGGCTCTTGACGTGGCTTCATCGACGGCCTGGTATGGCCCAGCTTCGACTACGGCAAGAAAAGACCCTCGCAAGGGGACAAGCCTTGCGAGGCGGGCGACATCAAGACCTCTCGAGGGAGCGGCCTCCTTAGCCGGCCTCTTTAGAGGAGCAGAGATTTCTATGCAAGACCCAGCCTCATGAGGCTGACATGACATCAGCCATGACGACCAAGGCCAGGCGCGCGCCAGCGGGCGCAGTGCAGCAGGTTTCTTCTTTGGTGCAAAGGAGACAAGCACAGGTGTGGAGTCCCAAGGAATCAGCCAAAGGTTGCCATTTGCATGCAATGAGACCAAGACCTCCAGAACAGCAGGATGGAGGTCATCGCCAAGCCCACCATGACGTCACACTCAGAGGCTTTGCAGGTGACTACCACCTGTCGTCAGGATTAGAGGTGCTTCTTGTTCCCCTTCAAATTTGGCCGTTGTGGGTTCCCTTCCCGCCTAAGTTTTGGAGGAAGAGGACCAAGGCCACTATAAACAGAGCCTAGCCACCACCGTAAAGGGGGGTCGATCGACTCTTCTGGGATCAACTCATCGAACCACTAAGAGCTCATCACAAGAACACGCCTCCTGAGGCTGTTCTTCCACTTGTACTAGTTCATCCTTCAGCCCCTCGCGAGGCTAATCCACCACAAAGCAGGAGTAGGGTATTACACTTCAAGGTGGCCCAAACCTGGGTAAACTAATGTGTCTTTCTCTGTCATGTTCGTCGAGCTAGGTCATGAGAGCAGTGGATCGAGATGCTTGGGAGGTTGAGTTCTTCGCACACTCCCCTGAGTTCGAACCTCTCTTGGGTCTGCAGAGCCCGGAATTCGACAGATGTCTGCTTGAACTACGTCGGTATTTCCACAAAGAGGAAGGGATGATGTAGCACAACGATGGTAGGTATTTCTCTCAGTGATGAGACCAAAGTTATCGAACCAGTAGGAGAACCACACAACACAACGTAAACAGCTCCTGCACACAAAAAACAAATACTCGCAGCCCGACGTGTTAAAGGGGTTGCCAATCCCTTTCGGGCAATGACGCCAGGAATTGGCACGGACACGGGATAAAGTTGTAATAGATTGGATAAATAGTTCACAAATAAAATAAAGTGCAGCAAGGTATTTTTGTATTTTTGGTTTAATAGATCTTAAAATAAAAGCAAATAAAATAGATCGCGAAGGCAAATATAATAAAGAAGAGACCCGATGGACTTAGGTTCAACTAGTGGCTTCTCTCGAGAAAAATAGCAAACGGTGGGAAACCAATTACTGTTGGGCAATTGATAGAACTTCAAATAATCATGACAATATCCAGACAATGTTCATTATATAGGCATCACGTCCAAGATTAGTAGACTAACTCCTGCCTGCATCTACTATTACTCCACACATCAACCGCTATCCAGCATGCATCTAGTGTATTAAGTTCATGGAAAAATGGAGTAATGCAATAAGAACAATGACATGATGTAGACAAGATCTATTTATGTAGAAATAGACCCCATCTTGTTATCCTTAATAGCAACGATACATACGTGTTGTTTCTCCTTCTGTCACTTGGATCAAGCACCGTAAGATCGAACCCATCACAAAGCACCTCTTCCCATTGCAAGATAAATAGGTCAAGTTGGCCAAACAAAACCCAAATATTGGAGAAGAAATACGAGGCTATAAAGAATCATGCATATAAGAGATCAAAGAACACTCAAATAACTTTCATGGATAAAAACATAGATCTGATCATAAACTCAAAGTTCATCGGTTCCCAACAAACACACCGCAAAAAGACTTACATCATATGGATCTCCAAGAGACCATTTTATTGAGAATCGAGAGAGAGAGAGAGGGGGGGGAGAGAGAGAGAGAGGAAGCCATCTAGATACTAACTACGGACCGGTAGGTCTACAAAGAACTACTCATGCATCATCGGAGAGGCACCAATGGACATGATGAACCCCTCCGTGATGGTGTCTAGATTGGATCTGGTGTTTCTGGAACTTGCGGCAGCTAGAATTGATTTTTGTCGACTCCCCTAGGGTTTCTGGAATATTAGGGTATTTATAGAGCAAAGAGGCGGTGCAGGAGGCCACCGAGGTGGGCATAACCCACCTTGGCGTGCCTGGGCCCCCAGGCGCGCCCTAGTGGGTTGTGCACCCCTCGGGGCACCCCTCTGGTACTTCTTCAGCCCAACTTGTGTCATTTGGTCTTGAAAAAAATCCACAAAAAGTTTTGTTGTGTTTGGACTCCGTTTGGTATTGATTTCCTGCAATGTAAAAAACAAGCAGAAAACAGCAACTGGAACTGGCACTATGTCAATAGGTTAGTACCAAAAATGATATAAACTGATTGTAAAACATCCAAGAATGATAGTAAAACAGCATGGAACAATCAAAAATTATAGATACGTTGGAGACGTAGTAGCCGCTCGCCTATCCCCGACAGTTTCTGGGTCGTGTGGGAAGGACCCCCCTATCGCAGTCACTCACTAGGCGGTTCCAAATGCCGTCACAGAAAGGGGTTAAAAATCATTTGTATACCACCTTACGGTACCAGTGTGTGGTAAGAAACAAAGCACGACTCGTTGCTCAAGGGTACACACAGGTAGAAGGCATTGATTTTGGTGAAACATATGCTCCTGTTGCACGCCTTGAGGCAATTCGCATACTTCTTGCTTATGCAAATTACAATGATATCTTGCTATATCAAATGGATGTGAAAAGTGCTTTCCTCAATGGTGAAATTGATGAGGAAGTTTATGTCAGACAGCCACCTGGCTTTGAACACCCTGAGTTTCCTAACAAAGTTTTCAGGTTGAAGGAAGCGTTATATGGGCTAAAGCAAGCTCCTCGAGCATGGTATGACACCCTGAAGAAGTTTTCGCTAGACAAGGGGTTCAAACCAGGTTCCACAGATCCCACACTTTTTACTCGAGCAGTTGACAATGATTTATTCATTTGTCAAATATATGTGGATGATATTATCTTTGGTTATACTAACAATGCTTGCAGCTTGGAATTCGGGAAAATGATGTCCGATAAATATCAAATGTCCATGATGGGTGAACATAAATTCTTTCTCGGACTGCAAATACGTCAACAAGTGAATGTGATGTAGGGTAGATCCCTAGAGGCCGATCTTTCACATTTGGAGCGGATCCCTACAAAGAACACGAGGGGAACGAGGGAATACACGAGAGAACACTCAACCAACAAGAATAAAGTCACACATGTGCTAGATCGTCGAAACACAAAAGGGTACAAGATCCAAATCCAACAAAGGACGATACATAGGGTAACCGGTTCTTCTCCGAGAGGAGGTCTTGAAGAGGGTCTTCTCCGAAAGGATGTCTTGAATCCAACAAGGAACTTCCCCGAAGAGGTGTCGGTCCCTCGCGATGGAGTAGATCTGGATGGATGAGCAAGGCTCTATCTCAAAATATGAGCTATCACAAAGCTAACCCTAACTAGGAGGTGGGAGAATTCCATTTATAGTCTAAGGGGACGAAAGGGTAAGTGGATTAGGCGTCGGACGTCCGATGGTCACCGGTCGTCCGAAGGCTCACGAGGGTCCGGACGTCCTGTGCCGGTCAGGCGTCCGATATTTCGGTTCTGGATAGGAATTGTCGGTCGTCCGGTCAGGATCGGTCGTCCGGAAGTCTCCATTCTTCCGCTGTTTTGGCTCGGGAGTGGTTGTGCCGGTCGTCCGGAGAGGCTCGGTCGTCCAGGCGCTGGGAGGTGTCGGACGTCCGGTCGGCGTCGGTCGTCCGGCCGCTGTAGCGTGCGAAGGCTGGGGCTTGCCTGGTCGTTTGGAGCCTCCAGGCGTCGGACGTCCGGTCGGCGTTGGTCGTCCGATGACTGTGAGTTTCGAGCGGGCCTTCTTCTTGTCCGTTGAATTTGGTGTCCTCGCCGTCTTGTCCAATGGGTGTAGCTGATCTGTGACTCTCCTCCAAACACCTGATCACACATAGACTCTGCATGAGGTACTAGCCATGTGTCATAAGTAGGGAGTGGGAGATCGGAGAGGAACGAGTTCTCCTTATCTTCGATAGCCTTTGCTCGAGCTCTTGTCATAGGTCCAAGTGTTGTCCTGGGAGATGTAGGCACGCCCATGGGTATGATCGTGGGATGCTTCGCATCATCTCCCCCCCCCCCCGCCCCCCTTGGGAAAGATCCAACCTCGGATCAAAAGTTTCATCACCATGGTATGGCGAGAGGTGTTTGACGTTGAAGATGTCGCTCACGTTGTACTTGTCTCTTGGGAGGTCAATCTTATAAGCGTTGTTGTTGTAGCGTGCTAGCACCTTGAAGCGTCCATCGGCTCGAGGTAGAAGTTTGGACTTGCGTTCGTTGGGGAAGCGGTCCTTGCGAAGGTGTAGCCACATGGGATCTCCAATGTTGAATATCATGGGTTGCTTGATGTTGAGCTTGGTCGCGAGTCGTTGTACTTGGCGCTCGATGGTGTTCCTTGTATCTTCATGCATCTTCTTGAGGTAGCTTACTCGTGCACTCGCATCCATGTTGGTGCGTTCTTGTAGTGGAAGAGGTAGAATGTCCAATGGGGACAACGGGTTGAAGCCGTAGACGACCTCGAAGAGGGACTTGCCGGTAGTCGAATGTCTTGCGCGGTTGTAGGTGTACTCGGCGATGGGTAGACACTCCTCCCACTCCTTGATATTCCTCTTGATCAACACGCAAAGTAGAGTGGAGAGCGTACGGTTCGTCGCCTCCGTTTGGCCATCGGTTTGGGGATGGTATGCCGAAGAGAACAAGAGCTTGATTCCGAGCTTGGCGCATAGAGTTTTCCAAAAGTAACTCAAGAACTTGACGTCACGGTCCAAGACGATCATCTTGGGCACTCCGTGTAGTCGCAAGATTTCCCTACAAAAGATATCTGCAATATGTGAAGCATCGTCTATCTTGTTGCATGGAATGAAATGTGCCATTTTAGAAAATCGGTCCACAACAACAAACACGGAATCCTTTCCATTTTGAGTCCTAGGCAAACCAAGTACAAAATCCATGCTAATGTCTTCCCAAGGTGATAAGGAATAGGAATAGGCATGTAAAGACCATGGGATTGAGCTTTTGACTTAGCTTTGCGACATGTTGAGCATCGGTTGGTGAAGCGTGAGACGTCACAGAACATCTTGGGCCAAAAGTAGTTCTTGGAGAGTGTGCGAATGTCTTGTTGCGTCCGAAGTGCCCATGAGTCTGCCTCCATGAGCCTCTTGCAAAATTAGCAAATGAAGAGAAGACTCGGGAATGCAAAGTTTGTTAGCTCTCATAAGATAATCATCCTTGATGTAATGTCGTTCCCAAGATGTGTGCGTTAAACACTTAGCATAAGGAATAGCAAAGGTAGGATCAATCGCATACAAGTCCTTTATGTGCTCAAAGCCAATAACATTCGACTCAAGTTTAGTGACAGGCGTGCATATGCGGGAAAGGGCATCCGCCACTACGTTTTCCTTACCCTTAATGTACTTTATGACATAAGGAAAAGACTCTATAAATTCATTCCATTTGGCATGACGCTTGTTCAACTTAGTTTGGCCTTTTAAGTACTTAAGTGTTTCATGATCGGTATGTATGACAAACTCATGAGGTCTAAGATAATGTTCCCAAACATGTAACACACGTACTAAAGCATACAATTGTTTGTCATAGATGGGATAGTTAAGTTGAGCACCGAAGAGTTTTTCACTAAAATATGCAATAGCTCGCTTTTCTTGCATCAAAACTCCACCTATTCCATGACCGCTTGCATCGCAATGAACCTCAAAAGTTTTGTCAAAGTTGGTAAAGCAAGAATCGGAGCATGAGTAAGCAAAGATTTGAGCTCATCAAAAGCGGTAGATTGCAAAGGTCCCCAAACAAAAGGAGCATTTTTCTTACTCAAGGCGTGCAAAGGTGCGGCGATAGTGCTAAAATCTTTCACAAAGCGACGATAGAAACCCACAAGGCCAAGAAAGCTACGCACTTGTTGCAAATTAGTGGGTTAGGGCCAAGTTTTAATTGCTTCAATTTTAGATTCATCAACATGGACACCCTTTGAGGAAACAACGAAACCCAAGAAAACAAGTTTGTCAACATAAAAAGTGCACTTTTTCATGTTGGCATAAGGACATTCCTTGCAAAGAGTTTGCAAAACAGCCCTAACATGATGCAGATGATCTTTCATGGATTTGCTCAAAACAAGTATGTCATCGAAGTAAACCACAACAAACACTCCAAGGTAAGGGCGAAGCACAAAATGCATAAGACGCATGAAAGTACTCGGAGCTTTCGATAAACCCATAGGTATAACCAACCACTCATACAAGCCAAATTTTGTTTCAAAAGCGGTTTTCCATTCGTCACCTTCTTGTATGCGGATTTGATAATAACCACTTTAAAGATCAATTTTTGAGAAAATGGTGGCACCGCTAAGTTCATCTAGCATATCATCTTGGCGAGGAATGGGATGCCTATAACAAACAGTGATAGCATTAATGGGTCTACAATCTGAGCACATGCAAAAACTACCGTCTTGCTTGGGCACAAGTATAACTAGAACGGCACAAGGGCTTAAGCTTTCACGTACATGTCCGTTGTCGATGAGTTGTTGTACTTGCCGTTGGATCTCCTTAGTTTCTTCGGGGTTGACGCGGTAGGGAGCTTTGTTAGGTAGAGGTGCTCCGGGGATGAGGTCGATTCGGTGCTCAATGCCTCGTAGTGGAGGCAGACCCGGAGGTAGCTCATCGGGGAAAACATCTTGGAATTCCTGCAAAAGAGAAGACAACACTAAAGGTAGATCATGAGAGGTGTTAGTTTTTGGTACCTCGTCCTTGCACACAAGGACAATGTGCATAACACACGATGGGTTCTCACACACTTCTCTCATCTCACTTTTGGTGGCAAATAGGACTAAGTTTTTCTTGTCGCTCATCATGGAGGCACTCGGTTTTGGCTTTTGGCTCTCACTCTCTTTTGGGTGGATCACTCTCTCACTCTTTTCTCCATGATGGGTAGCTTGCTTGTCGGCGATCACTTGACTAGGAGACATAGGTCATAGCACATATTCCTTCCCTTTCATCTTGAAGCTATAGTGATTGGTACGCCCGTTGTGGATGACGCCGCGCTGAAATTGCCATGGTCGACCAAGAAGGAGGTGGCAAACAGACATCGGGACGACATCACACTCCAAAGTGTCTTCATATGCTCCAATTTTGAAGGAGACTTGGACCGTATGCTCAACACATATAGTGCCGCAATCGCTTAGCCATTGGACCTTGTAAGGGTGCGGGTGCTTCATCTTGACCAATTGGAGCTTGGAGCATAGTTCTTCACTTGCCAAGTTGTGACAACTACCTCCATCGATGATGACCTTGACGGACCATCCATTGATGCCGGCCTTTGTGTGGAAGATGTGGCATCTTTGGTCTTCGTCTTGTTGATGTTGAAGAGTCAAGACCTTGGAGACAATGAGAGCGGGGCTCGAATCCTCATCACAAAAGACTTGATCATCTTCATCTTTGTTCACGCGTCGGTGCATGGCCACTCGCTCAAGGGATTCCATTTCCTCCTCGCTCATGGAGTCATAGGTTCCGTCATTGTTGAGGATCATGGTGCGCTTGTTTGTACATTGAAAGGACTTGTGGCCTCGGCTGCCACAGGTGAAACACTTGAAGGAGCTTGTCTTGACGGTCTCATCGGTTGGAGTCGATGATGAAGCGCGCGGCTTGAAGTTGCTTGTAGTAGGAGGAGGGCGACTTGAGGTTGTCGAAGTTTTCTTGTAACTCGACTTGTCGTCGGTACTTGTAGCTGGCTTGGTTTAGGTAGAAGTTGGAGGAGTCATTGAATCTTGGGTGTTGGAGAAGCCGTAGCTCTTGGACGAGTACTTGGCATACTTGAAGTCATCTTGCACTTGACATTCTGCTTTGGTAGCTTGATGCAGGAGCTCAATGAGGTTGGAGTAGGGTTGGAAGTCGGCAATCTTCTTGATGGGATGATTGAGGCCATTCAAGAAATGTGCCATAGTTTGCTCATCATCTTCCGTGACATTGGCTCTTATCATGGCTATCTCCATTTCCTTGTAGTATTCTTCAACACTCTTTGTTCCTTGCTTGAGTAGTTGGAGCTTCTTGAAGAGATCGTGGTTGTACTAGGTGGGCACAAAACATGCTCGCATGATATCTTTCATTTGAGCCCAAGTGGTGATTAGTGGTTCAGGTCTTGCTTCTCGGCGCTCAAGGACTTGTTCCCACCATATGAGCACATAATCTTGGAACTCAAGGGATGCCATAGCGATCTTCTTCTCTTCCTCATAATTGTGCAAATGAAAGATTTTGTCAACCTTCAATGCCCATGATAGGTACTCCTCGGGATCATTGCTTCCATTGAACTTGGGCATGGTGAACTTTAGCTTGCCGTAGCGTTGCTCTTCATTGTGTTGGCGTCGAGGGTGATGATGACTCCCTTGACGTGGAGGATTATCAACCTCATATTGCTCTTGGTGTGGATGATTTCCATAGTCGTCTTGCTCTTGTTGAACTTGAGGTTGTGGAGGAGCTTGTTGAGCTTGTGGAGGAGGAGGAGGAACTTTACGTTGCACTCTTGGTTGGTAGTTCCGCTCTTGGATTTCTTCTCCAAGTGCTTCCTCTTGATTGCGCCTATCGCGGTTGCGTTTGGCCATGGCTCGACTTGATTCTTGAAGGGCACGTTGCGCCTCAAGAGTTTGTGCTTCAGTTGTTGTTGTTGTTGAAGACGTTGAGCCTCGACGTCTTGTTCATCTTGATGTTGTTGCGCTCACTCTTCCTCTTGGTGACATTGACGTTGTTGTTCTTGAGTGTCGGTGTCAAAACCGGCGGATCTCGGGTAGGGGGTCCCGAACTGTGCGTCTAGGCGGATGGTAACAGGAGACAAGGGACACGATGTTTTTACCCAGGTTCGGGCCCTCTCGATGGAGGTAAAACCCTACTCCTGCTTGATTAATATTGATGATATGGGTAGTACAAGAGTGGATCTACCACGAGATCAAGGAGGCTAAACCCTAGAAGCTAGCCTATGGTATGATTGTTGTTCTACGGACTAAAACCCTCCGGTTTATATAGACACCGGAGAGGGCTAGGGTTACACAGAGTCCGTTACAATGGTAGGAGATCTACATATCCGTATTGCCAAGCTTGCCTTCCATGCCAAGGAAAGTCCCATCCGGACATGGGACGAAGTCTTCAATCTTGTATCTTCATAGTCTTGGAGTCCGGCCGATGATGATAGTTCGGCTATCCGGACACCCCCTAGTCCAGGACTCCCTCAGTAGCCCCTGAACCAGGCTTCAATGACGACGAGTCCGGCACGCATATTGTCTTCAGCATTGCAAGGCGGTTCCTCCTCCGAATAATTCATAGAAGATTGTGAACACCAGGATAGTGTCCGGCTCTGCAAAATAAATTCCACATACCACCGTAGAGAGAATAATATTTACACAAGTTCAATCTGCTGACGTATTTCGTGGCGTGACGTCACACCACACCAAGCCTTTACTCGAATCGTTTTATTATACCACCTCAGCGCGTTTAGCGAAGCGGTTTCCTTGGCACGTCTTGTCGAAGCAGAGATCGTGTTCCCCTTATTCCGGGATCCTCATCAATACGGACGTGGGTAACCCAACCGCGCCCGTTGCCACGCCCCCTCCATCGAAGGCGAGTTCCAAACGGTCACGGGGACGGCTCTTGGTATTCTCCCTCTTTATAATGAGACCAAGGCTCGTTCTTTTTCTTCAATCCTCAATCGAATCCGCCCCTCGCCCCGAGTTCCAACACTCAGGGCTCCAGATTCGAGCGCTTCCGACCTTCGACAATGTCCGTCTCCGACCTACAGGGCCGGTGGATGCCCTCCTCTGTCACGGAAGAGGACGTGCTAAAGCTGAGAGAAGCCAGGTACTTAACCTACGAGATTTCGCATAGGTTGCCTGCCCAAGGGCAAGTCATTCCTACTCCCGAGCCAGGCGAGAGCGTCGTGTTCGTGTCTCACCTCCGTCGGGGTTTAGGCTTCCCGATGGATCCCTTCGTGAGGGGGCTCATGTTTTACTATGGGTTGGAATTCCACGACTTGGCTCCGGAGTCCATCCTCCATATCTCATCATTTATTGTCTTCTGCGAAGCCTTCCTCCGCACTACCCCTCACTTCGGTTTGTGGCTCAAAACCTTCAACATGGAGCCGAAGATGATTGAGGGGCGTCAAGCAGAGTGCGGCGGGGCGGTTATAAGCAAGAGGGCCGATGCTCCATGGCCCGAGGGCCCTTTTCAGGAGGAGCTCGGCTTGTGGCAACAGGAGTGGTTCTATATTACCGCTCCCAGGGGCAGCAGGCAGAGGCCGCCGCCCATCTTTCGCTCGGGTCCTCCACAACGGCTGACGTCATGGGTCAGCAAAGGGCTTGACTAGGGGCCGTCCAAGGACGTACCCCTATTGCATGGTCGGATTCGAGACCTCCAAGAGAGGGAGATCAATCTGGTCGTGGTGACGCAGGTTATGCTGATTCGGCGTCTTCTGCCCTGCAAACGTCGCCCCCTCCGCCTGTGGGAATTCAATCCGGAGGGACCACGAGCTCTCCAACACTTCATGGGTACGACACCCGTGGAGATGTACAAACTGTTCTTCGGATCACAAGAAATGTGTTCGGACTTGACCGAGGACGTCGGCCTAAGCTGCAATCGCTCGGATACTCAAGTAAGTAGCCCTGTGTCCGGACATATCGTCCATTTATTTATTATGGATTTGCCTTTTAACCAGCTATCCCTTGGACAGGAGTTGATAGCGCAAGCAAAACTGATACGGTGTCCGGCCCCCCTCCCTGAGACCACGCCGGATCCCGTGTTAGTCAAGATGCTGGAGGTTGCACCTTCAGAAGAGGGCGAAGGGGAAAACAGAGAAACTACCGCCTCCACTAAGGAGGCTTTCAAGAAAGGGGGGATCGAGAATCCCTCCTTCCAGGGGGAGAAGAGGACCGCTTCCGAAGATCCGTTGGCTAAGGCCTCAAAGCGGGGGAAGAAATCTTCACCAGAGGGTCCTGCGCCAGGAGAAGCCCCGGCCGCACTATCTCCCCAAAGGAATCAGCCCTCCAGCGAACCGTAAGTAGAAAAAGGGGAGTTTTGTAATAAGGGACATCCCTATTTTTGTTTCTGAGGATAACCGAAGTTTTTACCTTGTAGTTCGGATCTCCGCCCTTCTCAGCTGAGCTCATCTTTGGGGGACCCTCGTCCGGAGATGATGGAGAGCGAGACGCCTCCATCTGCCGCACCGTCAGGCGGGGCGGACGACCCTGAGGTATCGTCGCGGAGGGTCTCCCCGAGTCCGGCAGGGCCGGAGAGTTCGGCACCAACTGGTGTACGGCCGGGGGAGCTGAAGGATCTGCTCGAGAGGGCGTCTATCTCAGAAGATCACCGTACATTAATGAGTAAGGTGATTGAAAGAATTTCATCCGCTGAGAGTGGGTTGCATGATGCCGTCAGAAGTTTACTGGCGGGGTTTGAGGTACGTAAAACTGACATGCCTTTTGACAGTTCTGCACATAGAGTGCGCCTTGTATAGATAGTAGCCCCTGAGACTTGGTACGTTGTCAGAAGTGACAGCGTGCCGAGGATCATAATCTCAGTTTTAATATGTCGCCATTCCTATTCAGGGAGCGGAGCGTTCGGTGGCCAGCCGGACTAATAGAGTTGCCGAGCTGAAGCGGCAACTCGACATTGTGGATGCGGACATCGCGCTGGTCAATAAACGACTTGACGAGTCACAAGGTAGGTTGTTTCTCCATGGTCACCTAGTAAGGGAGCTGATGCCCACTCCTTACAACATGTATGCTAAATGCAGATGGTGCCGCTGCTGTGGAGAATCTTCGAGCAGAGCTTGCTCGAGCCAAGGAGCAGGCCAGAAGGAGTGATGCGGCTGCCTCGAAGGCAGCCGAAGAGCTAAAAGCCGAAAAGGCTGCTCACTGCCGAAGCAGGGAGGAGATGGCCGAAATGGCCGTGAAACTAAAAGATGCTACCGACCGCTATGAGGTTCTTGAAAGAGAACGCCAGGCGGAGCAAGAGGACCTGAAGAAGGCCACCGCCGAAGCCAAGGATGCCCGTTCTGCAATGAGGGCTATAAAGGAGGAGCTGCGTCAGGCCGGAGATGTTGCGGCTGGAAAGCCCTTTCTGCTGCGCAGGAGGTTCACGGATTAGAAGTATGCTCAGTTGGGCCAGCTATGGGGTGCGGAGGATCCTTATCTGGATTTGGCGGCGAGTGCGGCGGACGCAGTCGTGCACTTCCGGAGCCAAAAGGATCACGAAATGGAAGAGCTTTTTTGGTCTCAATTCCATAGTCCGGAGCGTCCCCTTCCGTTAACCGATCGGTTGGCTGAGTGGGCTGAGCTGAATAGATTGTCCGGATTTGCCATGACGGATGTGGTGACTCATCTGTGGCCGGATAGGCCCAAGCCGAAGAGTTATTTTGGCTTATTGCAGCAATTCCTTGGGGCGGTGCCGCATATCAAGGCGATGAAGCGGTCGGCATGCATAGAGGGTGCACGGATGGCTCTCGCCCGTGTTAAGACATACTGGGCGAAGATGGATGCCACCGATGTTGCATCTCGGGGTTCGGACAAAAGCCGGTTACTCGCCGAGCACTATTTTGGGGAAGTCCTGCATGGCGCTCGTTTAATAGAGTCGCAGTGCTCGAAAAACGTTATGTTCAAATGACATGTATGATTTGTAAAACCATATTTATAATATAAGGTCTTTTTATACTTGTGCGTTCAAGTATTGAAATTACTCCTGTGCGGCCGTTAATGTATATGTATATATAACCTGAAAGATGGCAGTCTTCGGCTTCAGCCCCCACGCACATAGTGCGGGGGTGTTTGCAAAAAAGCGCATTTTCACACTTAATCCAACGTCTTGGTCCTGTGAAGGAGGTGGTAGCGTAGCAAACTAGGCAACCGGACTATAATGCTTTATCACTTTCACTTAGCCATAGGAGTTCGAAGGTGGGGCTACGATATAGCCCCTAGGGGCACCGCGCTCTCCGAATTCGGGGCGCGTATGTGCCTGACCGGGAAACGGTCCTTCGTCAAAGCGGAGGAATTCTAGACATTCCGGTAGTCGATCGAGTGGTTGACCAGTCTCTCGCTATATCATGACAGTCAGTTTTCGGCTTTCTCTACTGAGGTGCTCGCCAGGCCGAACCGGGGCACAATCGCAGTAGTTCTCCTGGTGCCGCGTTAGCCGATGATACGGAACGTAAGGCAGCAAAACACAGGAGCCGGGCAAACCCAACATTTGACCAAAGACATGATTCGGAGCTGATGCATATAAGGCCTAACTCGAGGCGCCGAACACTCCCTGAGGTGTTCGGTCTTTATGAAAACGGGCAGAATGATGCCCTAAGCCCCTAGTGTCCGGGTACGCGCGAAATCTTCTGACGCGGCTGATGCCAAAATGCCAGCCTCCTCCTTGGTTATGATAAGAAACCGGGGGATGTGTATCAACAAGAGACAGTAAAAAAGGTTTACGCAGGGTCTTAATCTGAAAAGAATCCTTGCGACGGGTCCCTGCTGCACGTCTGCGCCTGTGTCTCTGTTGTGCCGTATCCTGGACGGGCGTAGCACGTGATTCATCTGTAAAAGAGAAGAACTTAGTTTGGAAAAAAATATCATGCAGAAAATGTATTTAAGACAGAGTATGATTTAGAAGATGAATAAAGGTGAGCTTCATTGGCTCTCATTCTTCATTCATGCAGCCCATTGTAAGGGGGTATGTGGCTGGGAAGCCCCTTGTTTGTTTATGCCGGACTCGCCTAGCCGTGTCTGGGGTCTAAATGACCTGTTTTAGGGGCTTCGATCAGCCAGGCCGGATTAGTTTGTGGCTGTCAAGGCAGTCTCACGTTTTTCCGTAGTTGAGGAACATTCTAAGTTGCCCTTTAATGAGATGATGCCGCGTGGACCGGGCATTTTAAGTGTAAGAGACGCGTAATGCGGTATTGCGTTAAAGTGGGCGAAAGCTTCGCGTCCCAATAGTGCTTGATGGCTACTTTTAAATGGGGCGATATGGAAGATTAGCTTTTCGCGACGGAAGTTGTCGGGTGAACCGAACACAACCTCTAGTAGTACAGAGCCTGTACAATTGGCATAAGGGTCTGGCGTCACTCCTTTGAAGGAAGTGCGGCTATGGTGAATTTTGGTAGGGTCTATCCCCATTCTGCGGATGGTGTCCTGGTATAGCAGGTTTATATCACTGCCGCCGTCCATTAGGACTTGTGTAAATTGTAGTCCGTCGATTATGGGATTCAATATCAGAGCAGTCCATCCTGCATTTCGAATACTTCTGGAGTAATCCTGATGGTCGAAAGTAACTGGTCCTGACATCCAATCTCGGGACTCCGCTGGTGTGGACCATGGGGCGCGTGCTTTAGCAGGTGCCGCACTATTTTTCCGTGTTATCACATGAAGTGAGTTCACTGTTTTGACTTCTTGTGGGAAAGTCTTTTGTTTTCCGGCACTCTGCTTGTGGGGTTCGTCATCGTCTTCGCTTGGTGTGTCGAGCCCCTTGTGTTCGGCGTTAAGTCGGCCGGACTGTTTGAAGACCCAACAATCTCGGTGGGTATGGTTTGCAAGCCTCCCGGGGGTACTGTGGATTTGACATATCCTATCCAAAATTTTATTTAGGTTGGATAGCTCGTCACAGTTGTCCTTAAGAGGCAGTGTTTTGTTGTTCGGCCGAGAGCTTTTGAACCCGGCGTTGACCGTGGTGCTCCTTGGGCCATTTTCCTTATTCCGGCGCTGATCTTTTCTGCGTCGTGATTTCCCATTTCCATCTCTGACCTCGGATGTACTCGGGTCGCTGGTGCTGCATCTTGCCAGCCAGCTATCTTCCCCCGCGCAAAAGCGGGTCATGAGGCTTGTTAGCGCGGCCATTGTTCTTGGTTTTTCTTGGCCGTGGTGTCTGGCGAGCCATTCGTCTCGGACGTTATGTTTAAAAGCTGCTAAGGCTTCGGCGTCCGGACAGTCGACTATTTGGTTCTTTTTGATGAGGAACCTGTTCCAGAATTTGCGTGCTGACTCTCCGGGCTGTTGAGTTATGTGACTTAAATCGTCTGCATCCGGAGGGCGGACATAAGTCCCTTGAAATTTGCTCGAAACGCATCCTCGAGCTCTTCCCAACTTCCAATGGTATTTTCTGGGAGGCTTTTGAGCCAATGCCGAGCTGGCCCTTTGAGCTTGAGGGGTAGGTATTTTATGGCATGGAGATTGTCTCCTCTAGCCATATGTATATGTAGGATGTAATCCTCAATCCAGACTCCGGGGTCTGTTGTTCCGTCGTATGCCTCTATGTTTACGGGCTTGAATCCCGCTGGAAATTCATGATCCAGTACCTCATCGGTGAAACATAGTGGGTGTGCGGCGCCCCTGTATTTAGGTGTGCCGTTATCTTCGAACACTCTGCGTGTTGTGTTGCTTCCCGGGGTCTTCTTTTTTGGTCCATAGATGGACCTGACCGGGCCGTCCTTCCTGCGAGAATCCTTATGTGGATCGTGTGCCAGCTTGTGTGCGGCGCCGCTTGCCGCTCTTAGCCTGTCATCTGGTCGTCTATCCGGCCAGGCGGCCCCTTTGTTTTTGACTGTGGGGGCTCTGCGGCCTCCTCGTCAAATTCGGACAACAGTTTGCACTTCGGGTAGCTCTTTGCTTGGTGACTATCGGCGTACTTATCTGCGGTCTTGAGTACCTTGCCCCATCTTATTCTGAGTACGTCTTCTGCTGTTTTGAGCTTCCGCTTCTGCTTCTTCAAACTTCTTGCAGTGGCGACGAGCCTTTTGTGAAGGTTCTTATGCTCCGGTGATGTGTCCGTCGTGAGGCCGTCTGGACTGTTTTTTTTCACCGGGGATGGGTTGCTTGTCCAATTCGTCCTGTTCGGATGATTGCTTGGTGGCATGTTCGTCGTCCACTGGTTCGTCCCGCTCTACGGCTGGGTTAGTATGGGTGCTGTTGTTATCAAGGCGGGACTTCGGGCGGCGCTTGCGTCACCGTTTTGGTTGTTTTTTGGGGGAATTATCCTTCGCCGCGTCCCGTTGTTCCTTGTTATCGCTTCCTTTTGGTGTATCCACCATGTATACGTCGTGAGTTGAGGTGGCTTTCCAGTGCCCGGTAGGTGCTGGTTCTTGGTTGTCTCCGGCATCGTCGTCCATGCCGTCAAAGTCTTCGGAGTCGAAGTCTAGCATGTCGATTAAATCGTCGACAGTGGCTACTAAGTGGGTGGTGGGTGGGGTTTGAATTTCTTCGTCGTCCGCATCCCAACCGTCCTGACCGTGATCCGGCCAGGGCTCTCCTGATAGCGAGAGATACTTTAGCGAATTCAGAATGTCGCCGAAAGGTGAGTGCTGAAAGATGTCCGCAGTGGTGAACTCCATGATCGGCGCCCAATCGGATTCGATTGGAGGGGGCGCGGGAGGTTCAGAGTCCAGCGAGGAGTCCGGCACCTCGGAGTCACGAGCTTCACAAGGGACAAGGTCAGTATTCGGATCCATCACCGTAGAGGTTGCAGCCCCCAAGGCGGTGTCTAACCACCCATCCTCGATCTGCGCAGTCGGCTCCGAATTAAGGGTCGGAGCGGACTCGTGTGCGGCCTCCAGGGCACTGTCCGGAAGCAGAGCTAAATCATGCCCATCGAGACAGTGCGGCGTGCTCGGCTGTGGCTCGAATCCATCGAAGATTAAATCTCCGCAGATGTCAGCCATGAAGTTTAGACTTCCAAACCTGACCTGACGGCCAGGGGCGTGGCTTTCGATCTGCTCCAGATGGCCAAGCAAATTGGCCCGCAGTGCAAAGCCGCCGAATACGAAGATCTGTCCGGGGAGAAAAGTCTCACCCTGGACTGCGTCGTTGGTGATGATCAAAGGAGCCATCAGGCCTATATGTGACGGCACAGAGGAACTCTCAATGAAAGCACCAATGTCGGTGTCAAAACCGGCGGATCTCGGGTAGGGGGTCCCGAACTGTGCGTCTAGGCGGATGGTAACAGGAGACAAGGGACACGATGTTTTTACCCAGGTTCGGGCCCTCTCGATGGAGGTAAAACCCTACTCCTGCTTGATTAATATTGATGATATGGGTAGTACAAGAGTGGATCTACCACGAGATCAAGGAGGCTAAACCCTAGAAGCTAGCCTATGGTATGATTGTTGTTCTACGTACTAAAACCCTCCAGTTTATATAGACACCGGAGAGGGCTAGGGTTACACAGAGTTGGTTACAATGGTAGGAGATCTACATATCCGTATTGCCAAGCTTGACTTCCACGCCAAGGAAAGTCCCATCCGGACACGGGACGAAGTCTTCAGTCTTGTATCTTCATAGTCTTGGAGTCCGGCCGATGATGATAGTTCGGCTATCCGGACACCCCCTAGTCCAGGACTCCCTCATTGAGCTTGTGCAAAAGGAACTTGGTTTGGCTGATGACGATGTGCTTGCTTGTCGACTTGCTCGTGTGAATGATGGTCGTGTAGAGGATTGCGAGATGCATGACGTTCTTAACGTGCGGTTCGTCGAAGAGTGTTCGATGTCGGTGTACTTGAGCCAAAGAAGGTGCCGTCGGTGAGTCGACTTGAGCGGCTCCGTCTTGAGTCTGAAGAAGTGGAAGGATGGCAGTTCACCAACAAGGCACGGATCTCGTCCATTCTTGCATCGTTCTCTTGCTTGTGAGCATCGAGCTTGTTGTCAAAGTAGTCTCTTGTTCGTTGCTCGGAGAGTCACAAGTCGGTGGCGAGATTGTCGATGCGGTCGCTCATTGCTTGTTGAGCTTGATGCAAAGCTCGTTGTGCACCAAAGAGGTGGCTCTTGGTGACGTATGATGACATGTCGTTGTCTTGCTCGATGAAGAGTGGGTTGGTAGAAGAACTTGGCCTATCCATCATTCCAAGCAAAAATGTAAGTGGGAGAAAGAGAAGAACTTATACCAAATGTACCTTGACCGATGTTGAAGATGGATCAATGATCACTCAAGTGTGGACAATGAAATAGCACAACTGGTACAAATTCTTGTCGGTTCTCACACCTACACAAGTAAAAGCTTATGGTGGAGCTTGGTTAGGAATGTGGCACAAAATTTGATGCAATTGTTAGTGAGCGTCAATAATGTTGGAAAAGATTCACAAATTTGCAAATGCAACAAGTAGACCAATAGCAAGGTATGGTACACAGAAACACACACTATCGGTGTACAAAAGTAGGGGCTCTCTTTTGTACCCCTTTACTTGTGCATGGGCAGTCAGAGCCGCGCCCACGGCCACACTTAGCAGGGCAGAGGAGGGAATACAAAGGCACAAGACAATCAAAGCAACGCCAAGACCAGAGACACAAAAAGCAAGAGGGCGAGGTGGACTCCCCCGGCAAGACCCTTGCCGGGGCAGCCTCCGCAACCTCAACAAGAGCCTTGCCAGGGCAACTTGCCCAGCGCCAGCAGAGCGCGCCACCCTTGAGCTCAAGGGTTCCAATGACATCGACCACATTGGAACCAAGGCTCAGGAGGCACCTCCATGGTGGCATGCAGATCTTCGTGAAGATCATTAACACACAAGATCAGATGAGGACCAGAAGACAACAATCCTCGGCAAGATCCTTGCCGAGGAAATTCACAAGACCTCCGGCAAGATCCTTGTCGGGGATGACCGTGATGTCACGGCAAGACCCTTGCCGGGACCCCAGCAAGACCCTTGCCAAGGACGTCAGCGGGGTCGCGGCCAGGCCCACATATGCCAAGACTCCACCGCTGTTCCCATGCAGCTGCCAGCTCAGCCAGCTAGGCGAGCACGTGCATGGCAACGTGCGACCTCTAGACCAACTTAGCAAGCACCTGTGTGGTGGCATGCAGATCTTCATGAAGACACTGCCACCGCACCAGCTCAGCAGCCTACCATCCTACATGGCGTTGCACGCCTCGTTGGCCTGGACGCGTGTCGAAGCAAGGCGAAGCGGCGACGGATGAGACGGGCTTCGCTGCCGTCCCCGATAAAGCAAGAGGACACCTAAGTAGCGCATTTAATGTGTTTTGTCCTGTGATGACAGGCGATAAGCTCAGCCACTGTACACCTTTCCACCTCCTATGTGCCACTGTGGCGGCCCCTTTTTCCTATAGGAGGAGGCCCGAGGCATACTGGAGGGGGGTTCGGATCTTTTGGACTATGCACGCACCGTAGCTAGTTCAAGAGCTCAAGAACACTCAAATATACACCGAAGCAAGACTAGGGTATAATGCATCCTCGCAGGCTGAACCTGGGTAAACTATCTTTGTGCTGGCTCCTAGACCCTCTCTTTCCACAACCTCGCGCCCGCCGACCGTAGTAGGGATTCTAGTGATCCCATAGGTGGCGTTTTCCTCCGACATCTCTGGCGCGCCAGGTAGGGGGTGCAGTTGTGAAAATCCAGTCTAGCAGCTAGTTTAGCAATTCTTCATCGCCATGGCTTCCAAGGAAGAAGGCGACCGAACGAGCGGCATCATTTGCAGATGCAGTGAACGCTCGCGAAGCGATAGAAAAGCTAAGTCACACTAAACTTTGAGCAATTCTTTTTATATAAGATTATTCTCCTTGGAGATCTTTCCCTCTATATGAGAAACCTGCATGCAATGGGGACCTTCCACTATTGGCAACGCCCTTGTTCTGTTTCGAGTCCGCTCAACAGTTCAAGCGGCTGCGTCGAGAATGGCAGGGTGGCCTTCTGCTATTGGCAACGCTCTTGTTCTGTTTCTAGTCCGCTCGACAGTTCGAGCGGCCGCGCTGAGAACGGTAAGGTGGTTCGCCTGGCAGTAAGCACACTCGGCAGGCTATTGGGGATCCGTCGTCGAGGCATCGCGGCTTGGGTTTACGCGTCGGCAAGCCTACCCAATTAACGTAGGGTGGACATACAAAGAGAGATCAAACTGGAAAATAACATGCATCGTTTCAAAGTATTGCAGAGTTATATTACATCAATTGTTGCTGCCGTTCTAACTAAAGATAAAAATTGTCTTGGTCGTGAATCTGCAGCGGCGATGAGAAACGGGGTGCCTAGTCCCGGCACTGGTCTTCTATCCTCCAAATTCCGTCGACGCGGCTGATGATGGGCTTGATACGCTCCTCAAGCGTCGCAAGGTCCACATCCTCCGGCAAGCTCTCCAGCGCGGCGTCAAAGTCGAGGTTGGGGTTCCAGTACGCCACCTTGGTGAGGACTTTGGTCAGGACACCTCGGCCAAGCTGTCGGGCCTCATTGGCCAGAGAGCTTGCTCTGTTAGAGCGAAACTGCTCCAAGGCTCCAAGAACGCCCTTGAAGAACAGGGTCAGCTTGGCGTTGGGACTCACGTTCGGCTCCGGAGCGTACCTCATGTTTGGCATCCCCATGGTAGCCAGCTTCATGGTGATCCTGCCGGCGACGTCGGTGAGGTGGCTGATCTAGAGGTTTTCGCCCTTCACATAATCCTCGAGGTTGGCAGCGTCATTCCTCCGCAGCTGCCTCTCCTCCTCCAGATTCTTGGTCAGGGTATCCTCCCGGGCCCTGGCCTCCGAAAGCATCCCCTCAAGACCCTCCAGCTTCAGCTTCAGGTCTTTGATGGAGTCGTTGGCTTGGGAGAGTAGCTCGGCCTTGCCGAGGGCTGCGGCCTGTGCCTCCACCAAGGTGCTGTTGATCGTGTCCTTCTCCATCACTAGCTCCAGGGCCTTGTTCTTCAGGCTGTCCTGCTCCACCTCCAGTTCCTTCACCTTGTCGTCGTGGACCAGGGCTTGAGCATCGAGTGCCTCCCCGTGCCTCTGCTTCAGCTCCTAGGTCTGCTGCGCGATGAGCCTCTCGACCTCCTCATCCTTGCCTTGGAGTGTGGCGGCGAGCGCCTCCTCATGAGCAACAAGGTCCTCCTCCTGGGAGTTCGGCTCGGCTTGGTGCTGGTGCCGGGCGGCCTCGTCCTTGGCGGCCTGTACCCTCGCCGCCTCCTGGGCCTTCTCGACGTTGGCCTGCTTCAAGATGAGCTCTTGCTTGCGCTCGGCCAACAGATCTTGGCAGCCCTTAGCTCTTCATGGGCCTGGCGGAACCAGGCCTGCGTCTCAGTGATGCATTCCTCAAGTTCCGCCTCCGCCTTGTCCACCACTGCTGCCTTGGACTTCACCTTGTCCAGACGGGCGCGGTGGAGCACCTGGAGATTTTGGAAGTCGGCGTTCATGGCCCAAAGAAGCCGCTCCTCTTGAGAACTGCCACCACCGGCACTCGGTTCGTTAACAACCTAGAGCCCGACGGAGGCGAGATCCTCGTCATCAAACACCTCTCCCTCAGCCGGTGCCCTAGTGCCCGGCGTCCCTGGAAGGTGGATGAACAGGTCGTCGCCCACCTTCAAATACCTGCCCGAGCCAGAGGCGGCAGAGGAGGAGGGTTGATCATCGACCACCCCCTCCTTAGCAGCAGCCTTGCCGGCCTCCTCGGCAGCAGCCTTGTTGGTCCCTCCGGCAGGCCCCTTGTCGGCCTCTTCGGCGGCGGTCTTGGCAGCCTTCTCGGTGGCGATCCTATGGGCCTCGGCCTTGGCGTCCTTGGCAACCTCCTCAACGGCAGTGTCAATATCCTCCCGGTCCGCTAAGGAAGGATCTGGATACCAAGAAGGAGATTGAGACGGAGCCAAGATCAAAACTCAAAAAGAAGAAGAAGAAAGAACAGGGACAGAAAGCGAATAACTTACCCCTGCCGGGCTAGGAAGAAGTGGCCCCCTCCCCGCCAACATCCGTCGCCGGGACGGAGCCACCAGCACCCAAGTTTGCCTCCTCCTCCTTCATGTGCATGGGCTCGGTGCTTGGCGCCCTTGCCGAGGACGCCCCTCGGGGCGGCGTGGTTGATGGGGGCGGCGTGTTGGGGGTGGCCCTCAGTGGCTCCTCCTGCTGCCGTCCTCCTCCTGCAGCCACAACAAGGTCAGTGCCAAGGGATCATACCCCAACACACATTGATGAGGAGTGAGTAGTGAACGCACGCTGGGGGCTGAGACGGGGGCTGCTGTCCGGGCAAATCTCCACCATCGGCGTGCGCGAAGCGCCCGCCGGGGGCTGGTTGCCCGTCGACGCCCTGGCCCTCTTCGCCACCCTTTGGGCCAGCGTCTTCCTATCCCTGCGAAGATGAAAACAAGTCGAGAAAAGCGGCGTGGTCTGAAAGGACAGAGATGACGAAGGGCAAGATACTTACTCGTCCTCCACCTCCTCTTCCACTGCCTTCCTTTTCCTCCTTGGGCTAAGAGACCCAAAATCGAAGACGACCTCCATGTCGACATCTGCAGTAGGAGCGGAAGGGGATGGAGTCCGACAACGCTTGGACGACGAAGAGGCGGTCGCTTTCCTCTTTGCCACCGCGGCCTTCACCACCTTCTTCGCTGCCGCGGCCCTCGTCGGGCGCACAGACTCCCCCTGAACCTCTTGCCACAGTTCACTTCTGCCGGGCCGGACCGGCTCGCCAGAGCTGGCCCGCCGTAGGACACGCCTTTTTCCCGTGGCTGGAGGGTTGTCGGCCTCAGCCTCTTCCTCGGTAGACTCCTCGACCACATCCTCAACAAGGGGGTCCTCGGTGTTGACACCGCTGGCTTCCCCGGCAGACCCCGCCCACTGGGCGAGCTCCCTCACCTTCGCGGCCATGTCAGCCTCGTCCTTGCTACGTCTTGAGGTTGCGTTGGTTTTCCTTGAAGAGGAAAGGGCGATGCAGCAATAGTAGCGTAAGTATTTCACTCAGTTTTTGAGAACCAAGGTATCAATCTAGTAGGAGGCTCCTCAAAAGTCCCATGCACCTACACAAACATACAAAGAACTCGCAACCAACGCAATAAAGGGGTTGTCAATCCCTTCACGGCCACTTGCGAAAGTGATATCTAATAGAGATGGTATGATAAGATAAATATATTTTTGGTATTTTATAATATAGATTGGAAAAGTAAAGATGCAAATAAAAGTAGATTGGAAGCTTATATGATAAAGATAGACCCGGGGGGCATAGGTTTCACTAGTGGCTTCTCTCAAGATAGCATAAGTATTTTGATGGGTGAACAAATTATTGTTGAGCAATTGATAGAAAAGCGAATAATTATGAGATTATCTAGGCATGATCATGTATATAGGCATCACGTCCGTGACAAGTAGACCGACTCCTGCCTGCATCTACTACTATTACTCCACACATCGACCACTATCCAGCATGCATCTAGAGTATTAAGTTCATAAGAACAGAGTAATGCATTAAGAAAGATGACATGATGTAGAGGGATAAACTCATGCAATATGATATAAACCCCATCTTTTTATCCTCGATGGCAACAATACAATACGTGCCTTGCAACCCCTATTGTCACTGGGTAAGGACACCGCAAGATTGAACCCAAAGCTAAGCACTTCTCCCATTACAAGAAAGATTAATCTAGTAGGCCAAACCAAACTGATAATTCGAAGAGACTTGCAAAGGTAACTCAATCACACATAAAAGATTTTAGAGGAGATTCAAATATTTCTCATAGATAAACTTGATCATAAACCCACAATTCATCAGATCTCGACAAACACACCGCAAAAAGAGTTACATCGAAAAGATCTCCACAAGAGAGGGGGACAACATGGTATTGAGATCCAAAAAGAGAGAAGAAGCCATCTAGCTAATAACTATGGACCCGAAGGTCTGTGGTAAACTACTCACAACTCATCGCAGGGGCTATGGTGTTGATGTAGAAGCCCTCCGTGATCGATTCCCCCTCCGGTGGAGCGCCGGCGAAGGCTCCAAGATGGGATCTCACGGATACAGAAGGTTACGGCGGTGGAAATTGTTTTTCGTTGGCTCCCTGGATGTTTTTGGGGTAGGTGGGTATATATAAGAGGAAGAAGTACGTTGGTGGCCACTTGAGGGGCCCACGAGATAGGGGGCGCCCCTGTAGGGGTGGGCGCGCCCTTCACCCTCGTGGCCGCCTCGGCTGCTTCTTGGCTTGCACTCAAAGTCCTCTGGATCACGTTCGTTCCAAAAATCACACTCCCGAAGGTTTCATTCCATTTGGACTCCGTTTGATATTCCTTTTCTTAGAAATTCTGAAATAGGCAAAAAAAACAGCAATACAGGTTGGGCCTCCGGTTAGTAGGTTAGTCCCAAAAATGATATAAATGTGTAAAATAAAGCCCATAAACATCCAAAAGGGGTAATATAATAGCATGGAACAATCAAAAATTATAGATACGTTGGAGACGTATCAAGCATCCCCAAGCTTAATTCATGCTCGTCCTCGAGTAGGTAAATGATAAAAACAGAATTTTTGATGTGGAATGCTACCTAGCATATTTCTCAATGTAATTTCCTTTATTGTGGCATGATTGTTCAGATCCAAATGATTCAAGATAAAAGCTTATAAAACATAAAAAAATAATGCTTCGAAGCATACTAACAAATAATCATGTCCTATCAAAATAGCATAGCCAAAGAAAGCTTATCCCTACAAAATCATATAGTTAGGCCATGCTTCATTTTCATTACACAAAATACTCCCATCATGCACAACTCCGGTTTCAGCCAAGCAATTGGTTCATACTTTTTAACGCGCTTCAGCTTTTTCAACTCTTACACAATACATGAGCGCAAGCCATGGACATAGCACTATGGTGGTATTTGGTGGTGGTTGTGAGGACAAAAAGGGAAAAGATAGGCTCACATCAACTAGGCGTATCAACGGGCTATGGAGATGCCCATCAATAGATATCAATGTGAGTGAGTAGGGATTGCCATGCAATGGATGCACTAGAGCTATAAATATATGAAAGCTCAACAAAAGAAACTAAGTGGGTATGCATCCAACTTGCTTGCTCACGAAGACCTAGGGCATTTTGAGGAAGCCCATCATTGGAATATACAAGCCAAGTTCTATAATGAAAAATTCCCACTTAGTATATGGAAGTGACAACATAGGAGACTCTCTATCATGAAGATCATGGTGCTACTTTGAAGCACAAGTGTGGTAAAAAGGATAGTAGCATTGTCCCCTCTCTCTTTTTTCTCTCATTTTATTATTATTATTATTATTCTTTTTTTTCTTTTCCTTTTTTTTCTTTGGCCTTTTTTTGGCCTTTCTCTTTTTTTTCTTTTTTTCTTTTTGTAAAGTCGGAAGTCTCATCCCAACTTGTGGGGGAATCATAGTCTTCATCATCCTTTCCTCACTGGGACAATGCTCTAATAATGAAGATCATCACACTTTTATTGACTTACAACTCAAAACTAGAACAAGATATGACTCTATATGAATGCCTCCGGCGGTGTACCGGGATATGCAATGAATCAAGAGTGACATGTATGAAAATTATGAAGGTGGCTTTGCCACAAATACGATGTCAACTACATGATCATGCAAAGAGCAATATGACAATGATGAAGCGTGTCATAATAAACGGAACGGTGGAAAGTGGCATGGCAATATATCTCGGAATGGCTATGGAAATGCCATAATAGGTAGGTATGATGGCTGTTTTGAGGAAGGTAAATAATGGATGCATGATACCGGCGAAAGTTGCGCGGTATAATAGAGGCTAGCAAAGTGGAAGGGTGAGTGTGCGTATATCCATGGACTCACATTAGTCATAAAGAACTCATATACTTATTGCAAAAGTCTACTTGCCCTCGAAGCAAAGTACTACTACGCATGCTCCTAGGGGAAGGGTTGGTAGGAGTTAACCATCGCGTGATCCCGACCTCCACTCATAAGGAAGACAATTAAAAGAGCACCTTATGCAACAAATTTGTCACACAACTTTTACCATACGTGCATGCTATGGGACTTGCCAACTTCAACACAAGTATTTCTCAATTTCATAATTCCGTACTAGCATGACTCTAACATTACCACCTCTATATTTCAAAACAATTATCAAGCAACAAATTGATCCTAGTGTTTTGTGCACTTTCTATGATAGTTTTTATTATACCCAACTTGGATGCTCATCATTCTAGGACCAAATTTATAACCATAGCAAATACCATGCTGTTCTAAAATACTCTCAAAATAATATAAGTGAAGCATGAGAGATCAACAATTTCTTCAAAATTAAGCCACCGCCGTGCTCTAAAAGATATAAGTGAAGCACTAGAGCAAATACTATCTAGCTCAAAAGATATAAGTGAAGCACATAGAGTATTCTAGCAAATTCTAATAAAGTGGGCTTCTCCCAAAAGGTGTGTACAGCAAGGATGATTGTGGTAAACTAAAAAGCAAATACTAATATCATACAAGACGCTCCAAGCAAAACACATATCATGTGGCGAGTAAAAATATAGCTCCAAGTAAAGTTACCGATGAACGAAGACGAAAGAGGGGATGCCTTCCGGGGCATCCCCAAGCTTAGGCTTTTGGCTATTCTTGAATATATTGGGGTGCCATGGGCATCCCCAAGCTTAGTCTTTTGCCACTCCTTATTCCATAGTCCATCAAATCTTTACTCAAAACTTGAAAACTGCACAACACAAAACTCAACAGGAAATCTCATAAGCTCCGTTAGTGAAAGAAAACAAAACCACCACATAAGGTATTGTAATGAACTCATTCTTTATTTAAATTGGTGTTAAACCTACTGTATTCCAAGTTCTCTATGGTTCATACTACTTAATACTAGCCATAGATGCATCAAAATAAGCAAACAACACATGAAAGGCAGAATCTGTCAAAAACAGAATAGTCTGTAGCAATCTGTAACTAACGCAAACTTATGGAACTCTAAAAATCCTAAAAAATAGTAAGTCCTGTAAAATTTATCTATTGATCTACAGAAAAAAGAATCAACGCAAAAGCACGTTTACGTGATTTAACAAAACTAATTTCGTGCACGAAAAGTTTCTGTTTTTCAGCAGAATCAAATCAACTATCACCATAGGTTATCCTATAGGTTCTACTTGGCACAAACACTAATTAAAACATAAAAACACATCTAAACAGAAGGTAGATTCCGGGGCAACTTGCCCAGCGCCAGCAGAGCACGCCACCCTTGAACCCAAGGGTTCCAACGCCATTGACCACATTGGAACCAAGGCTCGGGAGGCACCTCCATGGTAGCATGCGGATCTTCGTGAAGATCATTAACACACAAGATCAGATGAGGACCAGAAGACGACGATCCTTAGCAAGATCCTTGCCGAGGAAATCCACGAGACCTCCGGCAAGATCCTTGCCGGGGACGACCGTGATGTCACGGCAAGACCCTTGCCGGGACCCCGACAAGACCCTTGCCGAGGACGTCTGTGGGGCCGCAGCCAGGCCCACATCTGCCAAGACTCCACTGCCGTTCCCATGCAGCTGCCAGCTCAACCAGCTAGGCGAGCACCTGTGTGGCGACGTGCGACCTCTAGACCAACTCAGCAAGCACCTGCGAGGTGGTGTGCAGATCTTCGTGAAGACACTGCCACTGCACTAGCTCAGCAGCCTGCCATCCTACATGGCACTGCACGCCTCGTTCGCTTGGACGTGTGTCGAAGCAAGGCGAAGCGGCGACGGATGAGACGTGCTTCGCTGCCATCCCCGATAAGGCAAGAGGACACCTAAGTAGCGCATTTAATGCGTTTTGTCCTATGATGACAGGCGATAAGCTCAGCCACTGTACACCTTTCCACCTCCTGTGTGCCACTGTGGCGACCCCTTTTTCCTATAAAAGGAGGCCCGAGGCATACTGGAGGGGGATTCGGATCTTTTGGACTATGCATGCACCGTAGCTAGTTCAAGAGCTCAAGAACACTCAAATATACATCGAAGCAGGACTAGGGTATTACGCATCCTCGCGGCCCGAACCTGGGTAAACGATCTTTGTGCTGGCTCCTAGACCCGCTCTTTCCACAACCTCGCGCCCGCCGACCGTAGTAGGGATTCCAGTGATCCCATACGTGTCATTTTCCACCGAGACACACGCAAATAGATAAGTGGGATTGCGCAAACCAAAAATGAGCCAAAATGTGGAGTCCACGAAAATGCTCTTGTTACACAACGCTAGAGAGACGCTAGCACGATTGCACAATAGGCGGATACGGAACTTGTGCACAACCTACTAGGCAAAAATGCAACGATCTCTATTCCAAGTATGCTATATGTATGGTATTTCGGTGATATGATCCAAGATGATCGGATATGACAATCTTAATGTAGTATGATGCTATGGTTCTTGCTTATAAGCTCTTTGCTTATCTTTCCCTTCTTGGTTAAAATCTTGTTTGGCTCTTTCTCTTTTGAGCTCTTTTTTCATGCAAAACTTCACAAACCAAGATAGCAACTGAGTACGTGATGACAACTTTGAGACGCAAAAGATGATACCAAGATATTCACCACTATGATATGGTATGTATGCTATGGAGTATGTTCACTAATGTGCACAAGTCACATTGCCAGCAATACTCAAAGGCTGGTCTCAATGGGTAAGCAACGCAAAAGTAAGGCTATGTGGTTATCAATGCAATGGCATGGAAATGACAAAGATGTTGTCGAGGTTACCATCCTTGGCGATGATGAGTCCTTTGCGAATATGAGCGATGGTGATGTTGATGTCGAACCGTACCTATATAGCCGAAACACAATAGGACACGGGAACCACAACTCAGATTCTCAAAGACCAAAATGTGTCAAAACTTGTCGGAGGGCGGAATGGGTGAGCGATGGCGGTTGCGGTGTTGGGGAACGTAGTAATTTCAAAAAAATTCCTACACACACGCAAGATCATGGTGATGTATAGCAACGAGAGGGGAGAGTGTTGTCTACGTACCCTCGTAGACCGAAGCGGAAGCGTTGTCGCAACATAGAGGAAGTAGTCGTACGTCCTCCCGATCCAACCGATCCAAGCACCGTTACTCCGGCACCTCTGAGTTCTTGACACGCGTACAGCTCGATGACGCACCCCCGATCTCCGATCCAGCAGAGGCGCGGGGGGGAGTTCCGTCAGCACGATGGCGTGGTGACGATCTTGATGTTCTCCTGTCGCAGGGCTTCGCCTAAGCACCGCTACAATATGACCAAGGTGTAATATCGTGGAGGGGGGCACCGCACACGGCTAAGGAACGATCTCAATGATCAACTTGTGTGTCTAGGGTGCCCCCCTACCCCCGTATATAAAGGAGGGAGGGAGGAGGTGGCCGGCCCAAGGGGGAGGCGCGCCATAGGGGGGCAAACCTACTCTAAGTAGGTTTGGCCCCCCTTTCCTATTCGGAGTAGGAGAAGGAAGGAAGAGGGGGGAGGAGAGAAGGAAAGGGGGGCTGGCCCCCTTCCCAATTCGGATTGGGCTTGGGGGGGGCGCCCCCTCCCTTGCTCCTTCTCCCTCCCTTCCACTAGGGCCCAATAAGGCCCATATACTTACCGGGGGGTTCCGGTAACCTCCCGGAGCTCCGGTATATTCCCAAACTCTCCCGGAACCTTTCCGGTGTCCAAATATATCCGTCCAATATATCAATCTTTATGTCTCGACCATTTCGAGACTCCTCGTCATGTCCGTGATCATATCCGGGACTCCGAACAACCTTCGGTACATCAAAATACATAAACTCATAATATAATTGTCATCGAAACCTTAAGCGTGCGGACCCTACGGTTCGAGAACAATGTAGACATGACCGAAACACGTCTCCGGTCAATAACCAATAGGGGACCTGGATGCCCATATTGGTTCCTACATATTCTACGAAGATCTTTATCGGTCAAACCGCACAACAACATACGTTGTTCCCTTTGTCATCGGTATGTTACTTGTCCGAGATTCGATCGTCGGTATCCAATACCTAGTTCAATCTCGTTACCGGCAAGTCTCTTTACTCGTTGCGTAATACGTCATCTCATAACTAACTCATTAGTCACATGCTTGCAAGGCTTAGGTGATGAGTATTACCGAGAGGGCCCAGAGATACCTCTCCGACAATCGGAGTGACAAATCCTAATCTCGAATTATGCCAACCCAACATGTACCTTCGGAAACACCTGTAGAGCACCTTTATAATCACCCAGTTACGTTGTGACGTTTGGTAGCACACAAAGTGTTCTTCCGGTAAACGGGAGTTGCACAATCTCATAGTTGCAGGAACTTTGTATAAGTCATGAAGAAAGCAATAGCAGTATACTAAACGATCAAGTGCTAGGCTAACAGAATGGGTCATGTCAATCACATCATTCTCCTAATGATGTGACCCGTTAATCAAATGACAACTCATGTCTATGGTTAGGAAACATAACCATCTTTGATAAACGAGCTAGTCAAGTAGAGGCATACTAGTGACACTATGTTTGTCTATGTATTCACACATGTATTATGTTTCCGGTTAATACAATTCTAGCATGAATAATAAACATTTATCATGATATAAGGAAATAAATAATAACTTTATTATTGCCTCTAGGGCATATTTCCTTCAGTCTCCCACTTGCACTAGAGTCAATAATCTAGTTCACATCGCTATGTGATTTAACAGCAATATTCATATCTGTATATGATTAACACCCATAGTTCACATCGTCATGTGACCAACACTCGAAGGGTTTACTAGAGTCAATAATCTAGTTCACATCGCTATGTGATTAACACCCAAAGAGTACTAAGGTGTGATCATGTTTTGCTCGTGAGAGAAGCTTAGTCAACGGGTCTGTCACATTCAGAGCCGTATGTATTTTGCAAATATTCTATGTCTACAATGCTTTGCACGAAGCTACTTTAGCTAATTGCTCCCACTTTTAATATGTATCCAGATTGGGACTTAGAGTCATCTGGATTGGTGTAAAAGCTTGTATCATTGTAACTTTTTACGACGGGCTCTTTTGTCACCTCCATAATCGAGAAATATTTCCTTAGTCCTCACTAAGGATATTCTTGACCAATGTCCAGTGATCTACTCCTAGATCACTATTGTACTCCCTTGCCAAATTCAGAGCAAGGTATACAATAGGTCTGGTACATAACATAGCGTACTTTATAGAACCTATGACTGAGGCATAGGGAATGACTTTCCATTCTCTTTCTATTTTCTGCAGTGGTCGGGATTTGAGTCTTACTCAATTTCATACCTTTGCAACACAGGCAAGAACTCTTTCTTTGACTGTTCCATTTTGAACTATTTCAAAATCTTGCCAAGGTATGTACTTATTGAAAATCTTATCAAGCGTCTTGATCTATCTCAATAGATTTTGATGCTCAATATGTAAGTGGCTTTTACTGAGGTCTTTTCTTTTTAAAGAACTCCTTTAAAACACTCCTTTAGGCTTTGCAGAAAAATTCTACATCATTTCTGATCAACAATATGTCACTCACATATACTAATCAGAAAGGCTGTAGTGCTCCCACTCACTTTATTGTAAATACAGGCTTCATCGTAAGTCCATATAAAATTATATGCTTTGATCAACTTATCAAAGCGTATATTCCAACTCCGAGATGCTTGCACCAGTCCATAGATGGATCGTTGGAGCTTGCACATTTTGTTAGCACCTTTAGGATTGACAAAACCTTCTGGTTGCATCATATACAACTCTTCTTTAATAAATCCATTAAGGAATGTAGTTTTGACATCCATTTGCCAGATTTCATAAAATGTGGCAATTTCTAACATGATTCGGACAGACTTAAGCATCGATACGAGTGAGAAAATCTCATTGTATTCAACACCTTGAACTTGTCGAAAAACCTTTTGCGACAAGTCGAGCTTTGTAGATAGTAACACTACTATCAACGTCCGTCTTCCTCTTGAAGATCCATTTATTTTCTATGGCTTGCCGATCATCGGGCAAGTCTACCAAAGTCCACACTTTGTTCTCATACATGGATCCTATCTCAGATTTCATGGCCTCCAGCCATTTTGCGGAATCTGGGCTCATCATCGCTTCCTCATAGTTCGTAGGTTTATCATGGTCTAGTAACATGACTTTCAGAACAGGATTACCGTACCACTCCGGTGCGGACCGTACTCTGGAAGACCTACGAGGTTCTATAGTAACTTGATCTGAAGTTTCATGATCATCATCATTAGCTTCCTCACTAATTGGTGTAGGAACCACTGGAACTGATTTCAGTGATGAACTATTTTCCAATTCGGGAGAAGGTACAGTTACCTCATCAAGTTCTACTTTCCTCCCACTCACTTCTTTCGAGAGAAACTCCTTCTCTAGAAAGGATCCATTGTAGCAACGAATATCTTGCCTTCGGATCTGTGATAGAAGGTGTACCCAACAATTTCCTTTGGGTATTCTATGAAGACGCACTTCTCCGATTTGGGTTCGAGCTTATCAGGATGAAACTTTTTCACATAAGCATCGCAGCCCCAAACTTTAAGAAACGACAACTTGGGTTTCTTGCTAAACCACAGTTCATATGCTGTCGTCTCAACGGATTTAGATGGTGCCCTTTTAACGTGAATGCAGCTGTCTCTAATGCATAACCCCAAAACAATATTGGTAAATCAGTAAGAGACATCATAGATCGCACCATATCCAATAAAGTGCGGTTACGACGTTCGGACACACCATAACGTTGTGGTGTTCCAGGTGGCGTGAACTGTGAAACTATTCCACATTGTTTTAATTGAAGACCAAACTCGTAACTCAAATATTCGTCTCCGCGATCAGATCGCAGAAACTTTATTTTCTTGTTACGATGATTTTTCCACTTCACTCTGAAATTCTTTGAACCTTTCAACTATTTCAGACTTTATGTTTCATCAAGTAGATATACCCATATCTACTCAAATCATCTTGTGAAGGTCAGAAAATAACGATACTTGCCACGAGCATCAATACTCATTGGATCGCATACATCGGTATGTATTATTTCCAACAAGTTAGTAGCTCGTTCCATTGTTCCGGAGAACGGAGTTTTAGTCATCTTACCAAAAAGGCACGGTTCGCAAGCATCAAATGATTCATAACCAAGTGATTCCGAAAATCCATCTTTATGAAGTTTCTTCATGCGCTTTACACCGATATGACTCAAACGGCAGTGCCACAAATAAGTTGCACTATCATTATTAACTTTGAATCTTTTGGCATCAATATTATGAATATGTGTATCACTACGATCGAGATCCAACAAACTATTTTCATTGGGTGTATGACCATTAAAGGTTTTATTCATGTAAACAGAACAACAATTATTCTCTGACTTTAAATGAATAACCGTATTGCAATAAACATGATCAAATCATATTCATGCTGAACGCAAACGCTAAATAACATTTATTTAGGTTTAACACTTATCCCGAAAGTTTAGGGAGTGTGCGATGATGATCATATCAATCTTGGAACTACTTCTAACACTCATCATCACTTCACCCTTCAACTAGTCTCTGTTTATTATGTAACTCCTGTTTCGAGTTACTAATCTTAGCAACCGAACAAGTATCAAATACTCAGGGGCTACTATAAACACTAGCAAGGCACACATTAATAACTTGTATATCAAATATACCCTTGTTCACTTTGCCATCCTTCTTATCTACCAAATATTCAGGGCATTTCCGCTTCTAGTGACTATTTCCTTTGCAGTGTAAGCACTTAGTTTCAGGCTATGGTCCAGCTTTGGGCTTCTTCGCAGGAGTGACAACTTGCTTGTCTTTCCACTTGAAGTTCCCTTTCTTTCCCTTTGCCCTATTCTTGAAACTAGTGGTCTCGTCAATCATCAACACTTGATGCTCTTTCTTGATTTCTACCTTCGTTGATTTCAACATCACGAAGAGCTCGGGAATCGTTTTTGTCATCCCTTGCATACTGTAGTTCATCACGAAGTTCTAGTAACTTAGTGATGGTGACTAGAGAATTCTGTCAATCACTATCTTATCTGGAAGATTAACTCCCACTTGATTCAAGCGATTGAAGTACCCAGACAATCTGAGCACATGCTCACTAGTTGAGCGATTCTCCTCCATCTTTTAGCTATAGAACTTGTTGGAGACTTCATATCTCTCAACTCGGGTATTTGCTTGAAATATTAACTTCAATTCCTGGAACATCTCATATGGTCCATGATGTTCAAAACATCTTTGAAGTCCCGATTCTAAGCCATAAAGCATGGTGCACAAAACTACCAAGTAGTCATCATATTGAGCTAGCCAAACGTTCATAACGTCTGCATCTGCTCCTGCAATAGGTCTGTCACCTAGCGGTGCATTAAGGACATAATTCTTCTGTGCAGCAATGAGGATAAACCTCAGATCGCGGATCAAATCCGCATCATTGCTACTAACATTTTTCAACACAATTTTCTCTAGGAACATATCAAAATAAACATATGAAAGCAACAACGCAAGCTATTGATCTTACAACATAATTTGCAAAATACTACCAGGACTAAGTTCATGATAAATTTAAGTTCAATTAATCATATTACTTAAGAACTCCCACTTAGACAGACATCCCTCTAGTCATCTAAGTGATTACGTGATCCATATCAACTACACCATAACCGATCATCACGTGAGATGGAGTAGTTTTCAATGGTGAACATCATATGTTGATCATATCTACTATATGATTCACGCTCGACCTTTCGGTCTCCGTGTTCCGAGGCCATATCTGCATATGCTAGGCTCGTCAAGTTTAACCTGAGTATTCCGCGTGTGCAAAACTGGCTTGCACCCGTTGTAGATGGACGTAGAGCTTATCACACCCGATCATCACGTGGTGTCTCGGCACGACGAACTTTGGCAACGGTGCATACTCAGGGAGAACACTTCTTGATAATTTTAGTGAGAGATCATCTTAAAATGCTACCATCAATCAAAGCAAGAATAAGATGTATAATAGATAAACATCATATGTAATCAAAATATGTGACATGATATGGCCATGATCATCTTGCGCCTTTGATCTCCATCTCCAAAGTACTGTCATGTTCTCTATCGTCACCAGCACGACACCATGATCTTCATCATCTTGATCTATATCAATGTGTCATCACATGGTCGTCTCGCCAACTATTGCTCTTGCAACTATTGCTATCGCATAGCGATAAACTAAAGCAATTATTTGGCACTTGCATCTTTATGCAACAAAGAGACAACCATAGGGCTTCTGCCAGTTGCCGATAACTTCAACAAAACATGATCATCTCATACAACAACTTATATCTCATCACGTCTTGACCATATCACATCACAACATGCCCTGCAAAAACAAGTTAGACGTCCTCTACTTTGTTGTTGCAAATTTTACGTGGCTGCTACGGGCTTAGCAAGAACCGTTCTCACCTACGCATCAAAACCAAAATGATAGTTTGTCAAATAGACTCCGTTTTAACCTTCGCAAGGACCGGGCGTAGCCACACTCGGTTCAACTAAAGTTGGAGAAACTGACACCCGCCAGCCACCTGTGTGCAAAGCACGTCGGTAGAACCAGTCTCGCGTAAGCGTACGCATAATGTCGGTCCGGGCCGCTTCATCCAACAATACCGCTGAACCAAAGTATGACATGCTGGTAGGCAGTATGACTTATATCGTCCACAACTCACTTGTGTTCAACTCGTGCATATAACATCAACGCATAAAACCTAGGCTCTGATACCACTGTTGGGGAACGTAGTAATTTCAAAAAAATTCCTACGCACACGCAAGATCATGGTGATGTATAGCAACGAGAGGGGAGAGTGTTGTCTACGTACCCTCGTAGACCGAAGCGGAAGTGTTGTCGCAACATAGAGGAAGTAGTCGTACGTCCTCCCGATCCAACCGATCCAAGCACCGTTACTCCGGCACCTCCGAGTTCTTGACACGCGTACAGCTCGATGACGCACCCCCGATCTCCGATCCAGCAGAGGCGCGGGGGGGAGTTCCGTCAGCACGATGGCGTGGTGACGATCTTGATGTTCTCCTGTCGCAGGGCTTCGCCTAAGCACCGCTACAATATGACCGAGGTGTAATATCGTGGAGGGGGGCACCGCACACGGCTAAGGAATGATCTCAATGATCAACTTGTGTGTCTAGGGTGCCCCCTACCCCCGTATATAAAGGAGGGAGGGAGGAGGTGGCCGGCCCAAGGGGGAGGCGCGCCATAGGGGGGCAAACCTACTCCAAGTAGGTTTGCCCCCCCCCCTTTCCTATTCGGAGTAGGAGAAGGAAGGAAGAGGGGGGAGGAGAGAAGGAAAGGGGGGGCCGGCCCCCTTCCCAATTCTGATTGGGCTTGGGGGGGCGCGCCCCCTCCCTTGCTCCTTCTCCCTCCCTTCCACTAGGGCCCAATAAGGCCCATATACTTACCGGGGGGTTCCGGTAACCTCCCGGAGCTCCGGTATATTCCCAAACTCTCCCGGAACCTTTCCGGTGTCCAAATATATCCGTCCAATATATCAATCTTTATGTATCGACCATTTCGAGACTCCTCGTCATGTCCGTGATCATATCCGGGACTCTGAACAACCTTCGGTACATCAAAATACATAAACTCATAATATAATTGTCATCGAAACCTTAAGCGTGCGGACCCTACGGTTCGAGAACAATGTAGACATGACCGAAACACGTCTCCGGTCAATAACCAATAGTGGGACCTGGATGCCCATATTGGTTCCTACATATTCTACGAAGATCTTTATCGGTCAAACCACACAACAACATACATTGTTCCCTTTGTCATCGGTATGTTACTTGTCCGAGATTCGATCGTCGGTATCCAATACCTAGTTCAATCTCGTTACCGGCAAGTCTCTTTACTCGTTCCATAATACGTCATCTCATAACTAACTCATTAGTCACATGCTTGCAAGGCTTAGGTGATGAGTATTACCGAGAGGGCCCAAAGATACCTCTCCGACAATCGGAGTGACAAATCCTAATCTGGAATTATGCCAACCCAACATGTACCTTCGGAAACACCTGTAGAGCACCTTTATAATCACCCAGTTACGTTGTGACGTTTGGTAGCACACAAAGTGTTCTTCCGGTAAACGGGAGTTGCACAATCTCATAGTTGCAGGAACTTTGTATAAGTCATGAAGAAAGCAATAGCAGTATACTAAACGATCAAGTGCTAGGCTAACAGAATGGGTCATGTCAATCACATCATTCTCCTAATGATGTGATCCCGTTAATCAAATGACAACTCATGTCTATGGTTAGGAAACATAACCATCTTTGATAAACGAGCTAGTCAAGTAGAGGCATACTAGTGACACTATGTTTGTCTATGTATTCACACATGTATTATATTTCCGGTTAATACAATTCTAGCATGAATAATAAACATTTATCATGATATAAGGAAATAAATAATAACTTTATTATTGCCTCTAAGGCATATTTCCTTCATGCGGAAGGCGGTGGTGGTATGCAAGTGCGTATGCGGAAGTGGCAGTGGAACGGGAGAAAACCGAACTGAAAATATTCAGTCTCGTCAGGAATGGTCGGACGACCGGAAGTTGTCAGACGTCCGTGGTCGGTCAGACGTCCGGTGCCTGGGCGGTTTCGGGCACGGGATGAACAGCTCGATTTCGTGGTGGAGGATGGTAGAGAGGTCAAATCTGAGCGATTTTGTGGCTGGAAATGGTGGAGAAGATGGGGGAAAGCTATATTCACACATGGAAAATCAAATCCATGGATCAAATCCAACAAAACTTCATCACACCAACAAATCACAAAAAAAATTGGGGCTATTTTTGGTGGGGA
Source organism: Triticum aestivum (assembly GCF_018294505.1). NCBI lineage: Eukaryota > Viridiplantae > Streptophyta > Magnoliopsida > Poales > Poaceae > Triticum > Triticum aestivum. Next base: position 268,811,660 of record NC_057801.1, read on the forward strand.
TTTTCGAATTTAGGACGAAAACAACAAAATCAAGCTAGAAAACAAAGGGTAGGGGCTCCAAAAACGTGATCAACGTGGCTCATGATAGCAAAATGATGTAGGGTAGATCCCTAGAGCCCGATCTTTCACGTTTGGAGTGGATCCCTACTAAGAACACGGGGAGGGGAATGAGGGTAAAACACGAGAGAACACTCAACCAACAAGAATAAAGTCACACATGTGCTAGATTGTCGAAACACAAAAGGGTACAAGATCCAAATCCAATAAAGGATGATACATAGGGTAACTGGTTCTTCTCCGAGAGGAGGTCTTGAAGAGGGTCTTCTCCGAAAGGAGGTCTTGAATCCAACAAGGATCTTCTCCGAAGAGGTGTTGGTCCCCGCGATGGAGTAGATCCAGATGGATGAGCAAGGCTCTATCTCAAAATATGAGATATCACAATGCTAACCCTAGCTAGGAGGTGGGAGAAGTCTATTTGTAGTCTAAGGGGATGAAAGGGTAAGTGGCTTTGGCCTAACACTCGAGCGGACGCACAGGCGTCGGACGTCCGACGGTCACCGGTCGTCCAAAGGCTCACGAGGGTCTGGACGTCCGGTGCCGGTCGGGCGTCCCTGAGTTCAAACCTTTCTTGGGTCTGCTGAGCCCGGAATCCGACATTTGGCGCGCCAGGTAGGGGGCGTGTCGGAGGTCGGCCTCTTCATCAACCACGCTCCACCCTCATTGTTCCTCCATGGCAGACGCTGCTCCTTCTGTTGGGCCATCAGGCACGTTCAGAAGCACGGTGGGCCTCCGGGCCTTTTCCCCCGCCTTACGGCGGGTGCAGTGGCCTCCGAAGTTCAGGCTGGAGCTGCCGCCGCACTATGGCAGCGTGGCTGACCCTACGGGGTTCCTCCAGGCATACGAGAAGGCCATCTGGGCAGTGGGCGGAGACGATAAGGTCATGGCCAAATTGCTCCCCATGGCGCTCGCGGGCATGCCACGCACCTGGCTGCTCAGCTTACCAGAGTCTTCGGTAGCTTCGTGGGAGGAGCTGTGCGGGTTACTCACCGCTCGCTTCGCGGTTTTGGCGCACCACACCGTCGCCGCCATCCATGGCGGGTCGCAGGCGGCAGCTTCAGACCACCACACCAAGCAGTTCTTCCGTCAAAATGGGTGCTCCTCCATCAATGCGAGGGGCACCTCCAGGTTGAGTGGCCCCCCAGGCTGACCTCACCTTCGACGCTAGAGATCACTCCAAGACCGCGGCCGGCGCAGGCGCGTTGCCCATGCTCTGCAACCCCACCATCTACAACGTGGCGGTGACCAGGACCCTCATCGATGGCGGCGCCAGCCTCAACGTCCTCTCTGTGGAGGCGTTTGGCCTGCTCCACGTACCTCACGACTAGCTCCTCCCCACCAAGCCGTTCTCCAGAGTGGTCGGCGGCTCCACCTGCCCCGTGGGGCAGACTCGTCTCCCCATCACCTTCGGGGCGCGCGACAACTACCGCACCAAGCTCATCGACTTCGACATTGCGTGCATTGGGCTCCCATACAACGCCATCCTTGAGTACCCGGGCCTTGCCAAGTTCATGGTGGCAACTCACCTGGCTACAACACCATGAAGATGCCAGGGAGCGGCAGCGTCCTCATTGTGTCGGGAGACACTGGAGATGCGATGGCAGCCCTCAAGCTCGCCTTCAAGGCCACGGCGGCCGCACGGCCAAGTGTAGACAGCGCTCCAGAGGGCCCGGGGGCTGCCCCGGCGAAGAATAAGCCGCTATTTTCCCAAGACCAAGCCGAGACGAAGCAAGTACCGGTCGATGAAGACGGGGAGTCAGGAGCCACCTTCACCATAGGTGCTGGTCTCCCGTGAGACCAGGAGGAGGCACTGGTCAGCTTCCTCCGTGCGAATAAGGATGTGTTCATGTGGCAAGCAACGGACCTGGTAGGCGTACCACGGGGGGTGATTGAACACCACCTCAGGGTGTGCCCCCACGCTCGCCCCGTGAAGCAAAAGGCACGGCGCCAAGCCCCGGAGAAGCAGTCATTCATTGTCCAGGAGACCCACAAGCTACAGGAGGCCAGTGTTATCCGGGAAGTGCGGCACCCGAAGTGGTTGGCAAACCCAATCTTCGTCCCCAAGAAGGGCGGGAAAGAGCGCATGTGCGTGGATTTGATGACCCTGAACAAAGCTTGCCCTCAAGATTCGTTTCCTCTTCCTCGCATCGATCAGATCATCGACTCCACAGCCGAGTGCGACCTGTTGTGCTTCTTGGACGCCTTCTCAGGCTATCATCAGATCAAGATGGCGGTTGAAGATGTAGAGAAGACGGCCTTCCTGACTCTGTGCGGGGTGTACTGCTACACATGCATGCCGTTTGGATTGCGCAATGCCTGAGCAACTTTCCAACGGTTGATCCACATCGCCTTGGGTAAACAGCTTGGAAGAAATGTAGAGGCTTACATTGATGATATAGTGGTCAAGTCTTGGGAGGCCAGAACCCTTGTTGAAGATCTGGAGCAGACGTTGGCCAACCTGCGTGAAGTGAAGCTGAGGCTTAACCCTGAGAAGTGAGTATTCGGTGTCCCATCGAGCAAGTTACTGGGGTTCTTGGTGTCGCACAGAGGAATTGAGGCCAACCCGGAGAAGGTCAAGGCGATAGAAAGGATGAGCCCGCCTCATACTCTCAAGGAGATGCAGAAGCCGGCAGGCTGCGTGACCTCACTTGGGTGCTTCATCTCCAAGCTAGGCAAGCGCGCCCTCCCGTTCTTCAAGCTGATGAACAAGAAGGGCCCGTTCGAATGGACTCCAGAAGCTGATGCGGCTTTCCAAGACCTCAAGAGATACCTCACCAGCTTGTTGGTGATGGTGGCGCCTCGTCCTCTCAAGCCTCTGGTGGTTTACCTCGCCGCCACGCCGCACTCAGCCAGCGCGGTGCTAGTGGCGGCTCACGAGGAGCATGCAGTCAAGGGTATGCAGCGCGGAGCCACATGCCTGTCCAAGACACCGTGACCTCAGGACGGCCCACCTGAGGCCACGACCCAACCATCAGGAGGCGGGGTCCCTCAGGTCATGGCCCCCAAGGCCGCGACAACCCCTCCTGAGGGCCGGCATCCTGAGGCTACATCACCCCGAGAGGAGCAAGGCTCGGCAGACACTTCCTCCCTCGTCGAAAATCCTGTCTACCTTGTCAGCACTGTACTATGTGACGAGCGAGCGCATTACCCCATGCTGCAGAAGCTACTCTTGGCACTCCCCATCGCCTCCAGAAAGCTATGCCACTACTTCCAAGGCCACCCAATCAAGGTGTTCTCAACTTACCCCCTGGAGAGGGTGCTCCAGAGCCCCAACATCGCAGGAAGACTTGCCGAGTGGAACATCGAGTTGCAGGCGTTCCAGCTGGAGTTCAGCACCACCCGAGTCATCCAGGGCATGGCCCTCGCTGACTTTGTGGCTGAATGGAATGACTCGCCAGGCCAAGAGGTGGGCGAGGATCTCTCCCTCGTCCCAGGAGACAAAGCACCTAATGGTTGGGTCATGTACTTCGATGGTGCGTTCGCACGTCAGGGCGCGGGGGCTAGAGCCGTGCTCATCTCGCCCACCCAAGACAAGCTCTGCTACGCTGTGCAACTCTGCTTCCAGCACGTCGAGAAGGTCTCCAACAACATCACCGAATTCGAGGGCCTAATCGCTGGGCTCAGGGCTGTGGTAGCCCTAGGGGTCAGGCGACTCCCAGCTCCTCATCAACTTCTCCAACAAAGAGTACATGCCAAAGGACGAGCACATGGAGGCATACCTCGAGGAGGTACGTAAAATTGAGAAGCAATTCTTGGGTTTGGAACTGCAGCACGTGCCACGCGGCACGAACAAGGAGGCGGACGACATTGCCAAAAGGACATCCCGGCGCCTCCCCCAAGAGCCTGGCGTCTTCGAGGAGCGGCTCTTCAAGCCACCGGCGGTTCCTCCCGTGGCCGAGCCAGTACCGCCTCGGGAGGAACAACCCGTGGCACCCGCCACGGGCGCCCCATCCTGCGGCCCGGCCTCAGGGGCCCGCCTGCTCCTCGCATTCGAACCTCAAGAGGGATGTTGGACCGAGGAATTCAAGGCATACCTGCTCCAGGGCACCCTGCTAGAGAAGGAAGAGGATGCCAAGTGGGTGGCTCGCCAGGCCACCGCATACTGCATCTAGGACAACAAGCTCTATCGAAGGCGCCCAAACGACGTCTCCCTGCGGTGCATCTCCAAGGAGCAGGGGTGCGAGTTGCTAGCCGACATTCACGGTGGGAACTATGGGCATCACTCTTCATCATGCACCCTAGTGGGCAAGGCCTTCCGCAGCGGGTTCTACTAGCCCACAGCGCTCAGCAATGCCACCAAACTGGTAAGATCTTGTGAGGCCTGTCAGTTCCATGCTAAGCAGATCCATCAGCCTTCTCAGAGCCTCCAGACCATCCTGCTTTCGTGTACATTCGCGGATTGGGGGCTGGACATCTTGGGCCCGTTTCCTCGAGTGTCGGGGGGCTATCGCTACCTCTACGTCGCCATCGACAAGTTCACCAAGTGGGCGGAGGTGGAAACTACCCGCATGATCCCATCTGGCTCTGCAGTCAAGTTCATCAAGGGCCTCGTAAGCCGCTTCGGGGTGCCCAATCACATCATCACCAACAAGGGCTCCCATTTTACGAGCAACCTCTTTAAAACATATTGTGCTAACCTTGGGATGCAGATATGTTATGCTTCGTTGCGCACCCGCAGAGCAATGGCCAGGCCGAGCGCGCCAACGCAGAGGTCCTGAGGGGCCTCAAGGCAAAGAGCTTCAAGAAGAAGCTCGAGGCTTGCGGCAGGGGCTGGCTCGATGAGCTTCCGTTCATACTGTGGTCCATCCGCACCACCGTGACCAAGCCTACAGGCGAGACCCCGTTCTTCCTCGTCTACGGAGCCGAGGCGGTCCTCCCTCACGTGGTCAGGCATCACTCCCCGCGGGTCCTGGCATTCGACGAGGCGCGTCGGGACACCGCGTGGGAGGTGGACCTCGTGCTGGGGGAGGAACATCGTCGCCAGGCCTCGCTCTGAGCTGCGAGGTACTAGCAGGCACTGCGGCCACTGCCGCAACATCTGCTCCAGGACCCTCGAGGTGGGTGACCTCGTCCTGAGGCAGGTGCTCTCCAGGGAAGGACTTCACAAGATCTCCCCTATGTGGGAGGGCCCGTTCAGGATTGCCCGTGTTTCCAGGCCTGGCGTCGCGCACCTGGAGATGCAGGACGAGGTCCCCATCCAGAACGCCTGGAACATCCAGGACCTCCGGAAGTTCTATCCGTAAAGAAGGCTCCGCGCCTATGAAGGTCTCCGCCCGTGACACTCTCACGGGGGCTCTCTCCCACGTCCTAGTGGCAGCACTTAGCTCCTTGCTGGTGAGAAGACTAGTATAGATGTCGGGCGCGGCTGTTCTTTTGCTTGCTTTCTGTATCTGATTTGCGACTTCTTGAATAGAATTTGAAGTTTAAGTGTCTGTTTCTTGGGGTTGGGACTTTTTCTTTTGCCTTGCTCATTTCTCTCAAGCCTTGTCTCGGGAGACCTCGGGAGGAGTGGCAGTTGCCCGTCGCCCCTCCTCGCGCGTCCCGCGCGCGGGGGCTGGGCCGGTGTGCATAGTTTGGGCTCACCCATGAGCACACCTCGCCAAATCCCCTGGCCCTTTGGTGTACTTGTCCTTGCGCGACGCTCTCGGACGAGCTTGCAGGCGCTGCGCCCCTAGGGCCTCCTAGTCCCACAACTACGAGCCCCCCCCCTCTTAAAGTCTGGCGACCATGAGGGCATCCATCACCAAGGAGCGCTTCCACGGTGTCGAAACTCACCATCAGGAACTCTAAGATAAGTTACCCCAACCGCACTGAATAGAAGCACAAGCCTCGTGAGGAAGCATAAAAAATAATAACATAACAGTGCAAGCGCCATAGTCCATTACACGCCCCTGTAGGGCCTCCTACTTCTTCTTTTTTTGTAGCAAAAGAAAGAAAGAAAGAAAACGCAGGCGCGCATCGACAACAGCTTCATCGGGGTGTGGCGGCGACGTGACTCGTCTCCCCTCCCGATCCGGGCTCAGCGACGCGGCGGCTCGTCGGAGTCGTCGCCGCTGGAGCTTTCCGTGGAGAAGAAGTCGCCGCTGATGGAGGCAGCACAACTGTCACCAAGGGTGTGGTCATCACCGGCAATGCTACCGCTCCTCTGTCCACCGTCATCATCGCCGTCGTCGTCGCTGTCGCTCTCCGGGCAGCACCCTATGTGCGGGCCATCTTCGCCGAAGATCCTCACATAGAGGGTCGCAACGTTGTCATACCTGAAGTGGAGGGTACACCTCCTGCGCAGGTCCCGCACCCGGGCAAACGACTGCCATCCGCGGGTTAGGGACACATTGCCGGCGGCCGTGACCTCGGCCCCCACCCACGAGGCCTTGCTGCAACAGCCGTCGGCCTGGAGCCAGAAGCCACCAGCCCCCCCCCCCCGGTCGGCAGCGCATCTGCGAAGAAGCGCGGGAGCTGGAGCCAGGTGGAGGCATGCTTCTCCGCCCACACCACGAACTCAGGGGGAGAGTCGGCTGAGTGGGATTGCGATCATGGTGACCGAATGGCCACCACGCGCCTCACCTCCTCGCGGCAGCTTCCTTGACAGTGACAGCCCCCACGGCGAGAAGACATGCCCACAAGGTCACCGGAGGCAGTACCGGCCTTGGAAAGCGGGCGCCCGCACCCACAAGGAGCCTCTGTCGGCGTCACCGCGTGCTTGCGGGGACGGCCGCGGCCTCTCTTGGGAGGGGGTGAGTCAGGCCCCTCCTAAGGGGCCTTTCCCTTCACCGCGGCCAAGAGCCTCCTCGATGGCGCCATGGGTGCTCTAGCAAGACGGTGTAGTGAGGAGAAGGAGGAGCAAGGAGCAAGAAAATGGAGATGGGCAGGGGGCTCCGCCCGCTCCCGCATTTATAGCCAGGAGAAGGTAAATCATCGGCCTCCCACGATCCCTAGTAATGATGATTCTCACTGCATGCAGCATGCAGTTTTCAAGTCGAACAGTTGCCGAGGCAACGTGGGGAAGCGGAGACGCCCACGTCCCATCAAGCGGCACGCGTTGTCTCGATCTGCAGGCGATTGGGGCCCGCGGCATTCCGCACTTGCCCTTTGGCTTCACCTCGAAGCCAAGTGCGAGCGTGCCTTGGGCCCGGGGGCTTCTGTCAGCGTTCTAGGAACCAGGGCACCCAGCCCTGCCTGCCTGTGGCCCATGACGTGGCTTCATCAATGGCCTGGTACGGCCCAGCTTCGACTACGACAAGACAAGACCCTCGCGAGGGGCCAAGCCTCGCGAGGCGGGCGACATCAAGACCTCCTGAGGGAGTGGCCTCCCTAGGCTGCCTCCTGAGCGGAGCGGAGATTTCTATGCAAGACCTAGCCTCAAAGGCTGAAATGACATCAGCCATGACGACCAAGGCCAGGCGCGCGCTAGCAAGCGCAGTACAGCAGGTTTCCTCTTTGGTGCAAAGGAGGCAAGCGCAGGTGTGGAGTCCCAAGGAATCAACCAAAGGTTGCCATTTGCGTGCAACGAGACCAAGGCCGCCAGAACGGCAGGATGGATGTCATCACCGAGCCCACCACGACGTCATACTCAGAGGCTTTGCAGGCAAAGACCACCTTTTGTCAGGATTAGATGTACTTCTTGTTCCCCTTCAAATTTGGCTGTTGTGGGATCACTTCCCGCCTAAGTTTTGGAGGAAGAGGACCAAGGCCACTATAAATAGGGCCTAGCCACCACCGTAGAGAGGGAGATCAATCGATCAGCTCACCAGACGATCGGCTCATAGAACCACCAAAGAGCTCACCACAAGAACACGCCTCATGAGGATGTTCTTCCACTTGTACTAGTTCATCCTCAGCCCATCGCGAGGCCAATCCACCACAAAGCAGGAGTAGGGTATTACACCGCAAGGTGGCCCGAACCTCGGTAAACTATTGTGTCTTTCTCTGTTGTGTTCGTCGAGCCAGGTCATGAGAACAGCGGATCGGGAGGCTTGAGAGGTTGAGTTCTTCGCACAAGCCCCTGAGTTCGAACCTTTCTTGGGTCTGCGGAGCCCGGAATCCGACACCCCTCTCTGAGCGATTTGCGTTTTAAATCCACTGAGAGAAAAATCCTAGAGCCAAAGAATTAGATAGTGGTTCAGCATCACTGGAATCTAAGTTTAGTACGCTCCGCCTATTAATCTTGAGAGTTGCAAACTCTCTAGACGGTTAGGTGTCAATTTCTTCAGAGACCAAGAGTGATTGTGGTTCTCCAAGAAGAAGTATGTAAAGGTTCGGAGATCACCTTCAAGTATCTACCACGAGTGATCGGCATCGGTTGACGAATTGATTGTCAAGGAGAATAGGGTGAAGATAGTTTATCTTCCGTGTTAAGTCACAGCCCCTCCAACCAGAATTAGTCCTTGTGCAGAAGGACGAACTGGTCAAACAAATACCTTGTCGCCATCGAGCACTGTTGAGTATATATTTTGTATTGCACGTGTATTGGAGTTGTGGCCCACCTCCTAGTCTTGTATAGTTGAGGTAGAGGCCTTCCCTTGTAACATATATATATATATATATATATATATATATATATATATATATATATTTGCACCAGCACCTTATCAAAACAACATCATTGTATTGCAATTTATCTCTCTACATGGTATCATCCTCTCCGGTCTAACCCTAGGGTCAGCCGCCGCTGTCGCGCCGCCGCCGCACCCCACCACCGCACCTGCCGCCGCCGCGCCCCTCTCTCTACTTTCCCGCGCCGCAGTCGCTGTGCTCACTTCCGCCCCGCACGCCCTGTACCCCAGCCCCGCACGCCACTTGCCTGACCGCCAGGTCGCGCGCTCATTTCCCTGCGCTTGCTCAACCATCGAAACCACCACGCGCTTCGCTGCCCTCCACGCCAGCCGAGCCGGCCTTCGCTTCCCAACCGAGCCGCCCGCCAGGTCATCTCACCTGACCTCCGCTTCGGTTCCTCGCCAAGCCACTCGCAGGCTACATCGCTGTCCCGCAGTCGCACCACCTGCCGCTGCTGCCACCTCCTCTCTGCTCCCCAAAACCCTAACCCTAGCCGCCCCTTCGCACCCGCACGCCGTCGCTATGTCATGGCCCTCCTCTCCCTGCTCCTCCATGACTCACTCGTCCAACCCCTTCGCTGGCCCCGAGCCCTCCGCCACCGCCATCTGTGACCTCAATATTGAGGCCCGGGTCCCTATCCGTCTCGACAGCTCCAGCACGTTGTACTACGCATGGAAGACCTACTTCAACCTCATCTTCCGTGAGTACTATCTCACCAAGTACATCGACGGTTCCGTGGACAGCGCGTACATGCGCAGCGACCCGGAGTGGCCCGCCATCGGGGCCACGATCATCCGTTCGTTCTACCAGACGGTCTCGAAGGACATCTTCCACACGCTCGTCGCCGAGGACGACGACGCCTGCATAGTGTGGGGCAAGATCAACGCGCTCTTCACCGACAACAAACTTCAGCGCCTTGTTTTCTTGCAGCAGGAGTTCTTCGGCTGTCACCAGGACAACTCCACCATTGACGAGTACTGCATGAGGCTCGAGATGCTCGCCGATGAGCTTTGCGACATCGGCGCTAAGGTCTCTGACGACCTCATGCTGAGCACCCTCACTGCTAGTCTCAATGAGGACTTCGGCAACGCCGCGTCCAACCTCACCCTGCTGCCGCAACCCACTTTCCAGCGCGTTGTCGCGTACCTCAAACTTGAGGAGCGCTGGATGACGAAGCTGAAGTAGCGGGTCCAGCACACCGCCCTCGCCACCGGTACCACCCGCGGCGGCCCTGCTCCTCCGGCCGCCCCTCATCCGCCGCGCCACCCGCGCCTGCCAGCTACTACCCACTACCGCCCGCGCCCCCCGCGCCTCCCCAGCAGCCGCAAGGCGGCGGGGGCCGGCGCAACCGGCGGGGTGGCGGAGGCCACCATCAGCAGCAGCCGCAGCAGCAGCAGGTGCCAGGTGTAGGGGGGCGCCCCGCTTCCAGCAGCCACCCCCTTCGTGGGCCGTCGGGCAGAACCCGTGGACGGGCGTCGTTAACGCCTATCATATGCCCGTCCCGCGGGCTCCTGCACCGGGTCTCCTTGGCCCTCGTCCAGCGGGCCACCAGGCGTTCATCGGCGCCCCCTACCAGCCCTACGGTGCCCCGCTCACGCTGCCACCCCTCGGTGGCTACGGCGCGCCCGCCCAGGCGCCGCCCTATGGAGGTCAGCTACCACCGCCGGCACCTGCACCATGGGACCCAGCCCTCCTGGCCGCCCTACACTTGGCGCCGTCGCCGAGCAACTATGGCGGTGGAGGCGACTGGTACATGGACTCGGGTGCTACTGCGCACATGACAGCTCATCCCGGTAACCTTTCCTCCTCCACACCCGTTCACACTCCCACTCGCATCACCGTTGGTAACGGTTCCTCTTTACCCATCACCCATGTCGGTAGCACTAGTTTTCCTTCTAGTTCCACACCTATCACTATGTCTAACATTCTTGTTTCACCTGACTTAGTCACTAGCTTAGTCTCTGTTCATCGTCTTACTCATGAGAATCCTCTTACTATTGAATTTGACGGTGTTGGATTTTCTGTGAAGGATGCCCGTACCCGGATGGTGCTTCACCGATGTGATAGCCTTGACGAGCTCTATCCCGTGCACGTCGGCGTCTCCACTTCCACACCCGTCGCTCTCTCCGCCGGCATCGACCTTTGGCATGCTCGCTTGGGCCACCCCAACCCCGCCGTTTTGCATCAGATTCTTAGGAGTTTTTCTTTCTCATGTAATAAGCTCGACAAGCATACTTGTGAGGCTTGTCGTTTGGGAAAGCACGCGCGTCTTCCCTTTACTGCGTCTACTTCAGTTTCCACTTTTCCCTTTCAGTTGATTCATAGTGATGTTTGGACGTCTCCTGTTGCGAGTAACACGGGCTATCTATACTATTTGGTGATTTTAGATGATTATTCTCATTATGTGTGGACTTCTCCTCTTCGTCGTAAATCCAATGCTTTAGCCACACTCACCACCTTTTATTCCTACATCACCACTCAATTCGGTCGCCCCATACTTGCACTCCAAACTGATAACGGAAAAGAGTTTGACAACATCGCTCTTCGCTCACTTCTCGCCTCTCAAGGCACCACCTTCCGTCTGACTTGCCCCTACACTTCACAGCAGAACGGCCGCGCCAAGCGCATTCTCTGCACTCTTAATGACTGCGTTCGCACGTTGCTCTTTCACACTAACGTGCCCGCTCGGTTCTGGCCCAATGCCCTCGCCACCGCCTCTCTATTAGTCAACATTCGTCCGTGTCGTACCCAGTGGAACTACGCCCCTCACCACCTTCTTTTCGGTACACCACCGTCCTATGATGGTCTTCGCATATTTGGGTATCTCTGTTATCCTAGCACCACGTCCACCACGCCACACAAGCTTGCACCCCGCTCCGTCCCATGCATCTTTCTTGGCTACCCTCCCAACACCAAAGGTTACCGGTGCTATGATCCTGTCTCTCATCGTGTGTACACCTCGAGGCACGCGTACTTCATCGAGACGGTGTTCCCTTTTTTTCAGGTTCCTCCGGCAGCGGCTCCTTCGGCTCCGGCTCCCGTGCCCCTTACTTGGGGCGATGCACGGAGGCACCCCCCGGCGACCCCCCCCCCCCCGGCCCGGCGCCTTCTGTCGCCCCCTCCTATGTTCTCGACTCCCTCACCTGAGGTTGAGTCCGACTGGGCCCCCGGGTCCCCGTCTCCCTCGCCTGAGGTCGAGCCAGCGGGCACCCCACCCGCCACTCTCGCCGGCGCTGCTACTCCTGCGACGGGCTCGACCTCGACCTCGCCCGTCGCCTCCTCCGCGGCTGGCTCGGCTGGCGCTGTCACGGCCCCTGACACCACGGCCCCCGCTGTTGGTGTCAAAACCGACAGATCTCGGGTAGGGAGTCCCGTTGTGTGCGTCAAGGCTGATGGTAACAGGAAGCGAGGGACACAGATGTTTACCCAGGTTCGGGCCCTCTCGATGGAGGTAAAACCCTACTTCCTGCTTGATTAATATTGATGATATGGGTAGTACAAGAGTAGATCTACCACGAGATCGAAGAGGCTAAACCCTAAGAGCTAGCCTACAATGGTATGATTGTAATTGTGATCGGCCTTCTAAGGACCAACCTCTTCGGTTTATATAGACACCGGAGAGGGCTAGGGTTTACATGGAGTCGGTTACAAGGAAGGAAACACAATATCCGGATCGCCAAGCTTGCCTTCCACACAAAGGAGAGTCCCATCCGGACACGGGCCGAAGTCTTGAGTCTTGTATCTTCACGCTTCAATAGTCTGGACGTTGTACACAGTCTAGCTGTCCGGATACCCCCTAATCCAGGACTCCCACAGTAGCCCCTGAACTAGGCTTCAATGACGATGAGTCCGGCGTGCGGTATTGTCTTCGGCATTGCAAGGCGGGTTCCTCCTCCGAATACTCGAAAGTAATCATCGAACACTTAGACCGTGTCCGGATCTGCGGGATGATCTTCATATGCCACCGTAGAGAGAATGATATTTCACAAATGCAATCTACTGACAACTTTTTCTGATGACGTGACATGTTATTACGGTCGGATCATTATTCGATTCGTTTTCCCACAACCAGTGACAGCGCATATTGCGAGGCGGTTTCTTTGACACGTCTTGTCAAAGTAGAGGTCGTGTCCCCTTATCACGGGATTCTCATCAATACGGGTATGGGTAATCTCACCACGCCATTAATCATGGCGCTTGGGAAACAAGCGATTCTCAACGGGCAAGTGGGAAGGCGCACCGCTTTTGGCTCCTCTATAAAGGGATAAGATCTCCCCATTTCACCCACGCCTTCTTCCTCCTTTGCCCACTCTTGCCCCCTCGAGCTCCAGCGCCCAAGCCCAAGTTTTCTCCGCACAGCTAAACATGTCCGGAGCAGGAGGCAAGTGGGTGGCTTCCACCGTCAAAGAGAAGCACATCGCAAATCTTCGGGTGGCCGGATACTTGGCCGCGGACATAGCGCACCGTCTACCAGACGCTGGGCAGGTCATTCCGACCCCAAGACCCCACGAGAGGGTCGTATTCGTCGCCCACTTCATCCGTGGACTGGGATTTCCACTCCATCCCTTCGTCCGTGGGCTCATGTTCTACTACGGGCTAGATTTCCATGATCTAGCCCCAAATTTCGTCCTCAACATCTCGGCGTTCATCGTCGTATGCGAGGCCTTCCTCCGCATCTGGCCTCACTTTGGCCTATGGCTACAAACTTTCTGCGTGAAGCCGAAGGTTGTAAGCGGCCAACAAGCGGAATGCAGAGGGGCCATGGTGGGCGGAATGCCCAACGTCACATGGCTCGACGGCTCCTTTGCGGAGACCGTAAAAGGATGGCAATCGAGGTGGTTCTACATCACCGAGCCGCGTGGCGCCAACTGGGTGGCGGCCCCCGAATTCAGATCCGGAGCCCCCATGCGGCTCACCTCCTGGGAAAGGAAGGGCCTGTCCTGGGGCGATTCTACGGAGCTGACCGGACTCCAGACATGCATCAAAAGCATGAAGGACAAGAACATCAACCTTGTCAACGTGATCCAGGTCATGCTCGTTCGCTGGATCCTGCCCTGCCAGAGGCGGGCAGTCAATCTGTGGGAGTTCGTCCCGACCGAACACCGGACGCTCCTGAAGCTCTACGACATGACGCACAAAGGCGCATGGAAGGTGCTATTCAAGGCTTCTGAAGTACCTCCTCCCACATCCGAGGACCGCGGGCTTCACGCCGCGCGGGCTCCTAGTGAGGTGAGTTCTCAGACTGCCACTGGAACCGGTTCTTTCCAATATATTCATGGGAGAGCCTTAAGTAGTTATGCATGTTTGCTTCAGGATTATGTGGAGACAGGGAGCAGGTTTACTGTCCGGCTCCGCTGCCAGAAGGCCCAGCTGATGCTCTCCTGATGGAGATGCTGGTTCCGGCACCGTACAAGGTGCCGGAGAAGAAGGCCGAGAAGAAGGCTCCGGGGATCCGAAAGGGTCTCCAGCGTAAGGTTGTGCCGGAAGCCTCGTCCGAAGACGACGAGGCGGACTCCTCCCACGAAGGGGAGGAGGAAGAAGAATAAGACGCCCCATCTAGAAAGGATGAGGGGCCCGGGGATGCGGACCAGGGGGCCGGAAAAGGCCCTCGCCGTAAGGCCGTCATACCCCTGTCGTCTGACGACGACGAGACAGATTCCTCCCGCAGAGGCGGGGGGAATCAGGAAGAGATTCTACCTTCCGACACTGGGGGGAGAAGAGGAAAGCCGCCCTGAGAGGGGAGGCTAGGGCGTCTAAGAAGGGGAAGGTGCCCCTTCTGGACTACTCCGCCACGGCCGCTCTCAGCAAGGAGGGATGGCTGCCGAGGGGGAAGCCCCTAGTGCGATCGTAAGTGTCCGCACTCCATCAAAACTTCACTCTATGGCTTTTGTTTAACGCCGAACATACGTGCAGTCCGGCCAGGGATCACCCCGAGGTATCTTCCTTCGGGTCCCTGAGCGATTCGGAGATGAATTCGCTTCCGACAGCCACTACTCCTCAACCCGCGGACGACACGGAGGTGTTGTCCCAAAGGCTCCCAGAGCGAGGGGAGGTGACTCTGGAGACGCCCCAAGGTGGGGTCCCAGACGTTGGACACGAGGGGTTCAAGATCCCCGCGGATTGTGTCGACGAGAGCCATGGCCAGCCGGGCTCTCAGCCGAACACAATTCCGGAACCTTCGATGGTTCCGGACTCAGGCGGGCGACCCGTCGTTAGGGAGGGTGAGCCGTCTGTATCGAGGACTTCCGTTGCGCATGAGGCATCGGACTGTCTGCTAGAAGCGCTTCGCGGCGCTTCCATGGATGAAGAGCATCATACTCTCATGAGTACGGTGATTCGGAAGGTTTTGTCCGCCAAAAGCGGACTAACCGAAGCTTGCACCAGCCTCCTGACAGGCTTTGAGGTAAGTAATAAATATGTGCAAAATTACCACCCGATAGGTAGTAGCCCCTGATACTATGTTTGGTGTTCGGAAATAAAAGCCAAACGGAGGGTCAATTATAATCCGCAGGAGTCTAATAATAAGTATTATTGTGAATAAGCAGGCTGTGCTGCTTGCTGCTGCTGCCCGTACTGCCGAGGTTGCCGAACTAAAGCGGGACCTGGAGCAGGCGCAGGGAGAGCTCGACCTCACGAAGAGGCAGCTCAAAGTGAACAAGGGTAAGTGATTCCCGCTCTTATGCATTTAAGGATAGGCAGAATTGGT
Source organism: Triticum aestivum (assembly GCF_018294505.1). NCBI lineage: Eukaryota > Viridiplantae > Streptophyta > Magnoliopsida > Poales > Poaceae > Triticum > Triticum aestivum. The sequence continues at coordinate 268,826,976 of NC_057801.1, forward strand.
GAGTCTAACACCTAAGTGTCATGACTTTGTAACAGGGGCCACCGCCGAAGTGGCGTCCCTGAAAAAGGCGTTGTCCGAGGCCGAAGACAAAGCGACCTCGAAATGTAAGGAGCGCGAAAAGCAAAGTGCTAGGGTAGGTGAGGTACAGCAAGAGCTCCAGGACCTTGGCAAGAAGTACGAGTCCGTGGAGCATGATCTGAAGGCGAAAGAGGCTGAGCTTGCAAAGGCCCTTGTGAATTTAAAAGATGCCAAGGCCGAAGCCGAGAAAGCACAGCAGGAGATCCAGGAGGCCAAGAAGATAGCAGCGTGTAAGAAGTTCTTTATGAAAAGCAAACATGTGGAGGAGGCGTTTCTTTTACTTACTTGAATTCGGAGCTCTCCAGGGGCATTCGCAGATCTGCCACGTAGCGTATCATACGCTGCGGAGTTCTACCGTGCCCTGGAGGGGAACTCAACGGAGAAGCTGTTCTGGTCCTAGTATGCTGGGGCCGAACACCCGATGCCTCTGAGTGACCAACTGAAGCAGTTGGTTGAACTCCACAGGGCTGCCGAACTGGCTATGAAAGGTTTCATAGTCCGGATGTGGCCTGGTGAGCTCATGCCCAATAGCTACTTTGGCCTGATCAAGCGGATGGTGGATGCCTGCCCGCGGCTGGAGGTGATCAAGCACTCCGTTTGTATCGAAGGTGCCCGCCGGGCCTTTGCCCGCGTCAAGGTGCATTGGGGCAAGCTGGATACGGAGAAGCTGGTCAAGGACGGGCCGCCGGAGGGCAAGGTGCATCGCCATCCCGAGATGTACTATGATGGCGTTATGAAGGGTGCTCGTCTCGTGGCTGACGAATGTACCAAGGACACCATTTTTGAATGAATTCACTTCTATCATGTTTGTATTTTAAGGACGAAGTTACTTGCGCTATGTAGCACTTTTGTTATTTAAAATATTACCTTCTGTGTGGCTGTTTATAAAATTCTGAAAGTAGGCCAGACGTTGGTTTCCTCCCCCACGTAACTAGTACTGGGGTGTTCGTGGAAAACCCGGACACTCTTTATCCAAATGTTTGGTCCCTTAAGGAGGTGTCCGGTGCAGCGAACAAGGCAACCGGACTATGCGGCTTTATAACTTTCACTTAGCCATAGAAGTCTACAATTTTAAATTTCGGCGAAGCCCCTAGAATCCGGAAGGCCGAATTGGGGCGCTATACACGCCTAGATCGGACGAAGCCGATATATCGCCTAAAGCGGAAAATCTTTAAGGATTTTAAGACCACTCGAACAGCGACCAGCTCTCTCCACATCATGCCGGTCAGTTTTCGGCTTTCTCTACTGAGGTGCTCGTCCGGAAGAACCGGGACACAATCGCAGTAGTTCTCCCTGCGCTACCTTAGCCGATATAACGGAACTTAAGGCACCAAAACAAGGGAGCCGGGCTATCCCAACTGTAGACCCAAGACATGATTCAGAGCTGATGCATATAGTGCTATAAGTTCGAGGTGCCGCACTGTCGAAAGTGTTCGGACTTAATTTGCCATATTACGGGGCGCCATGAGAAGCCCCTGGCAAACTGACCGTACCAAGGTGTACGGATGCAATACCAAATAAACATTTATAAGAGAAGAAAATGCTCAAATAAGGATAATAAGCTGACGCTATATATAATCTCCCATTGACGAAAAATATGTTTAAGCGTATGTTTACAATGGATGCATGAAGCAGAGATAAAATAGGACTATTTGACATGTCGTATCCAAGGGCGGGCTGTGTGCAGATAGATAAAGCAGGTATAATGATCGTAAATAGATTCCACCTGGGTATTTCCTTCTGTGCACAACGTCTGTTACCTCCTTGGATGTCTCTCCCATATAAGTCCGGCAATTCGGCTCTTCTGAGGATGCTGCACTAACACGGTGTCCTGAAATGTAAGAGGGAAAGAGTATGAAGGTATTTGGTGGTTACCCGCACTATTGACTGAGTCGTTGATGTGCCTCCGCCTATGCCCATGGTATCTTGAGTGCGTAATTGTGTATGCGTGGTGCGAATGCTGCTTTGAAGGGGCTTGGGCGGAGGCCGGACTGCTAATCATGCTCTTGGCGTTCTTGATGATCCTGTTGCGGGGTGCTCCGGACTCGCTTGACTGTGCTCGAAGTTGTTGCCGGATTGGTTTGTCAGAGTAGGCCGCATTGTACTTCTGCCGCAAGGGCTGCCGTACGCTCTTCTGTTCGAAGGGAGCGGTCCATATTTCCATTGACAATGAGGACCCCCACGGTCCTGGCATCTTGAGCTTGAGGTATGCATAATGTGGTACCGCCATTGAATCTAGCGAATGTGGTTCGTCCGAGCAGTGCGTGGTAGCCGCTGCAGAAAGTGACGATGTCGAAGATTAGCTCTTCGCTCCTGAAGTTGTCCGGGGATCCGAAGACCACTTCCAGTGTTATAGAGCCCGTACAGCGGGCCTCTACTCCAGGAATAACACCTTTAAGGTGGTTTTAGTGGGCTTGATCCTTGAAGGGTCAATGCCCATTTTGTGCACTGTGTCCTGATAAAGCAGGTTCAGGCTGCCGCCGCCGTCCATAAGGACTCGCGTGAGATGGAATCTGTCGATGATTGGGTCTAAGACCAATGAGGCTGAGCCGCCATGACGGATGCTAGTAGGATGATCCCTACGATCAAAGGTGATCGAACAAGCTGACCATGGGAAAATTTGGGGGCGACTGGCTCCATCGCATAGACGTCCTGTAGTGCTCGCTTCCGTTCCCGCTTGGGGATGTGAGTGGCGTAGATCATATTGACCGTTTTCACCTGGGGGGATTTCTTTTGTCCCCCCGAATTCAGACGCCGGGGCTCTTCATCATCGTCGCTGTGCAGCCCCTTGTCCTTGTTTTCGGTGTTTATCTTACCGGCCTGTTTGAACACCCAGCAGTCTCTATTGGTGTGGTTGGCTGGCTTGTCCGGGGTGCCATGAATTTGGCACGAGCGCTCCAGTATGCGGTCCAGGCTAGACGGTCCTTGATTATTTCTTTTGAACGGATTTTTCTGCTGACCGGACTTAGATCCGCTGAATCCGGCGTTGACCGCTGTGTCTTCAGTGTTGTTGCTGTTGTTCCGTCTCTTATGCATGTTACACTGTGGCTTGCCATTAGCATCGCGGCTGTCCGAAGTGCCGGAATGTGGCGTGGTGCCGCTGCGAGCCAACCAGCTATCCTCACCCGCACAAAAGCGGGTCAGTAGGGTTGTGAGAGCTGCCATAGACTTGGGTTTTTCCTGGCCGAGGTGTCGAGCGAGCCACTCATCACGGATATTATGCTTGAAAGCGGCTAGGGCTTCGGTGTCCGGACAGTAGACTATTTGGTTCTTTTTAGTAAGGAACCGAGTCCAGAATTTCCGGGCTGACTCTCCGGGCTATTGAGTAATGTGGCTCAGGTCATCGGCGTCTGGTGGTCGCACATATGTGCCCTGAAAGTTATCAAGGAATGCGTCTTCCAGGTTTTCCCAACTGCCAATGGAATTTGTTGGCAGGCTGTTTAACCAGTGCCGGGCTGGTCCTTTGAGCTTAAGGGGAAGATACTTGATGGTGTGTAGATCATCTCCGCAGGCCATGTGAATGTGGAGAAGGAAATCTTCGATCCATACTGTGGGGTCTGTTGTGCCATCATACAATTCGATGTTTACGAGTTTGAACCCTTCTGGGAATTCATGATCCATCACTTCGTCATTGAAGCAGAGGGGGTGCGCGTCGCCTTTGTGTCGGGCTATGTGGCTACGTAGCTCGAATTGGTCTGGGTTGCTGTGTTTGGCCCGGCCGGACTTGTTGATGATGTATCCGGCGCGACGATCATCGTCGTGCGCTGGGGCGCGCCCCCGCGATCCGTAGATCGATCTTGGCTGTCCTGCTTTGTTTTCCAGAATATCTTGCAGGTCTTGCTTGTTGCCCTGGGCCGTAGTATATCGGCGTGGGGGTGCGGGCTGGTATCCGGGCTGATATCCCGTTTTATCCCGGCCACGGGGTGGCCAGTCAGCCATTTGGCGTTCGAGTCCATATTCCTCGGCTGCCAGGACTTCAGTCCATCTATCTGTGAGCAGATCTTGATCAACTTGGAGTTGCTGCTGCTTCTTCTTCAGGCTCCTCGCAGTGGCTATAAGCCAACGCTTGAAGCGCTCCTGCTCCACGGGGTCCTCAGGCACGCCAAATTCGTCGTCGCCGAGGCTAATCTCGTCTTCGAAGGGGGGCATGTAGTTTTCCTCCTCCGGGTATACGTCTGTTGCCTGTTCTTCTGGGCTGACCTGCTCATCCTCCTGTTCGGCCTGCTCGAAGGCGGGCTGGTCAGGGTCATATTCTTCTTCGGCGCCATCCGGATTATTTTCGTCTCCGAGGCCGGTATTGTTGTGGCGGGGCTTGGAGCGGCGCCGACGACGCCCATGCTTTGTTTTTCTTCCCGAGGGGTTATTCTCCGTTGCCTCATCGCCGTTTGTTTCCTTCGGAGTGTCCACCATATATATATTGTATGAGGAGGTGGCTGTCCACCGCCCGATGAGCGGTGTATCCTCTAATTGTCCTACATTGTCGTCCATACCGTCGATGTCTTCGGAGTCGAAGTCAAGCAGTGGCAATGAAGTGGGTGGTGGGTGGGCAACGAATTCCATCGTTGTCTGCTTCCCACTCAAACCGGACACAGTTCGGCCCAGAGTCTCCTGACAAAGAGAGAGACTTCAATAAGTTCAGCATGTCGCCAAAGGGCGAGTGCTGAAAGACGTCCGCCGCGGTGAACTCCATCACCGGAGCCCAACTAGGCTCGGCGGGTTCGGGGACGCGCGGACTGGAACCTACAACCGGATACGAATCCGGGGGTCCGGAGTCACAGGCTCCCTCAGAAGTGAGGCATGTGTTCGGCTCCATCGCCGATGAGGGTACGGCCTGCGGGGCGGGGTCCAGCCCTCCGTCCTTAGGCAACGCAGCCTGCCCCGGTCTTAGATCCGAGGCTTCTGCCGAGATGATGTCCCGAGCATCGTTAGACAGCAGGTCTAAGCCGTGCTCATCGTGACTGTTCGGCGCTCCTAGTGCTGGCTCGAATCCGTCGAAGATCAAGCCTCCGCAGATATCCGTCGTGTAGTTTAGGTTTCCGAACCTGATTTGATGGCCAGGGGCGTAGCTGTCGATCTGCTCCAGATGGCCAAGCGAAATGGCCCGCAGCGCGAAGCCGCCGAACACGAAGATCTGTCCGGGGAGGAAAGCCTCACCCTAGACAGCGTCGTTGATGATGATTGAAGGAGCCATCGAGCCTGACAGCGACGACACAGAGGAACTCTCAATGAAAGCACCAATGTCGGTGTCAAAACCGGCGGATCTCGGGTAGGGGGTCCCAATCTATGCGTCAAGGCTAATGGTAACAGGAAGCGAGGGGCACAGATGTTTACCCAGGTTCGGGCCCTCTCGATGGAGGTAAAACCGTACTTCTTGCTTGATTAATATTGATGATATGGGTAGTACAAGAGTAGATCTACCACGAGATCGAAGAGGCTAAACCCTAAGAGCTAGCCTACGACGGTATGATTGTAATTGTGATCGACCTTCTAAGGACCAACCTCTCCGGTTTATATAGACACCGGAGAGGGCTAGGGTTTACATGGATTCGGTTACAAGGAAGGAAACACAATATCCGGATCGCCAAGCTTGCCTTCCACGCAAAGGAGAGTCCCATCCAGACACGGGCCGAAGTCTTGAGTCTTGTATCTTCATGCTTCAATAGTCCGGACGTTGTACACAGTCCGGCTATCCGGATACCCCCTAATCCAGGACTCCCTCACCCGCCTCTGACGCCACGGGCCCCGCCCCTGCCATCGCAGCCCCTGACGCCGTGGGCCCTGCCCCTGCCGCCACGGCCCCTGCCGCCGCGGGCGCCCCTGTTGTGGCCGCCGCCCCCGCTGCCGCTGTGGCCCCGCTGCCACGGCACCCGCCGCCCTCGCCGGCCCGGTAGCCCGTGCCCGTGCAGGCGTGCATTGGCCGAGCACGCGCTACTCCTCCGACGAGTATGTGTGTGCTACCTCGACATCGCTGCCATCACCAATCCCCACCTCCGCTCGTGCCGCCCTTCGGGATCCTCATTGGCTAGCTGCGATGCAGGAGGAGTTCAACGCCCTTCAGCGCAACCGCACGTGGCAGCTTGTTCTGCGACCCCTCCGTGCCAACATCATCTCTGGCAAGTGGGTGTTTCGCTACAAGACTCGCCCGGATGGTTCTCTCGAGCGCTACAAGGCTTGATGGGTGGTTCGTGGTTTTCGGCAGCGCGCGGGCGTGGACTTCACCGACACCTTCGCCCCGGTTGTGAAACCGGGCACGATCCGTGCCGTCCTTCAGCTGGCCGTCTTGTGCGCCTGGCCTGTGCATCAGTTGGACGTTTCCAACGCCTTCTTGCATGGTCATCTCGCCGAGCAGGTGTTCTGTGAGCAGCCCACTGGTTTCGTCGATGCTGAGCACCATGACTTCGTGTGCTTGCTCTCCCGCTCTCTTTGCGGGTTGAAGCAGGCGCCTCGGGCTTGGTACCAGCGTATCGCAGCCTTCCTGCAGTCTCTGGGCTTTTGATCCACTCGCTTTGATGCCTCACTCTTTGTGTATCATCAGGGAGCTGACACTGCATATCTGCTGCTCTACGTCGATGACATCATCCTCACGGCATCCGCCCCTGATCTCCTTCAGCGGTTGATTGCTCGTCTTCGTGATGACTTCGCCCTCAAGGACTTGGGGCCCCTGCACTACTTTCTCGGCATCAAGATGATCCACCGGGCTGACGGTTTCTTTCTGCATCAGCAGAAGTACGCCCGCGAGCTCGTTGAGCGTGCCGGTATGCTTAATTGCAAGCCGACGCCCACACCCGTCGACACAAAGGCGAAGGTCTCTGCTTTGGACAGGTCTCTCGCGTTCGATGGAGCGTTTTATCGCTCTATCATCGGTGCTTTACAGTACTTGACGCTGACTCGCCCCGACCTGCAGTATGTTGTTCAGCAGGTGTGCCTCCATATGCACGCCCGTGTGACTCTCACTGGACTCTGGTGAAGTGTATTCTCCGTTACATACGCGGCACCATGTCCTTGGGACTCACCCTGACGGCCTCCGCCTCCACCAACCTCGTGGCCTACTCGGATGCTGACTGGGCTGGCTGCCCTGACAGGCGATGCTCTACGTCAGGCTACTGTGTCTACCTTGGGCCCTCGTTGATCTCTTGGTCATCGAAGCGGCAGCCCACGGTCTCCCGCTCCAGCGCCGAGGCAGAGTATCGCACTGTGGCTAATGCCGTGGCCGAGTGCTCTTGGATACGTCAGCTGCTCCAGGAGTTGCTTTGTGATGTTCACAAGGCCACTCTTGTCTACTGCGATAATGTCAGCGCGGTCTACCTCTCCACCAACCCAGTGCACCATCGATGGACGAAGCATATTGAGCTTGATATTCACTTCGTGCGCGAGCAGGTTGCCCTTGGCCGTGTTCGGGTTCTCCACGTGCCGACGACGCAACAGTTTGCTGATGTGATGACTAAGGGATTGCGTACTCCTGTCTTTGAGGAGTTTCGGTCCAGTCTCTGTGTCTCCAGCAACGCTTTGACTGCGGGGGGTGTTGAGTATATATTTTGTATTGCACGTGTATTGGAGTTGTGGCCCACCTCCTAGTCTTGTATAGTTGAGGTAGAGGCCTTCCCTTGTAATATATATACGTGCACCAACACCCTATCAAAACAACATCATTGTATTGCAATTTATCTCTCTACAAGCACCTTTGGTCACCTTTGTTACTCAAGTTTACTTTCAATGCATTCTATTCATGTAACTTACTTTGATGCATGCTTTAGTTTCCCTTCGGTTATCTGTTCTAGTTCTTCTTAGTTTGTTTATTGTTTATTCTGATGTTGCATTCTAAGAGATTTAAGTTATCCAAAGAAAATTTAAAACTCCCATTCACCCCCCCCCCCCCTGGTAGACATACTTCGTTCCTACACTCGCACTAAAGCATACAATTCTCTGTCATAGATGGGATAGTTAAGTTGAGCTCCGGAAAGTTTTTCACTAAAATATGCAATTGGTCATTTTTCTTGCATCAATACTCCATGCATACCATTACCACTAGCATCACAATGGACCTCAAAAGTTTCGTTGAAGTTAGGCAATGCAATAATTGGGGCATGTGTAAGCAAAGATTTGAGCTCATCAAATGCGGTAGATTGAGAGGGTCCCCAAACAAAGGGTGCATTCTTCTTACTCAAGGCATGCAATAGTGAGGCAATAGTGCTAAAGTCTTTGACAAAGCGACGATAAAAACCTGCTAGACCAGCAAATTAGTGGGTTGTGGCCAAGTTTTAATTGCTTCAATTTTAGACTCATCAACATGAACACCCTTTGAAGACACAACAAAGCCCAAGACAACAATCTTGTCAACGCCAAAAGTGCATTTTTCCCATATTGGCATAAAGTCGCACTTTTCTAAGAGTTTGCAAAATGGCCCTAAGATGAGTTACATGATCTTTGAGGGACTTGCTAAACACAAGTATATCGTCAAAGTAGACCACAACAAACACGCCAATGTATGGGCGAAGCACATAATGCATGACACACATGAAAGTACCGGGTGCTTCATATAAACCCATAGGCATAACTAACCACTCGTACAAGCTAAATTTGGTTTTGAAAGTGCTTTTCCACTCATCACCTTCTTGAATGCGTATTTGGTAATAGCCACTTTTAAGATCAATTTTTGAGAAAATGGTGGCACCGCTAAGCTCATCTAGCATATCATCAAGGCGTGGAATGGGATGCCTATAGTGAACGGTGATAGCATTTATGGGTCTACAATCGGAACACATGCATGAACTACCATCTCTCTTAGGCACAAGGATAACCAGTATGGCACAAGGACTCAAACTTTCATGCACATGTCCATGGTCAATGAGATGTTGGACTTGCCTTTGTATTTCTTTGGTTTCTTCGGGGTTGACGCGGTATGGAGCCTTGTTCGGAAGAGGTGCGCCGGGGATGAGGTCGATGCGGTGTTCGATGCCACGTAGAGGAGGAAGACCTGGAGGTAGCTCCTCGGGGAAGACATCCGTGAATTCCTGCAACAATTGAGACAACACTAGAGGTAGATTGTTAGAATTTTTAGTCCTTGCCGCCTCATCTTTGCAAACTAGGACATAGTGTAGGACACCCGAAGGCTTCTCACACACTTCTCTCATCTCTCTTTCTGTGGCTAGGAGGACTAAGTTCTTGTCTCTTGGTGTGGAGTCACTCATTTTGGGCTTGTGGCGCTCACTCTCTTTGTGGTGGTTCACTCTCTCACTAGTCTCTTCATGATGGGTGGATGCTTGCTTGTCGGTGATCACTTGACTTGGTGCCATAGGTTGTAGCACGTACTCCCTTCCCTTCATCTTGAAGCTATAGTGGTTTGTTCTTTCGTTGTGGATGATGCCATGGTCAAATTGCCAAGGACTTCCCAAGATAAGATGGCACACAGACATGGGAACCACATCACACTCTAAGGTGTCCTCGTAAGCACCGATCTTGAATGAAGCTTGCACGGTGTGCTCCACTTGAATGGTGCCAGAGTCGCTAAGCCATTGGACCTTGTAGGGGTGAGGATGCTTCATCTTGACCAATTGTAGCTTGAAACATAGCTCTTCACATGCCAAATTGTGACAACTTCCTCCATCAATGATGACCTTCACGGAACGTTCGTTGATGTCATCCTTGGTGTGGAAGATATGGCACCGTTGGTATTCATCTAGTTGGTGTTGAAGAGTCAAGACCTTGGAGACCATGAGAGTGGGACTTGAATCATTGTCACAAAAGACTTTCTCATCTTCCTCTTCATTCACTCTACGATACATGGCGACATGCTCGAGGGCTTCCATCTTGTCTTCACTCATGGAGTTGTATGTGCCATCATCATTCGCAATCATGGTTCGTCGGTTGATGCATTGGAAGGACTTGTGTCCACGACCACCGCATGTGAAGCACTTGCAAGAATTTGCCTTGACGGGGTCATCCGGTGGCGCCGATGATGAGGGAGTCTTGAACTTGTAGTTGCTTGTCGAAGGACAAGTCGAGGAAGGTGTAACTTGCTTGGAACTTGGCTTGTCTCCGGTACTTAGTGATGCTCTAGTCGAGGTAGGAGGTGCTGAAGTCGTGGGGGCTTGAGTGTATGAGCCGTAGGTCTTGGAAGAGTACTTGGCGTATTTGAAGTCATCTTGTACTTGTCGCTCGGCCTTGGTCGCTTGATGAACTAGCTCGAATAGGTTGGACTAGGGTTGGAAGTCGACAATCTTCTTGATTGGATGATTGAGGCTGTTTAAGAGCGTGCCATAGTCTGCTCATCATCTTCCTTGAAATTGGCTCTTATCATGGCATTCTCCATCTCTTGATAGTATTCTTCCACCGTCTTCGTGCCTTGCTTGAGGAGTTGCAACTTCTTGAAGAGATCACGGGTGTAGTGTGTAGGCACGAAACGAGCTCTCATGACATACTTCATTTGTGCCCAAGTCGTAACGGGTGGTTCGCCTCTCTCCCGTCGTCTTGCAAGCACTTGTTCCCACCAAATGAGGACGTAGTCTTGAAATTCGAGAGATGCCATGGCGATCTTCTTTTCCTCATCATAGTTGTGAAGACGGAATATCTTGTCAACCTTCAATGCCCATGAGAGATATTCTTCGGGATCGGTGCTTCCGGAGAACTTGGGCATGGTGAACTTGAGCTTGTCGTAGCGTAGTTCTTCATCATGTGGACGAGGGTGGTGTCGCGCTTGTATTCGGGGAAGGTCGTCAATCTCATGCTCCTCTTGAGGGACTTTCCAATGGGGTCGAGCCATATGTGCCCGGTTTCTTCTTTCTTGTTGCTCTTCATGTAGAGTGGCTTCATCTTGTCATTCTTGGTGAAGTGCTTCCTCTTGTTCATGCACTTGGCAGCATCATTTGGCGATGAATCTGTGGCCTCGCGGAGTGCACGTTGTGCTTCAGAGGGCTTGTTCTTCTCGGCGTCTTTGCTCTTGTCGCAATGTGTCGCCATATTGAGATGCTTGACGTTGCGGTTGTGGACGTTACTCGTGGTACTCGGCATCTCGTGCTTGGCATCGCTCTTTTCACGAGATCAGGCTTTTTCTTGCAAACCATTTCCATGGAATGGATTTTCTTGAGCTTGGTGATCTTGAGGGTCATCACATCGATGAGAACAAGCTCAAGGGGAAATTGCATCCGAAGAAGAGCACGACGAAGAGTGGTGACTTGAGTGGCACCGTCTTGGTGAAGAAGTTGTGGAAGATGCACGGCTCACGATCATGTTGTGGAATTCTTCCATTTGTGTGGTGAGCTTGACGTCGAGGTACTACCGTTGTCGTTCCTCCAATTGGCATAGATCGGTGGTGAGTTGCTCGATGCGATCACCCAAAGCTTCACTTTCTTGATGTAGAGCTCGTTGTGCGATGAAGGAGTGATTCTTGGTGACGAAGTCGCGTTCGTCATCTTGCTCCTCGAAGAGCAGGTTCACCGAAGAAGAAGGCCTATCCATCATGTGGAAGTGGTGGTGAGTAGGAGAGTGAGAGAACAATACCAAAGTTACCTTTTCCAAAGATTGTGGATGTATCAAGTACGATCCCACGTGATGCTATAATAATAGAATTGGTACCGTGTTTTGTTTTCTCACACCTACAAGTAAAAGGCTTATGGAGGAGCTTGGTTAGGAAATGGCACAAATAATCTGAGCAAACGTTAGTCAAGATGTCAAAAAAGTTGAAAAGATGCACAAATTGCAAGTAAGGCAAATAGATCAAACCCAAGTATATCACTAGGAACACACACACGGAAGATAGATGGGATCCGCACAACCAAGGAGTGAGCTCTAAGAGGTGGGACCACAGGTAATGCTCTTGTTGTACGGATACTAGAGAGACGCTAGCTCGATTGCTCTAATGGGCTAGATACGCTAGTGCACCAATGATAGAGGCAAAGGTGTCATGTCTTTCGATAAGATGGTGGTTATCGTTTTTGGTGAAGTAGACTTTGACTATCCGACTATGAATGTGTGAGGACGTCGTGCCTTAGCAATCGCTAAACCAACTCCGAGTAGACTATGAGCACGCCGGGGCATGATCAACCTGACCACGAGGGTCTGTTTCCTACACGCAAACGAAGAACAAGCAAGAAACTGAAATTGCAATCTGGATATTGCGAATATAAGAGGAAAGCTTTATTAATGAAGGTGGGATTCTGTGACATCTTAGTCTGGCCGTTGAACACAACCAAAGTACGCGAAGTTGCAGCTATGGCAAACTTTTAATCTAAACAAAACCCAAAGTCTAAACGACACCCTAAGGGTTGTATATATGGAGGAAGAGGGGCGAATTTTGTGACCCCTTGGATGAGGGGTCCGAAACTAACCCTAACTCTTGTTTCCCCACACATACGGACTCTAAAAATAGCATATACTCAAGGATTTCGAAATTACATGGGCCTGTCCCAAAAATAAGGTGGCGCTGCACCTATTATAAGATGTGGACGAAATTTATGAAAGGGCATCTTGTAAATTTCGTCCATGTCCTTGTATGACATCAAGGAGGCTTCAAAGTACTGAAATCTGCACTAGAAACGCCGTTCTGGTTCCCTTCGCTCGCGCCTTCATCTCCATGCTTGTTTCTGCTCCAGTGTTCATCCCTTTGTCCATGCTAGGCCCTTCATTAGTAATCAACACAAATGTATCCAATTTAGGAAGCATTGTATTCTCATGAACATTAGAATTGTTACCAAATAACGGAAATACCTGGTAATTCAATTGGCATGCGTGAGCTCTTGTAATTGGTCCAATATGTATAGCAGCAGGGGTTGTGGGTGTAACAATGGTATTGATGTCCTCATCAACCAACCTAAGAGAGAAACGGGTCGTCTACTATCCCAAGTATGCTTATGTATGTAGTGACCAAGATGATGGAACAATGCAAAATGGCTCAATGCTATTGCTTACAAGCTCTTTGCTTCTCTTTTCTTTTGCTTAAAAGCTTTTTTTACTATGCCACAATGCTTGATATTCGAGCCAGAATATGAGATAACAAGTGTGATATGTTCGGGAGAGACGTAACACTAAAGGTGCACTAAAAGTGTGGCCCGACAATACACAACTTGGTAGTCTTGATGGGGGTAAGTAACGCAAAGTGGCTCGAGGCTATCAAAGGTAATGGCAAGGTATGATGTTAGGATGTCGTCGAGGTTACCGTCCTTGCTTATGGTAGTATGATGATGAAGTGATCGAAGTTGATGTGGAGTCCGAGTCAGTGGCGAGTGGAGATGATGATGAAGTCAAGTCGCGCCTAAGTAGCTGAAACACCTTAGGACACATGTAACCGCAACCCAAAAGCTCAAACACCCACAAGGAAAATAGCGGAAGACAAATGGTGGTGGTGGAATGGCAAAAGAGGCAAAATAGGAAGTGGCCGAACAGTTCTGTAAGGCCCATGCGCACGGGGTAAGTGAAGCCCGTGTGCACGGGGTGTTCTAGGAGCGCAAGAACACCTTCGAATCCGTGCGGATTTTCAAATTTTCGGCCAAAATTGGTGGTGGGGTTGGTGGGGAATGGAGGGACAGGGTAGATCCACTTGTCAAACACCAAATTCGTGGATCAAATCAGTCAAATCTCACAAGATCTAACAAATTGCAAGAAAAAATTTGGGAGTATTTTTGGTGGGGATTTTCGTATTAGGACGAAAAACAACAAAATCAAGCTAGAATACGGGGGGTAGGGACTCCAAGATGTGAATCAACCTTGCTCATGATACCAAGATGTTGTAGGATGAAACCCTAAGAGGGATCTTTTCACACTTGGAGGGGGAAAAGGGATGAACACCAAGAACACAAAGAGGAATTCACTCCAACAAAACCCAATTACACATCCACTAGAATAGCAAACACATATATCCACGAGAATACAAGCACTAGGTAAAGTTCTTTCCACTCCTAAGGAGGCGAGGTTTGATGATAGTCTTCTCCTAAAAGGAGGTATCGAAATCCACTTGGGATCCTCTCCAAAGAGGTCTTGATCTCCAAGAGAAGTGGTAGAAGGAGCAAAGCCCTATCAATATCTCACATATACTTTGCTAACCCTAAACATGACCCTAGGTATAAAATATATAGGTACGTGGGAGAGGGGGACGAAGTGGAGGCCCAACAGCAGCTCTCAGCCGACCATCCTGATGGGCCCGTGTGCACGGGGTAAGTTGGGCTCGTGCGCACGGGGTGCTACAGCGCCAGCTCCCTGGGTAGCCCGTGTGCATGGGGTCTTGGGGCCCGTGGGCATGGGGTCGCCTGGGAGGTGCAATCTTGCTCCTCTTGGCTCTCTTCTTCTTCCTTGAGGCCTTGGGGTGCTTCTCCTCATCCTTTGGGGTGTCCCTCAGCTGCTTGGTGACGTCGGTCTTCATACCTAATGACACATGGCATGTTTTGGTGAGGTAGCAACCAAGTCACATTCATGTCCATATCTATCTCAAGTAGGAGTGAGTTCACCACGGTTTCAATTGCGCGTGCTCGAGCTCTTGTCATGGGTCCACGTGGTGCTTGATGTGTTGGTGTAGGGTTCATGGGGATGATGGAAGGATGGTCCGCATCATCTAGGTAGTTCAAGAGTGAGTTTTGCTCCTTCAATTATGTAGCGATATTCTTAGGGCCCTCTCGGCGTGACGCATCCTTCATTGTCTGGCCAGACACATGTGACTATGTCAAAGGGATGTTGGAACATGTCAACGAGAAAGAAGGACAAAACCGATAATGAGGAGACATGTATAATGAGCATGAGAATGACTCAAGAGAATATCGATATATCTCACCTCGGGTTTTGTAAAGTATCACGAAGTAAAGAGAATAGCACATGATAACCACATATTCACTTGAATATCATTCGCGTATTCACATGGATCAATTTGGATGTCCATGGTTCCGCTATTGATCATTGAACGAAAGGAAGTTCCGTTCATATCTACACCCTCCGTCCCATAATGTAAGACGTTTTTTGACACTAGTGTCAAAAAACGTCTTACATTATGGGACGGAGGGAGTATGTTTTTTCCGAACCTACGGGGTCACATGCTTAAGGAAATCATGATATGTTGAGTGTTAGTGGATTAAGAGTTTTGAGAAAATATTCATGAAATAGTTTGGGGAATATTAGAAATAGTTTCGAGAGAAATCGAAAGTGTTTTTGGGTTACCAAAGAGTTTTGGGGTTTACCGGGTAATACCGGAATTGATATATAGGCCGAAAATGTTTTCGAAGATGTTAAATTAATAATAGAAGGTTCTAATATTGATTAAGAGGCTTTTAGAATTAAATAAATATCAACTGGACAAAGAAAATACAATAAGGCCAAGTGGTGGAGAGTTATTGGGCCCTAGGGCCCAATAACACTTGGGGGCGCCCCTAGCTTGTATGACAAGTTAGACGGGGCCAAAATGGAGAGGGAGGAGGACTCCTCCTCCCCTAGGCTGGCGCACCAAGGAGGGGAGTCCTCCTCCCTTATGTGCCCCCCTCCCCTACACCTACATATTCTAGAGGAATCCACCCCTTGAGACACACAAGTTTTGGAGCCTCCTCTAGTCCTCTAGTTCTAGTTCTAACATAGAGTTGTTATAATTAGAGTTAGACCTAGATATCTCTAATCCTCATAATAGAGAAGCCATGTGCGGTTCTCTTCTTATCCCTCTAATTCTTTGGCGAAGATAAGCTCTGGATGGCGAAGCATTGCCAAATCTTAAAGCCTATATGACTGCAATCCATAGAGAGGTCTTCGGTTCGAGGAATCGTTCGTGAACGGCTCGAGAGACTTCATCAACGATCTACACCAACTCTTCTTCGCTGCAACTTGAAGTTGGTAACGAGCCGATCTAAACCTCCTCTGATGCATCGTCATAGTGTTCATTAATCATGATCGTTGGACAAAAATTTTGTTTTCTACTACCTTTCCCGACACATTTAACTATGCTAATGATCAAGGAAACAGAACCATCATGCAATACTTGAGCCAGTCCTAGAGGTCGGTTTAGGAATCTTGTTTTACCGTTTATAACTCTACACATGCTTATGAGTTTATCTCTGAATCACATTTCGAGAACCATAGCAGTTACAGCATAGAATATAAACATTAATTATAAACTTGAAAATAAGTAATACTTAAATATTATTACCTTTAGGGCATATTTCCAACAGATATTGCTATTGAGTGGGGTTTTACGGATATCAAGTAAGTTTACGAATATCTAATTCTAAGCTCGAACTCATCTGATCAGGGATGGCCCTGGTGTATGGCTAGAGGGGCGATGGCCTAGGGCCCAGCCTGGAGGGGGCCCATGATCTGGTATATATCTATATGTATAGCCTGGAAAAAATAGAGAAAAGGAAATAAAAGGAACAACCTGATGGGCTGGCTCAATTGATCGCTACGCTAGGAAAATCACTCGCACGAAAGCTGCATTTCGCATGCATCGATCCATCACGATCGCGTTCTCATAAAAAACATCCCATCGTGATCGCTTCTTCATCTCTGAACTGCCGCTCCCTGTTCTTGCCGCCGCCGCTGTAACAGGCTGCTGACTGCTCTCGCCGCCGCTGCCATAAGAGGCTATTGACGGCTCTCGCCGCCTTGTGTTGTGCCGCCGTTGGCCCGTGTTGCTCTTGCCGTCCAGCTGTCCGCGAAGCTGCGACGGTGCTACGACGCAAGTTCATCGATCATCGTCCTCTCGGTCTTTCAAAAATACGTACATGGTTTGTTCATCCCAATTTTAGTATATTGTCGTCGAGTTTGCCCAAGGGCCCTCCGCAACAGAGCTGGCCCTGCATATGACCTGTGAACAGTAAAATAAAAAATACTAAAAACTTCAAAACATCCTGAGTCTTTTTTTTTGCATGAAAAATGTTTGAGTGCGTGAGGTTCGTGTCAATTTTTAGCGCCTTCGAACATCTGAGTATCTGTCAGCAAAACAAACAAAATCGGTCTGATAAATTGTTTCACATGCCCTTTTTTTGCTGGGAGCTACTCCGATGTCCGGACGTGTTGAAAATTGGTACGGACATCACACACTCAAAACATCTTCTATGAAAGAAAACAGATTGTTTTTTGAAATTTTTCAGTATTTTTTTCTGATTTTACTGTTCATAGGAAGGAGCAGGTGAACTCGGTAGCCATGTTTACGTAATCTGGAAATGCTCTCGCGCTTCCTTGTTGCCACTCATAACCCAGAAACAAAAATTAAGCCCGCCTTTGATTCAAAGGATTTTCACTAGAATTTTGAAAGATTGGAATCCTTGTGAAATTTTTCTATGTTGGTTGTTTGATTTATAGGATTAAATTCTATAAGAGAAGGATTCATTGTACTACATTCCAAATGAATTTTAGCATCCACTAAAATAATTTTGAAAAAAATATTTATTTTTCCTATAATACAATCAAACAAACCAAAATGGGATAATTATTTCTATGCTCCTAGTTATGTCCCACTAGGCTGTTTTGCATCAACCTTGCCCAAGGCACTTCGCTCCTCTTATGACTTTTTTCTGAACATTTGGATATCTTATTTGTATTTTTTTCGAGTTAATATGAATTTGTTATGAAGTTTTCAAAGTGATAGTGGCTTGCGCAGGACCGAGGGTTTTTGAAAACTAGGGGCTGTTTGGGGCAAACAGCCGAGCGGACACAACTAGGGGCATAAAATTGATTATCCCAACCAAAATTCTACTTATAGCATTATGTTTTTTCTCTCCGGTGTTTAAAGCGACCCTGAAACAGTTACAAAAGGGAAGGGCTTGTCCGAGATGCAAGGATTTCTCTAGGCTACTGTCATTTTATGAGATCATGGCAGGAACCATCTTCTCGGCAGAACTGCTGCGTCTTAAACCAGATCTGGTGAAATAGCAGTCTACCACTGAGATACAAACCAAACTACTGCAGAAACTACTAAGTTTTGCCAAATATATTTAAGTTGACCCCGAAGAGATTGTGCAAGTGTAAATTTCAGCTTCAGTTTCATCTGCTTCGAAATACACTACTCTCTCAACGAAATGGGAGGTTAATATTATCTAAAACGATGATATCACGAGCTCTCAGTTGTATCCATCTTCGAAGCTTCCTCGACGCCCTTAAAGGCTACACGCAGCTTCCTCAGCGATGACACTTTCTTCCCATTGCTCTCCGCCATACCACTAACATGCACAGTAGCAAATGGGGTTCCTTTAAGGAGCTCAAACATAGGGATGCTCAGGTTTGGCCGTGTCATCTGCTCAAGAACTTCTGGCGACTGCATGTACAGATTGTTGCCTCCGTGCGTTACGCTAGCTTTTGACATCAGCAGTTTGGGGTGCTCCTCAAGCATCTTGATGAACTGTCCATGATAAGTAGAAAATGATTCAGAAATCTACAGGCACACAGACTCCGTATTCACAACAGTACATTCTCTATTCAGTGCCATTTTAGAATTATATGTGTGATGCAACTAGGACATAAACCTAGGTATTAAACTGCCTAGTCTTTGTATCAGTGAGGAAGTTTTTTCTTTTCAGCTTTTCAACTTTTTATTAGAGTTAGGCACTGGTAAAACCCACTATTTAGAAGTACCATTTTGCTTAAAATACGGCACACGTTTTGAAGTTTGCAGGCAATGCAGCAAAATATACTTTTCTTTTTAGCCAAATGATGTATTTTTTTACATGATGAATGCATTCATGTATGTGCACGTGTGAGCTAAATAAAACTTCATGTTTATGTATTTGAAAGTTTAACATCTTAGCGCCTTCCATATTTTGTGTACATATGTAGTTCATGATTCATCTCAGCCCCTTTCAAGTCGATATATACCTTCATCATACGAACAGATGTACATAAGGTATGCAAGTTTTTATGATTTGAGTGTTACTGACCTCTGAAAGTGTCGATGACGTATCCAGCTCAATAAGGGTACCAGGTCCACATACAAGGCAATCTGTATCTCTAACAAACTCTGTGACTTTAATATGAGTTCCTACAAGACCATTGTACCTGCATGAGAACATAAAATAACTGTTAGGCTCTTCAAATTTGGCAATGCATCATGTTTTTGTAACCGAAATGCATCTCCTTCAGATATGGTTGTCAAACAAGTTACCAGCAACAATACCATGTGGGCGTATGTAAATAATATTTTGTGGGAATATGCCGACATATGATACAATAAAGTCAATAACCAATTTTAACCAAATGATTTCAACCAATCAAGGATGGAATAAAATGCCATCACAAGACAAAAAAAGAACCTCAAGCAAATAATAGCTATAGTTTGGAATAAAAAATAATATTTATTTGCCACATGATTAAGAGAAAATAATAGCTAGCCAAACACCCCAATCTATAGGAGCAATTCAAGCAAATTAGATTCATAATGCGCCACATTGCTAATGAAGCTTTACTTCTGAATGTGTGCGCTCAAATAACCAAAGAGTTTCTTTCAACAAGCTGTATTTGTCTCGTACTCAGAAAGTTTGCATGTTTTATTTTTCAAAAAAGCTTTCCATGCGAGATATTGCCTTGTGCGAAGGAACGTGAATAATAGTGAATATTATATGTTTTCCTTTTGTCATCGATGGAAAGTTGGTGTGTATGGTTCATTTATGATTTATTATCTAAAATATTAGTCTGTTTGGAATCAGTTGTGTAGGTTGTCAGACATGTGCGTCTGCAGTTTTATTCAGTTCATACATTGAAATAAACTCAGGTGAGTGAAATGAACCATTACAAGTAATACAACATGAATCAACCTATCATTTTCTGAATACTCTTATGGTGTGCCTTCCTGACTAACCAATGCATGGTCCACTTTGCTGCAGTTGTTTCGGCATGTATGTTTTGCATTCAAACAGTAATAGTTTTGGCTAAAAGATAAGGTCTTACTCTTTGGGGATACCAACTACTCCGTCCCAAAATAAGTGTCTCAACTTTGTACTAACTCTAATAAAAAGTTGTACTAAGCTTGAGACACTTATTTTGGGACGGAGGGAGTATTTGAGTAACAGAGTAAGAATGGGAGTAATGCAACTCACGTGAGATAATTTGACACACTTTTGCTGCAGCCAGAGACGAGCTTCAAAGCTTCAAGTGCACACGCAGCAGAAATAATTGCATTTGTTGAAGCAATAGCTGGGATGATATTCTTGACAACACCCTGTAATCAGGAATACAAATGTCAATGTCCTCTTAAAATTAAAAACTTTGTGCTTCCTGATTCCAAGATTTATACAACAGAAAAAATAATAAAATTGTACTTGGTGATCCAAATAACTGAGAATCCAAAATAATTGGCCTGAAGGAATATAGAGGGATAGGAAAATTTGTAGATTAGATCACTGGCGCAACAATAGCAGAAATGCCTCCACATACTACCAAATGTGAAAAGGTTCTCTCTGAAATGCCTACTATCTTGATCCGGATACGGTGGCAGGTGAGCGAGGATCGGGTCGTCGCATCCTTAGTGGCGCGCTACATCGGCGCCCGGATGTAGTGGAAAATGAGCAAGGGTCTTCGCATTTGACTCGACGAGTGTGAAGGGTAAGGAAGCTAGTTGAGCCTAGGAGGATTCGCTTAGGTAGCTGGAACGTAGGGTCTCTGACAGGGAAGCTTCGGGAGCTAGTTGATGCGGCGGTGAGGAGAGGGGTTGATATCCTTTGCGTCCAAGAAACCAAATGGAGGGGACAGAAGGCAAAGGAGGTCGAGGATACCGGCTTCAAGCTGTGGTACACGGGGACGGCTCAAACAGAAATGGCGTAGGCATCTTGATCAATAAGAGCCTCAAGCATGAAGTGGTAGACGTCAAGAGACGTGGGGACCGGATTATCCTGGTCAAGCTGGTAGTTGGGGACTTAGTTCTCAATGTTATCAGCGCATATGCCCCGCAAGTAGGCCACAATGAGAACACCAAGAGGGAGTTTGCGAAGGCCTGGAAGACATGGTTAGGAGTGTACTGATTGGCGAGAAGCTCTTCATAGGAGGAGACCTCAATGGCCACGTGGGTACATCTAACACAGGTTTTGAAGGGGTGCATGGGGGATTTGGCTATGGCATCAGGAATCAAGAAGGAGAAGATGTCTTAAGCTTTGCTCTAGCCTACGACATGATTGTAGCTAACACCCTCTTTAGAAAGAGAGAATCACATCCGGTGACTTTTAGTAGTAGCCAACACTCCAGCCAGATTGATTTCATCCTCTCGAGAAGTTAAGATAGGCGTGCGTGCCTAGACTACAAGGTGATACCTGGAGAGAGTGTTGTACCTCAGCATAAGCTGGTGGTTGCTGACTTCCGCTTCCGGATTCGTGTCCAGCGGGATAAGCGTGCCAAAGTCGCTAGAACGAAGTGGTGGAAGCTCAGGGGGGGAGGTAGCTCAGGCGTTCAAAGAGAGGGTCATTAAGGAGGGCCCTTGGGAGGAAGGAGGGGATGCGGACAATGTGTGGATGAAGATGGCGACTTGCATTCGTAAGGTGGCCTCGGAGGAGTTTGGAGTGTCCAGGGGAAGGAGAAGCGACGATAAGGATACCTGGTGGTGGAATGATGATGTCCAGAAGGCGATTAAAGAGAAGAAAGATTGCTTCAGACGCCTATACCTGGATAGGAGTGCAGACAACATAGAGAAGTACAAGATGGCGAAGAAGGCCGCAAAGCGAGCTGTCAGTGAAGCAAGGGGTCCGGCATATGAGGACATCTACCAACGGTTAGGCACGAAGGAAGGCGAAAGGGACATCTATAAGATGGCCAAGATCCGAGAGAGGAAGACGAGGGATATTGGCCAAGTCAAATGCATCAAGGACGGAGCAGACCAACTCTTGGTGAAGGACGAGGAGATTAAGCATAGATGGCGGGAGTACTTCGACAAGCTGTACAATGGGGAGAATGAGAGTTCTACCATTGAACTGGACGACTCCTTTGATGAGACCAACATGCGTTTTGTGCGGCGAATCCAGAAGTCTAAGGTCAAGGGGGCTTTAAAAAGGATGAAAGGAGGCAAGGCGACGGGCCCTGATTGTATCCATGGATTTCGAGTCGCTCGACTAGTCGCGACTAGTCGACGACTAGTCTATGAATCGCAAAAATATGGTCGACTCAGCTTAGTGTCGACTCGCGAATCTGAGTCGCGACTAGTCACAACACAGGCTCGACTTCTTCCGAGTCGCTGCTCCAGAGCGACTCGCATGAGTCGCGACTCGAAAACCATGATTGTATCCCCATTGAGGTGTGGAAAGGCCTCGGGGACATGGCGATAGTATGGCTAACCAATCTTTTCAACCTCATTTTTGGGGCAAACAAGATGTCAGAAGAATGGAGACGGAGTATATTAGTACCAATCTTCAAGAATAAGGGGGATGTTCAGAGTTGTACTAATTACCGTGGAATTAAGCTGATGAGCCATACAATGAAGCTATGGGAGGGTCATTGAGCACCGTTTAAGAAGAATGACAAGTGTGACCAAAAATCAGTTTGGTTTCATGCCTGGGAGGTCGACCATGGAAGCCATTTTCTTGGTACGACAACTTATGGAGAGATACGGGGAGCAGAAGAAGGACTTGCATATGGTGTTCATTGACTTGGAGAAGGCCTATGATAAGATACCGTGGAATGTCATGTGGTGGGCCTTGGAGAAACACAAAGTCCCAACAAAGTACATTACCCTCATCAAGGACATGTACGATAACGTTGTGACAAGTGTTTGAACAAGTGATGTCGACACTGATGACTTCCCGATTAAGATAGGAGTGCATCAGGGGTCAGCTTTGAGCCCTTATCTTTTTGCCTTGGTGATGGATGAGGTAACAAGGGATATACAAGGAGATATCCCATGGTGTTTGCTCTTTGCGGATGATGTGGTGCTAGTTGACGATAGTCGGGCGGGGGTAAATAGGAAGTTAGAGTTATGGAGACAAACCTTGGAATCGAAAGGGTTTAGGCTTAGTAGAACTAAAACCGAGTACATGATGTGCAGTTTCAGTACTACTAGGTGTGAGGAGAAGGAGGTTAGCCTTGATGGGCAGGAGGTACCTCAGAAGGACACCTTTCGACATTTGGGGTCAATGCTGCAGGAGGATGGGGGTATTGATGAAGATGTGAACCATCGAATCAAAGTCGGATGGATGAAGTGGCGCCAAGCTTCTGGCATTCTCTATGACAAGAGAGTGCCACAAAAGCTAAAAGGCAAGTTCTATAGGACGGCTGTTCAACCCGCAATGTTGTATGGCGCTGAGTGTTGGCCGACTAAAAGACATGTCCAACAGTTAGGTGTGGTGGAGATGAGTATGTTGAGATAGATGTGTGGCCACACGAGAAGGGATAGAGTCCAGAATGATGATATACGAGATAGAGTTGGGGTAGAACCAATTGAAGAGAAGCTTGTCCAACATCGTCTGAGATGGTTTGGGCATATTCAGCGCATAGTTAAAAAAGGCACGCCTAAGTGAGCGCTTAAGCGCGCCTAGGCTCTAGGTGTTGGCAAAACGCATTGCGCATAACTGCGCTTAATCTGCGCATAAGAATGCGCTTTGGTCAGTAAAGCACAAGGCGGTGGCAAAATGCACAATTAACGCCTAGCGCTTTTTTGAACTATGATTCAGCGCAGGCCTCCAGAAGCTCCAATGCATAGCGGACGGCTAAAGCGTGCGGAGAATGTCAAGAGAGGGCGGGGTAGACCGATTTTGACATGGGAGGAGTCCGTTAAGAGAGACCTGAAAGATTGGAGTATCACCAAAGAACTAGCTATGGACAAGGGTGTGTGGAAGCTTGCTATCCATGTGCCAGAGCCATGAGTTGGTCGCGAGATCTTATGGGTTTCACCTCTAGCCTAACTTGTTTGGGACTAAAGGCTTTGTGGTTATTGTTTGTTGTTGAAATGCCTACTATCTGAAGGACGCTAAGATACATTCTAAGTTGTGGGATTCCCATTAAGCGGTGGTAATTTTATTTTATAATTGGCATTAAGTAGGCGGATGTAACAGACCAAAGCATCAGTGGGATACAGAGAATTAGTTGCTGATAAACTAACTAAATGGCACAAAAACTTCTGTCAGAAGAAAAAATTGGACATAACGCAATACTGTGGAAATTAAACATTGACAAGCATGCTGAAGCTGCATAGGTGACAGCTAAACCATGTGTGAATAGATATTTTTTGCACAAAGCAAAAGAGCAGCATGCAGAAAAGAGACAGAGATTATTGTGTGAATAGATATTTATTCAGAAAAATCATATGTAGGTGGATTACAAGGCTAGTTAACTTTAAACATCACTATGATTAAACAAAACTTACACAAGTTATAAACTAAGACCATTCTTATCTTCAACTTCTTAAATATCAAACTGTCCACTATTGAAGTGGATAATGAGCTACTACTACCAGTGGCAGCTTGCCCATAGTGCAAACCTGCACACAGCCTAATCCAACTACACAATGATTATAACAGCAAATACTAGTAGCAAAATCACCTACTATTGGAGCACAACAGACGACTAGAAAAACGAGATTATCTTAACAGGGCTGGAATTTGGAGTATATGGCAAATATTGAATTTGAGTTGCATCCACACTCACTCAAAAAACTTCCGACCAACCCAGCACTGGAATTTTCACCTTGCCAGCACAATATTGTTGTCCCCCTTTGAAATTTAAGGTAATAAGGTTGGGTTTGTTTTGATATATAAAGGTATAAATAACAAAATACTATGATTCTGGAAAGAATTTTGATTATTATTAGTTTTGCGATAGAATGCATTATTCACGAGGGCACAAGCACAGTTCACAATAGAGGAGTAGAACATTGAGACATTCTGGGATAGATAGGGATTAAAGTTACATCTTAGGCCTGGAGAATAAATAAACGGAGAAGATGACACACCTGAGTCAAAGAATACGTAACTCCGGGAATACCAAAAAGTTCTGCTCTCTTTAAAGCCTGCCAAGTATACATGACAAAAGATTAGACAGAAAAAAAGATAGGACACTATATAATTTTGTATGTCATCACACTAGAGCAAACCTCTGAGTAGATCCACTGCATATGTTCTGTATCATCAGCATCAAAAGGTTTTCCACTGTGAACCTACAAGATAAATATAGTTGTTACAAATGAAAATAAATTAAAGAGCAAACTACAGATACAAGAATTATACCTCGTCCCATTTGATCAAATGAGCATACTCAATGCAATGAGCTGCAGTTCTTGGAGTCTCAGCAAGGGTACATAAGGGAAACTTGACCTGGGGAGGAAAAAGCCATATGTTGCATTCAAAGCAAGGCGTCGTCCCTGGTATAATGACTCTAGCATGACCTTTGAAACCTTCTGTCCCACCATCTACCATAGGTTTAACTGTCTCCTGGACTGGTTTGTCGTCTGAGTCATACTCTGCAATTCCAAAGACATACCGGCATCAGTAAATAAATGAAAGATATTATGAGTTTCATTGTGTAAATGTACTAGTTTCCCATCATTTGATTGAGTCATAAACGGGCAAATACTACCTGTATTAAATTAGAGAACCTTGATTTTATCTTTTTATGTGCAGCCCAGCATACCGTTTTACTTGGGATGGAAATATTAACACAGAACAGTATTGATTCACATTCATCTCTAGCATTTTTTTTGCAAAACTTTCTTCAGTCTCAATTATAGTTGCTATGAATGTGCATGCTTTTTTTTGCGGGGAATGAATGTGCATGTTCTAGTCACTTGCAAATTTAAATTGGAATTTTATACAAGGAAAGGACATATGGACACATTGCAGACCAAAGATATTTACTAGTTGAAGCCTTCTTTCCAAGTAAAAGACTAGAGATCCATAAAAACGGCATTGAAATATATACCTAAGAAACCACAAGCCACAGAATTGATGTAGCTTCGAGCTTCAATTGAGTCCAGACCAAGAACAATTATTTGGAACTGATTATAGAACTCTAGCTCTTTATCTTCAATCCTACAAAAATGGGGCACAATGTTCACTCCACTAACTCGCTCCATAACCCTCTTCGCAGCTACTTCAGCCTTGGGCTTCCCAACGTCTTGAATCCTGTACAAAATCACATGCAATGCTCATTGAGATGGTAACATTACAGAGAAACATAAATAGAACATGCAAAATCCAAACAGATATACAGTTGATGCCGCAATAAAGTGAGGTTTTGGCCTTACTCGATGAGTAAGGCTTGGTTTGCGGTTGTTGTCCTGTCCAGTGCTTATGTTTACAGCTGCTGTCAATTCACTTATTTATTGTGGGTGTGAGAATCTATCACTGGTTTGGCAATCATACTGAAATTAGACAAAGTGTCGTATTCAATGATTGGCCTCCAATGATCTTGCATGTTTATGACCACAATAATTGTTTGGCTGCTTGCAACTTGATTAAGAATAGGTAGCAAAACATACAGTATCTAATATCTTAGAAGGGATTCGATGAAACAAGATTATCATAATCCACCGTATACCATGCTGACCAAATTTTATGGAGAATAAGGATACCCTTTTTACCAATATATTTGTTATTGCTTCAGAAACTCGCATAATATTTATCTAATATACCATGTAGTTATCTGATATACCATGGATAATGCGTTCTTGTAGTAATCTAATTTCTAATGTACCATACCCACATAATATTTTCCAAATGCTGATATATTGTTGACATCGCATCACATAGGACAGAAGTATATGTTAACCTGAAATCCTCTCTACTGTTCCTTACTTCCGGTCACTCAGAACTTGCAAATAATTGAACCCAGTTTCATTTTACAGGACCTAACAGTAGAACGTCCTTCTATTTATCTATTCTCCAATCCGTACATTGCTCACTATCTATGCAACCCAGAAATATTATGCCGTGGAGCAAACAACCTTTAAATCTAGCGCTTAGCACGTGAACAAGGCAGCAAAGTTTAATACCACTATACTGCATAAACCCTATTCTTGTGTATAATCAGAAGGACTTGGTGTCGAAAAGGACCTGAAGAGGAACTGGCGGTTGAGGTTGGAGACGTCGATGGTGTCCATGTCGATGACGTGCAGGTTCTTGAACCCGGAGAGGGCGAGGTCCTTGAGGAGCTCGCAGCCCAGCCCGCCCGCCCCCACCACCAGCACCTCGACGACGCTCCCAATAAGGTCTCGCAGCTGCAAGCACGGCGCAAGTAGCCGATTCAGTGTGAAATCGCGAGAAGGATCGAAAACGCCGGGCAGGGGTTGGAGAGGTGGCGGCGGCGGCTAACCCCGGGGCTGGGATCGAAGGTGGAGTGGACGAGGTTGCCGGGGCGGGAGAGGAGCATGTCCAGGTCTCTCCACCTTTCGGGCTCCGTTGGCGGCGCCGCCGCCGCGTCGGGGGAAGCCATCTCGCCTGCCTTTGGACGGGGGGACGGGGGAATCTGTAGGCTGTATAGTCGAGGCGCCGAGGGTGCGGGCGTGCGGCAGAGGTCGGGGAAGGAGACGAGAGAAATAACTCAGGACCTTGGAGTGCGCGGCTAGGATGCGTGATTTGTCTGATCGGACGGCTGCGGTTAGAGGCTGGAGCGCAAGGCAGCAAGCCCAAGTTGTGTTTGGAGCATCTCTTAGGACGTGTTTGGTAGCCTTCCCGAACGAGCCTGGCCCGTGGAGCCTGACTGAGCTAAAAAAGGCAGAAACCTAACATCTGCACCTAGTTAGTTGCATGCATGTATGGGGTGTAATCGGATGTAACGAAAGGTAGTTTGTTTGGTTGCCGCTTGTTTAGGCATAAACGCAAGGCATAGTGTCTGGTTCCATGCAACACATGTTGTTTGGTAATCTCTTCAGTGAGGTGGTGAGGTTACCAGCACACAGCGACGTGAAGAATAATTCGTAGACACACAACAGAAGATAGTTGTAAACCATAGCAAGCCGCAGTTTTAAATACAGCCCACACTTAAACATAACAGTTCAAAAGCAAAGCAGTACGATATGAAACTAAACCAGCTGGAGCATAGGAAGGGTTATCCTAGACGTTCACGACGAAGGCGTCGTCGTGCTTCCCGCACTTGGTCACCACTTCAATGTCGTCGTCATGGTTCCCGCACTTGTCACCACTTCAATGTCGTTTGTCGTTGAAGACGATGACCTTGAGCGTGTCGAGTCTCTGCAGCTTGAACGTCACCATGTAGCCAATTTTGATTTGATGGACGGCGACGAAGGGGGCCCAACCCTAATCGAGGGTCACCTTGTCGTCCATCAGCCGGACAATGACCCTTCATGAGCAGTCGATGTTCGTCCTCGGCTTCACCTCTTCCGGCACGGCCCAAAAGTGCTTCCTGAAGTCTAGGAGCATCAGGATGCACTCAAGCTAAGGGGCAAGGATCACATTGCAGAAGTGGGTTGGACCACCCTCCTCATGGTAGTGCCCTTAGTTCCGGTGCTCCCCGATAGGGGGGCTCCTCTGGCACCACGTCGTCATTCGTGGTCACCTCCTTAGGCGTGGTTGGCACAACCTCCATGGGCGGCACCACCTCATTGCCCTTCTCCATGGGTGACACCACCTTCTTGCCCTTGTTCTACGTGTCGACCTGCATTACGAAGAACACGCATTATGAAGAGCACAAAGTTCCTAGGTCGATCGCCATTAAAACCTATCATCCATAACCCCTTTATTTACCCATCCTCACGGTCAGTACTTACCCACCATCTCACTCGGTTATCTCTCTATCTCTCACTCTTCCTCCTATCCATCGCCATGAACTCCAGCAGGAACTCCAACCCCATCCCCAAACCCTTCCCTTGGGGCATTGGTTGGGGGGCTTCCTTCCTCGGGTGCTCGCTCGATGACTGCACCCAAGTTCGAGAACACCATGGAAGTCCGCTCGAACTTCAGCAACATGGCAGACATGCAAAAAGAGTCAGGCGTTGTGGTGAAGAAGGCGACGTCGGAGGAGTTGAAGACGTTGGTTCCTGACCCAGCGAAGGGCACTATGTCAGTCGACATCCTTCGTTGGGCCATGAATCAGGCCGACTCCGGCGACGCTCGACAGAGGGCAAGGTGGGCCAAGTACAGAGAGTACACGCGTCCTCATGACCATCATGCCCCAGCGTACTTCACGACAGGATTGTGGTGGCGGTGAAGGAGGAACAAGAAGCGGTGGCGATGTAGGTGGAAGAAGAAGATGTTGTGGCAATGGTTGTAAGAGCGTCGGAGCCAGGACACCGAAGCATGCCAATCGAGTTGGACCCCGGCGACGAAGAAGAGCCGGTGGTGCAGCTTGATACGTCTCCAACGTATCTATGATTTTCTATTGTTCCATGCTTATAGTACCAATCTTGAATGTTTTATATGCGATCATATATCTTTTTCAAGACTAACCTATTAACCTAGTGCCAAGTGCCAATTATTGTTTTTGCCTGTTTTTGGTTTTTCAGGAAATCAGTACCAAACGAAGTCCAAACTCTACGAAACTTTTTGACGATTTTTTCTGGACAAGAGAGACCCTAGAAGCTTCGGGAGGAGACCAAAAGGCAAATGAGGAGACGGCAAGGCAACAAGGCACGCCATGATGCCTTGTGGTCCCCTCGTGGCTTCGTCTGACCTAATTCCACCTCTATAAATTCTCTAAAATCAGGAAACCAATAGAGAGCCATCCAAAATACTTTTTTCGCCGCCGCAAGTTTATGTTCTTCTGCTATCCCATTTGGAGACCTTTTCTGGTACTCTGCCGGAGGGGGAATCGATCACGGAGGACTTCTACATCAACCTTGTTTCCCTTTCGATGATGTGTGAGTAGTTTACCACAGACCTACGGGTCCATAGATAGTAGCTGGATGGCTTCTTCTCTCTCTTTGATCATCAATACAATGTTCTCCTCGATGTTCTTGGAGATCTATTCGATGTAATCTTCTTTTGCGGTGTGTTTGTTGAGATCCGATGAATTGTGGTTTATGATTAGATTTATTCATGAATATTATTTGAGTCTCTCTGAACTCTTTTTATGCATGATTGTTATAGCTTTGTATTTCTCTCCGATCTATCCATTTGGTTTGGCCAACTAATTTATCTTGTAATGTGAGAGGTGCTTTGTGATGGGTTCGATCTTGTGTTGCTCAGTCCCAGTGACAGAAAGGGACATGACACATATTTGTATCGTTGCCATTAAGGATAAAAAGATGGGGTGAAAAATCTTTCTCAACAATTCCTATTCTACTAACAAGAGTAGACATGCAAAATTTATTTGTTACTGAAGAGAAAACCGTTCCAGCTGTTCCTGAATAGCTTCCTTCAAAAGGATTTCCGCTTGCTAGGTGAATGTCTTGCTAGAAGATATAATTTCTTGGAATTGAGGTTTAGTATCTTTTAGATATTTACGTAACTCATCTAGAAATATTGGGTTTACTTTGTCTACATCATGTCATCTTGCTTAAGGTGTTACTCCGTTCTTTATGAACTTAATACTCTAGATGCATGTTGGATAGTGATCGATGTGTGGAGTAATAGTAGTAGATGTAGGCAGGAGTCAGTCAACTTGTCTCGGACATGATGCCTATATACATGATCATTGCCTTGAATATCATAATAATTATGTGATTTTCTATCAATTGCCCAACAGTAATTTGTTTACCCACCGTATGCTTTTTGTTCGAGAGAGAAGCCTCTAGTGAAAACTATGGCCGCCGAGTCTACTTTTATCATATATATAATCCAAAAAATGCCTCGCTGCAATTTATTTGCCGTTATTTTTTTGTGTTTTATTTATCTATCTATCACTATCATATTTGACCGCGTTGGGTGCAAGTGTTTGCTCTTTTGAGTGTAGGTGTTGTTCACGAGGTCTCGCGTGGTTCTCCTACTAAATTAATAATCTTGGTTCTTAAT
The DNA here is from genome assembly GCF_018294505.1 of Triticum aestivum. Classification (NCBI taxonomy): domain Eukaryota; kingdom Viridiplantae; phylum Streptophyta; class Magnoliopsida; order Poales; family Poaceae; genus Triticum; species Triticum aestivum. The sequence continues at coordinate 268,857,824 of NC_057801.1, forward strand.
TGAGGGAAATACTTATCTCTACTATACTGCATCATCCTTTCCTCTTCGAGAAAATCCCAACGCAGCTCATAAGTAGCACAACTCGAGGAGAAGAACAAGGTCAACGGCACCCGCCGCTCCGACCGCCTCCAGGATCGCCGAGGCTAAGATCTAAGACTACTTGTAAGATTTACCCCCAATCCCCATAACCCTTGTACTCAATCCGGATCAAGAACCTCAAATCCATCGGTACTATGAACTCATGACGTGTTATGATCACTCTCGTGGCTATTTACCCCGATTCCCCATTCCCCTAATGCGGATCGAACCTAAACGTGGATTGAATGTGAATGAGTATGTGAGGAGGTGAACAAAGTGCTTACCACCATTGTCGAAGTGCTGGAGGTGATGATGTAGATGCCGGTGAAGAGGCTGGAGGTCGCCTTGAATGCCACCACCGTCAATGAGAGTGGAGAGAGGGGAGAGGGGGAGGGGAGAAGGAGAGGGAAGAGGGAGCAACGAGGGGGCGGTGAGAGTAATAATTGACAACGCTTCGGGAAGCAACATGGCTTCTCGAGCATGGCTCCTTTCATGCAGGCCCCGCCGCCCATGTGCATTGCACATGCCTGGCTCTGGAGAAACTATCAATTACAGCGTTCCTAGCGAGAAACCGCCCATGTTTGGTTTTGGTAATTGATGACAATCCCTATGGACTAATGGTTGCCTTGAGTTATATTTGAAGGGTTTGTCCATAGGTTTTTCTTGAAGTCCATTTGTTGGTTTCAAGGATAGTATGCGATGACCAAGGTGCTATTCAAGGAATTATCAAAAGATTGGTCATGTGAGAGGTTGATCAAGACTAAGTCAAAGAGTGATTCAAGTTGATCAACACACAAAGTGTACAAGATGTACCGAGAGGGATCAAGTGATCCCATGGTATGGTAAGCATTGTCCATTACACTTTGTGTACTAACCGATGGTTTGCGTGAGAGTTCTATGTGGGGTTAGGTATGTTTCCATGGGTTTGCATCAAGAGGGAGATCTCATACAACCCATGGAGGATGACATCAAGTGGTGATCGTCATCAAGATTGTGGTGTGCAAGTTCAAGTGGTACATCACGAAGTGATCAAGTGCTTGAAGCTCGCCGTCCTTTGCGGTGGCAATGGACTTGTGAAGATGTGCCAAAGAGTGGCTCACCCATAGTGGAGTATGGGGGAGCAATCAACTAGTCTTCATCGAGCAAACGCAATCAAGAAAGGTGGTCCAACTTGAGGAAGGCATGATCGCCATCATCTAGCTCAAGTGGACTATGTGCAAGGCAAAGGTTTGCCCTTGATAGGTTTTCTATTTTAGCGGTCTCATGGTGGTAGTTGGGAAACTGGGCTATATGATCGATTGTCATACTATCAAGGGGGGGGGGGCTCTCAAATTAGTAGCTTGATCATATTGTTCGTAGAGAGCTCTAACCATTGCATCCTTGCATCATCTTTCTTGGTTCTTGTTTGGTGTTTCTCTTTGTGAGTTTTAGAGCTTATGGTCATCTTCATAACAATCTCGAGTTCATCGAAAACGGAGTTCATGTGCATCTTCTATGATTTTTTATGTTGGAGTTTTTGTCGGTTCTTCACCGATAGAGGTTTCACTCCTCTATATCTTAGGCATACTCCCCTGCCTCTTCTTACTCTCCTTGATGGATAGATCTTGTCATCCTCTATCCAACAAGCTTGAGTTTGCTCAATTCAGAGCTCCTTCGAAGAAGTTATGGCAGTTCTAGTTTTCTTGTAGCCATCTGTTGTTGTGCTTGTGAGATAGAGGCCACAAGCGGTAGTACCGCTCTGGTAAGCGGTGGTACCACTTATAAGCAGTAGTACCGCTGTCCAGTAGCGTGGTTACTATCGCTGCTTCTAGGAACTCGAATTTAGCATCGGGTTTGCGGGGAAGTGCAATGGTAGTGCGAAGCGATAGTGCCACCTATACACGGTAGTACCGCCCGCTACTACCGCTGCACTGCCTCCCTCCAGGTCACAATGCACTCTCAGCGGAAGTGTAGAGCAGCACTACTGCCTATAAGCTGTAGTACGCCTCAGGTGGGCGGTAGTACTGCTATAGCAGTTCTGCTGCTTCTCCCCTGTTCCCGCTCTGCTTCTGAGTAACCCCAACCTGCAACCTCAATGGTAGTACCGCTGGGGCGAGCGGTAGTACCACTCCGGCTGCACTACTGCCTCATGGCTTCGTGCCATTGCACTGCTTTTGGGTTACTACCGCCCGAGTGGTAGTACCGCTCTGTGCAGGCTGGGAGCAAGGTAATGGTTGGACTTTTTCCCTCCTATAAAAGGTGTTGGGGATGTGACTATTAGGTATGACCCGCCCAGGAGGGGTCGGGTTATACCTATGGTTGTTCATCCATACGAAGCACATGACAGTCAATCTTACTTTGTAGAAACTGCCACTCCGCCCGGGTAATCCCGGAATGACAAGTTGTACTCTTGACATTCAATCTTACATAGACCCTGAACTTGTCAAGGTTAAAACGGCGGTCATGTGAGGCCGGTTTCACAAAGTGTAAAAGGTTAACTCAGTGGCTTGGTGGCCCATGAAAGCCTCGGAGCTTTAGGCTTGGCGGCCTATGAAAGCCTCATTTTCTCGCTTTGCTTGGTTTTTTGAACATTTTTTGGGTTCATCTTGGTACCATATTAAATGATTGAAAGTGATTCAGGCAATATAGCCTCAATTCTTAAGCTCATGTTTGAGCATATTCGTGGTCTCCATTAACCCGGCCTGGCTTCGGACGATAAATCGCCAGCATATGATGATATTAAATACTTAGAAGTTTTGTCTTCTAAGTTTTGTGTTATCACCCTTACTGCACGGGTATCATAAGCCGGCAGTACGATTCAATATCACAGGTATGATATTTTTTGTTATGATTATATCTAATTATGATTAAACCGGCCCTGCCTATAAATTGTTTTAATTATCAGTGGTTTTATATGGGATATTATGACCCGCCCTGCGGTAAACCGCCAGGGCTCTTGTGATCTACTTCTGTGCAGATGGTGCTAAATCTCATCTGCATAAATGAATGTCATCATAAGTATAAGATGATAGTTTTCAAAGTAGCGGATCAAACAGTGTTGGGCAAAACACAAACGTGCACGATGGCGTGACATAGTAAAGTTTCGCTAGCCTATTACATGACTCAGGGAGCCAAAAATATCAAGTGTTTTCAAAGGATCACATATTTTGAACTGTCGAGCGGGTCAACTTTCTTGGCCTTGACGGGTTGAAGCTCCTGGATCATCCTTTCCGGTTCTTCGTCCTCCTCTGCTGCCTGGAAGTTTGGTGATGACCAATCGATTCCACACAAGTCTTGGAATTCAGCTTCATCATCTATAAGTTCGGACAGTTCAACTTCAGGAGCGAAAGTATGCTTACGGATTGGGGGAATTAGATCCATCACTTTATAAGCCGGCGTGGGCATCTTCTGATTCTCCATGTCATAAGCCGGTTGGTATCTTGAAAGATCCGTTTCATTGGCAATTAGGCTGGCCAGGGGACGTATCTCCTTCATGCAGGCAACAAAGTCTTTCTTCTCAATGGGAGTGCCATCTTCTTTTAAGCTTGGATACCCAATAGCTAAATCGGCCGGGTCTAGCTCTGCTAGCCATGACTTGGCCCGGCTCAAAGCTGTCACAACACCGGCTCTTGCAGATGATCGATTCATCTCGTTAATCCTCTCAGGCAAAATAGAAAGCTTTTTCAAGACATCACTCAAGAGAGTAGATGCTTGATTAGTCGGAGAAATTGTGGCCAGTGCGCGCTGAGTTCCAGTATATAACTGTTCAACAAGTGTATAAACAGCCTTGAGCTTCACAAGCATCTCTTGACTAAGATTGTTGCTCCTGGGACCTGCATCATAATTATGGATTGGTTAGAGGCGGTTTATACCATCAAGGAAGAGATTCAAATTTGATACTAGCAAGGTGACTCACCAAAGATAGCAGAAACCATCTGGGATACATGGTGTTTTAAACCGGTAAGCTCAGTGGTCACCTCCTGAAGAGCCGCCTCCGCCTTTTCAGCCCGCTGTATCAAAGCAGTTTTTTCTTCGGCCCAGGCATTTCTTTCAACCTCAAAACTGGTCTTCAGTTTTTCCGTTTCAGCCAAGCTAAATTGGAATTTTGAGTCCACTTTCCGGGTCTCAGATTCTTGGTGATCCAGCCGGGTTTTCACGTCAGTCAATTGCGATTGAAGTTGAGCAGTGGTGTCCTGTACATGCACCGGTTCAAAATTATGTTCATATGTGGGTTACAGAAATGAAGTCCCAAGCCTTTTGCAAGCAACAACACTTGGCACTTGGGGGCTAATGCCTGCCGAAAAAATTACTCATACAACGGCTTATGTGAATAAGCCCCAAGCACTTTGCAAGCAAGAGTACTTGGCACTTGGGGGCTAATGCATATCGCTTGTATCTTCTTACTACTTTATGATGACCCGTATGTGCCGCAAACGATCACAGCCGGCTCATGGGGGCTACGCAAGTAAGCTTTGATTTATAAATCATGATGAACAGGACCGGCTCATTCATGCTGATTAAACCGGCCCTTGGGGGTTACGGATGCAGTGTTAATCATTAAGGATCTGTTATAAATCAGATGGGTAAGCCGAATTTTGAAAGATTCTACCAAAGGGTATTATTTACTCATGGTTATTCTAAGAATCTAAGTCTACAACATATTCAATTCCATCATACACAATAGACTTGGGGGCTAACATGATATGCATAACTCGGTAAAGAAGGAGTTTATACCTCATATTTTTGATGCATCTGCTTCACCATGTCAACTTCAAGGTCTCAGCTGGTGTGCACTTGATTGAGATAACCAGAGAATACCTCACTAACGCTCAGTTGAGAATAGTTGGCAATGTCAAATCTCACTTTTCGTTTCTCAATATGTTCTTCTTTGGCGGAGTGTTTGGCCAAGACAGTAGGTCTTCCCGGCTCTCTAAAGCCGGTACTAGTGATCATCACATCATCGGCATGTGTCTTAGCCGGTTTATTGGGCTTGATGATTCAATATTCAAAGGATTGTTGCTTGTCTAGTCAACAGAAGGGTCAGGAATTTTTGGTGGAACGTCATGAATAGGTTCTTTTGCTTGTGGCACGGAGGTGTCGGACCCTGGAGTTGGTTGCTCCGGTTCAGGAACTTTGGGGTCTTCAGCCGGCTTAGTCACCTTTCCCTTCTTGCTAGTTTTTGCTTTTCCACTGCATGAGTTATGAAAGGTCAGTACAAAGATAAAAGCCTGAGGAGGAAGCAAATAATAAGTAATTGTTGTTACCCAGGAGCAGGTATAAAAGCCGGCAGCTGGGATTGTGATGAGTCGCCGGAAGAGGAGCAAGAAGTCTCCTGATAATTTGAATCGAAAGAATTAAGTGGCTGGCGAATGAGACCCACCAGAGGATAAAAAGAGTTTAAATTTGGGATGACCTCGTTTCGACGTTTCCTCGGAGCTGGAGTATTTGGTAAACCGGAAGATAATTCTTCACCTCCACTAGTCCGAGTCTGTCGGCAGCTCTCGTGCTGTTGTTGCTTCAAAATAAAGTGAGGATCTAGATGAGCTAAGGGGTGTGAAAAGCTTGCTTTCCGGGTTACTCTTCGAATTTTCTGTCTTGGCAAAGGCTCGAAGTCGGAGGAAATGATAGTTACCTCTTCCTCGTCAGCTTGGCTGGCCCCCGTGTGCCGTGTCATCCTGATGATAATCAATGTCAATAAGATAATTGAAAAGGAGCCAAGAGAATCAAGAGCTACCTCCGACTCAGAGCAGTCGTCAAGTTCAAACAGCTCGGAAGTACTTGATTTCTTCTTATTCTTCTTGGCAGTTTTCTTGGCGGCTTTCTTGGCAGCCCTGGCCTTTTTGGCAGCTTCATGGTTATATTTCTTTTTCCAAAAATCAGAGTCAGCCTGTGAAAGTCATCAAAGTTGAGTTAATAGAATATTTGAATGATGAAGGTAAAAGTAAGTAATTTAAAGACTCACATCTGGTGGCGGGTTAAGTTTGCAGAAAGGGTTCAGACCCACTTTGCTGCAGTCTTCCGGATCTTCATTTAGAAGGCTCTTTGTCATTTCATTGATTGCCTTATCAGTTAAACGCACAGAGTTATGGCGTAGTGGATCCTTTTTACCACCCCGCGTAAGTACACATTAAGCCGGATCAGCGACTCAAGGATATTATTCGCCAAGCAACCCAGCATCAAACCAAGTCAATTCCAGTTAAACCATTTCCCAGCAGAGCCTTGACCTTTGCAATGGTTGGGGCGAGCTTTGCATGTTCAGCAGCGGTAAGCTTCTCAGGAAGATGATGTTTTGGGTCAAGACGCTGGGCACAATAGCCTGGCAGTGGGTTCTCGTCAGCCGGAGAGGTATCTTTGCAATAAAACTATGTCTGGTTCCAATCTTTGGGGTGACTCGGCAAGCGAGCATAGAGGAAGATAGCATCTCTTCTTCGTTGAATTGAGATTCTGCCAAGTTCCAAGATGGGTCCGTTCGTAAACTCGTTTTGGCGGTTCAAATAAAAATATCCCCTAAACAGTTCAACACTGGGCTCCTCTTGAAGGTATACTTCGCAGAAAACTTGAAAATTGCAAATGTTTGACACGGAACTGGGTCCGATGTCTTGAGGATGAAGCTGAAAGAAGTGCAGAACATCTCGGAAAAATTTAGAACCGGGCGGTGAGAAGCCTCGATTCATGTGATCAGTAAAAACAATGACCTCATCATCCTTTGGCTGAGGTCTTTCTTCTTCTAGATTAGGGGCGCGATAATGCATGACAGTTTTTTCTAGTAAATAGCCGGTTTTGACAAAGTCTTTGAGCGTGTTCTCAGTGACAATGGAGGGAATCCAATTACGTGAAGTGGCTGTCTTTGGCGGCATTGTGAAGAAAGAAGCCTAAAAAGAAAGAATTTTTTTGCCGGTTTAAGTTGATTCATCAAGCCGGTGGTAAAAACGCTACAGTATATATTCAGAGTGGCAGCTTAAAAGGGGCCTAATGATATATGGCTAAGTGATAACCCATGATGTAAGCTGCCATGACCAGATTGATATCTATCAAGATTGAAATCTGCTAAGTGTTGAATAAGGTACTTACTGGATCCGATGAGCGATGAAGAGGTGCCGCAGTTTCTCTGGTCCCGTTCAGGTCGATGCAGCGGCCGAGGTTGAGGAAGATGATGAACTTCGCGGCGGCGGCAATGCTCAGGCGTGCAGATGCTTCACGAAGAGAGGTGGAAGACGAGAAGGAAGAGAGGGGGAAATGAAGGGGGGGCTGTTTGACCCTATTTATAAGGAGAAGGGTAACAGGTGGGCGCGAAAAACGAGGAGGCCAAAGAATGATTATCCAGCCGCTCGGACACCTTGATTTTTTGGATGGTTATTAAAGACAAGGATCTGTTAAGATATTTTGGATGTTGTGTAATATTACTGACAGGTGACGTCACGGCGGGTTATCGCGATCGCAGGACATGACGTCATGGCGGGTTATGAGATCTCGCATGAATAAAGAAGGAAGGATTTTTCTAAGTGTCGAAGATTGATATGAACGAGTTAAAATCAATCTGGGGCCTAATGTTGGGGATGTGACTATTAGGTATGACCCGCCCAGGAGGGGCCGGGTTATACCTATGGCGGTTCATCCATACGAAGCCCATGAGGATGTTGAAGATGGCGGTTCATGAAGCAAGGGCCCAAGGCCCAAGGGTGATTTAAGGCCCATAGGGGTGAACCGCCATATGTGTATGACTTATATTGTAAGGCAAGTATATTTAGTCATCGAGCCGGACACGTTATCTATGAGCCGGTCGGGACTCCGTGAGCCGCTGGGCGTCAACCTATGTATATAAAGGGATGACCCGGCGGCGGTTCAAGTGTGACGCCCCCGATTCAATCGTACACTAATCATACATGCAAACGTGTACGATCAAGATCAGGGACTCACGGGAAGATATCACAACACAACTCTAAACACAAATAAAAGAATACAAGCTTTAGATTACAAGCCAGGGGCATTGAGGGCTCGAATACATAGCTCGATACACAAGAGTCAGCGGAAGCAACAATATCTGATAACAGACATAAGTTAAACAAGGATGCCTTAAGAAGGCTAGCACAAAAGCAACAACGATCGAAGAGGCAAGGCCTCCTGCCTGGGACCTCCTAACTATTCCTAGTCTTCGATGACCTCCAAGTAGTAGCATCCATCGGCGGTGGCATCTGGCTCCAGGGATCCATCATCTGGTTGCATCAACCGGAAAGAAGAAAGAAGGGGGGAAAGGGGGTAGCAAAGCAACCGTGAGTACTCATCCAAAGTACTCGCAAGCATCAGATCTATACTAAGTATGCATTGCTATCAAATGGAAGGTTTGTATCTGTGGACTGAACTGTAGAATGCCAGAATAGAGGGGGAAGGCCTAGCCTATCGAAGACTAGCATCTTCAAGCAGCTCCGAGCATCTTGCAGCATGTAGAAGAGTAAAGAATAGCCACTACAACAAGAACCCCCCTTCAGCAACGCATCAATGCGTTGTTGTATGTCCATATATTGTTGCTACGGTCTACACCAACGGATTAGTATGCGTTGCCGTTGGTGGCGTTGGAAGGGTCTACAACAACATATATGCATTCGTTGGTAAACTGCGTGTAGAAGCGTTGGTAGACAGCAACATATAGAGTTAGTGCTCAACAACGTTTCATATGCGTTGGTGGTGACCATGGACAAATAATAGATCACTGCTTCATATGCATTGGTGGCCACCATGGACAAACAAATTTTTAAATGGACATAACAGATAGGTAGCCCAATCTAGACCTTGTAATGTCGACGGTTGGAGGCACAATATAATAAACAGAATGTTCTCATTTATTAAATTGACTATGTTGTATTACAAAGAACAAACAAAGAACATGATCCAAAAATTACAAGAGGTGAAACTATCTATCAGTAGCCCAATTCTTGACCTTGTAATCAACTATAATGTTTGAAATATTGATCCTAAAAATGACATTCTAATTTTTTTGATCCTGAAATGGCATTCCAATTACCTTGCAATCAACATCTGAGCCATTCATCCTCAATTTATCTTCGTGATCTACATGAGACGAGCAACTTACATTAGAGAAATCAAGTTATTATAGAAATACAATTTAAAGCACCCTATAAATGTGATTTATTGAGACATAGATTTATATATAGATAACAGGATAAATAATAATCTGAATACAAAAGGAAAATCCAACATGAATTTATAAATAACATCCTAGATTATGCTATTTATATCCGTGTACTAAATATTTTTGCATCTTGCATCAACTCAAAACTATATGAACTATTAATATATGTTTTTAGTGTTCCAGTCTATTTTCTGTAAAAAAAATACCAAAATTCAGATGTGGAAACTTCATATACTTGCAATGTCAGTATCATCCTCTGTATAATAATAATAATAATACACGCTAGCAAAAGGGCCATCACTATACTATGGAGTACAAACACATGGACTTCAAGTCTTCACCCATTCTTCGTAAACTGAGGGCATTCTATTTATCTTAATTGCCATGCACATGTTCTGAATATCGGTGGCTCGTTTGAAGCTGCATATTAATACACAGAGCACCTTTGACCAATCAGATGTGGTTGTTCATTGTGAACAACCATCAGCTTGCATATACTACTAAAAATTATATTATATGAAAAATGAGATGAATTTAGCAACTAAATGACAAGTAGCTAATTAATAATACTGAATATACTGAATTGAACATTTCCATTTTCGAGAGGTCTCTGCACTAGCTAGCTTTGTGTTAGATTGCTCCCGTACTACTCTTGCTTGGGATGATCTATTAGTCAAGCGTGTTTTGTTGTGTTAGGTGAAATCTCAGTGCAACAACTTGAAAATATTCAAATATTCTACGTCACACAAGAGATCGTAATTACTGAGATTTACCAAGTCCAGATTAGAATTTCTTGATCCATGAATAAAGTTCTCAGAACCTACAGAAGCAACAACACGAGAAAAAAACCATCACCAGATTTGGGACAGCTGGAGTTATCAACTCATGCATATGAAGAATACATGCATAATGAACTAAGAAACAGGGGGGAGGGTGTGTGTGTAGGAAAACTACGAACTATCTATTCCACTTCTGCTCATCATGACGCCAACCCGGTGTTGGGTAACGTAGTAATTTCAAAAAAAATCCTACGCACACGCAAGATCATGGTGATGTATAGCAACGAGAGGGGAGAGTGTTGTCTACGTACCCTCGTAGACCGAAGCGGAAGCGTTGACGCAACGTAGAGGAAGTAGTCGTACGTCCTCCCGGTCCAACCGATCCAAGCACCGTTACTCCGGCACCTCCGAGTTCTTGACACGCGTACAGCTCGATGACGCACCCCCGATCTCCGATCCAGTAGAGGCGCGGGGGGGGGGGGGAGTTCCGTCAGCACGACGGCGTGGTGACGATCTTGATGTTCTCCTATCGCAGGGCTTCGCCTAAGCACCGCTACAATATGACCGAGGTGTAATATCGTGGAGGGGGGCACCGCACACGGCTAAGGAACGATCTCAATGATCAACTTGTGTGTCTAGGGTGCCCCCCTACCCCCGTATATAAAGGAGGGAGGGAGGAGGTGGCCGGCCCAAGGGGAAGGCGCGCCATAGGGGGGCAAACCTACTCCAAGTAGGTTTGGCCCCCCCTTTCCTATTCGGAGTAGGAGAAGGAAGGAAGAGGGGGGAGGAGAGAAGGAAAGGGGGGGCCGGCCCCCCTCCCAATTCGGATTGGGCTTGGGGGGGGGGGGCGCCCCCTCCCTTGCTCCTTCTCCCTCCCTTCCACTAGGGCCCAAAAAGGCCCATATACTTACCGGGGGGTTCCGGTAACCTCCCGGAGCTCCGGTATATTCCCAAACTCTCCCGGAACCTTTCCGATGTCCAAATATATCCGTCCAATATATCAATCTTTATGTCTCGACCATTTCGAGACTCCTCGTCATGTCCGTGATCATATCCGGGACTCCGAACAACCTTCAGTACATCAAAATACATAAACTCATAATATAATTGTCATCGAAACCTTAAGCGTGCGGACCCTACGGTTCGAGAACAATGTAGGCATGACCGAAACACGTCTCCGGTCAATAACCAATAGCGGGACCTGGATTCCCATATTGGTTCCTACATATTCTACGAAGATCTTTATCGGTCAAACCGCACAACAACATACGTTGTTCCCTTTGTCATCAGTATGTTACTTGTCCGAGATTCGATCGTCGGTATCCAATACCTAGTTCAATCTCGTTACTGGCAAGTCTCTTTACTCGTTCCATAATACGTCATCTCATAACTAACTCATTAGTCACATGCTTGCAAGGCTTAGGTGATGAGTATTACCGAGAGGGCCCAGAGATACCTCTCCGACAATCGGAGTGACAAATCCTAATCTCGAATTATGCCAACCCAACATGTACCTTCGGAAACACCAGTAGAGCACCTTTATAATCACCCAGTTACGTTGTGACGTTTGGTAGAACACAAAGTGTTCTTCCGGTAAACGGGAGTTGCACAATCTCATAGTTGCAGGAACTTTGTATAAGTCATGAAGAAAGCAATAGCAGTATACTAAATGATCAAGTGCTAGGCTAACAGAATGGGTCTTGTCAATCACATCATTCTCCTAATGATGTGATCCCACTAATCAAATGACAACACATGTCTATGGTCAGGAAACATAACCATCTTTGATTAATGAGCTAGTCAAGTAGAGGCATACTAGTGACTATAGTTTTGTCTATGTATTCACACATGTATCATGTTTCTGGATAATACAATTCTAGCATGAATAATAAACATTTATCATGATATGAGGAAATAAATAATAACTTTATTATTGCCTCTAGGGCATATTTCCTTCAGTCTCCCACTTGCACTAGAGTCAATAATCTAGATTACATTGTAATGATTCTAACACCCATGGAGTCTTGGTGCTGATCATGTTTTGCTCGTGAGAGAGGCTTAGTCAACGGGTCTGCAACATTCAAATCCGTATGTATCTTGCAAATCTCTATGTCTCCCACTTGGACTTGGTCCCGAATGGAATTGAAGCGTCTCTTGATGTGCTTGGTCCTCTTGTGAAATCTGGATTCCTTTGCCAAAGCAATTGCACCAGTATTGTCACAGAAGATCTTCATTGGTCCCGATGCACTAGGTATGACACCTAGATCGGAAATGAACTCCTTCATCCAGACTCCTTCATTTGCTGCTTCAGAAGCAGCTATGTACTCTGCTTCACATGTAGATCCCGCCACGACGCTTTGTTTAGAACTGCACCAACTTACAGCTCCACCGTTTAATATAAACACGTATCCGGTTTGCGATTTAGAATCGTCCGGATCAGTGTCAAAGCTTGCATCGACGTAACCATTTACGACTAGCTCTTTGTCACCTCCATATACGAGAAACATATCCTTAGTCCTTTTCAGGTATTTCAGGATGTTCTTGACCGCTGTCCAGTGATCCACTCCTGGATTATTTTGGTACCTTCCCGCCAAGCTTATTGCTAAGCATACGTCAGGTCTGGTACACAACATTGCATACATGATAGAGCCTATGGCTGAAGCATAGGGAACATTTTTCATTTTCTCTCTATCTTCTGCTGTGGTCGGGCATTGAGTTTGACTCAACTTCACACCTTGTAGCACAGGCAAGAATCCTTTCTTAGCCTGATCCATTTTGAACTTTTTCAAAATCTTGTCAAGGTATGTGCTTTGTGAAAGTCCTATTAAGCGTCTTGATCTATCTCTATAGATCTTGATGCCCAATATGTAAGCAGCTTCACCGAGGTCTTTCATTGAAAAACTTTTATTCAAGTATCCCTTTATGCTATCCAGAAATTCTATATCATTTCCAATTAACAATATGTCATCAACATATAAAACTAGAAATGCTACAGAGCTCCCACTCACTTTCTTGTAAATACAGGCTTCTCCAAAAGTCTGTATAAAACCATATGCTTTGATCACACTGTCAAAGCATTTATTCCAACTCCGAGATGCTTGCACCAGTCCATAAATGGAATGCTGGAGATTGCATACTTTGTTAGCACCTTTTGGATCAACAAAACCTTCCGGCTGCATCATATACAACTCTTCTTCTAGAAATCCATTCAAGAATGCAGTCTTGACATCCATTTGCCAAATTTCATAATCATGAAATGCAGCAATAGCCAACATGATTCGGACAGACGTAAGCATCGCTACGGGTGAGAAAGTCTCATCGTAGTCAACCCCTTGAACTTGTCGAAAACCTTTCGCAACAAGTCGAGCTTTGTAGACAGTAACTACCATCAGCGTCAGTCTTCTTCTTAAAGATCCATTTATTCTCAATGGCTTGCCGATCATTGGGCAAGTCAACCAAAGTCCATACTTTGTTTTCATACATGGATCCCATCTCAGATTTCATGGCCTCTAGCCATTTTGCGGAATCTGGGCTCATCATTGCTTCCTCATAGTTCGTAGGTTCATCATGGTCAAGTAACATGACTTCCAGAATAGGATTGCCGTACCACTCTGGTGCGGATCTTATTCTGGTAGACCTACGAGGTTCAGCAGAAACTTGATCTGAAGTTTCATGATCAATATCATTAGCTTCCTCACTAGTTGGTGTAGTTGTCACGGGAACCGGTTCTCGTGATGAACTACCTTCCAACAAGGGAGTAGATACAGTTATCTCATCAAGTTCTACTTTCCTCCCACTCACTTCTTTCGAGAGAAATTCCTTCTCTAGAAAGGATCCATTCTTAGCAACGAATGTCTTGCCTTCGGATCTGTGATAGAAGGTGTAGCCAACAGTCTCTTCTGGGTATCCTATGAAGACACATTTCTCCGATTTGGGTTCGAGCTTATCTGGTTGAAGTTTCTTCACATAAGCATCGTAGCCCCAAACTTTAAGAAATGACAACTTTGGTTTCTTGCCAAACCACAGTTCATAAGGCGTCGTCTCAACGGATTTTGATGGTGCCCTATTTAACGTGAATGCGGCCGTCTCTAAAGCATAACCCCAAAATGATAGCGGTAAATTGGTAAGAGACATCATAGATCGTACCATATCAAGTAAAGTACGATTACGACGTTCAGACACACCATTTCGTTGTGGTGTTCCAGGTGGCGTGAGTTGCGAAACTATTTCGCATTGTTTCAAATGTAAGCCAAACTCGTAACTCAAATATTCTCCTCCACGATCAGATCGTAGAAATTTTATTTTCTTGTTACGATGATTTTCTACTTCACTCTAAAATTCTTTGAACTTTTCAAATGTTTCAGACTTGTGTTTCATTAAGTAGATATACCCATATCTGCTCAAATCATCTTTGAAGGTGAGAAAATAACGATATCCGCCACGAGCCTCAACATTCATCGGGCCACATACATCTGTATGTATGATTTCCAACAAATCTGTTGCTCTCTCCATAGATCCGGAGAACGGTGTTTTAGTCATCTTGCCCATGAGGCACGGTTCACAAGTACCAAGTGATTCATAATCAAGTGATTCTAGAAGTCCATCAGTATGGAGTTTCTTCATGCGTTTTACATTGATATGACCTAAACGGCAGTGCCACAAATAAGTTGCACTATCATTATCAACTCTGCATCTTTTGGCTTCAACATTATGAATATGTGTATCACTACTATCGAGATTCAATAAAAATAGACCACTCTTCAAGGGTGCATGACCATAAAAGATATTACTCATATAAATAGAACAACCATTATTCTCTGATTTAAATGAATAACCGTCTCGCATCAAACAAGATCCAGATATAATGTTCATGCTCAATGCAGGCACCAAATAACAATTATTCAGGTCTAATACTAATCCCGATGGTAGATGTAGAGGTAGCGTGCCGACCGCGATCACATTGACTTTGGAACCGTTTCCCACGCGCATTGTCACCTCGTCCTTGGCCAGTGCTCGCTTATTCCGTAGTCCCTATTTCGAGTTGCAAATATTAGCAACAGAACCAGTATCAAATACCCAGGTGCTACTACGAGCTCTAGTTAGGTACACATCAATAACATGTATATCACATATACCTTTGTTCACTTTGCCATCCTTCTTATCCGCCAAATACTTGGGGCAATTCCGCTTCCAGTGACCAGTCTGCTTGCAGTAGAAGCACTCAGTTTCAGGCTTAGGTCCAGACTTGGGTTTCTTCTCTTGAGCAGCAACTTGCTTGCCGTTCTTTTTGAAGTTCCCCTTCTTCTTCCCTTTGCCCTTCTTCTTGAAACTAGTGGTCTTGTTGACCATCAACACTTGATGCTCCTTCTTGATTTCTACCTCCGCGGCTTTCAGCATTGCGAAGAGCTCGGGAATAGTCTTGTTCATCCCTTGCATATTATAGTTCATCACGAAGCTCTTGTAGCTTGGTGGCAGTGATTGAAGAATTCTGTCAATGACACTATCATCAGGAAGATTAACTCCCAGTTGAATCAAGTGATTGTTATACCCAGACATTCTGAGTATATGTTCACTGACAGAACTATTCTCCTCCATCTTGCAGCTATAGAACTTATTGGAGACTTCATATCTCTCAATCCGGGCATTTGCTTGAAATATTAACTTCAACTCCTGGAACATCTCATATGCTCCATGACGTTCAAAACGTCGTTGAAGACCCGATTCTAAGCCGTAAAGCATGGCACACTGAACTATAGAGTAGTCATCAGCTTTGCTCTGCCAGACGTTCTTAACATCGTCAGTTGCATCAGCAGCAGGCCTGGCACCCAGCGGTGCTTCCAGGACGTAACTCTTCTGTGCAGCAATGAGGATAATCCTCAGGTTACGGACCCAGTCCGTGTAATTGCTACCATCATCTTTCAACTTTGCTTTCTCAAGGAACGCATTAAAATTCAACGGAACAACAGCACGAGCCATCTATCTACAAACAAACATAGACAAGCAAGATACTATCAGGTACTAAGTTCATGATAAATTTAAGTTCAATTAATCATATTACTTAAGAACTCCCACTTAGACAGACATCTCTCTAGTCATCTAAGTGATCACGTGATCCAAATCAACTAAACCATAACCGATCATCACGTGAGATGGAGTAGTTTTCAATGGTGAACATCATTATGTTGATCATATCTACTATATGATTCACGCTCGACCTTTCGGTCTCCGTGTTCCGAGGCCATATCTGCATATGCTAGGCTCGTCAAGTTTAACCTGAGTATTCTGCGTGTGCAAAACTGGCTTGCACCCGTTGTAGATGGACGTAGAGCTTATCACACCCGATCATCACGTGGTGTCTCGGCACGACGAACTTTGGCAACGGTGCATACTCAGGGAGAACACTTCTTGATAATTTTAGTGAGAGATCATCTTAAAATGCTACCGTCAATCAAAGCAAGATAAGATGCATAAAGGATAAACATCACATGCAATCAATATAAGTGATATGATATGGCCATCATCATCTTGTGCTTGTGATCTCCATCTTCGAAGCACCGTCATGATCACCATCGTCACCGGCGCGACACCTTGATCTCCATCGTAGCATCGTTGTCGTTTACGCCATCTATTGCTTCTACGACTATCGCTACCGCTTAGTGATAAAGTAAAGCAATTACAGGGCGTTTGCATTTCATACAATAAAGCGACAACCATATGGCTCCAGCCAGTTGCCGATAACTTCGGTTACAAAACATGATCATCTCATACAATAAAATATAGCATCACGTCTTGACCATATCACATCACAACATGCCCTGCAAAAACAAGTTAGACGTCCTCTACTTTGTTGTTGCAAATTTTACGTGGCTGCTACGGGCTTAGCAAGAACCGTTCTTACCTACGCATCAAAACCACAACGATAGTTTGTCAAATAGACTCCGTTTTAACCTTCACAAGGACCGGGCGTAGCCATACTCGGTTCAACTAAAGTGAGAGAGACAGACACCCACCAGCCACCTTTAAGCACGAGTGCTCGTAACGGTGAAACCAGTCTCGCGTAAGCGTACGCGTAATGTCGGTCCGGGCCGCTTCATCTCACAATACCGCTGAACCAAAGTATGACCTGCTGGCAGGCAGTATGACTTATATCGTCCACAACTCACTTGTGTTCTACTCGTGCATATAACATCAACGCATAAAACCTAGGCTCGGATGCCACTGTTGGGTAACGTAGTAATTTCAAAAAATTTCCCACGCACACGCAAGATCATGGTGATGTATAGCAACGCGAGGGGAGAGTGTTGTCTATGTACCCTCGTAGACCGAAGCGGAAGCATTAACGCAACGTAGAGGAAGTAGTCGTACGTCCTCCCGGTCCAACCGATCCAAGCACCGTTACTCCGGCACCTCTGAGTTCTTGACACGCGTACAGCTCGATGACGCACCCCCGATCTCCGATCCAGCAGAGGCGCGGGGGGGAGTTCTGTCAGCACGACATCGTGGTGACGATCTTGATGTTCTCCTGTCGCAGGGCTTCGCCTAAGCACCGCTACAATATGACCGAGGTGTAATATCGTGGAGGGGGGCACCGCACACGGCTAAGGAACGATCTCAATGATCAACTTGTGTGTCTAGGGTGCCCCCCTACCCCCGTATATAAAGGAGGGAGGGAGGATGTGGCCGGCCCAAGGGGAAGGCGCGCCATAGGGGGGGCAAACCTACTCCAAGTAGGTTTGGCCCCCCCTTTCCTATTCGGAGTAGGAGAAGGAAGGAAGAGGGGGAAGGAGAGAAGGAAAGGGGGGGGGGGGGCGGCCCCCCTCCCAATTCGGATTGGGCTTGGGGGGGGGCGCCCCCTCCCTTGCTCCTTCTCCCTCCCTTCCACTAGGGCCCAATAAGGCCCATATACTTACCGGGGGGTTTCGGTAACCTCCCGGAGCTCCGGTATATTCCCAAACTCTCCCGGAACCTTTCCGGTGTCCAAATATATCCGTCCAATATATCAATCTTTATGTCTCGACCATTTCGAGACTCCTCGTCATGTCCGTGATCATATCCGGGACTCCGAACAACCTTCGGTACATCAAAATACATAAACTCATAATATATTTGTCATCGAAACCTTAAGCGTGCGGACCCTACGGTTCGAGAACAATGTAGACATGACCGAAACACGTCTCCGGTCAATAACCAATAGCGGGACCTGGATGCCCATATTGGTTCCTACATATTCTACGAAGATCTTTATCGGTCAAACCGCACAACAACATACGTTGTTCCCTTTGTCATCGGTATGTTACTTGTCCGAGATTCGATCGTCGGTATCCAATACCTAGTTCAATCTCGTTACCGGCAAGTCTCTTTACTCGTTCCGTAATACGTCATCTCATAACTAACTCATTAGTCACATGCTTGCAAGGCTTAGGTGATGAGTATTACCGAGAGGGCCCAGAGATACCTCTCCGACAATCGGAGTGACAAATCCTAATCTCGAAATATGCCAACCCAACATGTACCTTCGGAAACACCTGTAGAGCACCTTTATAATCACCCAGTTACGTTGTGACGTTTGGTAGCACACAAAGTGTTCTTCCGGTAAACGGGAGTTGCACAATCTCATAGTTGCAGGAACTTTGTATAAGTCATGAAGAAAGCAATAGCAGTATACTAAACGATCAAGTGCTAGGCTAACAGAATGGGTCATGTCAATCACATCATTCTCCTAATGATGTGATCCCACTAATCAAATGACAACACATGTCTATGGTCAGGAAACATAACCATCTTTGATTAATGAGCTAGTCAAGTAGAGGCATACTAGTGACTATAGTTTTGTCTATGTATTCACACATGTATCATGTTTCCGGATAATACAATTCTAGCATGAATAATAAACATTTATCATGATATGAGGAAATAAATAATAACTTTATTATTGCCTCTAGGGCATATTTCCTTCACCCGGAGCCCCTGACTTGACCTTGAAGGGATGCATGATCTAAGCAGTATAGACAAGTGTACCCTAATTATATATAAAAATAATAATTCATTGGCGGCTAGGAAAGATGAGCCTGCCAGACTGAACCACCATAGGAAGTCTGGTTTCTACATGGGTTTTGTCTTAAACTCTGGCTGTTTCATGGCTTATAGAGTAGCATTACGTATAACGTCAAACAACTTTCATGTTCCAAGTTCAGCTGGTGACATCATGACCCACATTCTGCACTAAACTGGAACCCCAAACAGCTCATAGGGTTAAATGTAAGTGAAATAGAACATTCATGTAGTAACAAGTCAGATTTTGTTACCCCTAGTTTAGCTAGGAGATTGATGGATGGAGGACCAATGATTTTCTGGTTGATCACCACAAAACTATTGTAACTTCCTGAGAGAAACTGCATGTCATAGAAACGCGCAAGCAGAGAGAGAGAGAGAGAGAGAGAGAGAGAGAGGAGGGGACACACTAAGCAAAATACCTTATTTTTCAGTTCAATGATCTTATTGACATGTTCATCAACTTGACGTCTCTCGGAAGAAACCATCTTTAATTTTCTCCTTGTTCGGTGTTTGAGTAGAAGAATCCTGCATTTATTTCACTGAGAAACTTATGTGTCAATTAAACTCTCTCCTTCAATGATGCGTGTGAATCAGAAAATCTAAGGGCCTGTTTGGAAGCTAAGTTTTTTCTTAGTATTTGGAAAATACTGTGGTTTCTAAGAATACTATAGTTTTAAATACTTTAGAGTGTTTCTGTGGCAGAGCTACAAACAAATAGCTGAGCAGGCGAGGCATAAGGAAAGCTGCTAGCACTCATCCTAACAACAATGTTTCACTAGATACAATATCTTTTGAGGCACTGTGGATATAAATTGGAAATGTGACGCGGTCAGATTGTTCTCATGTTAACAATGCTTCACTCAATGCAGTTTACACTCAGATTGATGTCATGCTAACCAGTGCTAACAAGAATTATTCACTGGATACAAATTAAGCTGTAGAAATCAGTAATTAGATGAATCCACGATGTTGTAAGTGAAATTTAGGGATATGAAAGAATCAAAGGAAATTACCTGCATTGTCTTGCAGGGTGTTTTCCCCTCCTGTAGTAGTACTTATATCACTACACCTGCAAATCTCTCCTGTAAAAAAAGCAAGACTCACATCAATTGCAAATAATGTCCATGAAAAAGGGAAATTTTATCAAGACATATGAGCACTCGAGACAAATCAGCAGCGCAACTCGCAAATCAAACACTGGCAGTGACTCGCGATTTTGGAGAGGTTGAGAGAAGTTGCTCGTTTCCTTTGGGGTTGAGGCGCTGGTTGACCGCTGCGGGTTGCGTTGGTCGGTGCCTCGGGGTGCAACCAGTCGGCTGCTATGTGCCGGTTGGCACTGACAGCGAGGAACAAACAAGGATGAGCGAGGGAAGGGGGCGTACTACTGAACTGATGCAGTTGAGGACGGGGGCATCAGTGCTTGCGTCGTCCCTTGTTGTGCGGAGGAAGAACGGCGGCCTCGGCATCTCAGGTCGCGCGGAGGAATGGCGGCGGCGGCACGTTCCCCGACGCAAGTAGGATGGCAAGGAACGGCGGCGGCGGCACGTTCCCCGACGCGAGGAGGACGGCGAAGACGTAGTGTGCAGCCCCGACGCATGGAGAAAGTGGCAAGGAAGGGGGCTCGGCGAAGGAACAGGGGAGGCGGGGCAAGGGGACGGCGGCGGTGAGGGAAGGGGATGGAGGCCGATGCAGTGTGTCTCTTGTTTAGGATTTTTTTAAGATAAAGGCCAAAACGAAGGGATAATAGACTTCGTGCGCGAGCGATGGGACATAAGAGGTGGACTGGTGGAGGTGGGTACGGGGAGGTTAGCGCTAAGTGGGGAATGTGGGAGGTTCAACCAAACAACACATCATGCTATCTTCGTTGCTAGACATGCGTTGCTATATGGGTTTTTTGTTGTTGTAGTGAGCATTTTAATTTAACAAACATGTTGTAGAAACAATGCCCAGAGATCCTTCCCCGACTCCCTGCGGGAAAGCAACTTCGGAGCCACATATCTCAAGTATCCATTTGTAGTTGTATAAGATCAGGATATAAGTCTGAACGTATGTTACCATGGACACGACTATTAATAGATAATCTTCCCTGCAGGGGTGCACAACGTTTTCCAACACGCTTGATTACTCTGGCAGGACACACTTTCCCGGGTTATGCCCGGCCTCGGAAGATCAACATGTCGTATCCCTACCTAGGCTCAGCAGAGAGGTCCCCGCCGGTCTACCTCCTAAGCACTCGGGGGTCTGGGCCCATCGCCTGTTGCACTCCTGGTCATTGCGAGCAGGGCGGACCAGGCTCCACCACTACAGGATGGTGCCGGCCCAGCCGTGCCGCACTACTGAACTGGACATCTGACAAAGCTTCGGCTGATACTGCGACATCGAGGCCCATAACCATTCTCGCGTGGTGGTTAGTGCGTAAAGGCCAAAGGCCAACTCAGAACAAATACCCAAACCATAGTGTATTATTAGCTTGCGGAGATGAGCAGAGACTCACAATTGATGTGACCCGTCACCCCGTCTCGTGGACTTACGGCAAGGGCCCAGAAGGCCCGACCGTGCCACGCAACCATCTTGCGGGTGCTCTCCGGGCCCACCCGACTTTCACCAAGGTCTCAAGTAAAGTCAATGTAACCGTGTGTCCAAACATCAAGGGGAAAACCCAAGGAATCACCCTCAGTGGATTCCACTCAATGTAATCATCAAGGTGAACGTAAGAGGAACCACCCTCGAGGTTCACACTTGAGGGGTTGCACGACAAAGTCGTATCGCGAGTGGTCAAGGAGGAATCACCCTCAATGACTACGACCGATTAGCTACACTACAGAGATCTCATCAGGAGTGATGTATGAGGTTCCACCCTCGGCACGCGATGGTAACTCTGCAGAGTCGAGCAACAAAAGGGGCGTGATGTGATGTGAGGTGTCGGGCTCTGGTCGTCGATCACGTTGATCGAGTCATCGATTATGAAGCAGGGGCAACAAGGACAAGTGGGAGGTCACTGATGGATCACTAACCAACCTATACTAAGCAGTTTAGGGTAAGCAGGTAAGGTACAACAGCAGGTACAAAAGCATTCTATGCATCAGAATAGGAGCAATCAAATACATTAGCAAAATCAAATGCAAGCATGAGAGAATAGAATGGGCGATATCGGGATGATCAAAGGGGGGCTTGCCTGGAAGCTCTACTGAAAAGTAATGATTGTCAGGGCGTAGTCATACTCGGCGGCTGATGTCTACTACACAACCTTCTTCTTGTAGACGTTGTTGGGCCTGCAAGTGCACAGGTTTGTAGGACAGTAGCAAATTCCCCTCAAGTGGATGACCTAAGGTTTATCAATCCGTGGGAGGCGTAGGATGAAGATGGTCTCTCTCAAACAACCCTGCAACCAAATAACAAAGAGTCTCTTGTGTCCCCAACACACCCAATACAATGGTAAATTGTATAGGTGCACTAGTTCGGCGAAGAGATGGTGATACAAGTGCAATATGGATAGTAGATAAAGGTTTTTGTAATCTGAAAATATAAAAACAGCAAGGTAGCTAATGAGAAAAGTGAGCGTAAACGGTATTGCAATGATAGGAAACAAGGCCTAAGGTTCATACTTTCACTAGTGCAAGTTCTCTCAACAATAATAACATAGATAGATCATATAACAATCCCTCAACATGCAACAAAGAGTCACTCCAAAGCCACTAATAGCGGAGAACAAACGTAGAGATTATGGTAGGGTACGAAACCACCTCAAAGTTATTCTTTTGGATCAATCTATTCAAGAGTTCGTACTAGAATAACACCTTAAGACACAAATCAACCAAAACCCTAATGTCACCTAGATACTCCATTGTCACCTCAAGTATCCGTGGGCATGATTATACGATATGCATCACACAATCTCAGATTCATCCAACCAACACAAAGTACTTCAAAGAGTGCCCCAAAGTTTCCACCGGAGAGTCAAGAAAACGTGTGCCAACCCCTATGCATAGGTTCATGGACGGAACCCGCAAGTTGGTCACCAAAACATACATCAAGTGGCACGTGATATCCCATTGTCACCACAGATAAACACGGCAAGACATACGTCAAGTGTTCTCAAATCAAAGACTCAATCCGATAAGATAACTTCAAGAGGGAAACTCAATTCATCACAAGAGAGTAGAGGGGGAGAAACATCATAAGATCCAACTATAATAACAAAGCTCGCGATACATCAACATCGTGCCATAGAGAGAACACGAGAGAGAGATCAAACACATAGCTACTGGTACATACCCTCAGCCCCGAGGGTGAACTACTCCCTCCTCGTCATGGATAGCGCCGGGATGATGAAGATGGCCACCGGTGATGGGTTCCCCCTCCGGCAGGGTGCCGAAACGGGCTCCCGAGAGGTTTTTGGTGGCTACAGAGGCTTGCGGTGGCGGAACTCCCGATCTATCTTGATATCCGATGTTTTTAGGGTACGTAGGCTTATATAGGCGAAAGAAGTCGGTCGAGAGGTGCTCGAGGGGCCCACGAGATAGGGGAGGGCGCCCAGTAGGGGGGGGGGCGCCCCCTATCTCCTGGCCTCCTCGAGGATCTTCTGACGTGAACTCCAAGTCTCTAGGATGATATTCTTCCCAAAAATAACGCTGCCGAAGGTTTCATTCTGTTTGGACTCCGTTTGATATTCCTTTTCTTCGAAATACTGAAACAAATAATAAAACAGCAATATGGGTTGGGCCTCCGGTTAATAGGTTAGTTTCAAAAGTAATATAAAAGTGTACAATAAAGCCCGTAATCATTCAAAACAGATAATAAATTAGCATGAATGCTTCATAAATTATAGATACGTTGGAGACGTATCAGCATCCCCAAGCTTAATTCCTGCTCGTCCTCAAGTAGGTAAATGATAAAAGAAAGAATTTATGAAGTGTGAATGCTAGGAGGTGCACAAGTTTGATCAATGATAATTTCAATCACCTTTTCTGGCATGATAATATGTCATAACAGTAGTTCATCTCATAAAACTTCTCACGATAAAGTAACAAGCAATTCACATGTCAAAGCATAGACCATAAACTTTCTTGAAAACTAGCAAACTTCATTCTCAGTCATTAAACAATTGCAATTCATCTTATTTTTAGGAATAGAAAACTCCACATACTCAACTATCATATAGTCTTCTACAATTGCTAACACTCACGCAATACTAGTGGTTATGGAGTTTAAATTGAACACTAAGAAAGATATGGGCTTATAGTGTTGCCGCCCAACGTATTCACCTTTAGGTGATGTCAACAATAATAGTTCATGCTAACTTACATCCAATTGGATATATATATATATATATATATATATATATCAGGATCATCCCAACACAAAGTGCTTGCCAAAGGATAAAAAGAAAAAGGGAAAGGTGAAGATCACCTTGACTCTTGCATAAAGTAAAAGATAGGCCCGTCGCATAGGGAAGCATAGGTTGTCATGCGCTTTTAGGGTTGGATGCACAAAATCTTAATGCGAATGAACGTCACTTTATATTGCCACTTGTATATGGGCCTTTATTATGCAATCCGTCACTTTTATTGCTTCCATAACAAGATCGTATAAAGCTATTTTCTTCACACCAAAAGATAATACATATTTAGAGAGCAATTTTTATTGCTTGCACCCATGACAACTTACTTGAAGGGTCTTACTCAATCCATAGGTAGGTATGGTGGACTCTCATGGCAAAACTGGGTTTAAGGATATTTGGAAGCACAAGTAGTATCTCTACTTGGTGCAAGGAATTTTGGCTAGCATGAGGGGGAAAGGCAATCTCAACATGTTTGAATGATCCATGACAATATACTTTAACTGAGATGTCAGAAAACATAACCCATTATGTTGTCTTCCTTGTCCAACATCAACTCTTTAGCATGTCATACTTAATGAGTGCTCCCAATTATAAAAGATGTCTAGGATAGTGTATTTATATGTGAAGTCTCTCTTCCTTCAATATTCTTTCATGAATTGTTCAAATGACCAATACAATGCTTGCTAACCTTCAATAAATTTACAACCTCTACTTCCTAGATGTGAAGTCATTACTCCCCATGGAATAAGCAAATGAAACATAAATAATTTTAGATTTATGACAATCAACTCATTCAACCATTTACTCATAGGATATAAGTGAAGCACACGAGTAAATGACAAACTACTCCAAAAAGATATAAGTGAAGATCAATGAGTAGCTAAATAATTATGTAACTATGTGAAGACTCTCTCTCATTTAATAAATTCAGATCTTGGTATTGTATTCAAACAGCAAGCAAAACAAAACAAAATGACATTGCAAGGATAGCACAACTCATGTGAAGAAGCAAAAATTAGGTTCAACCGATACTAACCGATAGTTGTTGAAGAAGAAAGGTGGGATGCCTACCGGGCATCCCCAAGCTTAGATGCTTGAGACTTCTTGAAATATTATCTTGGGGTGCCTTGGGCATCCCCAAGCTTGAACTTTTGTGTCTCCTTAATTCCTCTCATATAATGGTTTCTCTTTTTATCAAAAGCTTCATCCACACCAAACTCAACAAGAACTCGTGAGATATGTTAGTATAAACCAATGCAAAACCTTATCAATTTCTACTGTAACAAATCACTAAAATTATTATTCAACATTGCACACTGATTTTTTTGCATATTTAATACTCCTATCCTCAAATAGAATCATTAAACAAGCAAACATATGCAAACAATGCAAACATAACAACAATCTGCCAAAACAGTACAGTCTGTAAAGAATGCAAGAGTATCAATACTTCCATAACTCCAAAAATTATGAGAAAAATACTACTCTGTAGAAGATTTATCAGAGCTCAATATGCAAAAAGTTTCAACATTATACCATTCTCTGACGGTAAACTTTCTGTTTTCAAACAGCAACATGTATACTAGCGAAATAAGCATGGCAAAGGCTATCCTTGACATTTTTATTGAAACTAAAGATGCAAAACATTATTCGAAATAACAGCAAGCAAATACTAACAAAATAAAAATGACGCTCCTAGCAAAACACATATCATGTGGTGAATAAAAATATAGCTCCAAGTAAAGTTACTGATGAACGAAGACGAAACAAGGGATGCCATCCGGGGCATCCCCAAGCTTAGGATCTTGGTTGTCCTTGAATATTACCTTGGGGTGCCTTGGGCATCCCCAAGCTTAGGCTCTTGCCGCTCTTTATTCCATAGTCCATCGAATCTTTACCCAAAACTTGAAAACTTCACAACACAAAACTCAACAGAAAACTCCTAAACTCCGTTAGTATAAGAAAATAAAACCACCACTTAGGTACTGTAATAAACTCATTATAAATTCATATTGATGTAATATCTACTGTACTTCAACTTATCTATGGTTCATACCCTCCGATACTACTCATAGTCATCAAAATAAGCAAACAACACATAGAAAACAGAATCTGTCAAAAACAGAACAGTATGTAGTAATCTGTACCAAACGTACACTTCTGGAACTCCAAAAATCCTACCAAATGAGGAAGTCCTAAGATATTTGTGTACCCATCCATAGCAAAAAGAATCAGGTCAGAAGCACGTTTCTGTGAATTAACAAAACTAATTTACTGGGTGAAAAAGTTTCTGATTTTCAGCAGGATCAACACAACTATCACCATAAGCTATCCTAAAGGTCTTACTTGGCACTTTATTAAAACAAAAGATATAAAACATGATCACTACAGTAGAATATTCATGTGGACACACAAAAACAGTAAGGATAAATATTGGGTTGTTTCCCAACAAGCGCTTTTCTTTAATGCCTTTCTAGCTAGGCATGATGATGACAATGATGCTCACATAAAAGATAAGAATTTAAACATAATGGGAGCATCATGAAGCATATGACTAGCACATTTAAGTCCAATCCTCTTCCTATGAATAGGGATTTTGTGAGCAAACAACTTATGGGAACAATAATCAACAAGCATAAGAAGGTAAAACAAGCATAGCTTCAAGATTTCGAGCACGTAGGGAGGAAACTTGACATTATTGCAATTCCTACAAGCATATGTTCCTCCCTCATAATAATTTTCAGTAGCATCATGAATGAATTCAACAATATAACCAGCACCTAAAGCATTCTTTTCATGATCTACAAGCATAGAAAATTTACTACTCTCCACATAAGCAAAATCTTCTCACTCGGAATAGTGGGAGTATCATAAGAGACTTGAACACTAAAAATTGTTTCCACATTAAAAGAGTAATGTTCAAAAAAGGATAATCATAATCATGACAAGATTTGTAAATATAATCATCACTACTTTTTATAGCATAAGTTTCATCACAATAATCATCATAAGTAGCAACTTCGTTCTCATCATAATCGATTGAAACCTCTCCCAAAATAGTGGAATCACTAAATAAAGTTGACACTCTTCCAAATCCACTTTCATATGCATCACAATAAGATTCAACATCTTCCAAAATAGTGGGATCACTACTTCCTAAAGTTGACACTCTTCCAAACCCACTTTCATCAATATAATCATCATAGGTAAGAGGCATGCTATCATCATAACAACTTTGCATATCAAAACTTGGGATGCTAAAAATATCATCTTCATTAAACATAGCATCCCCAAGCTTGGGACAAACATTAATTTCAGCAAATATATTCTCAAATATTTCATCCTCATCAAACATAGCTTCCCCAAGCTTGGGCCTTTTCATATCATAAGCATAATCACTCTCATCATTAATAGTATGGATAGCACCAATAGTATAGCAGTTATCATCATCACAATGAGTAGTAGGAGCAACATTATTTGGGAGGGATACCATTTTACCTTTGTTGCCCCTTCTTTTCCTTTTCTTTTTCACATTATGTGTGAGTTCAACCTTCCTCTTTAAGCTCCTTATTGACGAGATTGGTTGAATAGAAAGCTCCTCCTCGTTACCTGATTCATCATAAGAAATAATAGGAGGATATTGGGAAGTCTCTTCCCTTTCATTAGTATTCTCATCATCTTCTATTTGCCTTCTTTTCTTTAGGTAATTGGCAATATAAGGATTTTCAATGCAATTCTCCGCACAAAACATATAAATCTTTTCTAGATCAATATCAAGGAAATGCTCAAGATTAAATTCTGGAATATGCTTAGTTAAACGTTTCAATTCTTCATAACCTAAAAGCAAACTAAGTTCATTATAATGTGCAAGGGAAATCAAATCATCACAATTTTTGGACACGATTCGATCATGAAACAATTTGCATCGGAGATGTAAATGACCACGTTCATTGCAAAGTTCACAAGTACGGCAAAGGAAATTTAAATTTTCAGCACTCACATTTAGCCTTTGTTGCAACCATTTAGTTTCTAAGTGCTTATGCCTCTTGCAATATATATCTTCTCTATTTGGTGTGTTCATGCAAACATGCACTCCACAAAAGTTGACATGCTTATAAGAGATATTTTCATCATGACTAGAGCAATCATCATTAGTACTATGGATATTCAAGGAGTTCATACTAACAACAATGCAATCATGCTCATCATTCAAAGATTTAGTGCCAAGCATTCTATAGATTTCTTCTTCTAGCACTTGAGCACAATTTTCCTTTTCATCAAACTCACGAAAAATATTAAAAAGACGAAGCGTATGAGACAAACTTAACTCCATTTTTTTGTAGTTTTCTTTTATAAACTAAACTAGTGATAAAAACAAGAAACAAAAAAGATTCAATTGCAAGATCTAAAGATATACCTTCAAGCACTCACCTCCCCGGCAACGGCGCCAGAAAAGAGCTTGATGTCTACTACACAACCTTCTTCTTGTAGACGTTGTTGGGCCTGCAAGTGCACGGGTTTGTAGGACAGTAGCAAATTTCCCTCAAGTGGATGACCTAAGGTTTATCAATCCGTGAGAGGCGTAGGATGAAGATGGTCTCTCTCAAACAACCCTGCAACCAAATAACAAAGAGTCTCTTGTGTCCCCAACACACCCAATACAATGGTAAATTGTATAGGTGCACTAGTTCGGCGAAGAGATGGTGATACAAGTGCAATATGGATAGTAGATAAATGTTTTTGTAATTTGAAAATATAAAAACAGCAAGGTAGCTAATGATAAAAGTGAGTGTAAACGGTATTGCAATGATAGGAAACAAGGCCTAAGGTTCATACTTTCACTAGTGCAAGTTCTCTCAACAATAATAACCTAGATAGATCATATAACAATCCCTCAACATGCAACAAAGAGTCACTCCAAAGCCATTAATAGCAGAGAACAAACGTAGAGATTATGGTAGGGTACGAAACCACCTCAAAGTTATTCTTTCGGATCAATCTATTCAAGAGTTCGTACTAGAATAATACCTTAAGACACAAATCAACCAAAACCCTAATGTCACCTAGATACTTCATTATCACCTCAAGTATCCGTGGGCATGATTATACGATATGCATCACACAATCTCAGATTCATCCAACCAACACAAAGTACTTCAAAGAGTGCCCCAAAGTTTCCACAGAAGAGTCAAGAAAATGTGTGCCAACCCCTATGCATAGGTTCATGGGCGGAACCCGCAAGTTGGTCACCAAAACATACATCAAGTGGCACATGATATCCCATTGTCACCACAGATAAACACGACAAGTTCTCAAATCAAAGACTCAATCCGATAAGATAACTTCAAGAGGGAAACTCAATTCATGACAAGAGAGTAGAGGGGGAGAAACATCATAAGATCCAACTATAATAACAAAGCTCGCAATACATCAAGCTTGTGCCATAGAGAGAACACGAGAGAGAGGGATCAAACACATAGCTACTGGTACATACCCTCAGACCCGAGGGTGAACTACTCCCTCCTCATCATGGATAGCGTCGGGATGATGAAGATGGCCACCGGTGATGGGTTCCCCCTCCGGCAGGGTGCCGGAACGGGCTCCCGAGAGGTTTTTGGTGGCTACAGAGGCTTGCGGTGGCGGAACTCCCGATCTATCTTGATATTCGATGTTTTTAGGGTATGTAGGCTTATATAGGCGAAAGAAGTCGGTCAGGAGGTGCTCGAGGGGCCCACGAGACAGGGGGGCGTGCCCAGTAGGGGGGCGCCCCCTATCTCCTGGCCTCCTCAAGGATCTTCCGACATGAACTCCAAGTCTCCAGGATGATATTCTTCCCAAAAATAACGCTGCCGAATGTTTCATTCCGTTTGGACTCCATTTGATATTCCTTTTCTTCGAAATACTGAAACATGCAATAGAACAGCAATATGGGCTGGGCCTCCGGTTAATAGGTTAGTCCCAAAATTAATATAAAAGTGTAATAAAGCCCGTAATCATTGAAAATAGATAATAAATTAGCATGAATGCTTCATAAATTATAGATACGTTGAGGACGTATTAGCGGCAACGTCAATTTCGAGGTCTACCGGAGAGGAGAGGGGGAAGAAACAATAAATACAGAGCAAACATATGCATAACAAGACAATAAGCGGCGATAGGCGTGCCCTAACGCAGTACTAGGCGATACTGGCGAAGGGGAAAAACATCCGAGAAGTTTTCCCGGTTCCGGACGTCTGTTAGACAGATGAACCGGAGGGGAAATATTCGATGTTTGCTATGCTAGAGACGTGTGACAGACGAACGGACTGCGTATTTGGATTCGTCTCATTGTTCTGAGCAACTTTCATGTACAAAACATTTTCATCCGAGCTACGGATATTTCTCTAAGAATTTCTAAAGTTTTAGCAAATTTCTGAAATTATTATTAATTATTAAAACCAACAGAAAATGAAAGATGATGTCAGCATGAGGTCAGAGTGATGTCAGCATTGAACTTTACCTATTAACTAGTCAAACTGACAAGGGAGGGTCCCACTTTCATAGACTAGTCAACTAATCAGGTTTATTTAGACTAATGTGTTCATTTGGTTAATTAAACAAAGTTGATTAATTAATTAAACAAATAATTAATTAATGTATATATTTTTATACACATTTTTTAGGGCGTGGGCCCGCATGGTCAGTGGCCCAAAGGTCTTCACGGGCGCTGGGCGAAACGGGCGGAGTGGGGGCGCCCGTGCCCAAGGGGCGCTACGCCCGGGCGTGGGGCGAGGTCGTGCCCTTGAAGAGGCCAGCAAGGGCGCCGATGCGACACAACCCTAGGGCCTGGCGCGTGGCCAGGGGGCGTGGCCGGCGGCCACGGCCGGCCAGAGCAGGCACGGCGGGGCGAGGGGACAGGGCGGCTCCGGCAGTGGTGGGCGGCAGGGCCAGCGAGCGGAGGCCACGGATGGGCTACAACAGCGCGGTGGCAGCAGACGAGCGGGGTGGTGCACAGTGGCCAGGGGATGGCCGGCGGCAGCCATTGCAGGCGTCCGTGCAAGCGCGAGCGAGGGCAAGGGCGGGAAGGAGCAGCGGGCGGCGAGTGGGGGCGTGCAGGA
Source organism: Triticum aestivum (assembly GCF_018294505.1). Lineage (NCBI taxonomy): Eukaryota > Viridiplantae > Streptophyta > Magnoliopsida > Poales > Poaceae > Triticum > Triticum aestivum. The sequence continues at coordinate 268,889,300 of NC_057801.1, forward strand.
AGAATCGGCATCCGCTTGGCTAGGCAGTAGCAGGATTGGCCACAGGCACGCGTAGCGGAGCTGGGTTGGGCGACGGCGAGTGCGGGATGATGTAGCGATGAGCGGCGGCCGCGGGGTTCAGCGAATATGGCGGGGAGTCGGAAGGGGAGGCGAAGGGGGTTTCTCACGGCCGTTTAAGAGAGGAGGACGGCGAGGCCCGGGGAGGTCCGGCGAGGGAGAGGCGGGGATGGGGCAGTCCGGCGGTGAGGCGGCGTTGGCGGGCGTCGGGGCGCCGGCGTCGGAGTTGCTTCCCCCTCGATCCAGGAGGGATCGAGCAGAGGAGGGTCGGGGAGAGGGGGTCGGCGAGAAGGGGTTCCGACGATGGGGCGGCCGGTGACGAGGGCGGCAGGAAGCGTCGGGCATCGTCGTCAGGGAGGCAGGGTCCCGATCCAGATCGGGATCATGGGAGGGGGAGTGACGAGGGAGGGGAGGAGCGGGGGTGTGGGGAGATATTTTGGGGGGCTAGGTCACGGGGGGGGGGGGGGTTGACCTTGTAGGCCAAAGAGGGGGGACTGGGCCGACCGGTTGGCTAGCTGGGCCGGTTGGTCCAGCATGGGGGGGGGGGTCTTTTCATTTTATTTTTATTTAACCCTTCCTATTTTCTTTAGATTGGGGCATTAACCACTTCACAAAAATGTTGGTTCACCACGAACATTAACAAATGAAAAATTGCCACATGATGAACTTTTTATTTTAGACATTTGAAAACTTTTGAGTTTGACTTGACTTTGAATTTGGACCGATTCGAACCAATGTGAGTTTAGCAACAGTACTAATGATGAGGTGGCATCATTAGCAGAGAATTATTGTAGCTTAATTATCCGGGCGTCACATCAAGGCAAGAAACAAGAGATCGAAAGCTAGGTTAAGCGTATTCGCTCCATGGTAACCAAGACATAAGCAATACCACCTCAAACTGGATTAGGCTTTTACCTTCACTGCAAGGGGCCGGACCAGTATAAACTCTCTGTGTCCTTTGTCCCGTTTAACCCCTTTAAGCTAACCTAGTTGTGATGGCTCCATGATTAAGTCCTCACACTAGAACATCTGTCGTGACAATTCCACGACAAAAGGGGTCTTCTTCCTCCTTGGACCTTATCACTTAAGCTCGTGTTCTTACCCCATTGTTGACCTTGTTTGAGGTTGCTAACTCTCAATCCCTCCAATGATTCTTGCTAGTTCTTGAGGGAAAAGAGAGAGGAGATCTAGATCCACATTTCCACCAATCACTTTCTCCTCTATGTGAGGGGAATCCCTTGGATCTAGATCTTGGAGTTCTTGGTGTTCTCCTTCTTGTTCTTCCTCCCATTTTCCTCCATAGCTTTTGTTGCTTTGGTGGGATTTGAGAGTGAGGGACTTGGGCACTTCGTGTGCCCTTGCCATTGCATTAGTTGCATCGATTTGAGTTCTCCACGGTGATACGTGGAAGTGAAAAGTTGAGAAGCTTATTACTCTTGGGTGCTTGGTACCCTGGAGCTTGTTCCTCTTGCGTGCTTGGGCGCCCTAGACAGTTGGTCGTGCTTCAGAGCTCAATCATTATGGTGTAATGCTCCGGCCAAGCGTTGGGGTTGTGGAGATTGCCCCGAGCATTTTGCATGGGTTCCAGTGACCGCCCTCAAGGGTTACCAAAGTGTACGGGTTCGATGACCGCCCTCAATGGTTGACAATTGTACGGGTTCGGTGACCACCCACAAGGGTCCCTTAGTCGAATCAAGGCATCTTGCATTGTGCAAGGGCATGAGGAGATTACGGTGGCCCTAGTGGCTTCTTGGGGAGCATTGTGCCTCCACACCGCTCCAAACGGAGATTAGTATCCGCAAGGGAGTGATATTCGGGATACATCGCCGTCTTCGCGTGACTCGGTGATCTCCGCGGTGTACCCACGTAGGTGCGTGTGGTTGTGAAAGAGACGGGAGTGAATACGTGCGTCAGTGTGTGCACCTCTTCTCTTCGTGCACATACACTGGTGCAACGACCTTCTATACAAATGGTTTTTAACCCCTTTCTGCGGAGTTTTAAACCATCGCCTTGCATGTGTGTGCAATAAGGGGGTCCTTCCCACACGACCCAGAATCCGTTGGGGATAGGGAGTAGGAATGCATAGGTTTTCCAGAACTAAGCGTATGCAATGCCCGCATCTATCCCAAACGTGATTCGTCACACAACTGTTTGTGATATATCGAATATCCCAAATGCTCCATCCTGGCTACTCGTGTGCGATTGCATTACCATAACACTCAGTATTCTGTGGTGCAATGTTTACGATGCGCACCCCGTCACAAACAGTTCATGATTGTAAAACATGTATGGTAAGGACATGATCACACACATTCACTTTTCTCAAATCGTGTGTTATACATAATTAAGAAGATAAGTTAATCATCTGACGTACGTCAGATGTGTTTACGAAACGTCCGATTATCGTATGAGTGTCAGACGGGGTAACGTTATTTTGTGGTGCAACATTTACACACGCTATTCTATGGTGCAACATTTACAATGCGTACAACATCCAAAACAGTTCATGATTGTAAAGCGTGTGCGCTAAGGCGGCTATCACAAACAGTTAGTTTGCTCACACAGTTTGTGATATTGTCTGACATCACACACGCTTTGCAAACGGCAACTGTGTGCATGGACACACACGATTTCTCTCTATGAAACGTGTCGGATTATGAGGTATGTCACACACGTTGTGCTTCTACAAACCGTGTGCGCCGTAATGACCTGCGAGCATATCTTCACCATAATTTAACCGTTGCTATTTAAAATTGTACCGAATTTGAATTTGAAAGTAGGCTATAACTTTATTTATATCCATCAGGTTCAACAACCAATGCATTACTGGATTCACAGGTACATATGTTCAAGAATTACATAAAAAAGAATTACATAAGCACCAAATAAAGAATGATGAACTAAGGTTGTATAGTTTTATTAAAGATGGTAAAGAAAGAGGGGAAATACATTCTAGTTACTGAACACGGTGAAGCGGAAGGCCCATATTGTGCCATACTCCATGCAGAAGGCACGCACGACTCTTGTCCAACCCCTTGTGATGGTCGGCCGCCCATCGTTCACTATCTTCATGAGAACATCTAGATAGTCATTGTGTTCTGGTATAAATACTTTAACCTTTGCATGCCCACCAATCATGTAGTTTGAGAGGTAATATTGAGTAAGCTGCTTTGGGAACCACTGCAAAGGAAAAAGATTCAGACATTGTCATCTAACACAACTCATTATGGGCAGTAAAAAAGAAGGCTACAGAGTTCTTACTTATCATCCCGCAGTTCACTGGTTGTCTTGGATAAAGTGTAAACAAATAGTTTAACTGCCATCTTTTGACCCATTTTACTAACAATCTTTATCAGTTTCCTCACTTGATGCTGGTTCATGAATACTTCATTGCCCCATATGCAAAAAGGGTCGAAGCACGGATCTTTACTAATGACATATGTACCTAAAAGCACCAAGTTAATATTAGAAGCTAAACAACAATTGCACAATGATGTAGTACAACACTCACTTCGTCCCATTATATAAGATTTTATATCATCCAATATATTAACATATTGGATGAATTAACATCTTATACTATGGGGCAGAGGAAGTTTATTACATTGTTACAAATATCAGCCGACTAACTCCAGTTAACTGCTGTTGTGTTGTTGTTGATGCCCTTCTTAGAACATTAAGGTAACACTCTTCCTTGTTGCTATGTAGTCTAGGATTGCATATTTAGACATTCAATGCAATGCATGTTGCTATGTAGCCTCAGATATATTATATATGGCCCTAGTTAACCTACCGATAAATGGGTTACAGATCTATTCAGTTAAATGTCCGATTCGCCAATTAATCCCTTATCAGCCCCCGACCTATGTGGTACTAGCTATCGATATCCTGAACAGTGAGTATATACAAGCCATGGGATGAAACTAACCTCGATGGAAAACAACAGTTGTTCCCAATATTGTCTTGTGTAAGTACATCTAAAGGCATATTAAGCACAACAGGCTAAACATCAACCAAATATATCCATGATAGACAACATAATCTCCAAATGATAGCTTCAATGTGCAGGTTTAAGCACGCTAGTTAAGCAAAACAAGAAGTGGAAATGTGTGTTAACTGCAACAGGCCTAATATTTAACAAGCAAATATAGTCATTCGAACTGGTATTGTGCAAGTCTAAGTACACTAGTTATTGTTAAATAAAAATGGAAAGACGTGTTAACTACAACATGCTCAACAGCAACCAAATATTCTCATTCATAGTGGTACTGTTGAAACTAGTATTGATGAAGAACCGCACAGTTCATACTTGCACATATAGGACATCACAATGTGAATAGATGAAATAAACAAGGCATACTATGAATAACCAAAGATAGGAATTGAAATTGGACATATGCTAACTACAAACAACTAAACAACCGAAAAACATTAAAAGAGGCATATGCATGCTAGCTATAACAGGCTTAACAACAAGCAAAAATAGTCATTCATAGTGGTATTGTTGAAATTGCATAGAACGTAGCTTGTGCTTAAACATCACATTGTATAATTGAACATCACGATGTGAAAAAGAGGGGGCGTATTACCTCACCAGGCTTAATAGGAAACAAATATGGTCGTTAAACTGGTATTGATGAAATTGTACTGCACAGTAAATAGTTTTTTTTGACTGAACACTGTGAGGCAAAAGCCCCACAACCTTTTATTAGAATAGAGCCCCAAGTCTTACAAAAAAAGAAAACTAAAATAAAAGCTATCTAGGAGTTTAACAGACCTACCTATGAATATACAACAACAACATATATACAAATGTACAATAGAAGGTCAAGTCACATAGATCATGGCAGAGCATGAATCCACTGTAGAAGCAATGGCTTGATCGAAGCCTTCATCCTGTGGGAATGCAGGGAGATGTCATGGATGAATTTGGCCTTCCAGCCCCCAAAGGTTGGCCTAATATGCCTGAAGATCATGTCATTCCTCGTGGTCCAGATGCTCCATGCATCAAGGTAAACAACCTCAAAGAAAAAAGGGTGCTTGAAACTCCTCTTTGCTGCCAGAATACATTCTTTGGGAGATAGCCCAACATACCAAGTAATCTGCAGGTTCCAAACCCTGTTGTTGAAGATGCACTTCAAAAATAGATGATCTCTGTCTTCATGTACATTAGCCACACACATAAGGCATAAGTTATCCTCATCTTCAGATCTCTAGTGCCTTCTTACAAGCATGTCTCTGGTGTTTAGCCTATCCTTCAGCATTAACCAAGCAAAAACCTTAATTTTCATTATGCACTTGCTTCTCCAAATCCATTTACAAGGATCAACATCTGGCAAATGTGCATGGGCCAAAGTATAGTAACTCTTAGCAAGATATGATCCTTTACCAGGTGTCCATGACCAAGAGTCAGGTTCCTGGGGGCATCTTTGCAATCCACTTAGATCAGAGTTAAGAGAAACCAACTCATCCATTGCCTCCTAAGATATTGGTAATTGGAAATAAGTACCGATACCAAAGTCTTCAATAAAGTCTTTGACAGATATCTTGTCATCCAGAGCAAAGGAAAAAAGTCTGGGGAATCTCTCCTTGATTGGCAAATGGCTTCCTCCCAAGATCCAAGCATCATGCCAAAACAGAGAGCTGCTTCCATCATTGATGGTGATAATAGTATGAGATCTATAAACCTCATTTAGCTTCATGATATCTCTTCACCAAAAAGGACCCATACTGCGCAGTAAATAGTTGCACATATAGAGCATCATATTGTGAATAACTGAAATAAACAAGGCATACTTCAAACAACCAAATATAGCAATTAAAACTAGACATATTCTCACTACAAAAGGGGCTCGACAAAACAAATCATGAAATTCCCCCTATTAAGAGGCAAGACAAAACAAATCATGGGTTTCCTCACTTGTCCCAGATGGGCTCCTTTCCATTGGAAGAGCACAGACTCTGGGTGTGCTCCATGTTGTCGTAGATGGGCTCCTTACCCTTGGAAGAGCACGACTGTAGGGTGCCCTCCCTAATGTCGCAGAAGGGATCTCTCCCCTTGGAAGAGCCGGAGAGGGTGCCCTTCTCGTGGTCGCCGTCGATGAGGTCTGACTTGGCAGCTAAGGATCCCAAGCCAGTGTTGCAGAATGTGTCCTTCAGAAATGACAAAAGGGGCTTCCATGGCGATGAAGTATGGCTGTTGACAATGAGCTAGAGGAGATCAACAGTAGGGCCATCGATGAGATCGACGGTGATTGAACTAGAGGGGTTGGGGTGGGCAACTTAACCTATGACATAGCCTGCGTCAAGCCGTCGCTGGCGACGACCTCGATGTCGTAGCCGGCATTTGCGACATACCAAAGTACTCTAGTTTGTTGATTGAGAGCCTGTGGCCAGTCATTGTCGTCAGCTTCCTCGGCGGCCACCTCACAGATGTTGGGCTAAGAGGCCACGATAAACCTCTTTTGGGCCATTTGCTCCTCGAGCTCCACGGGAAGTGTTGCCGGGATTAGGTTGTGACGCTTTGCAGTGGGGGATGGGGATCTATGGGAAAGGGGGCATTTGGTAGGTGTCATCTAAGAACTTAGGGTGGCTAGGGTATGGAGATCGATGGGTAACTTGCAGGGGCAGACCAGCAGAGGTTGACGACGGAGGCGGCGACGGCGGTGGTGGCAATGACCTAGCTAGGGTTTCGAGCAAGGGAGGGGTGGCGTGTGTCTGTGTGAGTGGAGGTTTTGGTGTGTGTGTGCGGAGGGGGGGTCAAGGTGGTGTTTGAGGAAATGCCACTGCCACTGGAAATTTTACTAGGCGGGAGTAAAATGCCGGGGCTACTAAAAATTTGCATCAAGGGATTGAAGCAGAGCGGGAGTAAAAAAACATCGCACATGGTCCAAACATAATAATCGTGAGCCATCAAGCAAAAAAACCTCCAGACGAGCAGATATTTTTTGAGATTGTGAGGGATGCAGGCGGGAGTCAAATCCTGAGGCTACTCAAAATTTGGATCAAGGGATTGAAGCAGAGAGGGAGTAACAGACATCGCACATGGTCCAAACATAATAATCGTGTGCTATCAAATAGAAAACCCTCCAGGCGGGTAGATATTTTCGAGATTGCAAGGGAAGCATGCGGGAGCGGGAGCAACAAAGATCCCACAGGGTCAAAACATAATAGTCATGTGCTATCAAACAGAAAACCCTCCAGGCGGGTAGATAATTTTTAGAGCGGGAGCAACAAACATCGCACATGGTCGAAACATAGCAATCATGTGCTATCAAACAGAAAAACCCTCCAGGCGGGTAGATATTTTTGAGTTTGGGAGTGAAGCCTTGTGGAGCCCAATCTAATGTGGTGATGTGAATGATAGGGGCACAGGCGTGGCACACGGGTAGTCTGAGGGAACCGTGTGTGTTGCATCCCCAACCACAGACAGTTGTTGCATCCGACTCATGTGTTGTTTATAAATTTGGCAAAAAAGGCGGGAAAGGGTCAGAACATGAACACACTTGCATCTGGACCAAATATATGTATGAAAACGGTTGTTTGATGTTCAAGTATCTAATGCACAACTTTGATGTGGCACCTCTCACAAAGCACACATTATTGCTAGTCCGCTACTACTTGTGAGCCGCGTAAGGATTTCCCCAAAGAGGAGAGGATGATGCAGTACAATAGAGATAAGTATTTCCCTTAGTTAAGATTTATACCAAGGTTATAAATCTAGTAGGATGACCACGCAAGAATTCGTGAACAACACCTACACACAAAATAGCAAATACTTGCACCCAATGCAAACGAGGGGTTGTCAATCCCTTGGCGGTTAATTGCAAGGATCAAATCTCATAGTGATAGATAGATAAAAAACACAAAAAAATAACAGTAAATAAATTGCAACAAGGTATTTTTGGATTTTAATATATGATAAAGATAGACCCTGGGGGCCATAGTTTTCATTAGAGGCTTCTCGTGAACATAGCATACGGTGGGTAAACAAATTACTGTTGGGCAATTAATAGAAAGGCGCATAGTTATTATGATATTCAAGGCAATGATTATGTATATAGGCATCACGCCGAGACAAGTAGACTGACTACTGCCTGCATCTACTACTATTACTCCACACATTGACTGCTATCCAACATGCATCTAGAGTATTAAGTTCATAAAGAGCGGAGTAACACCTTAAGCAAGATGACATAATGTAGACAAAGTAAACCCAATTAATATGAATAAACTCCATCTTTTTATCCTTAATGACAACGATACAAATGTGTGTCATGTCCCTTTCCTCACATGGGACAATGCTCTAATAATGAAGATCATCACACTTTTATTTACTTACAACTCAAGAATTACAACTCAATACTTAGAACAAATTATGACTCTGTGTGAATGCCTCCAGCGGTGTACCGGGATGTGCAATGATTCAAGAATGACATATATGAAAGAATTATGAATGGTGGCTTTGCCACAAATACGATGTCAACTACATGATCATGCAAAGCAATATGACAATGATGGAGCGTGTCATAATAAATGGAATGGTGGAAAGTTGCATGGCAATATATCTCGGAATGGCTATGGAAATACCATAATAGGTAGGTATGGTGGCTATTTTGAGGAAGGTATATGGTGGGTGTATTGTACCGGCGAAAGTTGTGCGGTACTAGAGAGGCTAGCAATGGTGGAAGGGTGAGAGTGCGTATAATCCATGGACTCAACATTAGTCATAAAGAACTCACATACTTATTGCATAAATCTATTAGTTATCAAAACGAAGTACTACGCGCATGCTCCTAGGGGGATAGATTTGTAGGAAAAGACCATCGCTCGTCCCCGACCGCCACTCATAAGGAAGACAATTAATAAATAAATCATGCTCCAACTTCATCACATAACGGTTCACCGTACGTGCATACGAGAATCACAAACTTTAACACAAGTATCTCTCAAATTCACAAGTACTCTACTAGCATGACTCTAATATCACCATCTTCCTATCTCAAAACAATCACAAAGAATCAAACTTCTCATAGTATTCAATGCACTTCATATGAAAGTTTTTATTATATCCATCTTGGATGCCCATCATATTAGGACTAATTTTATAACCAAAGCAAATTACCATGCTGTTCTAAAAGACTCTTAAAATAATATAAGTGAAGCATGAGAGTTCAATAATTCTATAAAATAAAACCACCGCCGTGCTCTAAAAAGATATAAGTGAAGCACTAGAGCAATATTGTCTAGCTCAAAAGATATAAGTGAAGGACATAGAGTATTCTAATAAATCACGATTCATGCGTGTCTCTCCCAAAAGGTGTGTACAACAAGGGTGATTGTGGTAAACTAAAAAGAAAAAAAAATCAAATCATACAAGACGCTCCAAGCAAAACACATACCATGTGGTGAATAAAAATATAGCCTCAAGTAAAGTTACCGATAGACGAAGACGAAAGAGGGGATTGATGTCTACTACACAACCTTCTTCTTGTAGACATTGTTGGGACTGCAGGTGCATAGGTTTGTAGGACAGTAGCAAATTTCCCTCAAGTGGATGACCTAAGGTTTATCAATCCGTGGGAGGCGTAGGATGAAGATGGTCTCTCTCAAACAACCCTGCAACCAAATAACAAAGAGTCTCTTGTGTCCCCAACACACCCAATACAATGGTAAATTGTATAGGTGCACTAGTTCGGCGAAGAGATGGTGATACAAGTGCAATATGGATGGTAGATAAAGGTATTTGTAATCTGAAATTATAAAAACAGCAAGGTAACTAATGATAAAAGTGAGCGTAAACGGTATTGCAATGATAGGAAACAAGGCCTAGGGTTCATACTTTCACTAGTGCAAGTTCTCTCAACAATAATAACATAGATAGATCATATAACAAGCCCTCAACATGCAAAAAAGAGTTACTCCAAAGCCACTAATAGCAGAGAACAAACGTAGAGATTATGGTAGGGTACGAAACCACCTCAAAGTTATTCTTTCGGTTCGATCTATTAAAGAGTTCGTACTAGAATAACACCTTAAGACACAAATCAACGAAAACCCTAATGTCACCTAGATACTCCATTGTCACCTCAAGTATCCGTGGGCATGATTATACGATATGCATCACACAATCTCAGATTCATCTATCCAACCAACACAAAGTACTTCAAAGAGTGCCCCAAAGTTTCTGCCGGAGAGTCAAGAAAACGTGTGCCAACCCCTATGCATAGGTTCATGGGCGGAACCCGCAAGTTGGTCACCAAAACATACATCAAGTGGCACGTGATATCCCATTGTCACCACAGATAAACACGGCAAGACATACATCAAGTGTTCTCAAATTAAAGACTCAATCCGATAAGATAACTTCAAGAGGGAAACTCAATTCATCACAAGAGAGTAGATGGGGAGAAACATCATAAGATCCAACTATAATAGCAAAGCTCATGATACATCAAGCTTGTGCCATAGAGAGAACATGAGAGAGAGAGAGAGAGAGAGATCAAACACATAGCTACTGGTACATACCCTCAGCCCCGAGGGTGAACTACTCCCTCGTCGTCATGGAGAGCGCCGGGATGATGAAGATGGCCACCGGTGATGGGTTCCCCCTCCGGCAGGGTGCCGGAACGGACTCGCGAGAGGTTTTTGGTGGCTACAGAGGCTTGAGGCGGCGGAACTCCTGATCTATCTTGATATTTGATGGTTTTAGGGTACGTAGGCATATATAGGCGAAAGAAGTCGGTCGGGAGGTGCTCGAGGGGCCCACGAGACAGGGGGCACGCCCTATAGGGGGGCCGCCCTCCTATCTCATGGCTGCCTCGAGGATCTTCTGACGTGAACTCCAAGTCTCTAGGATCATATTCTTCCAAAAAAATCACGCTACCGAAGGTTTCATTCCGTTTGGACTCCGTTTGATATTCCTTTTCTTCGAAATACTGAAACAGACAATAAAACAGCAATATGGGCTGGGCCTCCGGTTAATAGGTTAGTCCCAAAAGTAATATAAAAGTGTATAATAAAGCCCGTAATCATTCAAAAAAAAAATAGCATGAATGCTTCATAAATTATAGATACGTTGGAGACGTATCAGCATCCCCAAGCTTAATTCCTACTCGTCCTCGAGTAGGTAAATGATAAAGAAAGAATTTATGAAGTGTGAATGCTAGAAGGTGCACAAGTTTGATCAATGATAATTTCAAGCACCTTTTCTAGCATGATAATATGTCATAATAGTAGTTCATCTCAAAAAAAAACTTCTCACGATAAAGTAACAACCAATTCACATGTCAAAGCATAGACCATAAACTTTCTTGAAAACTAGCAAACTTCATTCTCAGTCATCAAACAATTGCAATTCATCTTATTTTCAGGAATAGCACACTCCACATACTCAACTATCATATAGTCTTCTACAATTGCCAACACTCACGCAATACTAATGGTTATGGAGTTTTAATTGAACACTGAGAAAGATAGGGGCTTATAGTGTTGCCTCCCAACGTATTCACCTTTGGGTGATGTCAACAATAATAGTTCATGCTAACTTACATCCAATTGGATATATATATCAGGATCACCCCAACACAAAGTGCTTGCCAAAGGATAAAATGAAAAAGGGAAAGGTGGAGATCACCTTGACTCTTGCATAAAAGTAGAAGACATAAAGTAAAAGATAGGCCCTTCGTAGAGGGAAGCAGAGGTTGTCATGCGCTTTTAGGGTTGGATGCACAAGTCTTAATGCGAATGAACGTCACTTTATATTGCACTTGTATATGGACCTTTATTATGCAGTCTGTAGCTTTTATTGCTTCCATAACAAGATAGTATAAAGCTATTTTCTTCACACCAAAAGATCATACATATTTAGAGAGCAATTTTTATTGCTTGCACCGATGACAACTTACTTGAAGGATCTTACTCAATCCATAGGTAGGTATGGTGGACTCTCATGGCAAAACTGGGTTTAAGGATATTAGGAAGCACAAGTAGTATCTCTACTTGGTGCACGGAATTTTGTCTAGCATGAGGGGGAAAGGCAAGCTCAACATGTTTGAATGACCCATGACAATATACTTTAACTGAGATGTCGGAAAACATAACCCATTACGTTGTCTTCCTTGTCCAACATCAACTCTTTTAGCATGTCATACTTAAAGAGTGCTCCCAATTATAAAAGATGTCTAGGATAGTGTATTTATATATGAAATCTCTCTTCCTTCAATATTCTTTCATGAATTGTTCAAATGACTAATACAATGCTTGCTAACCTTCAATAAATTTACAACCTCTACTTCTTAGATGTGAAGTCATTACTCCCCATGGGATAAGCAAATGAAACATATAAAATTTCAGATTTATGACAATCAACTCATTCAACAATTTACTCATAGGATATAAGTGAAGCACACGAGTAAATGAAAAACTACTCCAAAAAGATATAAGTGAAGATCAATGAGTAGCTAAATAATTATGCAACTATGTGAAGACTCTCTCATTTAAGAATTTCAGATCTTGGTACTCTAGTCAAACAGCAAGCAAAACAAAATAAAATGACATTACAAGGATAGCACAACTCATGTGAAGAAGCAAAAACTTAGGTTCAACCGATACTAACCGATAGTTGTTGAAGAAGAAAGGTGGGATGCCTAACGGGGCATCCCCAAGCTTAGATGCTTGAGACTTCTTGAAATATTATCTTGGGGTGCCTTGGGCATCCCCAAGCTTGAACTTTTGTGTCTCCTTAATTCCTCTCATATCATGGTTTCTCTTTTTATCAAAAGCTTCGCCCACACCAAACTCAACAAGAACTCGTGAGATAGGTTAGTATAAACCAATGTAAAACCATATCATTTTCTACTGTAACAAATCACTAAAATTATTATTCAACATTGCATACTAAATGCCTCTGCATATTTAATACTCCTATCCTCAAAAGAATCATTAAACAAGCAAACATATGCAAACTATGCAAACATAATAGCAATCGGTCAAAATAGTACAGTCTGTAAAGAATGCAAGAGTATCAATACTTCCCTAACTCCAAAACTTATGAGAAAAATACTACGCTGTAGAAGATTTATCGTAGCTCAATATGCAAAAAATTTCAACATTATACCATTCACTGAATTTTCTAGGGAATTTTTGCAACAACGGTAAACTTTCTGTTTTCAAACAGCAACATGTATACTAGCAAAATAAGCATGGCAAAGGCTATCCTTGACTTTTTTATTGAAACTAAAGATGCAAAACATTAATATAAATAACATCAAGAAAATACTAACAAAATAAAATGACGCTCCAAGCAAAACACATATCATGTGGTGAATAAAAATATAGCTCCAAGTAAAGTTACCGATGAACGAAGACGAAAGAGGGGATGCCATCCAGGGGCATCCCCAAGCTTAGGCTTTTGGTTGTCCATGAATATTACCTTGGGGTGCCTTGGGCATCCCCAAGCTTAGGCTCTTGCCACTCCTTATTCCATAGTCCATTGAATCTTTACCCAAAACTTGAAAACTTCACAACACAAAACTCAACAGAAAACTCGTAAGCTTCGTTAGTATAAGAAAACAAAACCACCCCATGAGGTACTATAATGAACTTATTCTTTATTTATTTTGGTGTTAAACCTACTGTATTCCAAATTCTCTATGGTTTATAAACTATTTTACTAGCCATAGATGCATCAAAATAAGCAAACAACACATAGAAAACAGAATCTGTCAAAAACAGAACAGTCTGTAGTAATCTGTATCAAACGTATACTTATGGAACTCCAAAAATCCTACTAAATTAGGAAGTCCTAAGAAATTTGTGTAACAATCCAGATCAAAAATAATCAGATCATAAGCACGTTTTTGCGAATTAACAAAACTAATTTACTGGGTGCAAAAGTTTCTGATTTTCAGCAGGATCAACACAACTATCACCGTAAGCTATCCTAAAGGTCTTACTTGGCACTTTATTGAAACAAAAGCTATAAAACACATAGCTACTGGTACATACCCTCAGCCCCGAGGGTGAACTACTCCCTCATCGTAATGGAGAGCGCCGGGATGATGAAGATGGCCACCGGTGATGGGTTCCCCCTCCGGCAGGGTGCCGGAACGGACTCCTGAGAGGTTTTTGGTGGCTACAGAGGCTTGCGGCGGCGGAACTCCCGATCTATCTTGATATTTGATGGTTTTAGGGTACGTAGGCATATATAGGCGAAAGAAGTCGGTCGGGAGGTGCTCGAGGGGCCCACGAGACAGGGGGACGTGCCCTACAGGGGGGGGCGCCCTCCTATCTCATGGCTGCCTCGAGGATCTTCTGACGTGAACTCCAAGTCTCTAGGATCATATTCTTCCAAAAAAATCACGCTGCCGAAGGTTTCATTCCGTTTGGACTCCATTTGATATTCCTTTTCTTCGAAATACTGAAACAGGCAATAAAACAGCAATATGGGCTGGGCCTCGCGTTAATTGGTTAGTCCCAAAAGTAATATAAAAGTGTATAATAAAGCCTGTACTCATTCAAAACAGATAATAAAATAGCATGAATGCTTCATAAATTATAGATACGTTGGAGACGTATCATGGGTGCCTTCCGGGGCATCCCCAATCTTAGGCTTTTGGTTGTCCTTGAATTTTACCTTGGGGTGCCTTGGGCATCCCCAAGCTTAGGCTCTTTACACTCCTTATTCCAAAGTCCATCAAATCCTTACCCAAAACTTGAAAACTTAACAACACAAAACTCGACAGAAAATCTCATGAGCTCCGTTAGTATAATAAAATAAATCATCACTTTAAAGTATTGTTATGAACTCATTATTTATTTATATTGGTGTAAAATATACTGTATTCCAACTTCTCTATGGTTCATACCCCCCGATACTACTCATAGACTCATCAAAATAAGCAAACAACATGCGAAAAACAGAATCTGTCAAAAACCGAATAGTCTGTAGTAATATGTAACTCTCGAATACTCCTGTAACTCCAAAAATTCTGAAATAAATTGGTCGACGTGAGTAATTTGTCTATTAATCTTATGAAAAAATAATCAACCTAAAAGCACTCTTCTAAAAAAATGACAGTTAATCTCGTGAGCGCAAAAGTTTCTGTTTTTAACAGCAAGATCGCATTGACTTCACCCAAGTCTTCCCAAAGGTTCTACTTGGCACGAACACTAATTAAAACTTAAAACTGGTGTCTACTACGCAACTTTATTCTTGTAAACACGTGTTGGGCCTCCAAACGCAGAGTTTTGTAGGACAGTAGCAATTTTCCCTCAAGTGGATGACCTAAGGTTTATCAATCCGTGAGAGGTGTAGGATGAAGATGGTCTCTCTCAAACGACCCTGCAACCAAATACAAGAAATCTCTTGTGTCCCCAACACACCCAATACAATGGAAAATTGTATAGGTGCACTAGTTCAGCGAAGAGATGGTGATAAAAGTGCAATATGGATATATTTTTATAATCTAAATAAATAAAAACAGCAAGGTAGCAAATAGTAAACGGGCAAAAAACGGTGTTGCAATGCTTAAAAATGAGGCCTAGGGTCCGTACTTTCGCTAGTGCAACCTCTCAACAATGCTAACATAGTTGGATCATATGATTATCCCTCAAAGTGCAATAAAGAATCACTCCCGAGTTCCTTTTAGCGGAGAACAAAAGATAGGAATTGTTTGTAGGTCACGAAACCACCTCAAAGCTATTATTTCTGTTCGATCTATTCAAGAGTTCGTACTAAAATAACACAAAGCTATTTTTTCCGTTCGATCTATTCTAGAGTTTGTACTAGAATTACACCGAAGCAAATTCATATTCATAATACTCAATCCACACAAAAAACTATAAAGAGACCCCAAAGTTTTCGTCGGAGAAAAACATGCATCAACCCCTATGCATAAATTACCCCAATATCACCGCGGGAATCCGCGAGTTGAATGCCATAACACATATCAAGTGAATCAATAAGATACCTCATTGTCACCTCAAGTATTCATATTGCAAGACATATATCATGTGTTCTCATCTCTGAATATTCAATCCGACAAGACAAAACTTTGAAGGTAAAGATTCAATTCATCATAACAAGAGTATACAGGGGAGAAACATCATATGATCCGACTATATTAACAAAGCCCATGATATAGATCACGAGAGAGATGGATCAAACACATAGCTACTTGTACAAACCCTCAGCCCCGAGGGTGGACTACTCCCTCCTCATCGTGGTGGCTGCCGGGATGATGAAGATGGCTACTGGAGATGATTCCCCCCTCCGGCAGGGTGCCGGAACGGGGTCTAGATTGGATCTCGTGGATACAGAGGCCTTGCAGCGACGAAAAACATTGGTCCTCGAGTGTAAAGGCAGAAGGGAGCTTGACTGCAAGACTCACCCGTTGAGCAGAGACGAAAGTCGGCCTTAGTGATCCGACAATGCCGAGTGGAAGGGCCGTCGCTCAATGGATAAAAGTTACTCTAGGGATAACAGGCTGATCTTCCCCAAGAGTCCACATCGACGGGAAGGTTTGGCACCTCGATGTCCGCTCTTCGCCACCTGGAGCTGTAGGTGGTTCCAAGGGTTGCATGTCGTAGGTTCAAATCCTACAGAGCGTGATTCCATCTATCTTATGTCGAAGCAGAGTAAAATAACTAAACAAAATTGAATTTCTTTTGATCTAGGGCTACCCCGAAGGGTTTCGTAATATTTGGGAATTTATAGTGCAAAGAGGGGGTGCGGGAGGCCACCGAGGTGGGCACAACCCACTGGGCGTGCCAGGGGACCCTGGCGCGCCCTGGTGGGTTGTGCCCCCCTCGGGGCACCCCCAGGTGCAGCTCAGGCACATTGGGTTCCTTCTGGTCCAGGAAAAATATCCAAAAAGTTACGCGGTGTTTGGACTCCTTTTGATATTGATTTCCTAGGATGTAAAAAACAAGCAAAAAACAACAACTGGCACTGGGCACTGGGTCAATAGGTTAGTCCCAAAAAATTATATAAAGTTGCTACAAAATGATTGTAAAACATCCAAGAATGATAAAATCACAGCATGAATACTTCATAAATTATAGATACGTTGGAGACGTATCAGCATCCCCAAGCTTAATTCCTACTCGTCCTCGAGTAGGTAAATGATGAAAGAAATAATTTATGAAGTGTGAATGCTAGCAAAGTGCATAAGTTTGATCAATGATAATTTCAGGCACTTTTCCTAGCATCATAACATCAATTCTTTCTTATAAAACTTCTCATGTTATAGTGGCAACCAATTCACATGTTAAGGTTTAAACAATGAACTCTTTTGAAACCCAACAACCTATGTTCTTAGTCACCAAGCAACTGCGATTCAACTTACTCAACAGAGTTTAAGTAAGAGCTCCACATACTCGACCATCATATAGTCTTCTATGATTGCTAACACTCACCGCATACACATGAGCAAAACGTTTCAACCGGACACATAGAAAGATAGGAGCTTATAATTTTGCCTCCCAACTTATTCACCTTTGGGTGATGTCAACAATAATAACTCATACTACCCATATTCAACTGGACATATGTGCCTAGATATTTCCTCAACACATGATGCTTGCCAAAGGAGAAAAATAAAAAGAATAGAGAGAAAAAACTTTGACTCTTTACATAAAAGTAAATACTGAAAAGTAAAAGATAAGCCCTTCGCAGAGGGAAGCAGAGGTTTCCATGTGATTATTTGTTTGTATGCTCAACCCCTTAGTGCAAAAGAACGTCACGTTATATTGCCCCTTATGATAGCAACCTTTATTATGTAGTCTGTCGCTTTTATTCTTTGTCATCACAAGTACATACAACGCTCAGTTTTCTCTTACACTAAATGATCTAACACTTTTAGAAGCAATTTAATTGCCTTTTTTCACCGATGACAACTTACGTGAAGGATCTTGCTCAATCCTTAGGTAGGTATGGTGGACACTTGAAAATAAGATTTGGGTTTAAGGGTTTTTGGATGCACAAGTAGTATCTCTACTTGGTGCGGAATTTTTGGCTAGCAAAGATGGGGGGCAAGCACCACATGTTGAAGGATCTATGACAATATAACTTCTATGTGAATATGAACAAACATAAACCATTACGTTGTCTTCCTTGTCCAACGTCAACAATTTTGGCATATAATATTTTGATGGGGGCTCACAATCACAAAAGATTCCTAGGATAGTGCATTTATATGTGAAAGTTCTCTTCCTTATACTAATTATTCGTGAATTGCTTGTATGACCAATATTGTGATTGTCAAGCCTCAAAAGATTTCACTTTCTAAACCCAATGTGAAGCTACCACTAGGCATGATATGATTTCAACTTCATGACATTCAATTTATTCAAAAAATTACTCATAGGATATAAGTGAAGCATAAGAGTAAATGACAAGGTACTCCAAAAAGATATAAGTGAAGATCATGAGCATACTATTTCTTTCTCTCAAATTAATTTAAGTGAAGCAAGAGAGAATTTCTTCAAAAATACTAAAGCACACCATGATCAAAAAGATATAAGTGAAGCACTAGAGCAATTCCATAGAAAATAGCTTCGTTGACGGGATGTCAATGCCGCTTACTTAGCCTCCCATTTGAGGACTATTTTATTTAAAAACTTTCAGGTCTTAGTATTTTATTAAAAACAGCAAGAAAAATGAAAATAAAATGACATTTCAAGAGTAGCACAACTCATGTGAACAAGCAAAAACTTAGGCTCAACCGATACCAACCGATAATTGTTGAAGAAGAAAGGTGGGATGCCTACCGGGGCATCCCCAAGCTTAGATGCTTGAGACTTATTGAAATATTAGCTTGGGATGCCTTGAGAATCCCCAAGCTTGAGATTTTGTGTCTCCTTAATTCCTCTTATATCAGGTTTCCCTAAATCTCAAAAACTTCATCCACACAAAACTCAACAAGAACTCGTGAGATAAGTTAGTGTAAATCAGTGCAAAACCTTATCATTCTATACTGTAGCAAATCACTAAAATTATTATTCAACATTGCATACTAAATTCCTCTGCATATTTAATACTCCTATCCTCAAATAGAATCATTAAACAAGCAAACATATGCAAACATAATAGCAATCTGCCAAAACAGTACAGTCTGTACAGAATGCAAGATTCATCATACTTCCCTAACTCTAAAAATTATGAGAAAAATACTACACTGTAGAAAATTTATCAGAGCTTATTTTTCAAAATGTTTCAACAATTTATCATATTTTGAATTTTCTAGGGAATTTTTTCAACATCGATAAACTTTCTGTTTTCAAACAGCAACATGTATACTTGCAAAATAAGCATGGCAAAGGCTATCATTGCGACTTTTATTGAAATAAAAGATGCAAACCATTATTCTAAATAACATCAAGCAAATCCTAACAAAATAAATTGACGCTCCAAGCAAAACACATATCATGTGATGAATGAAAACATAGCTCCAAGTGAGGTTACCGATAATATTGGAGACGAAAGAGGGGATGCCTTCCGGGGCATCCCCAAGCTTAGTTGCTTGGATCTTCCTATAATATTACCTTGGGGTACCTTGGGCATCCCCAAGCTTAGGATCTTGTCACTCATTATTCTCCTCATATCGACATCTCATCCAAAACTTAAAAACTTTAATTACACAAAACTTAACGGAACCTTGTGAGATAGGTTAGTATGATAAAGAGCAAACCATTTCACTTTTGTTAGTGTCAAATACAAGATTCATAATTGTTTCCACACAATTACTACTGTATCATATCATTTCCACAATTTATATTGAGCAATATAAGCCATAGAAACAAGGAAACAAGCAAACTATCCATTGAAAACAGAATCTGTCAAAAATAGAACAGTCTGTAGTAATCTGTACTCAAACCATACTTATGTTACTCCAACAATTATGAAAAACATTGGACCACGTGAGAAATTTGTATATTAATCTTTTGCAAAAAGAATCAACTCAAAATCACTCTTATGTTAAAAATGATAGTTATTTTTGTGAGCACAAAAGTTTCTGTTTTTCAGCAAGATCAAATCAACTATCACCCAACATGATCCCAAAGGCTTTACTTGGCACTTTATTGAAATAAAAGCAATAAAACATGATTACTACAGTAGCCTAATCATGTTAACACACAAAAACTGTAAGTAAAAATTGTTGGGTTGTCTCCCAACAAACTCTTTTCTTTAATGCCTTTTAGCTAGGCATGATGGTTTCAATGGTGCTCGCATAAAGGATAAAGATTGAAACATAGCAAGAGCATCATGAAGCATATGACTAACACATTTAAGCCTAACCCGCTTCCTATGAATAGGGATTTTGTGAGCAAACAACTTATGGGAATAAGAATCAACTAGGATAGGAAGGCAAAACAAGCACAACTTAAAAACTTTCAACCTATAGAGAGGAAACTTGATATAGTTGTGATATGTAAAAGCATATGTTCCTCTCTCATAATAATTTTCAGTAGCATCATGCAGCAATTCAACAATATAACTATCACATAAAGCATTCTTTTTATGATCCACAAACATAGAAATTTTATTACTCTGCACATAAGCAAATTTATTCTCATGAATAGTAGTGGGAGCAAACTCAACAAAGTAATTATCATGTGTTTGAAAATTAAAATCATCATGACAAGTTTCATGGTTATCATTATTCAATATGGCATACATGTCATCACCATAATAATCAAAGATAGGAGGCATGCTTTCATCATAAAAACTTGCACATCAAAACTTGGGGGACTAAAAATATCATCTTCATCAAACATAGCATCCCCAAGCTTGTGGCTTTGCATATCACTAGCATCATGGATATTCAAAGAGTTCATACTAACAACATTGCAATCATGCTCATCATTCATGCCAATCATTTTATTAAATTCTTCTTCTATCAATTGAGCACAATTTTTTGAACCATCATTTTCAAGAAAGACATTATAAAGATGATCAATAATATGATGCAACCTCAATTCCAATTTTTATGTAGTTTTCTTTTGTAAACCAAACTAGCGAATAAATAAGAAACTAAAAGATTAGATTGCGAGATCTAAAGATATACCTTCAGGCACTCACCTCCCCGGCAACAGCGCCAGGAAAGAGCTTATGTCTACTACGCAACTTTATTCTTGTAGACACGTGTTGGGCCTCCAAGCACAGAGTTTTGTAGGACAGTAGCAATTTTCCCTCAAGTGGATGACCTAAGGTTTATCAATCCGTGAGAGGTATATGATGAATATGGTCTCTCTCAAATGATCCTACAACCAAATACAAGAAATCTCTTGTGTCCCCAACATACCCAATACAATGGCAAATTGTATAGGTGCACTAGTTCGGTGAAGAGATGGTGATAAAAGTGTAATATGAATATATTTTTATAATCTGAATAAATAAAAACAGCAAGGTAGCAAATAGTAAACGGGCACAAAACTGGTGTTGCAATGCTTAAAAATGAGGCCTAGGGTCTGTACTTTCGCTAGTGCAACCTCTCAACAATGCTAACATAGTTGGATCATATGATTATCCCTCAAAGTGCAATAAAGAATCACTCCTGAGTTCCTATTAGCGGAGAACAAAAGATAGGAATTGTTCGTAGGTCACGAAACCACCTCAAAGCTATTCTTTCCGTTCGATCTATTCACGAGTTCATACTAAAATAACACAAAGCTATTTTTTCCGTTTGATCTATCCTAGAGTTCGTACTAGAAAAACACCAAAGCAAATTCATGTTCATAATACTCAATCCACACAAAGAACTATAAAGAGACCCCAAAGTTTCCATCGGAGAAAAACGTGCATCAACCCCTATGCATAGATTACCCCAATATCACCGCGGGAATCCGTGAGTTGAATGCCATAACACATATCAAGTGAATCAATAAGATACCTCATTGTCACCTCAAGTATTCATATTGCAAGACATATATCATGTGTTCTCATCTATGAATATTCAATTCGACAAGACAAAACTTTGAAGGGTAAAGATTCAATTCATCATAACAAGAGTATAGAGGGGAGAAACATCATATGATCCGACTATATTAACAAAGCCCATGATATAGATCACGAGGGAGATTGATCAAACACATAGCTACTGGCCCAAACCCTCAGCTCCGAGGGTGGACTACTCCCTCCTCATCGTGGTGGCCGCCAGGATGATGAAGATGGCCACCGGAGATGATTCCCCCCTCCGGCAGGGTGTCGGAACATGGTCTAGATTGGATCTCATGGATACAGAGGCCTTGCGGCGGCGGAACTTATGATCTAGGGCTACCCCGAAGGGTTTCAGAATATTTGGGAATTTATAGTGCAAAGAGGGGGTGCAGGACGCCACCGAGGTGGGCACAACCCACCTGGGCGCGCCAGGGGGCCCTGGCATGCCTTGGTGGGATGTGCCCCCTCGGGGCACCCCCACGTGCAGCTCAGGCCCATTGGGTTCCTTCTGGTCCAGAAAAATCTCCAAAAAGTTACGCGGTGTTTGGACTCCATTTGATATTGATTTCTTGCAATGTAAAAAACAAGCAAAAAACAGCAACTGGCACTGGGCACTGGGTCAATAGGTTAGTCCCAAAAAATGATATAAAGTTGCTATAAAATGATTGTAAAACATACAAGAATGATAAAATAACAACATGAATACTTCATAAATTATAGATACATTGGAGATGTATCAAAAACCACATCTAACCAGAGGCTAGATCAATTATTTATTACTAAACAGGAGAAAAAAGTAAAGAACGGAAATAAAATTGGGTTGCCTCCCAACAAGCGCTATCGTTTAACGCCCCTAGCTAGGCATAAAAACAAGAATAGATCTAGGTGTTGCCATAATAATGGCAGGGCAAATCTCAAAAAATCATCTCGTACTCCCTACGTTCAGCAGCAAGTTTTCTTTGTGGCAAGCAAAAGTAATCAAAAGGGCTAAATTTAATGGGACAGAAGTCCCTAAGATCAATCTTGGGAGGAACTGGTTCCTCCTTTGGCCCTTCATATTGTACAACCAACTCATCATTATAAGCATTCTTTTGGCTAAAAGTCATGAGCCTTTGTTCAAGAGGAAATCCCAACCCGTTGTTCTAAATAGCAAAATTATCATTAAGTTCCAAAATCCTATCAACTAGAACATCGGTAGGAACCCTCTTTCTAAGATTTTCATTATAAGCAACATGATCTAAAGATCGTAAACGCATTATGTCTTCTTCATTAACAAGAATTGCTTCTATGGGAGGACAACCA
The DNA here is from genome assembly GCF_018294505.1 of Triticum aestivum. Lineage (NCBI taxonomy): Eukaryota > Viridiplantae > Streptophyta > Magnoliopsida > Poales > Poaceae > Triticum > Triticum aestivum. The sequence continues at coordinate 268,912,599 of NC_057801.1, forward strand.
GCGTCCACCCTATAATTCTCAAAAAGTTCATTAGCCTCTTTCACTACAAATCTAAACTCTGCTAGAAAGATGGTAGCAGCTCGCTTAACAGAAGAATGCTCAATATTAGAAAACTCTAGGAAAATCCTTTGTATGCAAGGATGCATGTGAATAAATTGTCTTTCAAGTTCAACTATGAGCAAATATATAACGTTTGCAAGACCACTAGTTTTATGAAGAATAGACCCACCCATAGTGGGTAAAGCACCAACACAAGTAAAGAAATCTTGAATCACCCTTTTTCCAATAATATTACCACTACCAATGCGAAACTTTTTAGTGTGCAATATAGTAGGTTCTTCATGAGGATTTTCAAAAGCATCAAAGTTTCCCCCATCGTTACTACTATCCTTTTCAATGATAACCTCCCCAGTTTCAAACATGATGGAAACAACCCAAACTAACAAACGAGCACACAAGAAGCAAGCGAAAAGAGACGAGCCAAAGAGGGGCAAAGAAAAGTCAAAGGTTTTCAAAAAATCGTTTTAGAAGTGGGGGAGAGGAAAACGAGAGGCGAATAGCGAATAATGTAATGCAAGGGAGAAGAGTTTATGATGGTACTTGGTATGGCTTGACTTGATGTAGATCTCCCCGGCAACGGCGCTAGAAACCCTTCTTGCTACCTCTTGAGCTTGCGTTGGTTTTCCCTTGAAGAGGAAAGGGTGATGCAACAAAGTAGCGTAAGTATTTCCCTTAGTTTTGAGAACCAAGGTATCAATCTAGTAGGAGATGATGCACAAGTCACCGAATACCTGCACAAACAATCAAGAACTTGCAACCAACGCGATAAAGGGGTTGTCAATCCCTTCACGGTCACTTGCAAAAGTGAGATCTGATAGAGATAGTAAAGTAAATATTTTTGGTATTTTTGGTTTATAGATTGGAAAGTGAAGATTGCAAAATAATAGATCGGGAACTAGCAAGATGTAAATGAGATTCAATATAATGGAAAAGAGACCCGGGGGCCATAGGTTTCACTAGTGGCTTCTCTTGAGATAGCATATATTACAGTGGGTGAACAAATTACTGTCGAGCAACTGATAGAAAAGCGCATAATTATGATGACATCTAAGGCAATGATCATGAACATAGGCATCACATCCATGTCAAGTAGCCAGACTCCCGCCTGCATCTACTACTATTACTCCACACATTGACCGGTATCCAGCATGCATCTAGAGTATTAAGTTCATAAAGAATGGAGTAACGCATTAAGCAAGATGACATGATGTAGAGGAATTAACTCAAGCAATATGATGAAAACCCTATCTTGTTATCCTTGATGGCAACAATACAATACGTGCCTTGCTGCCCCTACTGTCACTGGGAAAGGGCACTGCAAGATTGAACCCAAAGCTAAGCACTTTTCCCATTGCAGGAAATTTTAATCTAGTAGGCCAAACTAAACTGATAATTCAAAGATACTTGCAAAGATATCAAATCATGCATATAAGAATTCAGAGAAGAACCAAATAATATTCATAGATAATCTTGTTCATAAATCCACAATTCATGGATCTCGACAAACACACCACAAAAGAGTATTACATCGAATAGATCTCCAGGAACATCGAGGAGAACTTGGTATTGAGAATCAAAGAGAGAGAAGAAGCCATCTAGCTAATAACTATGGACCCGAAGTGAAGGAAATATGCCCTAGAGGCAATAATAAAGTTATTATTTATTTCCTTATATCATGATAAATGTTTATTATTCATGCTAGAATTGTATTAACCGGAAACTTAGTATATGTGTGAATACATAGGCAAAACATAGTGTCCTTAGTATGCCTCTACTTGACTAGCTCGTTAATCAAAGATGGTTATGTTTCCTAACCATAGACATGTGTTGTCATTTGATGAACGGGATCATATCATTAGGAGAATGATGTGATGTACAAGACCCATCCGTTAGCTTAGCATTATGATCGTTACAGTTTCATTGCTACTGCTTTCACTACAAAAAAAGACACATCCGTGGAATTTTGGGCCGCACGATTTTTTTTTCTGTCATACTTATGACACTTCTATGGCGATAATTGTGACAAAACCCGGTATCATCATAGATGTGGTGGGCTCCTACTTCTATGACAAAAAATCATGATAGAAAATGGGCTTTTCGTCCTGGGCGGGCCGGAGACGCAGCTGCATGACATTCTTTGGGCCGTCCATGACGGAAAAAACCATGGTAGAAGCGAGGGCGAGGAAAATTTCGGGGAGTTCCCGGTTACGGTGGGTGGTCGGGGGCCGAGCGATGCGCGTTTCTCTCGTACACGTACGCACATGTGTGCGAGGCGTTGGGCTCTAACTGAACCCGAGCGAGGCGTCACCTAAATGAAGCCGAGCGATTACACTGCAGGCTACGCGTTACTGAACCCGAGCGATCGAGCGATTCCTTCGCTACTGCTGCTAACTGAAGCCGATCGATGCTGCCTCTTGATGAACAGTGAGCGTTGCAGGGCGATTTGGATGAACAGTGAGCGTTGCGGGGGGGGGGGGGGAGGGGGGGGGGTTGGATGATGAACAGTGAGCAGTGGGGGTGGATGAACAGGACCCCGTGGCGTTGCCTCTGGATGAACAGGACCCCTATCGATCGAGCCGGTTGGGACTGGATGAACAGGACTCCGTCGAGGGCTGGATGAACAGGGCGACCTCGTGGAGGGCTGGATGAACATTAGACGATGGAGGGGTGGATGAACCGTAGCCCGTGGAGGGGTGGTTGAACAGGAGCCCGTGGAGAGGGGTGGTTGAACAGTAGCCGGTGGAGTAGCGCGCGGTGGAGGCTGGATGAACAGGAACCCGTGGAGGCTGCAGGAGGTCGACGGTGGATGAACAGTAGCCCGTGGAGGCTGGAGGAGGTCGACGGTGGAGATGAACAGTATCCCGTGGAGTCCCATTTTGCGGTACGCCACACCCCTCCTGATGAACAGGACCCCCGTTTCGACCGTAGCGCTCCAACACAAGTCCGTTTCGTCCGTTTTGCGGTACACCACACCCCTCCCGATCAACAGGACCCCCGTTCTGACCGTAGGAGGTCCGTTTCCTCCGTTTTGTGGTACGCCACACCCCTCCCGATCAACATGACCCCCGTTTCGACCGTAGGAGGTCCGTTTCCTCCGTTTTGCGGTACGCCAGACCCCTCCCGATGAACAGGATCCCGTTTCGAACGTGGCCGCTCGAACACAAGGCCGTTTCCTCCGTTCTGCGGTACGCTAGGCCTCGTTTCCATCGCCTGTTCCGTCCAGGCCCTCCCGATGAACACGACGGCGCATTCCGTTCCGACCCAGTCGGTTGGCTCCCCATGAACACGACGATGACACTGTTTCTCCGTTCCGACCCAGCCATGTACATGAGCCCTGGCCGTACGTATGCGAGTAGGCGTTTGAGACCCCGCCTATATGTACACATACGTGACCATATTTTCTTTCTTGCACACTGGCCGCTGTAGGTACGTGTACATGCTACGTGCGCACCTCTACTACGACATGTGCACGCCTCTACATCCACCAGTATGTACGTACACGTTTGCGACCAGAATGACAATGCTACGTACGCTTCGACCAGGTGGGTCCCGACTGTCAGGCACTTCCTTGCATGCGAAGATGTAGCTGGTGGGTCCCAGCAGTCAAGGAGGCGAATCATTTTTTTGCCCGGACGCACTTCCTTGTGTGCGAAGGTGTAGCTGGTGGGTCCCGTCCGGTGGGTCCCTGCTGTCAGGTGGAGGAATAATTATTTTGCACGTAATAAGGAGGCACTTCCTTGCAGCCTCCATGGACCCAGCTGTCAGCCTCTCCACATACAGTACTCTTCCGATGGAAGTCGTTCCTTGACCATGTTGACCATGCCGCACGGAGAGCACCAGGGCGGTGGACGACGGCGAGGCCTAGGAAGTGGACGACACAGAGCCAGGGAAGACGCGGCAGTGGAAGCCCACGCGGAGAGGAGTACGAGGGTTCACTGGTTCGACTGCGGTGTGAGGCTGCCATCGCCGTAAGGCCTGGCCAGCGGTGGGAATAGTAGGGAGCAGTGAGGCCTCCACGACAGCACAGCCGGCCACGGGAGGCAGGAGCATGCAGCACGACCGGCGCTGCTTTGGGCGGCTGGAGCAAGAAGACCAGAGGTTGAAGAAGCACTACGGCCGTTGGATGGACATCGTACGGTCACTGGAGCTAGAATCGTTCATATATTGACTAAAGTTGACAAAGGCCTCCGTCCTAGTCAACTTAGTAGGCCCACAAGTCAGCCTCCCACCAAGATGGGTCCCAGCTAGTAGGGGGTATTCATTTTTTTGTGCATAATAAGGAGGCACTTCCGGTGGGTCTGAGCTGACAGCGGGGGGAACATTTTTTTGCGAAATACGGTGGCCCGTCCGGTGGGTCCCAGCAGTCAGGGGAAACATTTTTTTCGTGAAATACTGGTGGCCCGTCCAGTGGGTCCCTGCTGTCAGGTGGAGGAATAACTATTTTCCGCATAATAAGGAGGCACTTCCTTGCGTCTGTCGTGGACCCAACTGTCAGCCTCTCCACGTACAGTACTCTTTCGATGGAAGTCAGTCGTTGACCACATTGACCACGCCGCACTGAGAGCACCACGGCGGTGGATGACGGTGAGGCCTAGGAAGGGGATGATGCGGAGCCGCGGAAGACGAGCAGTGGAAGCCCGCGCGGAGAGGAGTACGAGGGTTCACCGGTTCGGCTGCGGTGTGAGGATGCCATCGCCGTAGAATAACAGGGGGGTGTGGGTGAGTAGAGCGATGCCTTGGCCAGCAGTGGGAGTAGTAGGGGGCGCTGATGCCTGCGCGGCAGCACAGCCGGCCACAGGAGGCGGGAGCAGGCGGTCCTGCCGGCGCTGCTTTGGCGGCTGGAGCAAGAAGATCAGAGATTGAAGAAACACGACGGCCGTTGGATTGACATCCAACGGTTACGTCTGCTAGAATCGTTTGTTGACGTATATAATAACTAAAAAAATCTTGCATACGCGTCAACTAAACAGGCCCACAAGTCAGACCACTCCCTCTTTTTTTAATAATTTATATATAGCTCATGACAACTTCTTATGCAATTTATTGAAGTCGTTTTTTTGGTTGGTCAGGGCCAATTTCGCATATTTCTGTGGGTTCCAAACTATTTTTAATACCAAAATGTTGAGCCAGATTTAAAGTACTTTGAAGATATATTTAAATTAGGTTAATGCCCAGTGAAATAGGAATCTGAAAAAGTGAAAAAAATTCAGAAATTATAAAGTAATTTCCAATTTGTCATCTGTTTTTATATTTACAACCCATTTCATATTACTTTCAAGATTTGCAGGCGTCTTGAAAGAGTTGCAGCCCATCAGGGCGTAGAAAAATAAGTAGGCCTGGATTGGGTATTCTTTAGAAAAAATAAACTGGGCTCATTTCCACAAAGAAAAAATAGCTAGGCTGGTCACATGGTGAACATAAAATATAAGCTTGGGCTAGACGGGCCACAACCCTGTTCAAACCCTGCTCCGTCTCAACAATAACAAAAAAAATTACTGCTCGAGCAGCTACGTCCTAGGTGTCAGCCGATCTTGTGCTGTTCTCTTGTCTATTGACTATATACGCTCAGAATGTCGTGGGTCCCAGATGTTAGGAAAACACTAGGAGGAAGCATTTTATTTTTCCATACGTTGACATGGTGGGCTGATGACCCACAAGTGTAGGGGATCTATCGTAGTCCTTTCGATAAGTAAGAGTGTCGAACCTCACAAGGAGCAGAAGGAAATGATAAGTGATTTTCAGTAAGGTTTTCCCTGCAAGCACTGAAATTGTAGGTAATAGATAGTTTTGTGATAAGATAAATTGTAATGAGTAACAAGAAATGAAGGTAAATAAAGTGCAACAAGGTGGCCCAATCCTTTTGTAGCAAAGGATAAGCCTGGACAATTTCTTATAATGAGAAAAGAGCTCCCGAGGACACATGGGGATTATCGTCAAGCTAGTTTTCATCACACTCATATGATTCACGTTCGGTACTTTGATAATTTGATATGTGGGTGGACCGGTGCTTGGGTACTGCCCTTACTTGGAAAAGCATCCCACTTATGATTAACCTCTATTGCAAGCGTCCTCAACTACAAAAGAAGTATTAAGGTAACCCTAACCACAACATTAAACATATGGATCCAAATCACCCCCTAACGAAGTAACACATAAACCAGGGTTTAAGCTTCTGTCACTCTAGCAACCCATCATCTACTTATTACTTCCCAATGCCTTCCTCTAGTCCCAAATAATGGTGAAGTGTCATGTAGTCAACGTTCACATAACACCACTAGAGGAAAGACAACATACATCTCATCAAAATATCGAACGAATACCAAACTCACATGACTACTAATACCAAGACTTCACCCATGTCCTCAGGAACAAACGTAACTACTCACAAAGCATATTCATGTTCATAATCAGAGGGGTAATAATATGCATTAAGGATCTGAACATATGATCTTCCACCAAGTAAACCAATTAGCATCAACTACAAGGAGTAATCAACACTACTAGCAACCCACAGGTACCAATTTGTGGTTTGGATACAAGAGATGAACTAGGGTTTTGAGAGGAGATGGTTCTGGTGAAGATGTTGATGGAGATTGACCCCCTCCCGATGAGAGGATCGTTGGTGATGACGATGGTGATGATTCCCCCCTCCCGGAGGGAAGTGTCCCCGGCAGAACAGCTCTGCCGGAGCTCTAGATTGATTCCGCCAAGGTTCCGCCTCGTGGCTGCGGAGTTTCGTCCTGTAAGCTTGCCCCCAATTTTTTCCAGGGTAAAAGCCCTCATATAGCAGAAGATGGACACCGGAGGGCCACCAGGGGGCCTAGGAGACAGGGGGCGCGCCTAGTAGGGGTGGGCACGCCCCCACCCTCCTGGCCAGGGTGTGGGCCCCCTGAGGTGTTTCTTCCGCTCAATAATTCTTATTAATTCCAAAAATAAGTTTCGTGGAGTTTCAGGATTTTTGGAGCGGTGCAGAATAGGTTTCCAATGTTTGCTCCTTTTCCAGCCAGAATTCCAGCTGTCGGCATTCCCCCTCGTCATGGTAAACCTTGTAAAATAAGAGAGAATAGCCACAAGTATTCAGATATAATGTTTAATAACAGCCCATAACGCAATAAATATTGATATAAAAGCATGATGCAAAATGGACGTATCAACTCCCCCAAGCTTAGACCTCACTTGTCCTCAAGCGGTAGCCGAAATCGAAAAATATGTCCACATGTTTAGAGATAGAGGTGTCGATAAAAATAAAATACGGACATGAGGGCATCATGATCATTCTTATAACTGCAACATATATAGATTTTATCATATGATTTCTTATACTCAAGTAACAATCAATTCACTATGTCAAGTATGGTTCAGAAACTTCATTGAGAACTAACAAACTATAATCTCAGTCATTGAAGAAATTGCAATTTATCATAACATCAGAAAGAGTCAAGAATAGAGCTTTTCAGCAAGTCCACATACTCAACTATCATGTAGTCCTCTACAATTGCTAACACTCACGCAATACTTGTGGTTATGGAGTTTCAACCGGACACTGAGAAAGATAGGGGCTTATTGTGTTGCCTCCCAACGTATTCACCTTTAGGTGATGTCAACAATAATAATCCATGCTAACTTACATCCAATTGGATATATGTATCATGATCTTTCAAACACGAAGAGCTTACCAAAGGATAAAATGAAAAAGGGAAAGGTGAAGATCACCTTGACTCAAGCATAAAGTAAAAACATAAAGTAAAAGATAGGCCCTTCACAAAGGGAAGCAGGGGTTGTCATGTGCTTTCAGGGTTGGATGCACAAAATCTTAATGCAAAAGAACGTCACTTTATATTGCCCCTTGTATGTGGACCTTTATTATGCAGTCTGTCGCTTTTATTACTTCCACAACAAGATCGTATAAAGCTTATTTTCTCTGCACTAATAAGTCATACATATTTAGATAGCAATTTTTATTGCCTGCAACATGACAACTTGAAGGATCTTACTCAATCCATAGGTAGGTATGGTGGACTCTCATGGCAAAACTGGGTTTAAGGATATTTGGAAGTACAAGTAGTATATCTATTTGGTGCAAGGAATTTGGCTAGCATGAGGGGGAAAGGCAAGCTCAACATGTTTGGAAGGTTAATGACAATATACTTTAACTGAGATGTGAGAAAACACAAATTATTACGTTGTCTTCCTTGTCCAACGTCAACTCTTTTAGCATGTTGTAGCGACCCGAGCCGAATGGATCAAGTCTCTGTGCTTAAGTGTCATCCATGGATCGGTATGCTGACACACACAGTACTCGAGGATTTATAACAGAGGTAAATGACATGTATAAAGTAACATAAATACTATTACCTCAATCCAAATAGCGGAAGTAACAAGGTTGTGGATTCCCATCAACACCAACGGCAAAGTTGAGTGTAGAAATCGTAACCCTAACGTATCACTTACTCGTCGTAAGATCCTGCAACATGAGACGTTGCAGCCACGAAGGGTCAGTACATTGAATGTACTGGCAAATTCACACCATAGAGCAATGATGAATAGAGGCTATCACTACATGCATATTTGGTTGGTGGAGGCTCTATGGTTATAATGTTTTTGCGAAAAGCCAATTTTTCCCTACTACAATGGAATAAATTTATTTAACTATCATGGTGGTTGTTAAACATTGAGAATGGTTGACAGCATTGTCAATCCCAATTAAAAAGTACTCATTAACATCCCAACAATATTAATTAGAAGTAACACGACGAGATTCACATGATATCCAAGTACTAGATACTCAAGACATCCATAACCGGGGACACGGCTAACCATGATTAGTTTATACACTCTGCAGAGGTTTGCGTGCTTTTCCCCACAAGACTCGATCGCCTCCGTTGGATTTCTCGCACTACATGATGTTTGAGAAACGGATGACCGAGACATAGTCTTTCGGAAGCGCTAGCACCTTACATAAAGGGTAGACCGGTACACCTACTTTCCCCTACATCTGCTAGTCTACCCGTAAGAGTTCGCACGACTTAATCAACTATGCCAGAGCCCATAATGGCTTGTGGCTGCACACGTAAGTTTCTAGTTTGAATAATCTCATGATCCCTTTGAGCCTGGGTGGCGGTCCGAAGAAAAACAGGCAAGTCATGGAAACCCAGGTGCCTAGACAGGCAAATCCTGGAGTAACCAGGTGCCTCAATCCACCCAGATGTGTATTAAGTTGCCACCTTAAATAAACCATTAATTAACAAACTCACATCTGTCATGGATACACTCACCCAATCCACGTCTACTAGCATATCATGGCATAAAGCAAACGTAGAAGTAACTCCCAAGGGTTTGATAATAAAACAGGTAATAGGTGCTACCTCAATCTACTTCCCAAAACCCATGATTTAATTAGATCCTAATCATGCAATGTTTGAGGACTGAACTAGTGCAAAGAAAACTGGGTATGAAAGGGATATGATCAAAGTGTGAACTTGCCTGCAATGTTGATGAAGATGATTCGCACTCAAAACTCTTGATAGTTCTACTCGTCACACTCCGGTCAATCTATCGTGATCAAGCAATGGTAACCACACATAAGCAATCACTCAAAAGATCGGAAAGGACGAAAAACAATTCGGAAAAACATCAAATCCAAGCAAATAACTCGTGCAACATAAAACAATTTCTAACAGTACCAAAATTATGTGAATTTGGCCTTATCAGAAAGTTTAGGTCAAGGGCTTCGAGATGCAAAAAGAATCGCTCTAATCGGAGTGATAAAACTCAAGTTATGATCAAACAAAGTTCAAATACTAAACTGTTTGAATTCAAATTTTAAAACTTTCAAAAACATGTTTAAGTTGTTTTACTGGATAGAGGAGATCATAACAAAGAAGTGGGCGTTGGTTTCGTTGGATTTGGACAAACGAGCAAAAAGTTGTGAGCGTTTGAAAATTAGGGACTAATTTGTGAATAAAATATTCACGGATGGGTCCCCGGCCGAAATAACAGAAAAAGAAAAGAACTAAATAACAAACGTTCATTTATAAGATCTAAATAGTGGACGTTCGCTGTTTAATAAAACCAGAAGAAAACAGATCTAGTCTAGGGTTTTTAGAAAAAAACAGAAGTTAGAAGAAAAACCGGATCGGACCGGGGTCGGTTTATACCGGTTCGGCCGGTTCGGGCAGATCGGCCGGCGGGTCGTCGTCGGTGGCGGTTACGGCATCGGCTGCCGCGGGGAGGCGACTCCGGTGGTCGGCGGCGGCAGCGGAGTAGACGGGGAGGGGCGGCATTGGGCGGCGGGTGCGGTGGCGGTGTTGGCGGCGGTCGACGGCGACGAGAGCGGCGGAGCTGCGGCGGCGGTGGCGAGATCCGGCGGCGGCGGCGCTGCGGAGCTGCGGGACGGGGAGGAGAAGGGAAACGGGGCCCGGGGCTCCGGTATTTAAGGGGGCGACGAGATGTGGAGGAGGGGGCGGGGTAAGGCGGCGGCGGTGGCGTAGCCGAGGCGGACTCGCCGGCGTGCGGTGGCGGGAGTCGTCCCGTGTCGGGGACGAGGCGGTCGGGGCGCTGGCTGGGCTGGGCCGTGGCCTGGCCTGGGAGCTGGGCCGGCCCAGTTCGGCGGAAGTTTTTTTTTAAAGAAAACATTTTTCCAGCAAAACAAAAAGAAACGCAAAATAAAATTTTTACATAGGCGTATAATATATCAAAATTTTCAGAAAACGATTTCCTACAAGATGAACATTATTCTAGCATCAAATAAAATCTACACGAATTCAGATAATTCAAACAGTGCTCCTGCTCTACTAAAATCCAATAAAAATCATTTTAAAAATACCAAAATGAATTCAAATTTATTTCTCTCCAATTTTCTATTGTAGGGAATCATGTTACCCTATTTTCCATGTATTTTATTTTTGGAGAAAAATAATTTGAATAAAACCCAAATAACTCCAAATTGAAAATAAATTCAAAAGAACTTTGAATTTAATTCTTTGAAACTCCCAACTCATATTTCATATAATTTGAAGAAGTCATTTTATCTTCTCTCGTGAAAATCATTGAGTTGCATAAAGTTTCAGAATTGGAAATATTCTCAAATGAAATTCAAATATTTTCAACACCCCTTGTTATTTAAATAAATGGAAGAAGTCATGTCATCTTCTCGCCAGGGTTTTGTGGTGAAAAGAATTTGAATTCATGAAGATCAGAAAAGAAAATGAAAGTTTGGGAAAGTCCTTTTATTCCCTCTCATTTAACTTTCAAAAAGTTTCGAATTTCACCCAATCAATCACACAACAATCAAACAAACAATCTATCTATCTATTTAATATAACATTCCAAAATTTAGAATTTTGGGATGTTACACATGTCAAACTTAATGAGTGCTCCCAATCATAAAAGATGTCCAAGATAATATATTTGTATGTGAACCTCTCTTTCCTTATCACTTCCTATTAATTGCAACGATGACCAAAACTACGTTTATCAACTCTCAACAACTTTTATGCCTCATACTTTCTATGTGTGAAGTCATCACTAACCATAAGATCAATATGAACTCTTTTATTCTTTCTACTTTCTCAAGATCATAGCAACATAGCAAAGCCCTTGACTCAACACTAATCTTTATTATAGATAGCTCACGGACTCGATTACATAAAGAGATCACAAAGCAAAACTCAAAACTACTTGATATCAAAACTTTAATCTACTAGATCAAGATACTACTAAAAGGATCGAACTAAATAAAACGGTAAAGATAGGAGTGTGATGGTGATACGATACCGGGGCACCTCCCCCAAGCTTGGCAGTTGCCAAGGGGAGTGCCCATACCCATGTGATTATGTCCTCGGAGGTGGTGAAGTGGGAGTTGTTGATGATGTAGGCTTGTCATCCGTCTTCCAAGGCATAGGCTCACCATCATAGAAGGATGATCGAGTCTCTGGGATCCTTAAATCTGTAGCCAAACTCATCCTCTTGAATCTATATTCATACTCACAGTTCTAGTTTTGCAGGTCATAGATCTGGGCTTGGAGGTGCTCGATTTTCTCTTGAAGCTTGAAGATGGAATCCCCAATGACCTTGGCATCTAGCTTGTGGTTGTTGGTGAACTCCGTGATCATCATCTGGTTGGCGTTGAGGCCACGGTCCACCATCCCTTGGCACTTGAAAACTTGCTGCTCCACGGCTTCGAGCTTTGTCTCCACGCTTCCGGTACACCTTGGTCTCTCCACATCGCGGATGTGCAACACCCCCTCACGCATCTCAATGGTTTGAGGGTGTTGCAGCACCTCCGCGAGATATGGGTTGATAACCCTCTCGAAAAACTTGTCCTTGGGAGCGCTTGGAGATGCCATGATGCCCTAGATCTGAAATAGAAACAGCTCGAAACGAAAACAGAGGATATTTGTGTGATACGGTGGTCAAAACCTTCGGGAGTTTATATAATGAATTTTTACCGACCAAAATACGTAACGTGCAAGAAAACAGAGTCCGGGAGGTACACGAGGTGTCCACGAGATAGGGGGGCGTGGCCAGTAAGGGTGGGCGCGCCCTCCACCCTCGTGGAGGCCTCGTGTCCCTCTCGGACTACTTTTTTCTTCCTAAAATTCTTGAATATTCCAAAACTGATAAAAATTGCCGTTAGAATTGTTTTGGAGTCGGTTTACATACCGTACCACATACCTGTTCCTTTTCGGAGTCTGGAATGTTCTGGAAAGTGTCCCTTATGTATTCCTCCGTGGTTACGGTTTCAATAATATTAGTTTCAACATTTATAGGATTACCTGAAATATAATGTTTAATTCTTTGACTGTTCACCACCCTCGGACTTGTGCCTTCGAAGTTGTTGATTTTTATGGCACCAGAACGATAGACCTCCTCGATGACGTAAGGACCTTCCCATTTAGAGAGAAGTTTTCCTGCAAAAAATCTTAAACGAGAGTTGAATAATAACACAAAATCACCTACGTTAAACTCATGCTTTTGAATCCTTTTGTCATGCCAGCGTTTGACTTTTTCTTTGAATAGCTTGGCATTCTCATAGGCTTGGGTTCTCCATTCATCAAGTGAGCTAATATCAAACAACCTCTTGTCACCGGCAAGTTTGAAGTCATAGTTGAGCTCTTTAATAGCCCAATATGCTTTATGTTCAAGTTCAAGAGGTAAATGACATGCTTTTCATAAACCATCTTATATGGAGACATACCCATAGGATTTTGTATGTAGTTCTATAGGCCCATAATGCATCATCAAGTTTTTTGGATCAATTCTTTCTAGATCTATTGACAGTCTTTTGCAAAATTAATTTGAGCTCTCTATTGCTCAACTCTACTTGACCACTAGACTGCGGATGATAAGGAGATGCGATTCTATGATTAACATCATACTTAGCAAGCATCTTACGGAAAGCACCATGAATAAAATGTGAACCACCATCAGTCATAAGATATCTAGGGACTCCAAACCTCGGAAAAATAACTTCTTTAAGCATTTTAATAGAAGTGTTATGATCAACACTACTAGTTGGAATAGCTTCTACCCACTTAGTAACGTAATCAACAGCAACTAAAATATGTGTATAACCATTAGAGGCAGGAAAAGGTCCCATATAATCAAAGCCCCAAACATCAAACGGTTCAATAACAAGAGAATAATTCATAGGCATCTCTTGACGTCTACTAATATTACCAATTCTTTGACATTCATCACAAGATAAGACAAACTTACAAGCATCTTTGAAGAGAGTAGGCCAATAAAAACCAGATTGCAATACCTTGTGTGCAGTTCTATCTCCAGCGTGGTGTCCTCCATATGATTCAGAGTGACACTTGCGTAGGATCTATTCCTGTTCATGCTCAGGTACACAATGTCTAATAACACCATCTACTCCTTGTTTATAAAGGTGTGGTTCATCCCAGAAGTAATGTCTTAAATCATTAAATAACTTTTTATTTTGCTGGTATGTGAAACTAGGTGGTATAAATTTAGCAACAATATAATTAGCATAATCAGTATACCAAGGAGCAGTACGAGAAGCATTAACAACCGCTAATTGTTCATCAGGAAAGCTATCATCAATAGGCAGTGGGACATCAAGAACATTCTCTAACCTAGATAAGTTGTCTGCAACGGGGTTCTCAACTCCCTTTCTATCAATAATATGCAAATCAAATTCTTGGAGCAAGAGAACCCATCTAATGAGTCTAGGCTTAGCATCTTTCTTTTCCATAAGATATTTAATAGCAGCATGATCAGTGTGAATAGTAACTTTGGAATCAACAATATAAGGTCTAAACTTATCACATGAAAACACAACTGCTGAGAATTCTTTTTCAGTTGTAGCATAATGTCTATGGGCAGTATCAAGAGTCTTACTAGCATACTGGATAACATTCAATTTCTTATCAACTCTTTGCCCTAGAACATCACCTACAGCATAATCACTAGCATCACACATAATTTCAAAAGGTAAATTCCAATCTGGTGGCTGAACAATAGGTGCAGTGATCAAAGCTTTCTTAAGTATTTCAAATGCTTCTACACAATCATCATCAAAGACAAAAGGAATATCTTTTTGCAATAAATTAGTCAGAGGCCTAGAGATTTTAGAAAAGTCCTTAATGAACCTCCTATAAAAACCGGCATGACCAAGGAAACTTCTTATACCTTTTATGTCCTTGGGACATGGCATCTTTTCAATAGCATCTACTTTGGCTTTATCGACTTCAATACCTCTCTCGGAAATCTTATGCCCCAAAACAATGCCTTCATTAACCATAAAGTGGCACTTTTCCCAATTCAAGACGAGACTAGTGTCTTCGCATCTCTGCAAAACTCGATCAAGGTTGCTCAAGCAATCATCAAAAGAGGATCCATAAATGGAGAAATCATCCATGAATACCTCACAAATCTTTTCACAAAAGTCAGAGAATATAGCCATCATACATCTTTGAAAGGTAGCAGGTGCATTACATAAACCAAAAGGCATACGTCTATAAGCAAAAGTACCGAAAGGGCAAGTAAAAGTAGTTGTGATTGATCCCCCGCTGACACAGGTATTTGAGAGAAACCAGAATAACCATCTAGAAAGCAGAAATGTGTGTGTCTGGATAGTCTTTCTAACATTTGATCAATAAAAGGTAAAGGGTAATGATCTTTCTTAGTAGCTTTATTTAATTTACGGAAATCAATTACCATCCTATAACCTGTAATAATTCTTTGCGGGATCAATTCATCTTTATCATTAGGAACAACGGTAATACCTCCCTTTTTAGGAACACGTGGACAGGGCTTACCCATTCACTATCAGCAATGGGATAAATTATACCTGCCTCAAGGAGCTTTAGTATCTCCTTTCTTACCACTTCTTTCATCTTAGGATTCAGTCGTCGTTGAGGATCTCTAACTGGTTTAGCATCGGCTTCCACATTAATTTTGTGTTGGCATAACATGGGACTAATGCCCTTAAGATCATCCAGAGTATATCCAATAGCAGCGCGGTGCTTCTTCAGAGTTTTCAATAATCTTTCTTCTTCTTGCTCTGAAAGGTTAGCACTAATAATAACAAGATATATTTTATTTTCATCAAGATAAGCATAATTAAGATTATCAGGTAATGGTTTGAGTTCAAACACGGGACTACCCTTGGGTGGAGACGGATCCCCAAGAATTTCAACGGGAAGGTTGTGTTTCAGCATGGGTTCCTGTTTAAGGAACACTTCATCTATTTCCCTTCTTTCCTTCATAAACATATCATTTTCATGGTCTAGCAAATATTGTTCTAACGGATCAGTAGGAGGCACGACAATGGAAGCAAGACCAATAATCTCATCCTTACTAGGTGATTCTCTATCACAAGGTTGTCTATGAAACTTAGCAAAATTAAACTCATGAGACATACCATCTAAGCCAATTGTGATAGTATCCTTTTCACAATCAATCTTAGCATTAACAGTATTCAAGAAGGGTCTACCAAAAATAATGGGGCAAAAGTCATCTTGTGGGGAACTAAGAACAAGAAAATCAGTAGGGTATTTAACCTTCCCACACAAGACTTGAACATCTCTAACAATCCCAACTGGTGAAATAGTATCTCTATTGGCAAGCTTGATAGTAACATCAATACCTTCCAACTCAACGGGTGCAATATCATGCATAATTTCTTTATATAAGTCATAGGGTATTGCACTAGCACCCATATCACATAAGCCATGATAACAATGATCTCCTATTTTAACAGAAATAACAGGCATGCCTACAAAAGGTCTATGTATCTTAGTATCTGGTCTAACAATATTAGCAGTCTCACCACAGAAATAAATAACATGCCCATCTAAATCATCATCCAAAAGATCTTTAACCATAGCAATACTAGGTTCAACTTTGATTTGCTCAGGAGGTGTATAAGTCCTAGTATTACTCTTACGAACAGCAATCGAAGTTTTAGCATGATCCTTTATCCTAATAGGAAAAGGAGGTTTCTCAACATAAGTAGTAGGAATAATAGGATCACTATAAGTGACAGTCTTTTCTTCAACTGTAATACGTGCAACTACTTTTACTTCAACGGGAGGATTATATTTAAACCATTTTTCTTTAAGGATATCAACGTGAGTAGCAAAAGATTCACAGAAAGAAGTACTATCTTAGAGTCAAGTCCATACTTAGCGCTAAATCCACAAAAAGCATCGGTATCCATAAAAGATTTAACACAATCAAACTTAGGTGTCATACCTGACTCCTTACCATTGTCGGAACCTCAATCTTCAGAGTTGCGTTTAATTCTTTCCAATAAGTCCCATTTGAAATCAATAGTCTTCAGCATATAAGAACCAACACATGAAGTATCGAGCAGGTTGCGATCATTGAGAGAAAGCCGAGCATAAAAATTTTCAAGAATCATTTCTCTGGAGAGCTCATGATTGGGGCATGAATATAACATTGACTTAAGCCTCCCTCAAGCTTGAGCGATGCTTTCTCCTTCGCGAGGCCAGAAATTATATATGTAATTATGATCACAATGAACAAGTTGCATAGGGTAGAACTTCTGGTGAAATTCCAACTTCAATCGTTTATAATTCCAAGATCTCGTATCATCACATAGCTTATACCATGTCAATGCATCTCCCTTCAAAGATAAAGGGAAGACCTACCTTTTGACAACATCATCGGGAATACCTGCAAGCTTAAATAATCCACAAACTTCATCCACAAAGAGAAGGTGTAAATTGGGATGCAATGTTCCATCTCCTGCAAATGGATTAGCTAGCAGTTCCTCTATCATACCCGAAGGAATCTCCAAGTAAATATTTTCAAAAAGTTCAGTAGGTTGAGGAGCAACTCTTTGCTCTTCTGGTCGGGGTGAAGATACCCCGAACAAGAACCTCAAAGGATTAGTTTCCATCGTGAGAAGTAACATAAAATTTCAGCACACTATATAAATGTTTCCTTACCAAGTTCCACTCACCAAAAGCGCTACACTCCCCGGCAACGGCGCCAGAAAAGAGTCTTGATGACCCAAAAGTGTAGGGGATCTATCATAGTCCTTTCGATAAGTAAGAGTGTCGAACCCAACGAGGAGCAGAAGGAAATGATAAGCGGTTTTCAGTAAGGTTTTCTCTGCAAGCACTGAAATTGTAGGTAATAGATAGTTTTGTGATAAGATAAATTGTAACGAGTAACAAGCAATGAAAGTAAATAATGTGCAGCAAGGTGGCCCAATCCTTTTGTAGCAAAGGATAAGCCTGGACAATTTCTTATAGTGAGAAAAGAGCTCCCGAGGGCACATGGGGATTATCGTGAAGCTAGTTTTCATCACGCTCATATGATTCGCGCTCGGTACTTTGATAATTTGATATGTGGGTGGACCGGTGCTTGGATAATTCCCTTACTTGGACAAGCATCCCACTTATGATTAACCCCTATTGCAAGCGTCCGCAACTACAAAAGAAGTATTAAGGTAACCCTAACCACATCATTAAACATATGGATCCAAATCAGCCCCTAACGAAGCAACACATAAACTAGGGTTTAAGCTTATGTCACTCTAGCAACCCATCATCTACTTATTTCTTCCTGATGCCTTCCTCTAGGCCCAAATAATGGTGAAGTGTCATGTAGTCGACGTTCACATAACACCACTAGAGGAAAGACAACATACATCTCATCAAAATATCGAATGAATACCAAATTCACATGACTACTAATAGCAAGACTTCACCCATGTCCTCAGGAACAAACGTAACTACTCACAAAGCATATTCATGTTCATAATCAGAGGGGTAATAATATGCATTAAGGATCTGAACATATGATCTTGCACCAAGTAAACCAATTAGCATCAACACAAGGAGTAATCAACACTACTAGCAACCCACATGTACCAATTTGTGGTTTGGATACAAGATTGGATACAATAGATGAACTAGGGTTTTGAGAGGAGATGGTGCTGGTGAAGATGTTGATGAAGATTAACCCCCTCCCGATGAGAGGATCATTGGTGATGACGATGGTGATGATTTCCCCCTCCCGGAGGGAAGTGTCCCCGGCAGAACAGCTCTGCCGGAGCTCTACATTGATTCCGCCAAGGTTCCGCCTCGTGCTGGCGGAGTTTCGTCCCGTAAGCTTGCCCCCGATTTTTTGCAGGGTAAAAGCCCTCATATAGCAGAAGATGGACACTGGAGGGCCACCAGGGGGCCCAGGAGACAAGGGGGCGCGCCCAGTAGGGGTGGGCACGCCCCCACCCTCCTGGCCAGGGTGTGGGCCCCCTGAGGTGTTTCTTACGCTCAATAATTCTTATTAATTCCAAAAATAAGTTTCGTGGAGTTTCGGATTTTTGGAGCAGTGCAGAATAGGTTTCCAATGTTTGCTCCTTTTCCAGCCAGAATTCCAGTTATCGGCATTCCCCCTCTTCATGGTAAACCTTGTAAAATAAGAGAGAATAGCCATAAGTATTGAGATATAATGTGTAATAACAACCCATAATGTAATAAATATTGATATAAAAGCATGATGCAAAATGGATGTATCATGGGCCCCTACTGTCATCCTCTCCACGTACTTCTGCCGATTCCTGTTGTTTGTTGACCATGTTGACAAGCGAGAGGGCGGCGCCGCGGCGAGCGCACCAAAGCGCGCGAAGGACGTCTGCGTCAATGATTTAGGAGACGGTGGGGCGGCGATGCGTGCGCTGAGGCGCAGCCAACCGTGGGAGGCGGAAGCAGGTGGCCCAGCCGACGCTGGTTTGGTTTTGACGGCTGGAGGAATACAAGACTGAAGAAACACGACAGACCGTAAAAGTGGCAGGAGTACTTAACAACCTTAACTGAAACCAGCAGGGGCACTTAACAACTAAAGCTGAAAGCAGTATGAGTACTTATACAGGTTCAACCGTACAAAGCTCGCCTCGATCAATGCTACTTTGCCTACAGTTAACCAAGGGTGAGGCCTCTAGGCCCCAGGACAAGGCCGAGGCGCCACCCCGCGCATCCACAACCTTCTGAAAGCGGCTTCATCTTGCAATGTGGTCAATAAACAGGATATTGGCTTTAGAGCCATGGAAAAGCATGAACATAATCTTTTGTCCTATTCTCCAAGATGGACGGGCCTTCATTATTTGAGACCACCCATGAATAAGTATCTTTTCACCTCCAAGGGGAATGGAGTAGGTCGACATAAACATCATGTTGTGACCAAGCGCAAGTCTGACCCGACCATGGTCAGGCATCTGTATAGGAACAATAGAACTGGGCAGTTTTTGTTCCAAGATCACAGCTGTAAAACTGTGTATAAGCAATAGTTTATGAACAACATATATAACAGAAAACAGCTCATACCATAAGTTTCTCGACACAGTTGGACCTGTTCAACGAGTGCAGCAGTGGCACACATATCCCACGTGGCCTTCCACCATTGAAACGCCCCACAAGGACCTCAAGACGATCAATAAAGTGTAGGAACTTGTGGATGTCGTCCTAGTAAACTTTAGTGCCATCAGTAACAGCTGAGTTATTACAAAATAACAAATGAGCAGCCTGCTTAACTCTGAAAAAACCTACACGTGCCACCAATTATAAGAAAATATTAGTTAGATGTAGCATCTTCGTGAGAGATTCGTTGCTACTTCTAAAGTTAAATTGTGATTACTTAGACAGAATAGGTGGATTAAGAAGTAATCGAGGCAACAAGCACGAACCAGATACAAAACTAACATGGATGAACAATTGGAACGATGTCGGGGTGGAAGATCGCAGTAAAGATGAGACCAGGTTCTGCTATTTCCATCAACATTCGTGCGCCAACTTTCAGTCTGTAACGCTTGAGAAAGTTTATCCAAGTTCGGCCATAAAAAAAGCAGCGATCTTCTTGGTTCATGAACCCAACTCGGAACTTATATCCATGGCTTGTCTTTACTATGACCATTAAACTAGTGTATTCAGTTATGGCAAGGCCGAGCATCTTGAGTACATGTGTTCTGGCAGAGCAAATAATGCACTATAGGAAAAATAATATGAGAACACAATGTATTCCCTATCCAAATCTAGAAATAACTTCCTCCTTCACGTTAGTGTTCACCATCGTACTAGTAGTACCTTTTATCCAAATATAGCAATCCAAATTTCCAAATTAGTCAACAACATGTTCAAAAAAACTCCACCCTCCCGGATAGAAAAGAGGATTCTAGGGCGAGAAGGAACAAGTGTGGCGTCTCGCCGAGGGCACAGAAACCTGTAGGGTCCTCGCACTTTGGGCACTGCAAATGAAACACACTAGATTCAGTAGGAAGAAAAATGCATCAACGGCAGCGACTGCCATCC
Organism: Triticum aestivum; assembly: GCF_018294505.1. Classification (NCBI taxonomy): domain Eukaryota; kingdom Viridiplantae; phylum Streptophyta; class Magnoliopsida; order Poales; family Poaceae; genus Triticum; species Triticum aestivum. Next base: position 268,933,466 of record NC_057801.1, read on the forward strand.
TAGGATTACCTGCGACCAAGGGACTTGGATTTATCGGGGATGGATGAAGAATTTGTACCTGGTTCTCCATGAGAAAACCCTATGCAATCGCCGAGAGGGATTTTTCTCTGAACAAGCAGACGAGGGAGAAGGGGATTCAGGCCCAGCGAAATATTGCCGCTTCGTCTTACTGCTAAAGCTGGAAGGAGGGGGGTTTGTGATTTGACAACTCATTGGGCATTACTACGGTGCTACGACCGAGGTGTGTCTACCATGTAGTTGTGCACTCTAATTTGTGCATATGGCACATGGACCCCGTTGCCGGTTGCCCCACATATCAGCGAAAGGAAGTAGAAAGACAAGAGTAACTAGTTACACATAAATATATTTTTGACAGAGAGGTACTCCCTCTGTAAAGAAATATACAAATCTTTTATATCACAACTTTATACATAAGAAAAATCAAGGGGAATATATATAACATATATAATTATAAAAAACAGAGTTGTTTTAACACAGTATAGACAAGTTGGTGATGATGGTGTGCCTGCCATCCCGCAATATAGGCCGTCCGATTTATATCTAACAGATAGGAAGGAAACTATGGCAATTTTACAAAAAGGTACCCACACACCTCTCCACATTTGCAAATAAGGCCTTCCCTCGTTCATCCTTTTCTCTCACAAGATAAAATACTCATACAAATGCATCTTGATGTTACGTGCAACGCACGGGCATTATGGGGGTTCAGTTTTTTTATGGGGGTTCAGCTGAGAATATAATACTCAGACAGGCTCACGGTTTTGGACTTTGGGCCGCAGGCCCACCCTGCATGTTTGGGGGGCCATGTGTTCTACCTCAGCGCTTTTCATATTGCAAGCGATCGGTACGGCGCTGGTTTTAGATGCTGTCGCAAGGCGAATACACAAAATTGAATAAAGCACGACAGCTGTTGGAATGAAATCGAACGACAGTTCCTAACCAGCAATCAGAGTTGCAATTCTATCAACGATATACCATGTGATAAATAATACTGTCGTACTACTTATACACACAGGACACTTGTTTCACCATGCCAGATTATTACATCAAAATCTCTCGGAGGATAGATCAGTTCGGCAGTTGCGTGCTGCTACTGAAGAATTTCAAAGTTGATTTGGACCAGCTCTCCTTGCCGAGAAAGTTCGATTTTGACATCGTCCCCTACCGCAAGATATGATTTAGATTTGAACCTTGACCATCCTTTAGCATCAATCATCATGCGACCATCCTTTGGACTTATGGTATATTGAGCAGGTTCATTCACACCAAGGCTGCGCATGGTAAGAGAAACTTGGCCGCGGTTGCCCGGATTGTTGAACGACTCCCTCGTTGCTCTAGGAATTCTCTGTTTGTAAACAAGAAGACATACCCAAACAGTTAGATCAACATAGTGAATCATGTGAAACAACATGGAAAGAAAAAAGAACGAAGCACTTGGGCGGCCAATGCTTACCAAGAAGGTGGACATGTCGGTTTTTGTAAGGACTTTGGTATATGAAGTGCGAACTGCAGCCCAGTCTGTTGCCAGTGCAACTGCTCGTTCGGTTGCCACTGCACGGGCCGGAGCAGATCCAAGTGCAAGTGTTGGTGCAGGTGCCGAAGCCTCTGCTGCTGCCGGATATGGTGCTCCTCGTAGAGATGGTGCCGGTGTCGGAGCAGGTGCCGGTGTCGATGCCCGATCCTGCGGTAGATCAGACTGATCCGCTGACGCGGTCGGTGCCCAATCCTCAGCTGGATCAGACTGAGCTGCTGCCGCTATTAGTGCTAGAGCAACTGCCGATGCTTGATCCATTGCTGAAAGTGGTACCGATGTGCGAGACAGCGGCGATCGTGTCTGGTCTGCTATGATTAGCTTTCTAACTTGACTAGGATCTGTGACCGTGCTCCAGTTTTTTTCTTCATTGCTTTTAAACGCGGGAAGGACTAATTGTGGCGTTTTTGTTAAACCAAACTGCAGTTCATCATAGGGATTCAGCTTGTACTCAGATAACAGACTGATCCAGTTTTTTCCAGTAATATAAGTGATGGACAATTCCTTCGTTACTAACATGACATAAGAAGTGAAACCTACAAAAATAGCCATCGTAGAGCAAACCAAACGGTTTATTCTGTGATGAATGTCACATGGCAAAACCTGCATCGTAAAATTGCAGGAAAAGAAAGAAAACATGACATTAATCAATAATATTTAGACAGTAAATCAATAAGATTTACTTGATGTGACACGAGTGAATCCTTACCAGGAAATCACTATGTTGAAGTACTAAACAGAAGATTGATTGTCCAACTACGGGTGGCATGCAGGGGCCCCGCCTATTCCCACAAGCAGGACAGTCCAAAGTTCATGACAAATCGTATGGACCGAACAACCATGGGACTCGAAATCCTGGTGGGTGCGATAAACCCTGCAATGCATACAGATATTGGAGTGTAACCAAAATTGATAAACCGTCCTCACAAAAAGGATGATCTGGATACTTCAAAATATACAGACTGAATTGAGTGGACATACATTAACATAGACCGTTCTGAGGACTAACCACACACCAAAAGCGGCAGTACTAATAAACAATACAGGGTTCACAGACACAAATCAAGTACTGAACAATAGTACTTACTACAGACAAGCAAAGTTGCACTAATTAAACGCTGCAGACTATTTCTTGCCACCGACCTATGGGATGAACCCTACATAACTGACTAGGCCATCGACTTCGTGAGAGATGTCTACATGCACCATCACCATCTTGTCAACCTTGGAGAACCTAACAGAGTGGTCTTTCCACTCATAAACATGATGATGAAGACAGGCCGCATCAGATTTGTTGGGAAGCTTTACAAGAACCACACCCTTCGTAATCGAAGGCACAACCAGGAAATTGTTGTGGTCAAGTACAACCTCGAGAACACGCCTGACAACAAAGCTACAGGAAAACACTAGTTCCGGACACATGGCGACAAGGACACACCAGCTGGATAGTTTAGCAGTAGAACTCATCATCAGGTCTTCCAATTCACACGGCATGACTTTGAGAACTTCATCTCCACCGCGGACCTGGTTCTAATTCAAACAGAAACCATATTTTATTACTACCTCCGTTCAGAAATATAAGATGATTTTCGACATTATACTCCATATATGACTACATATACGCACAGAAATGTGTGAACAAAGACACTAGAACATGTCTTCAAAGGCATGAGAGCAGAGGGATTACTTGCAATATCCATAACACAAGTTAATGAGGCAAATATACCCTCTTCAAAGGTAGCATTGATGTTCATAAAGTACTCCCTCCGTCCCAAAATTCTTGTCTTAGATTTGTCTAGATACGGATGTATCAAGTCACATTTTAGTATTAGATACATCCATATCTAGACAAATCTAAGACAAGAAATTTGGGACAGAGGGAGTAGTTGAAAGTAATCTATAAGAAATCAGTGTCAACCTCTCGCATGTTTTGGTCAAAAGAGGAATTTAGAACCGTCATTTGGAACACTAAAATCACATGCAAGATCACCCAGAAAGTTGTACTACCAGTACTAGTACTGCGTGTTAGATGAAAAAACACGATCAAGATCGAGAAAAAGATCGTCAACAAGAGACATTACCTGGACTTGCTTAATGAGGGATCCCGGAGAGGGGGGCTTGGACAGGGCAATGGCTTTGAGCTTGTCTGCGGTAGTCTCGGCGGGGTGCTTGCGCTTCTTCGTACCATGAGCCTCGACGGTTTTGGCCAGAGCCATAGACATCACGTCGGTCGGTGCTCCCATTCGAGAGAGGAAGCTGAGAGAGAAGAGTGAAAGGAGGAACGAGATGAGGGAGAAGCGAAGCGAGTTGGGGTTTTCTTCAAGAGAGGAAGCTGAGAGAGAAGAGTGAAAAGATGGTTGCTTCGTCCGTCCAACTTACTGCTGGAAAGGAGGGGTTTTTGTGATTTGACGGCTCATTGGGCATTACTGCGGCGCTTCGATCGGGGTAGTCTACCGTCACTCTACTACGGAGTAATTTAGTGCATGGCTGGTGGACCCAGGTGCTGGCTGTCCCACACGTTGGCGAAAGTGAGTAATTTAGTGCATGGCTGGAGGAGGATCTGCACGGTAGAGCGTGTCCATTGTTTTTCTGAAGAAAAAATGGTTACAGCAAGTGTTTCCACTCTTACGATGGAGGAGTGCGAAACACGGCAGCCACTTGAACATACAAAGTGCTCCTACTACTAGGCATGTGCAGTGGTTCATACATCAGTACTACACAATCTTGTTGCTAGTGTAGTAAGATATGACGATAACAAATGATGTTGTGCGCATGTCAACTACTCCTATATGTAACATAGTACCACTTTTTCGACTATCCGGTCGAGAATGAATGGTGAGATCAATGTTAACAGAACTAGGTCTACAACACACAGAGAGTACGGTGCTACAGTATTCCACGAGACATGAACCATATGAAGCACGAATAGTGTTAGGCAGGGTGTATGAAGGGTGCATGGGATGGGAGCAAAAGTTCCCTTCTCGACCCACTTTTGGGTGTTTGGCAGAGTGCATGAAGGGCGCATGAGTCCACACTAGTAGGTTAACAAAAATACACAAAGAGGAAACAACTATATTGAGATGAGAATGCAACCAAACACACCCACACGCTTTGTGCTACAATGACTGATCTGCACCATTTGAGTTTGATCCAACGGTCATGTTGCGCCGAGACATGGACATGCCCATGCAGAGGGCGCCTAAACACCACCGAAGTCCCTCTTCTTCTCGAGGAGCATGACATTGGTGATGCAGGGTGCAACCGCCCGCAGAGCCCGCTCCCGGTCGACGGGAGCCAGCTCTCAAAGACGGCGTCCAATGGCACGAATGGATTCCAGTGACGGAGCCCTGAAAGGATTTGCCCGACAACAGCGACGGCAACCCGCAACCCCTCCTTGTCCAGCTCAGCCCCCACCATCGCGCGGAGACGGCTCAGCTCCTCGGAGATATAGGTGAATAAGGAGACCAGGTCAGGAAGCCGCAGCTCGTTGAAGTCGACCGGGTGGTCGAACGGGTTTAGCCCGACGGCCGGCATCGTCACGCTGGCACGACGATAGGCATCGCACAACCGCAGCACGTGCGTGGCAACTTGGTTCACCAAGTGGCTGAGGCGATCCTGGACCTCGTCATGATCGGCCCGCTCGCGCTCCAGCCGGCTCCCCTGACGGCCTATCGTATCTCTCGCTTTCTGCAGCAATGCCGCCGACACCTCCAGCATCTTTGTGGTGGACGCCTGCCGCTTTTGAAGCTCCGTGAACTCCCGCACATAACGGAGGACCATGACACTCCTCTCCTCATTGAGCTCAGCTCCACGTCCTTGGCCCTGAGCTTCGCATCCTTGGCATGGAGCTCCTGTGTCAGGCGCCTCACCTCGGACTCCGTGATCTGCTGCGCCGCCATGGAACCAGGTAGAAGCAATGGGGAGAGGAAGCAAAGGGGTCGAAACTGCTGAAAGGCAATGCAATCTACGGGAAGGCGGAGGGAGCCAGCCGAGGAGCGGGGAATCTTTTGGTTTTCACCACGGTAAAACACCAGTCGACGACTTCTCACATCAGGGAGCAGTGGGTTTTACAGGCGGAGTCATCATGACTAATTGCTGCCACGCCTGCTCCCGTCAATCAAAAAATTAAAAATCCTGCCACGCCTGCTCCCGTCAATCAAAAAATTAAAAATCCTGCCGCACCCAAACACCAGAGCAATGCCACGGTGGATATTTAAATTTACCTGCCCGCAAGTAGATATAAAAAGGGGTGAAAAAACAAATGTGGCGGCAGCCTAGCTAATCGGTCGAACTAGCCCAACTAGCTAGCCACCGTGCTTCACTGATGTACTCAGCGGGAAAGGTGGTCTTTTGTGATTTGACGACTCATTTACTTGCTTCGGCACTATGACCGAGGAGGACCTAGAAAACACGTGGTAGGGCATCCCATGTCAGGAAGAATATATGCGTGCACCACCCGGGAGGACCCCGAAACCGCGCGGTAGGGTGTGCCACGTCTCGGCACGGAGGAAAAATGTGCGTGTAAAAATATATTGTATCAGACGTCGATAGTAACTCTAGTACCTATGGTTCGACCTCGGGACCCAGCCAGTCGGTCGAAAACACCCCACTAGCCACACAGCTTCATCATGCAAAGGTGGCACGGAGGATAGTTGTGGTTAGCTCCGTCTCGACCAGCCACAACGTCTCTTGTTCTAGGCGATTCTTCTATTTTCCAAGCTTTTTTTAGTTGTAATAACACCACGGCAAGCTAGTGCCGCTCTTCGTGTGTGCCCGTGCAAAGGTTAGACGATGGAGAGAAGAGGGGATTGAGATTGCAGACCTGGGACCCACCAGTAAGTGAGACAACGGTCATGCACATGTTGACGAGGCACTCCCTCTAGTCTACTCAACGTAATACTGTATAAAATCAAGTTATGGGACAAAGCCAACAACCGTTGTTGTTTCAGGCTATTGACTTACGCTTTGTAGTCGAGGTTGCCAATTCGAATCTCGTCTTTCAGATTTGTTAGTTTTAGGTCCAAATTTGATTAATGACAAGTGGGACCCCCATGTGTTGTTTCGATATTTCAGTGTAGGATGGTTTTTTTGAACAAATACTTTCTGCGGTTAGACAAGTAACGACACGAGTTACACATATTTTGCAAGTTTACGAACAAAAATGACAGTGGCATAGAATATCACATCCACCCCGCAGCTTAGATACTATGGTGATACGAGTTTTTACACTGTTGGAAGTGAGATCCAAAGGCTTGGGAGTAGTCTTTGTAATTATGCGCAATTTCCAAACTCTCCAAAGTTTTTTGCAAATAAAACATTCAGGCCTTGTGTGTGCCACTTCATCTTCGATCCAACGGCTCCCGTTGCTCATATTAGGTGCTCCTAGTAGCTTAATTACCCGCTACGGTGATATGAGCATCTAGGTCGTATGATCAGTGATCAGATGGCACATGCATAGTACTTGTACTTTCTGCGCATTTCCCAAACTCTATCAGCCGTATATTGCAAAAACATTCAAACCTCCTACTGTGGGATGTTAGATTTCAGTGAACTCGTATCACCATAGAATCTACGGTGCGGGAGCACCTCATATTCCCCCGTGCGAGAAAACATAAGGTGCTATCGCAGCTTGGATGCTACGGTGATATGAGCTTCGAGGTCGTTTGATCTAAGATCCAATGGCATCTGAGCAGTCTTTCTGCTTGTAAGCAGTGGCCGAACTCTTTTGGGGCTTTTCTGCAAAAAACCATTCGAACCACCAAGGAGGTGTTGGGTCACAAATCCAACGGCTCCGAAGAGCTTGTATCACCAAAGCATCTAAGGTGTGGTAGCACATGATATTCTTACATATAGGAGAATATGATGTCCTCCTTCATCTTAGGTGCTACGGTGCTACGAGCTTCGAGGTCGTTGGATATGGGATCCAAGGGCATCTGAGTAGTTTTTGTACAAATTGTGTGCAATTCTCAAACTCATCAAGGTTTCCTGTAAAAATATTAAGACACATCATGTGAGCTGCTATATCTCAGATCTACAAGCTCCAAGCAACTCGTATCGGCATATAGCATCTAAGGTATGGGGGCACATGATATTCTCCCGGGGAGGAGGGGTGGGGGTGCACAACCAATCGGTGGTTGGGAGGGTGGGGACAAATATAATCTAAACAACCCTAAACAGAGCTCCACAATTTTATCTAAGGTCGAGGGGTTGACCCCCGACAATCATAGCTCCGCCTAAACACAACATTTGCATGTACTGTAGTACTAGACTTAATATTCATGTTTCAGTTTCATGTTCATTTTAAATATTGAACTGAGGACCATGCATGTTTTACATTTTACTCCTTTCGTTCCTAAATATTAGTCTTTTTAGAGGTTTCAAATGGACCCGCACATACGGATGTATATAGACATATTTTAGAGTCTAGATTCACTCATTTTGGTCTGTATGTAGTCACTTGTTGAACTCTCTAAAAGACTAATATTTAGGAATAGAAGGAGTATTTTTGAATTCGTGTCATACATGCATGGTTTGGAAAAATAGATGCACTATACTTATTGGATTGTTGTTGTGTTCGTGCGTGTGTGTCTCTCTCTCTCTGTGTGTGTGTGTGGTCATATGCTTGATACATACAAAGTTTTCTCACCTCCATATTGTTCATCTTTTAAATTTGAATTTGCATTGGAAAACTTACTAGGGATACCATGAAATGTGAAATCCACGTTGAGATCACTATATCACAAACTCACTCTAATTCAACAACTCGTCATAAATCAATTACCACGTTGAGATTAGTATTTGCAAGGAAAATACGGGTATTGTAATACACATAGATTCGTTCGGCAATTTAAAAGGTTCCTTTCGTATTCTCGAATGGTAGGACCCAACGGCGTACCAGCCAGACCTTGGCTCGTGTTGATCCTAAAAAAATAAAAAATAAAAAACCGGGCTCGTGTCCTTCGGTGGCGTGCGTGGTACGCACATTAGGCAACCCCAACCAGTCGAGCCTCAGCATTTCAAGTCGAAATATCTGGCGGCCAGAATTCCAGCCCTAGGAAATTCCCCTCATGTCCCCGGTCCATAATGACTACCGATGAACAACGGAGGGATGCTTTAGTAACTAGACAACGTTACCTACCGTGCCGAGCACGGTTCAATTCCCTCGATCGCCGCTCGTCAAGGTCACCCGTCAACTGCATTGCCTAGTACTACTACTACTACACCAGGATGAGCACAGAATTGAGCCCGTTTGTTCGTGCCTAGTACTTGAGTTAATATATCAGGCAATGCACTGGTACAGAGGGATTATCCTTTTACTCTGCATATATAACTTGTCTGAAGTCTAACTAAGCAAAATGTTTGACCAAATCCTTTCTTAAGAAATACAACAGGACAGATGTACGGCTTGAAAATTTATTGCATGATGCAGGTTATGATATTGTTTCGAATCCTGGATCTTAAATTTCAGAAAATCCAAAAGTGAGCATAAATTCTTGAAACTGAGCATGGCCATGGGATATGGCACAAATATTACTTCGTAAGTTTTTTCTTCAATTTGATACAAGCTTCTTATGACAAGTTGCACAAATGAAGAGCCAAGGTATTTTGGAACAAAGACCTATCACGTTAAGGCGAACTCTTTCACTATTGAAATCGTGGGCGTTTACGTGCCGCCACGAGTCCCCGCTTCTCATCGGCAGGTGCCGTCCGAGCAAGCGTGTGAGTCGACGGGAGGCATGGAGCAGACCGTTGCGCCAGCTGACAGGGAGGCATGCGAGCAGACCGCTGTGCAGGCTCACCGGGAGTCGAGCCCTTTGACCAGGCTCCGCTGCCCACCTTCGTTCCAACTGCTCCCACTTTTAATGTCGTCGGCCCCGCAGTTTAAAATCAAGACCGCACTACCCGGTATCGCTACAATCTTCTCTCTTCCTCCCCGATTCTCCTGTCGTCTACCTCCAACTAGCCTGACCTAAATGTACCCCATGCCGCATCACGATGGTCTGCCCTTAGTGTTCCAGTTTCCCGAGGAAGACACCCAGCCGGAGTCTCAAGAACATAAGGCGCTTTGGGATGAGCTTGAACTGGCCTTGCGGGAAGACGCCGCGCCTGTCCCCGCTCCTGTTCCGGGTCGCGTCGCCCTGACTGTGCCAGCACCCATCCCCGTGGCATTGATGGGCTGGGAGCCACACATTGTCGCCGAGCTTGATCCCACGGGATTCCATGAGGTTCCCGCCGACTTTCACGCGCCCGTGCACCTGCCAGCGCATGCGCCTGGACGTGCACTGATGCACACGCCTGTGCCGGTGCCCGTGCACCTGCCAGCGCATGCGCCTACGCGTGCACTGACGTGCGCGATCGTGCCGGTGCCCGTGCACATGAATGTCTCCGCCGCGCCGTTGACAGCGCCTGTCCCCACGCAGGTGCCAGTGCCCCCCACAGTAGCATGGATGGCCGCCGTCGACCGCTTCCTTGCACCAACACCAGTCGCCTCCTCCCGCCAGTTAACTCACTCCGAAGTCCAGAACATTTTGGCCTTCCTTGAAGTTAGACCAACATCCAGGAGTACGCCAACAACAGTGCAAGACGCCGCCGTCGCCGTCGGTCAGTGGCCCGACGACACACATAGCACGACAGAGGAGCTGCTTCCCGCTGCAAGACGCCCCCGCCGCTGCCGCGTGATCTAAATTTGCCATGAAAAATGTTCGGATTGCCATGCTTAAAATCCGAATGTTTATCATTTCCGTTTATTTTATATCAATCATCGTATAATTTAAAGTCGGAGTCAGACTGAATGAAATCTATGGTTTGACCGATTGAATGTTCTGCTAGAGCCGTATCATCAAGCCACAAGTATTCCTTGTCATCCAACGACCTAGACTGCTTCAATGTCGAGCGCTCAACACGTTTAGCGTGCAGTTAATTTCATGCCAAAAATAGTGCTAATCACATAATAACAAGCAAATAATATCCTTCTTAATATCCGCATGCACTTAATATACTTCCAAATTAACGTGCATTGCACATACACACTGACTAGTGCTGCTAGTACGTGAAACTGGTGTCGTGACTTATGAACACGTCTAGATATGGTCAACAGCAACATCGCCCACGAGTTCTTCGTGTTTGCCCGTGCATCTAAACGCAGAAGGGGAGGGGAGAGAGAGAGAGCACACATGGAACCCACCAGTAAGTGAAGGTGAATAGTACTAAAAATAATATTACATGTTATCCAATAAATAGGCTGTGGTAATATAAAAACATCATGTGAACAAAGGGGGGTACAACAAACATTGTTGTTCTACGTATGTTGCCTATGGACGTGCGGCTTGAAGGCCCGGTCGCATGTTCGATCCTCATCCTTCATTTTTTAACTTGTATATGGGTCCAAATTTGTTTCATGACATGTGGGCCCCTTGGTGTGTAGTTTGTAGCACTTTAATTCGTGGGTCGAAATTTGTTCCATTCCAAGTGGACTATCAGTGTGTAGTTTTGTAGCTTCTTTATAATAATTAAAGAGAACAAGATATTTTTTTGCAATAATACCATGGTGCGACGTTGAAGGCGAGAAAGGACGTGCAGAGAGCGATGACCGAGCCAGAGGGAAATCAACTAGGGGAGTTGCGGGGGTTGCAACGGTGTTTGGAGTAGTTGTGGGCCAAATGCTACGAAAATATAATCTAAACCGACCGGAATAAATGCCTACACAAATTAATCCAAGGTTGGAGCGCCCCTCATGATGTAAATAGCTCCGACTTTGCGAGGGATGGAGAGGTAGTAGCTTCAATGCGTGGAATATACGGTGTGAGAAAGCGAGGTCAATCGAGAGACATATAGATAGAGAGACAAAGTGTGTGTGGTCCAACATTCATTGAACAGATATATATGCTCTGGCGAGATATTGTCCGATTGAGCTTTTGGCAAGGGTGAAGGCTGTGAGATAGAGCTTGAGAGATGATCCAGTCACAGATGTGTAGATATATTTTGTGCGTGGGAGGAAGCTAGGTCAATCGATCACATAGGGTCGCCATGCGATCGAAAGAGTGAGACGGGTTGGAGAGAGTGACCTAGATAGACAATGTGCGTGAGAGAGTATACAATGTGAATAGGTCGAATTGGGCTCAAACATGGTGATATATCATTTTTGTCCGAGAAAGAGAGAGAGAGAGAGAGAGAGAGAGAGAGAGAGAGAGAGAGAGAGAGGGAGAGAGAGATAGAGAGAGAGAGGGAGAGGGAGAGAGAGAGGGAGAGAGAAAGGGAGAGGGAGAGGGAGAGGGAGAGAGAGAGAGGGAGAGGGAGAGGGAGAGGGAGAGAGAGAGATTGATTGATTGAGCGTGGCCCGCCATGAGGTCAAAAGAGTGGCGGCGGCTTGGATGGACTGACCTGGATAGACAATCTGCATGAGAGAGTATAGTGTGTCGATCGAGGCCCGAACAGGGAGATATATCATTTGTGTGTGAAAGAAAACGAGGTTAAACGAGACTCAGATAAATAGAGCGAGATTGAGTGAGTGTGGCCTGCTGTGCGGAAGAAAGAGTGAGACAGTCTCGGGGGAGTGACCTAGATATACAACATGTGTGCGTGCGCACGAGAGGTTGGGGGGCTAGATAGGCAATGCATGTATTTAGCGCGAGAGGGGGAGAGGGAGAGGGGGAGAGAGAGAGCTCGGCATGGGGTGCAATGGCGGGTGTGTGAGGTAAATACATTTGGTAACAGAGTGGAAAAAGGGGTTGTGTAGTTGAGAGACTTAGAGATCGAAACATGGAGAGAAAGAATGAACGTGTGTTGGAAACCGATAGCTTCCTAAGGTGGTTAGGAGAGGAAGATTGACCGATACATGAAGTATGTAGCGTGTGTGTGTGTGGGGGGGGGCTAAAAACAACATTTGAATGTACATAGGACGAGAATTAATATCGATGTTTCAATTCGGTGTACATTGTAAGATTTGAACTGAGGACCATGCATACCGGTAATTATTTCGAATTTGTGCCATACTAAGTTTCGAAAAGTTGACATTGACTCAATTTGTTGGGCTTTTCTGTAGGTCATATGTTTGAATCCATCCAAAAGTTTTCTCACTACCATGGTGTTCATCATATACATATGAATTTGTATTAAAAAAGTAGTGTGGATACAGTGAAATGCGAAATCCACGTTAGAGTTGGAGATCGCTACGTGACACACACTCTAATTCAAATAACTAATTATGTGACACACACTCTAATCCACGTTAGCGTGGATACCGTTTCGATTTTTTTAAATAACTCCTCATTAATTAATTTATAGTACTCCCTCTGTCCACTTTTATAAGACCTTGAAGACATTTGAAACAATGTGCAAAACAGTTCATTTTAAGTTGTCTGAAACGACTTACAAAAGTGAACGGAGGGAGTATCTCGTTTCGAATGACTAATTATTGCAAGAAAAACACGGGCATGGTAATACATACCGATTCATTTGCAAATGAAAGAAGATTCGTTTGCATTCTTAAATGTAGGCGCACCAGGCAGACCAGGGTCGTGTCGGGATGGACGCTGCTTCGGTGCCTTAAAGGCCCCTGCCTTTGGGTCACTAACATGTGGGCTAGCCACCTGTTGGGCCCACATGTCATGGACACAAAGGCAGGTGCCTTAAGGCACTGAAGCATAGTCCTGTCAGGGTGGTCGCGTGTGTCGGATGGACGCGTAGCACCCAGCCACCCACCCCTCCCTCGTCCCTCCCTCCCCCCACTCCCTCCCCCCCACCCCCACCCCCAAAAAAGGACGACGACAAAAAAAAGGACGACTATAAAATAAGTTTGTGATTCCATGTTTCAGATTGAAATATCTGGCGGCCCCAATTCCAGCCCTACAAAATCTCTGTTCTCTACCATCCCCTTCCGCGCCCAGATTGCTCAAATCCCTAATTCGCCGCCAACCCAAGCAAAGTTCGAATCACCCCTTGTCGGTGTCAAAACCAGCGGATCTCGGGTAGGGGGTCCCGATCTGTGCGTCTAGGCTGATGGTAACAGGAAGTAAGGGACACAAATGTTTACCCAGGTTCGGGCCCTCTCGATGGAGGTAAAACCCTACTTCCTGCTTGATTAATATTGAAGATATGAGTAGTACAAGAGTAGATCTACCATGTGATCTTAGAGGCTAAACCCTAGAAGCTAGCCTATGATGGTATGATTGTAACTGTGATCGGCCTTCTAAGGACCAACCTCTCCGGTTTATATAGACGCCGGAGAGGGCTAGGGTTTACATGGAGTCGGTTACAAGGAAGGAAATACAATATCCGGATCGCCAAGCTTGCCTTCCACGCCAAGGAGAGTCCCATCCGGACAAGGGCCTAAGTCTTGAGTCTTTGTATCTTCATGCTTCAACAGTCCGGACGATGTATATAGTCCGGCTGTCCGGATACCCCCTAATCCAGGACTCCCTCAGTAGCCCCTGAACCAGGCTTCAATGACGATAAGTCCGGTGCGCAGTCTTGTCTTCGGCATTGCAAGGCGGGTTCCTTCTCCGAATACTCCAAAGTACCTGTTACGACGAATAGTGTCCGTCATCCCATCAATGTGGTACTCCTCGGCTTCAGTGTCTCAATAATGACCATCTCCACGTGTCGAGCGAATGAGAAGAGCCGAGGCATTTTTGCATTTGCCCCCCTCAATCCTTCAGGCTGACCGTCTATTTGAAGAGACGGGGATCCTCAGATCCAAACCTCACTCTCCCCCCTCGAGCAAGCATCCGACAGAGCGCTCCAGAAAAACCATTCCAACATGGCCGGTCGTCGTAGCTCTTCTACGCGCTCTCCTCGCTCCAAGTCGGGGGATTGGGAAGAGTGTTCAGTTCCTCATAGCCGTTTGATAAAGTTACAAACCCAAGGGTTTCTCCCACCAGCGTTTATGGTCCCCGTTCGAGCCGGAATAGCCACCTAAAATGGAGGGGAACAAGCAGAGGGATCTCCTAATCCATCTCCAGAGGAGCGAATATGCTTCATCCCGCATCTGCTAAGGGGCGTCGGATTTCCCATCCACCCATTTCTTCACGGGCTCCTGGAGTTCTATGGTCTCCAGTTGCACAACCTTACCCCTGCCTCCATTCTGCATATAGCGGGGTACGTCGCCCTTTGCAAGCTGTTTTTAGGCTGCGAACCTCACTTCGGATTGTGGAGGAAGCTGTTATGCCTTGTCCCCTGCACCCAGGGAGAATCCCTATGTCAAGTGGGCGGTGCCAAAGTATGGCGCATTGCCGAGACTGGATATCTATCCGGCACTCCTAAGAAGGCACCAGAAAACTGGCCTTCGGAGTGGTTTTACATTGATGACGTTCCCCTTCCGGATCCACTCCGGACAGGTCTCCCCAAGTTCAGTAACGCCCCGCCGAGGGCACGTCTAAGATGGCGCCCCCGGGACCCTCAAGAAGAGGATACGAGGGAAATACACTTCCTGATGAGCAGGATAAAGTTACTGGCCAAATCTGGCTGACGATAGTCGAGGTCATGGCAATATGCATAATGCGGGGAGTGCAACCGCTTCAATATCGGGGGAAGCCCGTGTGGCACTTCAACGGGGGAAGACGACGCCACCCGCTGCGGCCGTAAGGGTCCGGACTCCGCCACTGCTTTGGCAAGGACATTGTCCGATTTATACAAAGGGAAAGAGGAGGAATTCCTTCGCATTAAACCGCGGGACAGATTCTCCATGTACAACCCCCAGAGTGGGTAAGTCGTCATTCCTTTCCCTGTTTTACTTACTTTAGTGTTCTCTACTAAGATTACCCGCATCGTTGTTTTTGAGCAGGAACTGAGGAGGGCCGTAGAAGGAATCTTCAGCCCCTCCCCACAGCCAGAGGACCCCGGACGGGCCCTAGATCCGGGACTTTAAGAAGATCCAGATATTACTGTGGAGCTTGTGAACGGGGTATTTTATCAAGCGAGCTGTGATGGTGCCTCAGTGGCCATTATTGCTGACTATCCCGGACTGCTCCCTGTGTCGCGTGTAAGCCAAACTAAAAACCCTATCCTCCGAAGAGGACTCTTCTCAGGTATTATGACTTACCCTCAAGGCGTCGTGCTATTTGCAGAGACGACGGTCGGTGCGCGGGGCCGAGCCCCTAGGGACTCATCGACCACGGGCGTCCGGACCGGGCAGGCTCAAGAGGAAGGCGGTGAGGGTCGACACACCGTTGCAGAGGTAAAGTAAAAACTTGTCCTGCGATTATAGTATTTGAAATATAACAGCGCCCTTTGTGTCTGGCAAGAAGAGGAGCAGCCGGACTATATCCGGGGATCCCGCCAATCACGCCTCCACCAGCCGGGTTCCAGAACTGGCTTCCAGGGCGAAGGCGGACACGGGGCCAGTACCGCATAGTTCTCCGACAAAGGATACTGATATGTTTTCGGCCACGAACTCCGAAGTGGAGAGCGCCATGAATCATCGGCGCCGGAGGGCCGTGCTTCGGAACAACATCTTTTCCGAAGAGGCATTTAATGCCTTCAATTCGGCAGACGCATACATCCGAGCTGCTCAAGGCGGGCTTGCCCGAGCGACGGGCCAGTATACCAAAGATATACGGGTAAGAAATTTTGATAAGTATGCATAGCAGTAGCCCCTGAGACTTGAAATAGTTGGAACAACTGTTTCAAGGATCAATTTATGCACATGTCCTTGTAGATAAGAATGAACAATTGGCTTGGGAGCTGGAGGAATGCAAGGCCCAGCTGAGGGACACGGTTGCCAAGTTAGAGGAATCCCAGAAGGCCTCATCCGATAACATTTGTCTCATTTGTACGAAGATGCACCAGTTAATAAATGGCTGATATGACAAATCTAACAGAGAATTCTGCAGATAATCCCGGGGTGAATCCGGAGAGTGTAAGAGATGACGACTCGCATCTCAAAAGGCAGTTAAAGGCTGGCGAGCGCATTCTCACGCTATTTCGGCAGGAGAAGAACAATCTTCAAGATGCCAATGTCCGGCTGGACGTAGAGTTAAAAGACGTCCGCGCCCAACTAGCGGACTCTGTGAAGGAGAATAAAAGGCTTTGACGCGACATTTATGGTGAGTGCCTAGACGAATTGTATGATAGTTTGGCGAGGAAGTATATTGAAAGAATTTTTCTTGCAGGAATATTAACGGGTTGCCCCGAGGAGGAGATGCCCTCATCTGCAAGTGATTTACTGCAAGACCTTTCGCAACTGCACGAGCGAGCTCGGCAAGTGATACAGGGTGTTGCTCAGGCCTTGTGGCCATCAAGCTTGCTGCCGAATGGCATGGGGGAGCTTGTGGATATGCTTCAAGGAGCACGGCGGTGCTTCCGACTGTGGAAGATCTCCGCTTACCGGCAATGCGCAAGAGAAGCCTGGGCTATGGTGAAGACACGTTACACCAAGCTGGACCCGAACCATATGGCCGAAGTAGGACCGGCGGGGCCCGATGGGCAAGAAATTCCCGTGAGTCTGGTATATGACCAGGTAGCGTTAGCCGCTAAGTATTCTCAACAGGATTGTAAGCTAGATAGCCTGTTGGATGGTATAGAGGAGGAATATAGTCAGTCCAAGTGACTGTGTAATTCAATGGACATAATTAGTCCCTAGCCGGATTAAAATCATTTGCATGGCGGACCTTTTCGCTTCAGCCCCTGGATCCTACAGTCCGGGGTGTGTCCAAATACCCACTCAGTTATACAAAACCAGGGTATGCGTGGAGACAAGGCGTAGGGGTCATAAGTGCTTGAACAGACATGTACCCAACTAGTTATGTTATATTACATGGATAGTAAGAAACATCTTCCAGGGAGAATAGTTTCGTTAGGGGTTCCTTTCCCTGGGTACGCATGCGACAATGCACATGTCTGGACTGCGAATGATGGCGCATGATACAAGACTTCTGGGGTTTACGTTGTAATAAACGAATACATCTTTTGTTCACCAACCGAATATTCTCTTAAGGAAACTAGCTTTCGGCTTCACCCAGTCTGAGGTGCACATCCGGCTAAACCGACAGTAACAATCGCAGAGGTGCTCCCCTTATGCCCTAGCCGAATTAACGGGAACGTAGGGTATAAACACAAGAGCCAGGAAACCCAGCTTGGCCACATCTTAAGTCATATCGATGCATATAATGGTGAAGAAAAGGCACATATGGAAAAAGAACGCATATGTGATGGGCAAGAAGCCATTTAAAGTAATTAAGTTTAGCTTCCGAATAGGAAGCCCCCAGGTATTGCCTACACACATAGTGCGGCTGGGTTAATCTGGGAGTCCGCACTGTATTAAATACTTTGTGTGAAGAGAGAAAAGGTCGAGAAAGGAAAAAGGGGTGGAGCATAATTAAAAAGGAGGAGTAAGGAGACGAACAATGGGTTCGGCGTTAGGCGTAGAATCTCCGGAGTCTGGCCGCGTTCCATGGGTTCGGCTCGAGTCTGTTATCGGATGCGTTACGTAAGCAGTATGCTCCTCCGGTGAGAACTTTGTCAATGACGAAGGGACCTTCCCACTTGGGTTTGAGCTTGTCCTTCTTCTTCTCCGGTAGGCGTAGAACGAGCTCGCCAATATTGTAAGTTTTGGCCCGCACTTCTCTGCTTTGATATCATCGAGACTGCTGCTGATAGAATGTGGAGCGGGCTTTTGCGATGTCGCGCTCCTCCTCCAGGGCATCCAAGTTATCCTACCGGTCTAACTCGGCTTCCTTCTCTTCGTACATGCATACGCGTGGCGAATCATGTATTATGTCGCAGGGTAGTACTGCTTCCGCGCCGTATACCATAAAAAATGGTGTATATCTGGTAGTGCGATTCGGCGTGGTCCGCAGCCCCCAGAGTACGGAGTCGAGCTCTTCGAACTAGTGCGTATCCGACTCTGTCAAGGATCGCACTAGTCTGGGTTTGATGCCACTCATGATGAGACCATTTGCCCGCTCTACCTGGCCGTTTGTTTGGGGATGGTAGACGGAAGCGTAATCAAGCTTAATGCCCATTTTTTCGCACCAAGTTTTCACTTCATCGGCTGTGAAATTTGAGCCATTATCAGTGATGATGCTGTGGGGGAAACCGTAGCGGTGTACGACCCCGGATATGAAGTCTATTACTGGTCCGGATTCGGCCGTTTTGACTGGTTTGGCTTCTATCCATTTAGTGAACTTGTCCACCATGACCAATAAGTATTTTTCTTATGGCTTCCCCCTTTAAGAGGTCCGACCATATCCAGCCCCCAGACCACGAAGGGCCAAGTTATGGGGATTGTTTGGAGAGCGGTAGGGGGCATATGACTCTGATTGGCGAAGAGCTGGCAACCGACACAATGTTGGACAAGGTCCTGTGCGTCTGCTCGGGCCGTCGGCCAATAGAAGCCTGTACGGAAGGCCTTGCTGACTAGTGCTCGAGCCGCGGCGTGGTGTCCGCCCAGTCCGGCATGGATTTCAGCCAAGAGCTGCCGCCCTTCCTCTTCGGAGATGCATCTTTGGAGCACTCCGGTAGCACCTTTCTTGTAGAGTTCCCCTTCGTGGACTTTGTAAGCTTTAGAACGCCGGATGATGCAGCGTGCTTCATTTTGGTCTTCGGGGAGCTCCTGCCTATTTAGGTAGGCCAAGAAATGCTTAGTCCACGGGGCGATCATGACCATGATTTCGTGGGCCGAAGATGTTATTTCGGTGGCAGGGCCTCCAATTGTGTCTGATGGTTCGGAATCTGGGGGTGTGTTTGGATCCGTGCTAGTATTGCCGGACTCCCCTTCCCATACCACCGACGGCTTGAACAACCTTTCCAGGAATATGTTAGGTGGGATAGGGTCGCGTTTGGCGCCGATGCAGGCGAGGACGTCCGCCGCTTGATTGTTTTCTCGAGCCACATGGTGGAATTCGAGCCCCTTGAACCGAGCTAACATTTTGAGGACGGCATTACGGTAGGCCACCATTTTCGGATCCTTGGCATCAAAGTCTCCGTTTATTTGTGATATTGCGAGGTTCGAATCCCCGCGCACTTCCAGGCGTTGGATGCCCATAGAGACTGCCATCCGAAGATCGTGCAACAATGCCTCGTATTCGGCTGCGTTGTTGGAGTCTGTGTATAATATTTGGAGGACGTACTGGACCGTGTCTCCGGTGGGAGACGTTAGGACTACACCTGCTCCCAGTCCGGCTAGCATTTTGGAGCCGTCGAAGTGCATGATCCAATTGGAGTATGCGCCGTACTCTTTAGGGAGTTCGGCTTCTGTCCATTTGGCGACAAAGTCAGCCAGTACTTGCGACTTAATGGCTCGCCGTGGTTTGTATATTATGTCGAACAGAAGGAGCTCGATAGTCCATTTAGCAATCCGGCCCGTAGTGTCGTGGTTATTTATTATGTCATTGAGTGGTACTTCGGAGGCCACCATAATCGAACACTCTTGAAAGTAGTGACGCAGCTTCCGGGATGCCATGAAGACCGTGTATGCTATTTTTTGATAGTGTGGGTATCAGGATTTGCATGGGGTGAGGACCGTGGATAAGTAATAAACCAGCTTTTGAAGCGGGAATTTGTATCCGTCCACCTCTCGTTCGACGACGAGCACTGCGCTTACCACTTGATGTGTTGCAGCTATGTACAATAGGATAGGTTCATCGATATTTGGCGTTGTTAGGACTGGATTACTGGCCAGTAAGGTCTTTATCTCATCCAGTCCAGCCGCGGTTGCATCCGTCCACACGAAGTGTTCGGTGCACCGAAGAAGGCGGTAAAGAGGTAATGCCTTTTCTCCTAACCTGGAGATAAAGCGGCTTAGAGCAGCCATGCATCCGGCTAGTTTCTGGATGTGCTTGAGGTCTGTTGGTATAGCCAACTATGACAGAGCTCGGATCTTTGCCAGATTCGCTTCAATTCCTCTGTTGGAAACAATGAAGCCGAGTAGTTTCCCTGAAGGGACGCCGAAAACGCATTTTTCCGGGTTCAGCTTGATGTCGTATGTCCGGAGGTTATCGAATGTGAGCCTCAAGTCATCTATTAGGGTTTCGACGTGTCTTGTTTTTATGACCACATCGTCCACATATACTTCCACTGTTTTGCCAATTTGTTTTTCCAGGCATGTTTGAATCATGTGTTGATAGGTTGCACCGGCATTCTTAAGCCTGAAAGGCATAGTGTGGAAGCAAAAAGGGCCGTATGGCGTTATAAAAGCTGTTGCAGCCTGGTCAGACTCTGCCATCTTTATTTGATGGTATCCAGAGTATGTGTCGAGAAAGCACAGCGAGTCATGTCCAGATGTGGCATCGATAATCTGATCGATGCGAGGGAGGGGAAAGGGATCCTTGGGGCAAGCCTTGTTGAGGTCTTTGAAGTCAACGCATAGGCGCCAGGATTTGTCCTTCTTTGGTACCATTACTAGGTTTGCCAGCCAATCCGGATGTTTAATATCTCTGATGAATCCGGCCTCGAGTAGTTTGGCTAGCTCTTCCCCCATGGCTTGCCTTTTGGGCTCTGAAAACCGTCTTAGAGTCTGCTTGACCGGTTTGTATCCTTTTAGTATATTGAGGCTGTGTTCGGTCAATCTGCATGGGATGCCCTGCATGTCCGATGGGTGCGAGGCGAAAATGTCCCAATTCTCGCGTAAGAAATCTTGCAGTGCGGCGTCCATCGTGGGGCTCAACTGTGTCCCGATGGAAGCTGTCTTCGTGGGGTCCATTGGATGGACTTGGAATTTGACTATCTCATCTACGGGTTTAAATGAGGTGGACTTGGGTCGCTTGTCGAGTATCACGTCGTCCCTGTCCACGGTGGGCCGCAGTGTTGTTAACTCTTCGGCTACTAGGGCTTCGGATAATGCTTCCAGGGCTAGTGTTGCGGTTTTGTTTTCGACGCAAAGTGCGACGTCTGGATCACTAGCTAGAGTGATGATTCCATTGGGTCCGGGCATTTTAAGCTTCATGTACCCGTAATGGGGTACATCTTGAAAGCTTGTAAACGCATCCCGCCCTAGAAGGGCGTGGTATCCGCTGCTAAAAGGAGCCACTTGGAATGTGATTTCTTCGGACCTTTCCGGGGTGCCGAATACCACATCGAGGGTGATTTTTCCCGCACACTGCGCTTCCCGACTAGGAATGATTCCCCTGAAGGTCGTGCCGCTTTGTTCAATGCTGCTTTTGTCAATTTCCATCTTGTTGAGTGTTTCTGGCTGCGTTCAAGTTTAATCCGCTTCCGCCGTCCATGAGTACTTTAGTGAGCCGAAAGCCGTCCATGATTGGGCTAAGGACCAGAGCGGCTGGTGTCCAGACAGTCTGGAATCGAGGTTCATCACTGGCGTTGAAAGTTATAGCAGTCTCGTTCCAGGGGTTTATTTTTGCCACATGGTAAATTTTAGCGGAGCTTCGATGAGCCCGCTTGCGCCTATTGTTTGAGGCGAAAGTCTCGAAGACTGTTAATACCGTATTGTGTTCGTTGGCGGGATGTTGTTCTGCTTTATGGCTTGTAAGAAGATCCTCGCTACTTTTTCCAACCTGCCGGAGTATCCAACATGCTCTAAGGCTATGAGTTGGTGTTGTGTCCGGAGTGCTGTGGAGTTTACATGGTCCATTGAGCCATTCTTTCAATACGGTTCCCCGCCCTCGGGTGTGCTTTGGTTTCTTGGGAACTGGATCGGCCGACTTACGAGAGTTCATCCGTTTAGTTCAGACAAAGGTCTTGGTGAGAGCCGTACTGTCCCAAAATTTTGTTTGGGTTTTCTAGGCACTTTCCATCGCACAGTACTTCTGTACTATGATTGCCAAGTCTGCGAAGTGTACTATGTCACGGCGGCTTATAGCATTAAGGAGTCCTTTGTCTGCGCAGTTTTTGCAGAAGAGTAAGACTGCGTCCTCCTCGCGGCAGTCCTTGACCTTGTTAAGCGCAAGGAGGAATCTGGCCCAGTAGCGATGTACAGTCTCCTGGGGCTCTTGCCTGATGCGGGAGAGACGGTTTAAGTCCAGGTGGGTGTTGTTAGCTGAATCCAGATTCTGATCCGTTCTAACACCCAGGGGCGCGGGAGGTTCCGAGCCCGACAGCTCGGGATCTGGAGTGTTGCCCAGTTTCTTAGGCCCAATGCCCGATTCTAAGTCCGGGACCTGGGTCATGTCTTTCTTAGAGAAGGTATTCGGCTCAAGGAGTTCGGTGAGCTGGACATAATTCATCCTCAAAGTCGAGGGGCGATCCGTGTGTGGTTCGTCCACTACCGCTATCTCATGGGTGGCCGACGGGGATCTGATGTCCCTTTGGTCGGGTTTAAGACCGATCCGGTCATAGTCTATAGCGACTCCCGGAGTGGCGATGCGATCCAAGAGCTCATTAAGGGAGGAGAGCTCCATCGGATCCATCTGTTCGATGAGTTCCGAATTGACGCGAAGGTTACGATTGATGACCTGAGAGGCCATCGTCGGCGCTACCGCCGATGGGGCGGCCATGATAAAGCCGCCAAGTCGGAGAGTTTGGCCTACAGCCAGAGCTCCCTCTGAGGTAATGTTGTCCTTGACGACGAGACGAGCCATCGAGCCTTGCAGTGATGACATAGAGGAACTCTCAATGAAAGCACCAATGTCAGTGTCAAAACCGGCGGATCTCGGGTAGGGGGTCCCGATCTGTGCGTCTAGGCTGATGGTAACAAGAAGCAAGGGACACAGATGTTTACCCAGGTTCGGGCCCTCTCGATGGAGGTAAACCCTACCTCCTGCTTGATTAATATTGAAGATATGAGTAGTACAAGAGTAGATCTACCACGAGATCGTAGAGGCTAAACCCTAGAAGCTAGCCTATGATGGTATGATTATAATTGTGATCGGCCTTCTAAGGACCAACCTCTCTGGTTTATATAGACACCGGAGAGGGCTAGGGTTTACATGGAGTCGGTTACAAGGAAGGAAATACAATATCCGGATCGCCAAGCTTGCCTTCCACGCCAAGGAGAGTCCCATCCGGACACGGGCCGAAGTCTTGAGTCTTTGTATCTTCATGCTTCAATAGTTCGGACGATGTGTATAGTCTGGTTGTCCGGATACACCCTAATCCAGGACTCCTTCACCCCTCATCTCGTCTCTTTCCCCACCTCTATGACGGACAACGACGATGAAGACGACGGTCGTGCTTCACCACCGCACCGGAGCTACCTCATCTACGCCCTCGTCCACCGCACCGGGTGGTCCACCGACAATGTCGGCCGCCGCAACCGACGTGCCTCACAAACACCGAGTTCCACCGCATCAGGTGCGCTTCGCCGACGCCGTCTCCCAGCTCACCGGGGCTACTTCACCGAGCACATCGTCGCACCTCCACCCCCCCGAGGCCGTTGGAGCTTCACCAACGGTCTCGTTCACCGCATCGTAGCGCTCCGCTGCCACTCAAGATCTGCATCCGTGCGCGGCCAGCCAACGCCAGCGCATCACCCTCAACGGCTCTGAAGTGACCCGCACTCTAGCTAGGCGAGCATGCCCAAACGCCGGCCCGAACTAGGTATCCACACATCACTCCCTTGTGCACTGTTCCAACGATGTTTGGATATCCTTTCACTGCTCTCTTAGCTTACACGCCTATGCAACTCTGACTTTAACTCTTATTTCTTCTGGAGATATCATCTGAAATAAGAAAATCCATTTTTAGCAAAGCATGACGGTGCTACGGGATCTGGTACACATCCTGCACACTTGTATAACCTTGTAAGTATCTGTCCACCGGTACAACATCAAGGTCGATTTCTCTTATTTGATCAACCATTCCCCGTGTCAAAAATGCAGAGGGGGATGCAAGGAGCACAAGGCCTGCACATCCAAGCAAGTGGTAACATGGACTAGTACATGAAACATCCCAAGCGCAAGCAGAGCTGCAGTGAGCCTGTACAACAAGCTAGCGTAAGTCCTTGCATTTCGTTTAATTCGTACTGGCATTCATGTATGATTTGTGTGAAGTGGAGGATCCACGAATTCAAGTTACCAGGGGCAAACATTTAACTTAAAAAAATATGAAGGCACTTGCACTCCAGAAATCAAGATAACTTGAGAAATGTGAAGCTACATGCAGTTTGAAAACTAGCTAATGATCCAAAGTAGTTCAGATTATAAACACTAAATGATGCAAGCACCAAAAAACACAAAATGCAACATGGTGTACAAGGACTACAAACATGGTCTGTACCTGCTTGAATTATTCGTTCTATGGCTGAAAATATCAAAGTGTAATTGCACCTATAACCAGTGCGCAAACTGCATATCAATATATCTATCCTGCACAAGTATGCCAATAGTTTCAAACAACAGATTAGAAAAGTATTTATGCTATGTTGTCATGATATGGGGACTTTCTGGTAGATGGCCTCGACGTTTCCTCAAGCTATGAAAATGAACTATAATTTGCTTGTCATCAATGCCTGCAAATCTCTGTCTCTCTCAACATAGCAGATCATCATTAGACACTAAATCCTTTAATGAGCTTGCAAAATGCTTGCATTAGATCCCTCATTAGACACTATATGTTCATCACCAGGAGCATGTAAAATGTTTGCATCAAATCCTTCATTAGCAGTCTGTTCATTAGACACTTCAGGCTCAAGAACAACATGAGCTTGTATGTTTGCATCGGAAACTTGATTAGATACATCAGATTCAGTCAGTTCAGTATTGATTGGGGGAATTATAAAATAAGTAGAAATTGGTTTCATTTTCTCATAGATTCCCTACATACAAGCAGTTTTACAACACCGTCAGGTTTAACTATTGGCCAGAAATTGAAGAGTTGAATTAGATTTAATCAGGGATGTGATGTACCTGCTCATTGCGCATGCTACTCTTGCAAGCTGCAACTGTCTGTTTGTGCAAGCTCGATGCCATGCCCGTGCTGCCGCCGCTGCCTCCCATGCAGGCTACACCCAGGGTTGGATCTTCATCTTCTTGTCCTTCCGTTCGCTTTAAGACCCGCGACCGCCCTCCAACGTGGGCGCGAGGAAGTGCTGTGTCGGTCTGTCCAGCGGCTGCTAGGTTAGGAGCGAACCAGACTGGAGGCTGGAGCGAATGAATTCGAATTTTTCCTGTTGTCGATCGATATGGGAGGCGCTCGTTTGGGCCGCGAGCCTGCTATAGGGCCTGCCTTGCACTTATGTTATTGGCCCATCCAAATTGGAACATTTTTCTTCATTTTTTACATTGCCTGCTCATGCGTTGGGACAAACAAAACTAGCCTGGCCAACCTGAGGTGGCCGCCCATACCAGCCCCTATGGTGGTGTCGCCCCTTTTTGCGTGTATGATTGGGTAGTGAAAAATATTCCAATGGCGCTTTTGATTTACCCACATAATGGTTGAATTGCTTGTTTCTATGAACCGAGTTCGCCAATAATGTGAAGGATGCCAATCTTTTCATCCAATTGTAGATTGCTTAGATCTCGATATGCCAAAAGTAATCGCATGAAATATACAGTGAAAGCCAGTGTGATGTGTGTGGCTACAACTAGTCTGACTACACGTCCTCATATAACATATCAAGGACGCACCATCTTACCAGATTAACCATTCGACTTACCAATGCAGTGTGGGAAGAAAGAAGTATTGGGACTGCGTGTCTAAGCAATTGATGCCATGGACTCCTTCGTACAACCTTGTAAGCGAAAAAGAAGTTGTAGTGTGCCTGTACAAAGAACTAGCGTAAGTTCAGTTACCTGCTTCTCGGAATTTTAGTTAGCCACTTATTACAAAATTGTTCAATTACGTTGCTTGGCTTAATTTAGTTTGCTACTGATTACATAATGCCACAGCCTATTAATCCTATTGTAGACTGCGCCTATCTATGTGTTTGATACTTACTGTTAAGAATTACCTGTTTGCCTTAACTTAAATATCTACTTGTTTGTTTAACTGCTTTGCTGCTGCAACAGCGGGTTACAATGATGTTAATAACTACTTTTCAGCATCCAATTAAAACTCTTTAATTCCTTGTTTGTTTAACTGGTTTGCTGTTATAACTCCCAGTTGACATGTTTTGCTAACTTCAACTTTTCTGAATCCAATCGGAACTTTAATGGCAAAACAGGTTAGCCCAAGATCAAAGAGCGAGGTCCCCATGGACATTGCATCATCCCACAGTAGTGGCACCAGCCCAATCGTGCATTATGAATTGCCAACTGCTGATGCTCTAGAGGCTAAACTAGTGGTAGAAAGATATTCTGCTTCTGCACTTAGAGATGAAGTTGACATGTTGAGGAAGCAAACAACACAATCACAAGCAGTACTCAAGACAACCATTAAATATTTGGTGGATTTCAAAACGAAGCAAGCTAAGACTGACCACATTGTTAAGGTCCTGAAGGAAAAAAGGAAATTAAATTCCCACTTGGTAAATAATAGGTGACATGTTCTTTCCATCATTGAATAACCTTTGTGTTGTTTGTTCATGTAATCAATCAAACCATTTGTTTTAGAGATCATGTAATAATTGTTTTTTGTTTTTTGGTTTTTGGTTTGTAATTTTATTTGAGCACAAGTTTGTATTAATTGATAAGACTCGGAGACATTTCATTTGGATTGTTATGCCAGACCTACAAATATGCCAATTGGGCTGAATGTGCATTCAACACTAATAGAAGTATAGATGGACCATAAGTGGCACGCATTGGAAAGGGCCAAGATGCTGGCTAAAAAAGGATGCTGTTGTAGCAAAAAAAAGTACAGCAGCCTGGCTTATGTATGTTAGTTGATATTATTGATCCATATACTCTATAACTATTTATATGTTTGTTAGTTCTGTACACTCTTGGTTGATTGACTCGGTATTTGAATCTTGATACATCGCTTGTGTACATATCTAAATGGGAGTACACATTATGCCGCCTGTGACATTTGAGTTGGACATGAAGTGTTCCAAATATTTGAATTCACCTTAAACTGGATTCTAGCTTCTAAATTTGAGTATCGGCATTTGTAAACCATATTCATATATGACAGTCGAATACATCTTTGTCGTCCTTTTGAATATATATAAAAACACATAGAATGATTTATAAAGATTCATATAGGAATACAAAATGGATTCGAATTTAGTTGCCAGGGTAAACGTGGATGCTTATTGTCCCAAAATTCGAAAGAAGCGGCAAAATGTCCACTCCCACGTCGGCTGCCCAAAGCCAAGTGTTTGGGAGATGGAAATTACTGTCTACCCATTACACGGACATTCCATCGGCCCGATTTCCACTGCTCTAAATAGGGTAGGTTAGTAACTTCAATTAGATGTGAGACGACCGCCTCTGAGCCCATTCTGACATGGTGGGCGTCAAACATGGGCGGCAAAACACATTTGATTCAAGCTCATCCGAAAGACCTCTGTTTCTCCCTCCATTCCCCATTCATACACGGTGGGCGGCAAAACAAACTTGACTCGGCCGAAATCGATGTAGGCAAATATTTTCAATATGGGCAGGTTTGTAACTTCACTCAGACGTGACACAACCACCCTACCTGTCAGCCTCGTTCATACACCATGGGAGCCAACCATGGGCACCAACCACCCTCTCCTCGCCCGAAATCGCTCTGGGCAAATATTGGCGAGATGCGAGATTACCGTCCTATCCCCAACCGACGACACGTCCAAATTTTAAACGGGGGCTAAGTTCGTAACTTTCCCATATTTCAGACAGGCGCGTCCCAAAAACATGGTTCCTCGTACCTCTCCCTGCATTTTCCCATTCATACACCATCCGTGCTTGAACACCCCATCCCTACACCAGCCTCCGTCCGCTACCCCATCCATCGCCGCCGTCCTCCACCACATCCGTCACCACCCTCCTCCACCATCCTGGAGCGCCTACCAAGACCGCGTCGTCCACTGTTAGAGATGGATGTTTCTCATCCATGGCGACGGACCAATAGCCTTGCATCGCGTCCTCTCGCTTCATCGGCGCCATTGTCCTCTTTGCCCGGGCCGCTCACACGACCTTCTCTTCCACCGCAACGGGACTTATCCCCCAATGCACCTATCTACCGTCATAGATCTGCTTCAACGCCACTGACAGCCATCGCACCCCCGATGCCTACACGATGCCGCAAGAGAGGTGACTTCATATCTCCTCAACTTTTTGATCTCAACCACAAAATAGATCTTAACTTGGTTACTCTACTTTTCTTCAGCTCTTAGAATTTAGTTCTTAGTTCGAAGCGAACAATGGATGCTAAATATCATTTCTCCGGTTTGCAGCTTCAAATCTGCCATGGCACAACCATAATACGGTTTAATTGATCATGCTTAGGGTTTAATTGATCATGTTGGTTCCGTGGTGGTTTGTTTAATAGAAATCGGAGGGGAAACCCTCTTTTGCTAAAAAAATATGCTTAGAGTTTCCCCCTTTTATGATCACTATACAATCAGAATACGTGCTTCGTGTCATAATAACACTGCTCCACCCATCAAGCTCAACAAGCTTAGTTGTTCAAATACGAATCTGATATTATTAAAACAGAGTTGTTTAATTGGTCAGCTAAATGTTCCTAAATTAGTTTCGAAAATGCATGTTCGCCGCTCAGGTGTGTATCTCTACAGGGTGCCCATAGTGGGTCGGCCCACCCTGGGATTTTGGGTCGTCCCAGGCCCCGATTTCCCTCTGTTCTGCTGCACGCTTCCGATCTCTACTCACCCCCAGCCGCCTGCCTCGCCGGTGACTTGCCGTCCCCGGACGAATGACTCTAGGAGGAGATGCCAGACTAACAGGAGGCCGGGAGCCGCTTGCCCAATAGCGTCACCGCTGCTCGGGCGCGCCGCCGTGCCTACCTTCCCAGTCCGTTCAGGGCTCAGGCATGCAACAACCACCAAGCCAACCCGATTTATCCTGAGATACGTCCTCAACACTCAGTAGCCACTCCTCATCACCCATTTTCTAATTGATTCATTACTCATTAGGCAGAACTGTCAGTAGGGTTTGTTATGTGCTCAGTGCTACCTACACTTAATGGTTCAGATGTATTTCGGTAATCTTTAGTACCTCTAAAGTTCACAGAGTTTTCAAAATTCCGGCCCTCGGAACAGACACTAGTCATTTTGGATTGTTGGTCGTAGTGACATTAACCCAGATTACTACTGCAAGCCAGGTTTGTTGACAATTTTACTTGTCTTTCTTACTCATTAGATATAATATCCAATTATTCACGTCGATTAGTTGCAAACAATAAGTGCTAGACAAACTTCTTCATTCAGATTTTGGACGGTCTCTTACTGCAGTTACAATTCTGCATACTTGTCCTAGTAAGCTCACAAGTAAATGATTGATTCACTACATCTATGCTTGCCTTGTCATATTTGTTGTCAATATTATTTTAGGGTGGACCACCCTGTTTTTAAATACTGGAATCGTAGACATGAGTGAATAGTATTTCTCTATGTGATCTCTTGCATCATGTGTGGGCAACGAACACTGCATTGTATAGAAAGAAAGTGTCATTTCCAGCTTTTACATAGGTTTTGATCTTTTACATGGAATACAATCTGCCTACTTTCTTTGTGTCCCACTACCAACACTCCACCCTTGAAGCTAAACATTATGCCACTCATAATTGATTAGTTTATTTGTTCAAATATGAATTTCATATGATTCTAATGTTCCTACTTTAGTTTTGAAATGTGTGCCTGCCTGTTATAGAGACATAAGGGGTTTGTATTTCTGTGTGTGGTCTGGTCAGCATGGTTGGGGGGTGAACTTTGCATATGCAGGGGTTTATAGGGAGACACTCTTCGAGTTGAATCTGCAATGCATTCCATAGATAATCTGACTACTTTTTATGTTTTCATGAATCTCAGATTCTGAACAGCATCATAATGATTATGAGTTTGCGCGCATGAAAAGAATAAAGCAGAACAATGCCATGGCTGTCAAACTTGGCATTAAGGGACCGAAATGAAGTCTGGATGCAATGCAATGCAAACGCTCTCCACCTACAGATTCATGCTCAGAATATGATCCTAACAACGATTCTGAGCTAGAGGGAGACCTAAGTCAATGTAGCTCCCTAGTGGAGGAGTCAGAGGAAGATGCCCTATCTTATTCACCAATCAAGGTACTTGCTCTAACTTTCCAAGGTTACATTGCTCGCACATATCTTGCAACTGATGATTTGCATTGCTTCTACTTTGTTGAACTGCCATTAGCTTAGTTTACACATCGTGTATGTGAATACGCCCTGCCTATCCATTTTCAGTACATATTCCATGTCGGTGTACTAAAGTAGGGGTACCTTTAGTACCCCGAACTTGTGCACGGGCAGTCGCAGCGTCCCGCGGCAAAGCTTGCCGGGCGTCCGCCAAGATCCTCTGTGGCTCATATTGATGCCATTCAAGAGCAAAGTATTCAAGATGAGAAGACCAGACCCCGGCAAGAGGAGCTTGCCGGGAAGAGACAAGGCCCCGGCAAGAGGAGCTTGCCGGGAAGGCCAACCTTGGCACCTCAAAAGGCTTGCCGCGACGCACCGCGCGTCCCGGCAAGGTCCGGTTAGCGACAAGATTCCGGACAGGACAAGACGACGACCCCGACAAGGTATTTGCCGGGGGCCAGCTGCCACTCTATGCCCGCGCTCCAGCGCATCCACCCGCGTGTCGCCCTGAGGCTTTCTCAGGGGCGCGTGGCAGGATCCTGTGCAGCCAGGGGTACGCGGTGGCAAGCGGAGATGAAGAGGAGGCCATCGTGGCAAACGATGGCACTCCTAGCGGTCGCTTCCTACACTGTTTGGGCGACCAGACAGGCATTAAATGCCCTTGTCCCCTGCCGTCAGGGTTAGGTAGGGGGCACTGTAGATAGTGGTTATACCAACCTCCCTTTTTACTTTTCTACCCCTCTCTGCATTGCCACCTGTCGGTGACCCCTTTAGCCTATAAAAAGGAGGCCCGTGCGCACGTAGAGGAGGGTTGGGAGGCTCGACCAATTCAAAACACCAAGAACACTACCACGCTCAGTCGGGCAGCGTTCATCGCTCCTGAGCAAGAACTCAATATAGACACTAAGCAGCAGTAGGAGTGTTATCTCTCCGGAGAGCTCCGAAGCTGGGTAAAATCCCCTCGCGCGTGTATTGCCTCGATCTGCTCTTCGTGCCCCCTCCGCTCCCTACCGAACCGAAAAGGGGCCCTGCCCCATAGGTGCTCGTTCCCCACGACATCTCTGGCGCGCCAGGTAGGGGGGCATCGAGGTTGTGCGAACCTGATCCGGTCTTCACGCGCGCTACATCAATATCTTCATCGACATGCCACCAAAGAAGAAGGCTTTGGAGGTGGCCGCTCCGTCCACGTCGATACCGCCGCCACCAGAGCAAACGGGCGGTGGGGAAGACGTCGGCGGAGGAACGGGCGCTGACGGGGGGACTCAGATCGTCACCATATCCAAGGACAAAGCCCCGCAAGCTTCGGCGTCCGTACATGTGCCGCGCCCCTCTCAGGAGGCGCGGGATCGACAACGCCATGGTGCCCCTGGCACCGTGCTCGCGTTGGAGCAAGGCCAAGCCGGCGGATCGCGGGAAGCTCAAGGTCAACATACACGCCAACACGTTGGCGCGAGCGCGGCATGGTCGCCTGGACGAGATGTTACTCCTTCTAACACTGTTAGAAGTTTGAGCATATCTCGCTCCTCGCATCGTCCGCCCCCACCACCGAAAACTCCGGAAGAAGCGTTGGCCCGAGCCCAACTGCTACTAGACTACCCTCCAGCGCCGGACAAGATCGACGACTGGAGAATGACCATCCAGAGCCTCATCGGCTTCGCCAACGCCGACAAGCCCCGGCAGCCAAGCACATCGAAGCCGCGGCAAGACGCCCAGGCGGAGGCCGGAGGCGACAAGACTGGTGGGGGTGCCACCACCGTGCACTCCCCACCCCGAAGGCCGAGATTGCCGACTCGCCGGGCCAACCTCGACACCGACTCCACCGCGTCGTCGGACCCGCGAGCCCGTCGCGATCAACGCCAAGTTCTCCAAGAACAACGGCAAGTAGACGCTCGTACTCGCATCGAGCGTCGAAGAGAAGTGCGGCGTCAGTCAGACCAGCGCGCTGGGCCCACTGTTGATATGCATGCGCCAGGGGAACCGGGTGACTTGCCGTACGCGGTAGGTTGCCCAGCATTCACTCGTGAGCTGCGGCAGGTCCAGTGGCCCAGTACCAAGAACTTCAAGCCAGACGTGCCCGAGAAGTACGATGGCAGGATACATCCGTCGGAGTTCCTCAGCGTCTACACCTATCGCAGTGCAGGCTGCCGGGGGGCGCAACGAGAAGATCCTTGCCAACTACTTCCCGCTGGTGCTCAAGCCCAACGTCAGATCTTGGCTCATGCACTTGCCGGACAACTCCATCTCTTCGTGGGCGGACCTGTGCCATCAGTTTGTTGGCGCTTTCATGGGCGGCCACAAACCCCATGGCCAGGAGAGCGATCTTCATCTGCTCGCCCAGAAAGAAGGAGAACCCTTGCGCAAGTATATACAGAGATTCAGCCAGGTGCAGTGCAACATCCCAGACGTCCACCCTGCCGCGGTTATCAGCGCGTTCCGTCAGAACGTGCGTAACCGCAGGATGAGGGAGGAGATGGCGATGTGCAAAATCAAAGATGTCAGCGAGCTATATGCTCTGGCCGACAAGTGTGCATGTGATGAGGAGGGGAGGAAACTCCTCGGAGAGAACGCAGGAGCAGAAGGATCTGACAGTGAGGACACCCCTCCGGCAAGGAAGAACCGGAGGCGAAATAACAGAAGGAGGAAGGCTAAGGACGTGCTAGCTGTCGAGCAGTCCGGCAACGGAGGTGGCGCCGAGAAGGCCGACGCTGGCGACTCCGGCAAGGCTGTGGTGGCCGCCGACAAGCAGGACGGCTCCGGCAAGCAGTACTGCAAGATCCACCGTACCAAGGGCCATGACCTCCAGGCCTGCAAGAAGGTCGAGCAGCTTGTTGAGCTACAGAAAGCTGAATACGAGCGTCGCGACAAGGAGAAGGCCCGGGAAGGTGGTGGAGGATCCGGCAAGAAGCGTCCTGCCCGGGGAGGGCGCTGCGGCAAGGCCAAGCAACGGCAAGGAGATAGGCCTCCCCGCAGCCGCGATAAGGACGAAGACGAAGACAAAGATGATGAGATAGATGAGGATGAGACCGATGAGCAGGAGTTTCAGAAAGCGACAGAGGTTTTGTGCGTTGACGGCGGTGCTTCTCTGCACACCTCGCACCACCAACTCAAACAGTGGATGCGGGAGGTAAATGCAGTAGAACCATCAGTCGAATCGCGCAAGCCCCTAAAGTGGTCCAGCACGCCCATCATCTTTGATGTCGAGGATCACCCTGATTGCACAACTGCGGTCAGGTGCTTGCCGATGTTGGTATCGCCAACCATCCGCAACCTCAAGGTCATAAAGATGTTGGTTGACAGGCGGGCCGGCTTGAATCTGATCTCCTTCGCAGTGCTCAGGAAGCTCCAGATCCCCGACAGCGAGCTCGAAGAGACTAGTACCTTTCAAGGAATTAATCCAGGAAGG
Organism: Triticum aestivum; assembly: GCF_018294505.1. Classification (NCBI taxonomy): domain Eukaryota; kingdom Viridiplantae; phylum Streptophyta; class Magnoliopsida; order Poales; family Poaceae; genus Triticum; species Triticum aestivum. The sequence goes on from NC_057801.1 coordinate 268,967,452, forward strand.
AGCAAGCCGAAGGGGAAGATCACACTGCCAGTAACATTTGGCAGCGAGCTCAACTTCAGGACAGAGAGAGTCACATTTGACGTTGCTGATTTCCCATTGCCCTACAATGGGATACTCGGCCGACCGGCGCTTGCCAAGTTCATGGCAGCCTCTCACTACGCCTACAGTGTGCTCAAGATGCCCGGTCCGGTAAGTGTCATTTCTGTCCATGGCGACAAGAAAGATGCACTTATCTGTACCGACAAGATCTATCGGGAAGCACCAGCCGCAGCAGAACGCAACCCACTTGCCGCTGAAGCTCCCGGGAGGAAGAAGAAGACCAAGTCCGGCAAGAGTAGCTCTGATGCCCACTCCGGCAAGCGCACCTCTTCGGAGTGCTGCGCTACCGTCGAGGACGCACCATCGAGCTCCACCGGCAAGTGCAAGAAGGCGAAGACAGCTTCACCGGAAACCAAGAAAGTGGCCGCCAAGGACGATGGCACTGGTGGTACCTTCACCATCAGTGCCACGCTTGACCCTAAATAGGAAAGCGCGCTCGTTGCTTTCCTGCGGGCGAATGTCGACGTGTTTGCATGGCGACCGTCTGACATCCCCGGTGTTCCCAGGAAAGTGATTGAGCACCACCTTGCCGTTTGTCCTCATGCGCGGCCCGTCAAGCAGAGAGTTAGGAAGCAAGCGGTGGAACGCCAAGAGTTCATTGCTGAAGAGATCAGGAAGTTGGAAGCAGCAGGCCTTGTCCGAGGGGTACTCCATCCAACGTGGTTGGCCAATCCAGTAGTCGTGCGCAAGGCAAACGGGAAATGGAGGCTTTGTATTGACTTCACTGATGTTAATAAAGCTTGTCCCAAGGATCCATTTCCCTTGCCGCGCATTGACCAGATTGTCGACTCCACGGCAGGATGTGATCTGCTTTCATTCCTTGATGCATACTCAGGATATCATCAGATCTTCATGGCAGAAGAGGATGAAGAGAAGACCGCATTCATTACTCCATGTGGCTCGTACTGCTTTGTACGGATGCCTTTCGGACTAAAGAATGCTGGTTCGACGTTTGCAAGAGTAGTCAGTCATGCTCTTGAACCACAGCTGCACAGAAATGTAGAAGCTTACATGGATGACATAGTGGTCAAGAGCAAAGACAGAGCTACCTTGATCCAATATTTGGACGAGACTTTTGCAAATCTGCGCAAGATCAATCTCAAGTTGAACCCCGAGAAGTGTGTATTTGGAGTTCCTTCCGGCAAGCTTCTCGGGTTCTTTGTGTCCTAGAGGGGGATTGAAGCCAATCCCGACAAGATCAAGGCCATTGAGCAGATCGAGGCACCGAAGCGCATCAAGGATGTGCGAAGGCTTGCCGGCTGTGTAGCTGCTCTCAGCAGGTTCATCTCTAAGTCCGCAGAGCGTGCCCTGCCATTTTTCAAGATTTTGAAAAAGGCAGGTCCAATGAAATGGACTCCGGAAGCGGAGGCCGCGCTCCAGGATTTGAAGACGTACCTGTCCACCACTCCAACACTTGTCGCACCTAAGCCACAAGAAAAGTTGCTGCTATACCTAGCGGCAACCAATCAAGTGGTTAGTGCTGCGTTAGTGGCGGAGAGGGAAGTGGATGATGAGCCAGTGGCCGCGGCAAGCGCATCCAGCGACAAGCAGGGAGCTCTTCCGGCAAGCTCTGGCCCCGACAAGGATGAATCAACACAGCCACAAGAAGAGAAACAAAAGAAGACAGTGCAGCGCCCAGTTTATTTTGTCAGTTCCCTTCTGTAGGGGGCTAGATCAAGGTACTCTGGAGTGCAGAAGTTGCTTTTCGGCCTTCTCATGGCCTCGAGGAAGCTGCGCCATTACTTTCAAGCACATGAGATCACAGTTGTCACTCGCTTCCCGTTGAAGAGGATATTGCAGAATCCAGAAGCAACAGGCAGGATTGTCGAGTGGGCACTAGAATTGTCAAGCTTTGGCCTCAAGTTTGAGAGTACCTCAACTATCCAGAGCCGAGCGTTGGCAGAATTTATAGCAGAATGGACGCCAACACCGGATGAAGAAACTCCGGAGACAAGCATCCCCGTCAAGGAGGCAAGCAAAGAATGGATCATGTACTTTGACGGTGCCTTCTCGCTGCAAGGCGCCGGTGCGGGTGTGTTGCTTGTCGCACCCACCGGAGAGCACCTCAAGTATGTGGTCCAGATGCACTTTCCCAAGGAGCAAGCAACAAATAACACTGCGGAATATGAAGGCTTGCTTGCCGGACTCAGAATCGCAGCAAAGCTTGGGATCAACAAGCTCATTGTCAGGGGAGACTCACAGCTTGTCGGCCGTCAAATCAACAAGGATTATCAGAGTCCATTGATGGAAGCTTACATTGATGAAGTGAGAGAGCTAGAAGAGCATTTTGACGGCCTGCAGATGGAACACGTTCCGAGAGCTCAGAACGACATTGCAGATGGCCTGTCAAAATGCGCCGCACTCAAGTTGCCTGTGGAACCAGGGATTTTTGTGCTCAAGCTGACTCAACCATTTGTGACACCATCAACTGGACAGAGCAAGAAGAGGAAGTTGATTATTGGCGACTACTTTCCGGCAGAGCTCTCCGAAGCCGCCGTCAAGAAGGTCCCTGAGATCAACACAAAGATTGCTGAGGAGCAGTCTGCTCCGGCAAGCCCTAGGGTTTGTTCCGTTGAAGCAGAAGCTCCCAATAAGTTTTGCTCCGGCAACCTTGTCGGGGGACGTCAAGCTCCGGCACAGGTGCAGCTCCTCGCCGTAGAAGCGAATGTTCCCGCAGCAGCTGAAAGCAACACTAAGAGCGCTGAGGAGCAAGATGCTCCGGCAAGCCCTAGGGTTTGTTCCGTTGAAGCATAAGCTCCCGACAATTTTTGCTCCGGCAATCTTGTCGGGGAACGTCAAGCTCCGGTAGAGCCGCGGGTTCTTGCCGTAGAAGCAGATGTTCCCACAGCAGCATTTGCGCCTTTAGTCCTTGCCGTTGAGCCACAAGCTCCGGCATGGGCACAGCAGATTGTCCGTTTCCTCCAAATAGGAGAACTTCCCGAAGAGCAAGAAGAAGCGGAAAGAGTAGCCCGGCAGTCAAGTATGTACAAGTTTGTCGACAACACACTGTACAGAATAAGACTCAACGGTATGAAATTGAAGTGCATTTCCCGGGAAGAAGGACAAGAGCTGTTGGCGGAGATGCATGGAGGCATATGTGGCCACCACATTGGCGCAAGAGCACTTGCCGGCAAAGCGTTCCGGCAAGGATTCTTCTGGCCGACAGCCCTCCAGGATGCAACTGCACAAGTAACCAAGTGTGAAGCGTGCCAGTTCCATTCCAAACAGATACATCAGCCAGCTCAAGCTCTCCAGACGATCCCTTTATCCTGGCCATTTTCGGTCTGGGGGCTCGACATCCTCGGCCCCTTTCCCCGAGCTGTCGGGGGCTTTGAGTTCTTGTACGTCGCCATCGACAAGTTCACAAAGTGGCCGGAAGTGGAACCAGTGAGGAAGGTGACAGCACAGTCAGCAGTCAAGTTCTTCAGGTCAATTGTTTGCCGTTTCGGAGTCCCTAACCGGATCATCACCGACAATGGCACATAGTTCACGAGCCGCACCTTCATGCAGTACGCCCAAGATCTTGGCGCCAAGATCTGCTTCGCTTCTGTTGCTCACCCGAGGAGCAACAGTCAAGCTGAGAGGGCGAACGCTGAAGTGCTGCGCGGGCTCAAGACCAGAACTTTTGACAGGCTGCACAAGTGCGGAAGAAACTGGATCGAGGAGCTGCCGGTGGTTCTTTGGTCGATTAGGACGACGCCAAATCGAGCCACCGGCCAGACACCTTTTGCTCTAGTCTATGGAGCGGAGGCAGTTCTCCCCACGGAACTCGTATACGGATCGCCTCGAGTGCTCGCTTACGATGAGCTTGAGCAAGAGCAACTGCGGCAAGATGACGCGTTGCTCCTCGAGGAGGATCGTCTTCAGGCTGCTGTGCGAGCTGCTCGCTACCAGCAAGCTTTGCGCCGCTACCATAGCCGCAAAGTTAATGCCAGAAGTCTCGAGGAAGGCGACCTTGTTCTTCGGCGTGTTTAGTCCGCCAAGAATTCCAACAAGTTGACACCGAAGTGGGAAGGCCCTTATCGGGTGAAACGAGTCACTAGGCCTGGCGCTGTCCGCCTTGAGACCGAAGATGGCCTTCCGGTGAGCAACTCCTGGAACATCGAGCATCTTCGTAAGTTTTACCCGTAAGGCGCGGTTGCCGGACCCTGTTCCGGCAACCACCTTTTGTACAAGTCTTGCCGCTGTTGCATGTAATCCTTTGTACAAAGCCAGGCGCAGACCCTGTGCATAAGCAAAGCTTGAGTTCTTCACGCTTTCTGTCAATTTCATGCATTCTTTCTTTTATAGCATGTACTATCTGACACCTTGTGCAGCACCAAGCCCCGGTAAGCTATGATGAGCAATAAGACTCCATATTATTATTTCTCCACTTTCTTTTTCCCAAAGAGAAGGAAGTTTCCCTCGCGCACACGTTTGCCGGGGGGGGGGAGGAGGAGGGGATAATGGTGTGGACCGGGCATCGTTCAAGAAAGGCTCCGCTCTTGCCGGGAAGCAGACGACAGAAAAGCTAAGTTGCCAGAGTTTGAGCAATTAGTTTTTAAATTTTTAAGTTATCTTCCTCGAACGATCACACTTTGTATGGAAAACCTGTGCGTGGAGGAACCAACCCGCAGCTAGTTGCGCCCTTACTTTGTTTCGAGTCCGCTCAACAACTTAAGCAAGCTGCGAACTAGTTGCGGCAAGGTTTCTTGCCGGAGCCGGCACCGCCAGCGGGCTGCTGATGTTCCGCACTCAGCACCCGCGGCAAGCGTGCTCCGGCACCGCCAGCGAGCTGCTGATGTTCCGCACTCAGCACTCGCGGCAAGCGTGCTCCGGCACCGCCAGCGGGCTGCTGATGTTCCGCACTCAGCACCCGCGGCAAGCGTGCTCCGGCACCGCCAGCGAGCTGCTGATGTTCCGCACTCAGCACTCGCGGCAAGCGTGCTCCGGCACCGCCAGCGAGCTGCTGATGTTCCGCACTCAGCACTCGCGGCAAGCATGCTCCGGCACCGCCAGCGAGCTGCTGATGTTCCGCACTCAGCACTCGCGTCAAGCGTGCCCGAGCCGGCAAGTTCCCTAAAAGCGTAGGGTAAAAACATACAAAGGGAGAGATCAAGTAAAGGAAATAACATAGCAAGCATTGCCCAGAATAAAGTTATATTAAAAATATAGCTTTTCGCGCCTTTAACGAAGTGTTCCCATGACATGACTGGCAGCGGCAAGAAAAGAAGAAAACGAACGGCCTAGTCCACGCGATCACCGTCAACCCTTGTAACCTCGTTCACCCTGTCCACAATGGGTGCGACGAGGGCCTTGGGTGCGTCAAGATCAGCGTCAGCCGGCAAGCCAGTATTGCTGGGGGCTGCGAGTACCAAGATTCGTCCACGGCAAGCCAGAGTTGCCGGGGGCTGCGATATCAGATAAGTTTTCCGTCCCTCATCATGCATCCTCTTATGGACTGGGGAATGCGAAACCGTGTTTCTTCCCGAAAACTGCCACGCTCCCTCAACTCTAGGCCCTGGGGCCTGTTCCCGGGGCCAAGTTTTGTCGTAGTCGCGGCAGCAAAGGGATGAAACGAGGAGGCCGCACCCACCTCGTTCCCGCCTCCGTCAAAGGCGCGAGGAAGGTCGAGCGACGTGGGAAGGCGGCAGGGCCTGTTGCCGGGAGGCGAACTGTCTGTCCGAGGGATACCAAGGATTTGCTCCTTGGCGTGGGTCCGACCCGCGAGACAAGTAACCCGGCAAACATTCCCTTTTCATTAAAAAACATCCCACTCAGGTACAGTCCATAGAGGATGAAAAACATGAAAGAGAGGATTACAAGTTTTAGATGCAGCTAAGGCCCGAGGGCTTACAAATTAAAAAGATAAGATGCCCGTAATCCCTTTCCTGTCCCCCTCTTGAGGAGATAGGTCAAGGAGGCGAAAAGGGCAAAAGGAGCGCCTAGGCGAGCTACGGGTGCCAGAAGACACCAAGAGAACATCCCGGGGGCCGTCCGGAGGCTGGACGGTGATGGCGGCGCCGGAAGCGGAGGGCTCGAAGACGGGGCGGCAGGACGTCAGCATGCTGTCAGGGGCACCACGCCCTCGTACTCCGACCTGACGGCCTTCACGCCAGCCCTCTTCCCCTTCCGCAGCCTCCCTACGCCAGCCGCCCAAGGAGACGACCCCGGGGAGTTCAAGGAGCCGGCGACACAGATGATGGGGTCGCCGGTGCCGCATGAAGCGGCGCCCGACACCTAGTCGGGCCCGCCATCCTACCGCCCGCTATCCTCGTCGTCGCTGTCGCTCTCCCCCTCGTCGCTCTCGCTCGAGGGGGAGCCTTCACTGTCGGAGGAGCTGTCCACGCAGCACTTCGCCCGAGTGCCGAAGCACCCGAAGACCTTGACAGAGAGGAGGTCGCCCTCCATCAACTTAAAATGGAGGGTAAACCCCTCCATCAGGCTGTGGATGCGGGCGAACGTCTTCCACCCTCGATCAAGATACATCACATTAGGGGCTGGGAATACAACGCGGACTCGCGTGCCGCTAATTCCACAGCCCCTCATGTGCAGTCTCAGTGTCTCGGGCGGGTCCAACTCCATCGCGCTCGCAAACGGAGCTGGAAGCTGGAGGCGATGACGAGGCGCCCGGCGCAACCTGACGAAGAACTCGCAAGGGTCGTCCCCTATATGGACCGCCGTGGGAGGAGGAACCGCTGGCGGAGGCGAAGCTGGCGCGCCGCCCCGTCCGCCTCTTCCCCGAGCGCCTCGACCTCGTCCTCGACCTCGTCCACGACCTCGTCCCCTCCCTCTTCCCCTTGTGGCTGGCTCTGCCACCACGGGCGCAGGAGAGGGAAGGGTGCGCTGTCTGGCGGTGACCCTCGCCGCCACCGATGAAGGGCCAGGATTCCCTTTCTCCATGGCGAATGAGAGAAAGGAGAGCAGAAGCTGAAGAAAGGAGGAGATGAGAGGGTGCGGGCTTCTGTGCTCCCCTCCCGCTCTTTATAAAGGAGTGAGGTGGGGGCTCAGCCGCCCCGCTCAACAAATCAAAGCATGGGGGGAGCAGGGAGTCGGGGCCGACCCGCTGCCTCTGCTCGCGACGGCCCAGTTTTCCACTTCCACCGTCCGCGACCCCAAGCGCATGGGAGCCGCGTGGCGGGAATGCAGGACAGAAGCGACGGATGAGGCGGCTCACCCCACCCCGTGATCGCGGGGAGTGGGCACCTCGAAAAACCGCGCACCGGCCCCGTCCAGTAAATGCACCATGCCTACCTCCATTTAGGGAGGAGGGCGTGAACCGTCCCCTTAATCATGACCTGACGCATGCTCGCAGGGCTTAGCCCCGCGCACGTCACCCACGACGCCGCGATTGACGCGTGCCGTTACGGGAGAGCGTGGCGGATACGGAGTCAGATTGGGTTTGGACCCAGGCCGCGCGTGCCCGTGCCCTGTTTTGGGCCTGGCCGAACAGCGCTTGGCACCGTGTGTGGCCCAGGCCCGGGGGCTCCTGTCGGTGTACTAAAGTAGGGGTACCTTTCGTACCCCGAACTTGTGCATGGGCAGTCGCAGCGTCCCGCGGCAAGGCTTGCCGGGCGTCCGCCAAGATCCTCCGTGGCTCATATTGATGCCATTCAAGAGCAAAGTATTCAAGATGAGAAGACCAGACCCCGGCAAGAGGAGCTTGCCCGGAAGAGACAAGGCCCCGGCAAGAGGAGCTTACCGGGAAGGCCAACCTTGGCACCTCAAGAGGCTTGCCGCGATGCACCGCGCATCCTGGCAAGGTCCGGTTAGCGACAAGATTCCGGACAGGACAAGACGACGACCCCGACAAGGTACTTGCCGGGGGCCAGCTGCCACTCTATGCCCGCGCTCCAGTGCATCCACCCGCGTGTCACCCTGAGGCTTTCTCAGGGGCGCGTGGCAGGAGCCTGTGCAGCCAGGGGTACGCGGTGGCAAGCGGAGATGAACAGGAGGCCATCGTGGCAAACGATGGCACTCCTAGCGGTCGCTTCCTACACTGTTTGGGCGACCAGACAGGCATTAAATGCCCTTGTCCCCTGCCGTCAGAGTTAGGTAGGGGGCACTCTAGATAGTGGTTATACCAACCTCCCTTTTTACTTTTCTACCCCTCTCTGCGTTGCCACCTGTCGGTGACCCCTTTAGCCTATAAAAAGGAGGCCCATGCGCACATAGAGGAGGGTTGGGAGGCTCGACCAATTTGAAACACCAAGAACACTCCCATGCTCAGTCGGGCAGCGTTCATCGCTCCTGAGCAAGAACTCAATATAGACACTAAGCAGCAGTAGGAGTGTTATCTCTCCGGAGAGCTCCGAAGCTGGGTAAAATCCCCTCGCGTGTGTATCGCCTCGATCTGCTCTTCGTGCCCCCTCCGCTCCCTGCCGAACCGAAAAGGGGCCCTGCCCCATAGGTGCTCGTTCCCCACGACATTCCATCTGTCATCATACCATATTTATCCATTCAAATGCTGTTCCATTGTATCAGACGTTCAAAAGGAAGAGGGCGATTGCTGATCGTGGAGGAGCACAAGCAAAGTATTTGGAATAGGTAGTGGCACCTGATAAATCAAATAGCCCATTAGGTGTAGTTGCAATATCACCTGACCCACAAAACACTCCAACTCTAGCAGACTCTAGCCCTACTACACTGGTCATTTCTGATGCCCCAACTTAGCAGACCCCAACTGCAGCAAACAATATGATTATTCCAGTTGACATAGCACCAGCTCTACGACGCAAAACCCCCATTCCAGCAAAGAGTACACCAAATCCAGTTGCCAAATCCCTTTTCGAACCAGAGAGAGCCCCAATTGCAGCAAATAGGACCCCTATTCCATTTCTTCCCAGTTTAGAAGACGAAGCTTATGTTGTTGTCAGGAACTTTGTGCGCATCTTTCCTTCATGGAAAGATTATACCGCAGACACAGAACAATTTCCAGTCTTCCTTCGCAACTTACGCGTAAGTAATGTACTAATGTTATTCATGGTCATTACTGCATATGTTTATGCTGACAGAAGACACAAGATTTCATTCTTTTAAATAGGCGAGGAGCAAACTGGATTGTGAAGACGAGCAAGGGTTGGTTGTGCTTTTCAAGCACTCGTTGATGAAGTATCGTTCCTACCTGAGGCAAGCGCACTTCGATGGCAAGCCTCTGAACGAAATTTCTGTAAAGTCTCTGGTGCTATATTTATCCGACGGTGACTGGAATAATCTTGTTACACATTGGTCTCGGCTGCAGCGTAAGGTACTGTATGATATGACATCACAATTTGAACTACATTTCTGCATTTGCCTTAATGTCTCACTTGTACGAAAACTATTAGCAGAAGAACATTCGTTCTCAAGGGACCACAGAATCTTGCAACTATACTGCACACTGCATTACTCTTGTGAGTACCTCTTGCCCTGTATGACCATACTTACTTTCATAGCTGTTTGATTATGTAGCATCACTGCACATGTTGGCCTCGTAATCGTCCATTTGGTGGACATTATAAGATCTGTATGGACTCTTACATAAATTTAGAATCAACCCAATGCTTTTGAAGAGGTTTAGCTCTACAGTCCTCTTGTAAGGACTGAACGTGGTCTATCACTGTACTTACATTAACAGCTACTCCCTCCGTCCCATAATATAAGAATGTTTTGTACAGTACACCAGTGTTCAAAACACTCTTGTATTATGGGAAGAGGGATTGGTTCATTGTGTAGCATTCTGGATATTATCTCCCTTGCCCACCATTTACTATAAAAGATCAGATCTATATTTAATCTTACCAACAAGTAGAATACACAGACAATGCTAGTGCAGAAGTGTAGCCCATTGATCTTGTCAGTACATTTTGTCCTGTAACGCTTGTACTTGCAGGGATTGGTAGTTGATTATGTAGCATCAATCTGCATCTTATCTTCATTATCCTCTATCCCTTCCAATATTATCATATCTATAATTACTCTCTACAAAATGTAGAGTACAGGCAATGCTTATGAAGAAGATTCTGTGCTGAAATTTTTGAGTTATCTTTCCCTTGACATGGAGAAGGGCATTATAAAGTCAATGTTAACTGTTAATGTAAGTCAGTTCTTCTAAAGCCTTTATCCTCAACTGCTGTTTAATTTGCTCATACTCCCTATCATTTACTGCTGTTTAGTTTGTTGTTTCTACCAAAATGCATGTTCGCAAGAACCGTAAGTTCTAAGTTTTACTTGTAAAACCAAATTCCTTATTCATACCATGCACATTACTTAATACTCCCCATATGTATGCTTGTTTTTGTGGATCTATAATCCAGTGTGTGGTGAAGCAACCCACGTTTGCACCTTGTCATCTCCTGTTTTATCTTACTGATGTGGCTGATGATATGAAGAACATGCCATGCACATTATCCAAAATAGATACAATGATTTTCTTTGCCCTTCATCTATGCTTGTTATGTTGACATGGTAATCCAGTAGTGTGGTGAAGCTCCCCGCATTATGAACAATGCTAAATTATGCTATTGATATTTTGAACTTACTCTTTATTTTCTAATTTGAAATTGGATGGAATTGACAACATAGTTATCATCTTTGTTTATACACGTGCAAAACCTGTCATCTCTCTGCTTTGTTTCACGGTGATATGCCTGATGGCATGCACAAGTCTGCTGAAGGTTGTGAGACAAACCCAACATATATTGCAACAAAGAAGGCAAAACATCTTGAAGATAGCGAGACAACCCCAAAGTCTTGTCTTGATGCAGTGTTCATGTTACTTGAGACTAGCAGTCAGACAAGCTCACAGAATTTGTTGTCTGAATCAGTTCGACTTCGTCAGTCCCAAGTTCTAGCAGAAAGGCATTCTGCAACTCAACTACGACTTGAAGTCCTATCTCTAAGAAAGATTGCAGAGAACACTAATGAGAACCTCATCGCTAAACAGCTACACCTGGAAGCTATGACCGACATGCTAGGCCGGTCTCACAGCCCTGCTCAGCAGCTTGCGCAGCAGTTCCCCCGCAAGGCTAACCTTTCTTGAACTATCTTGGAAGTGGTCTCGGTTCAGTATTATTTTGTTATGCTGCAATGGTGCCCAGTTTTTGTAATCTGCTTCTTCGTTGCGCTTTATGATCACTGGTGGCGAACTTCGATGCCCAGTGGATGTAATATACCTTAAATCCTTATTCTTAGTTACTATGCTATAATTTCTTTATTGTATAGAGTAGGTTTGTTCTTAATTCCTACTAGTTACTGCCATCATTCGCTATCTGAAAAAAATCAGATGTAGTCGACCGGGCCGAAACATTCAACTCTAACGGGCCTGGTTTTTTGCAGGCCACAATTGGGCCGGCCTGCGTCTTTCTTGGGCCCGAATGATTGGGGCCTTCACACATTGTGCCAGGCCCAAACTTACACCGGCCTATATTTTAGTTGGGCCTTTTGTCGACCCAGCGCTTAGTTTGGCCCAGGTAGCGTTGGGCCATTAATAGGATGAATATTGTACTGGCCTGTTACGGCCGAGATGAAACCACGGGCCTTTAGCAGGCCAAAATGCATGTTGGGCCTCAATTTTCACTAGTCGTCGACGGGCCTTCAGCAGGCTGAAATGTAGACCAGGCCTTTTTGGGCCCAGTTAGCTCACGGGCCGTTACCAGGCCGAAACATATCTCGGGCCTTAGTTGGCCCACTGATATCATGGGCCTTTAAGAGGCAGAAAGCTTAGTACAAGCATCAATGGGCCGAATTACGCGACAGGCCTTTAACAGGCCCAAAGTCACGTTGGGCTTAACTGTTGCCACCTCTAGCACGGGCCGTTAGTGGGCCCGATGTCACGTCAGACCATATATGGCCCATGGGCAGCACGGGCCATTCCCAGGCCGAAAGTCACACCGGGCTGAAATGGGCCCATGTCTACATCAGGCCTCTAACAGACCGAAAGTCACTGGGTTGTAGTTGGGCCCAAATATTCGGCGAACAATTAACGGGCTAGATCTGGCTTCGGGCCGCAAATGGGCCCAAATATTGAGCGAACAATTAACGGGCCAGATCTGGCTTCAGGCCGTAAATGGGCCCAAATATTGGGCAAACAATTAGCGGGCCAGATCTGGCTTCGGGCCGTAAATGGGCCTTTATTAAGCAGGCCGTTGTTGGGCTGGCCCACTAGTACCTGATTAATTACTATGGGCCTTTGACTGGGCTGGCCTTTTTAACCTATATGGGCCTCTGTTGGGCCCAGCCACGTGTCGACGTATCATAGGCATGTCCCCTCCAATGGATGGGCGACATCTGTCCCACTAATGAGCTGACAGGTGTTCCCTTCGACCAATCAGAATTTTACACGTGGAAATTTCCCATTGGTCCAGGTTGTTAACGGGTTATCGGATCCAAAAGCCGACCCGATAGCTTAACGGCATTCCGTTATGGTGGATGCCACATGTCGGTCACCCTTGACGAAAGCACTTCTGTGATGTGCGATTTATCATCATGGAAGTGGACAGTTCCGTGATGATATTTTTGGTAAGTCATGTGACACTTCTACGACAGCACAGGTATGACTATCTTGATTCTGTCATAAAATCGTCATGGATGTACATGCATGAAAAAAAACGCGACCTACTGTGACAAACACGTATCATCACGGAAGTGTATTTTTTTTGTAGTGTCAATCTTGATCTCGTGCCTGTGCACAATCAGGGAAACAGACCCAGGGTTTGTTACACCGACACCACGTGATGATCGGGTGTGAGAGGCTCTACATTCACATACAAGGGTGCAAGACAGTTTTGCACATGCGGAATACTAGGGTTAAACTTGACGAGCCTAGCATGTACAGACATGGCCTCGGAACATTGGAGACCAAAAGGTTGAACGTGAATCGTATAGTAGATATGATCATTATAGAGATGTTCACCATTGATGACCACACCATCTCACGGATGATCGGACATGGTTTAGTTGATTTGGATCAAGTATCATTTAGATGACTTGAGGGATGTCTATCTAAGTGGGATTTCTTAAGTAATTTGATTAATTGAATATAATTTATCATGAACTTAGTCCTGATAGTATTTGCAAATTATGTTGTTGATCAATAGCTCGCGTTGTAGCTCCCCTATGTTTTTTGATATGTTCCTAGAGAAAACTAAGTTGAAAGATGATAGTAGCAATGATGCGGACTGGGTCCATGATCCGAGGATTATCCTCATTGCTGCATAGAAGAATTATGTCCTTGATGCACCACTAGGTGACAGACCTATTGCAGGAGCAGATGCAGACATTATGAAAGTTTGGCAAGCTCGATATGATGACTACTTGATAGTTTAGTGCACCATGCTTTACGGCTTAGAATCGGGGCTTCAAAGATGTTTTGAATGCCATGGAGCATATGAGATGTTCCAAGAGCTAAAATTGGTATTTCAGACTCATGCCCGTGTCAAGAGGTATGAGACCTCTGGCAAGTACTTTGCCTACAAGATGGAGGAGAATAGCTCAGCTAGTGAGCATGTACTCAGAATGTTTGGGCATTACAATCGCTTGAATCAAGTGGGAGTTAATCTTCCAGATAAGATAGTGATTGACAGAATTCTCTAGTCACTATCACCAAGCTACTAGAACTTCGTGATGAACTATAATATGCAAGGGATCACGAAAATGATTCCCAAGCTTTTCGCGATGCTGAAATATGCGAAAGTAGGAATCAAGAAAGAGCATCAAGTGTTGATGGTTAACAAGTGTCACAGCCTAATTTTTGGCCCTTTCTTTTTCTTTTGATTTTCCAAGTATTTTGCCCGAGTTTTCTTTTTCCGTGGCTTTCTGGTCCGGAAATTGAAGAGGATGACCTCTTCTTTCTTTCCAGAGTGGCTTGTCATTCCCCAATCCTTCCCTAGACCTTGCCATTTTCATCCTAGCCCAAATCCCAATATTCTTTTTTATTGGGAATATTCCTTTTCTATTAAAGGAATTACCTTATTTGCCCTAGGTTGTGAAGCAACCTATATTCCCATCACTCCAAAAATTCCCAAATAATTCTGATAAATTGCTTGGGTCATATCTTGCTCAGATATGGCAAAACTTTTCATTGCCATGTTCAAAAATAATCCTCAAATAATTCGTTTCCTATTCTGCCCTAAATGGCACATTGTGAAGCAAGTGCTATTTTCCTTTGCCCAATTGAACTCAAACTTCCTGCACATATTTTCCTATCCATATCATTGCCACATGCCAAAATTCAACCTCATTTGCCTAGTAATTATTTATTAATGATTTTCCAAAGTTTCTGACCAGAAAGAAACTTTGTGAAGGAGGTACAAGCTAGGCATATCCAAATGAGCTGCAATTTATGCATGATGTCAATATCATCATATCATAGCCCTCCACCAAATTGGAGCTCATGTCAAGCCTCCATGTGAGCTCATCTTCAATTCTATGATTCTGTCCAAATTTTCAATTTGTGAAGCAAGTATATTTTATCTTGCTCCATTATGGCTGAAAATTTTCCTAGGCCTTCTCTTATCCATATAACCTATCTCCACCAAAATTGGGCATATTTCATCTAGCCATTTTCCCTTAGGAATTTTTCAAGTTTCTATCTAGAGGAGATGTTTGTGAAGCAAGTACCATTTTGGTTTATCTAGTTTGTGAAGCAAGTATATTTTATCTTGCTCCATTATGGCTGAAAATTTTCCTAGACCTTCTCTTATCCATATAACCTATCTCCACCAAAATTGGGCATATTTCATCTAGCTTTCCCTTAGGAATTTTTGCAAGTTTCTATCCAGAGGAGATGTTTGTGAAGCAAGTACCATTTTGGTTTATCTAGTTTGTGAAGCAAGTATATTTTATCTTGCTCCATTATGGCTGAAAATTTGCTAGGCCTTCTCTTATCCATATAACCTATCTCCACCAAGATTGGGCATATTTCATCTAGCCATTTTCCCTTAGGAATTTTTGCAAGTTTCTATCTAGAGGAGATGTTTGTGAAGCAAGTACCATTTTGGTTTATCCAATTGATATGAAACCTTTTTCATCATCTTCATATGACCAAATGACTCTGCCTTGCCCAATTTTAGCTCAAGTTGACACTCCTGGTGAGTGCTTCTTCCTCATTTCCAAATCTGGCTAGTAGGGCAATTTCTACAGCAAGTGCTACCTAAAAACTCCTCTTCTTGAGCTGAACCATGCCATCTTAGTCACCTTAGTGAGTGATCAAACACAGTTAAAGATCAGCCATAATCTCCACAAGTGTGAGCCACAGCAAACTCCAAACACCTTGTTTTTCCTTTGTATCTTTGCTACCTGTGGTCACTCTAGTGAGCACTATGCTTGGTTTCTTCCTCCTTGGCATTCTCCTCTGCTTCCCTTGTCCCCCAGACATGAATTGGCTGACCACCGTGCACTGTGTGCACTAGTGCATGTGGTGACCACTGTTTTGGCATGTCATCCGCGCGCTCTAGTGCCTCTGTCTACTTCTCCCTCTCTGCGCGCTTGTCCCCTTGTTGCCTAGCCATGTCTAGCAGCTTCCCCGAGCCGTCGTCGTCCCTCTGGAGCTCTTGCCCCCTCCATCCTCTTCCCCGGTGAGTCATCCCCATCGTGAACAGATCGCGCCCATGGGTGAACTGTTACCTTTCGGCTCTGTTCGCGCCTTGGTAGGTTCCTCCCCGTGCCCATTGTCTTCCTCTGCCCCGTGAACCCGCCCTCTGCTCCCCCGCGTCGCCTTGAGCAAGTTCGCGTGCCCACGCGTCCGTGGCCCCGGTGACGTGTCGCGCGGCCGTGCTCACCCAACCGCCTCGCCCCAGCTATAAATAGCCAACCCCGAGCCCGCTCGACCACTCCATCGCCTCCCCCTCACTCCCAGAGCCTCACCTGGCCTATCCCCCGAGCACCGAAGCCCCTCCTGCCCCTCTATCGTCACCATGGCCATTGCTTCTACTCACCTAAATCAGCTCAACCAACTCCGAGCTTCCCTTTCGTTCTTTCCACTTCCAGTAGATCGCGCCGAGCATCCCGAGCCTCTCCGCACTTCCACTCCTCCTCCGTGGCCTCTAGCCGCGACCTCGTCGGTACCCAAAGATCCCGTCTGCTGTAGTCGAAGTCATCATCGTCTCAGTCCATCTCGTTGGCCGTCGATGGGACCACTAGGTGTAACCCATTCCCCTGATCTCGCCGGTAAGCGGCATGGTACGAGCGGTGGCCGGAGTCGCCCGCTATCGCTGTTGGGGCCGGTGCTGACCTCTGACCCCTGCGGGATCGCTGGAGGTTGAAGACAAGTCGGCCAGGCGGGCCCCACCTCCCTCGGGACCCACTCGTCAGCGAGACAAGCCCCGGCCCCGCCACTACCCACGTGGATAAGTGAAAGCGTACTTTGCGCTTTACGTTTCCTCAATTCAAAAGCGTATTCTTCCTCTGTCTGTGACTAAAATACGCATTGTCTGCGGGAAAGCGTATTTTCGTAGAAGGTGCTTTCTCTTATTTCAGCTCACCCGGCCGAATCGGTTCAATAGTGAATGTTCACCCGTTAGCAATAGAAAAGCATATATTCTTATTTGTTTTTCTGCTAACGAATGAACGATCGTAACTTTTTAACCGTGACTCCAAATGAGGTGAATCCAA
Source organism: Triticum aestivum (assembly GCF_018294505.1). Lineage (NCBI taxonomy): Eukaryota > Viridiplantae > Streptophyta > Magnoliopsida > Poales > Poaceae > Triticum > Triticum aestivum. The sequence goes on from NC_057801.1 coordinate 268,984,120, forward strand.
CTCCCACGTCTTCGTCTCGTTGAGCCCGTTATGTTGTACTCATTTTCACTATGGTTTGACATACTGGAAATGACCTTGATGCCCTTGCCCTAATCAGCCCCCTTCGAGAGAGAATCTTTTCTGGTGTTTCGTTCCGCGGCTTCACCGCACTTCTTCCCGGAGCCTTCTTCATTCCCATGCAAGCCACGACACCCACTTGCATTATGGCCATGTAGTAGCCATGGTTTTCAACTTGAACATTTAATAACTGTCTGTTTGTTTAACTGCAATGGTTATTGTTGTTTCGGTACTTCTTATAGTGTCATGGTCACCTTCGTGCTATGTTTCGATGCATCTGGTCAACTTGTGTTCTTGCTAGTATTACTTTCATGCTTGGTAGTAGTACATGTTGATGTTGGTGATGGCCTTCGGTGCATGGCTATCGTGTGCTTCGAGTGTTGTTGCTATGCATGTTCCTTTGCATCCATGTTTATGTTGGTATCATGCTCATGCATTGTAGTTGCATCAGGTTATTTTCATATGACTCAACTTATTGCATTCAAGTTTAAACGGACTTAATTGAACTTGAACAACTGTTGGCTGAGTCGTGGTGCCACCATATTGTGCTGACCAGTGCAACCACATTTGCCTTTTATGGGGAGGTTCTAACTAGGTTTATTGTCATGCCTCTCGCCGGTGCCTCGAACGAGGGAAGGTTATGCACGGGCGCTACCTTGGCTGGGTAGGACAACATAAGCCTTGTGTGCCCATTGTTGTTGTTGTACCTGGGTTGTCCCTGTGTGGGACCGTTTGATTTTTGCCACGATGGTGGTCGTTGATGCCTTTGGTAGGCACGGGGCCACCCATGACTTAGCCCAGAGGGGAGTTGGTCAGAGTGGCTGGGAGAGTGTCATGGGCAATAGATCGGTTTTGTCGGAACATCGTTGGTCCACCCGAATGGGAGTGCGAGGCCATGGGTTCCATGGTGTGGGTAAAGTGCGCTACCTCTGCAGAGTGTGTGTTAAATCTATCGATAGCCACGCCCGCGGATAAGGGCCCAGTTCGTAGTTGGTCACACTATGGGTCAACAGTAATAATAATGATTTGCTTAAAAACAACCCCGGTTCGATGATGAAAGAAGTTGGTTGATGTTTATGTGGTCGTGAGAGGACCACCGTGGTATCAAGGATACCGAGTTGTTGAATACTTGTGATGTTGTGCGAGAATCGTGGGTAAAGATCAAGCTCCTGCTGGTCATGACTGATTACTACGGTATTGTTTATACCAACCTTGATTGGATCCTAAGATGATCGTGTGATGTCCGATGTTGGTAAGTGATTCATGTGCTGGTTACGAGGTAACCCCGAGCAGAGTAAGTTGGTGCATGATAGTGGCATCATGTTACATGTTAGTACCATCATGTTTATATGTTTATACCATGCTCATGATTGCTTTAACCTGCTAATGCCATGTTGTTGTTTGCCTTGACTGCTTTTGGTTATTGTGAGCTTGCAAGTACATTCAATGTACTGACCTGGCGTGTCATGCTAGTTTGTAGGTCATGCCGGATTTGATTGCTTGTTTGCCGTGGATTCTCCGTTTGCGAGCTAGGATAAGCGTTCCAGCCAGAGTTCCTGCAGAGTGGAGTTCACCACCGTCGTCGTTGTTCCGCTACTCGAAGTTATTCTGCTGCTTCATGTTGTTCTGCTGCTTGCATAGGGCAACCGTGGCCGGTGTAGTATCGTCATTCCATTGTATCCCTTGTACCCAGATAGAATGTAATAAAGAGCTGATTTGTTCTATGCTAAGTAGTACCGTATTCCAGAAGACTTCTCCTCGATCTCTAGGCTGGAATACGGGGCGTTCCGGTTTCTCTGAGCTGGGGTGCCATAGTGCTTTGTATTAGAGCAGGTCTAGCTGTAGGACGCCCTAGTCCGCGCGAACGTTAGAAAACGGTAGAATAGACCCTAGTTGATTTGTTGCACTTGATAGCTGCATTTGTTTGTTGCATAGCATACATATAGATTATATTCTTGTCGCTAACGGTTATTCTTGTGAGAGTAGGTGGCATAAGTTTCGATCCACTACCTGCACCATCCTTCTTAGCATGCCTGCTTTTCGGTGTTTGGCGTTATCTTTGTCCCAGCAGAGTGATGCCCTAGTACCGAGTGTTCCAGACACCATTTGCAGGAGTTATGCTCAGGTATCGCATCCATATCTTTCCATCACCCGCCCATATTATTTCGATGATGGGATTGTCTCTATCCCGAATCATGCCCTCCATCTTGTCCTTTTGGCAACCCTTACTGATCTTTGTTATAAAAAAAGGGAAATGCCATCAAGCCTTGCTTTTCCTCCCCTATCTTGCCCTGTCATTCCATTCTTTGGACGTGTACGATTCCCTTCGTATGCTTGATGAGGTAGTCATGACCTTTGTGTCTCGCTACTTGATCACCAAGTCCGTCCTCGCCTCTGTATCCATCTAGATCCAGCCGGTGTTCAACCAGCCCTTGGTGCAGCCTTGGTTACGCCAACCCTTTCCACACGCACATTCACTTTCGTGCACACAGTCACAGCATATTAGACCGCCATACCGGAGTTTCCGCGAGATTTGTGTGCTTAGGTATGCATGCATATTATTGTGTGAGTAGTAGTAATATGTGATATTGCTTGATTAATTTTATTATTTGTATGATTTGTGTGCGTTTGTTTTTGTCCTTTCTTTTGTTTATTTCTTTGGGCCATCGGTGTTACATATTTTCCCCTTATTAAAGTTGCTCGTCAACTGACACTGGACCCGAAGTATCAGCCAGGAATGCAAGTATTTGGAAACTCTGTTAAACAAAATGGAATTACCAGCAGAATGCAGTGAAATTTGGAATATCTCGTCTGAATGCAAAAGAAATCCTGGATGGACTGTTAGCATCAAGTTTGCATTAGCATACACTCTTCACAATAGTATCCTCAGCCGACTGCATCGAGATTTGAGGATATCTGATCATGATGCGGATAATCAAGTTTGCCTCAGTGTGCCCTTTTCATGGCAGTGATGATCAAATCAGCAAGAAGATAAGCTATGTGCAAGATTGACAGTATATTATCAGTCAAAGGTATGGTTGAGATATAAGGTCTAATTCTTCGTTGAGGATGATTTTGAAATATGATATGCCTGGAAGAAAGCAAGGATGTGCCATATACTCAGAAAGGAGGATAGTCCAGCAAAACCCCATTCTTACAAGAAATCAACAGCAGAAATATTAAGATGATATGTATGTGGTAATTAGTCTGAGAAGCTTCTGGTGTAAGCCACCTAGTCTTCCCTCGCAAGCTACCAGAGAAGCTTCCAAGGCAAGAGTCCTCAGTGCGCTATATGGATGACTTCCCGCGCAAGGTACCCTGTCTTATTCGGTACGTAACCGCAAAAGCTTCCAGCATAAGGTACTGAGTCCCTCCCTAGCAAGTCTTTAAGGGGGGAAGTTTCTGAAGCACGATATTTAGTCTTCCTCGGCAAGATACTCTCGATGGCTTCCAACATAAGTCATCCAATCTTCCTCAGTACAGCATTGGTACAAGATCGTACATAGTGAATTGATAGTATATGGCAGTGCATCTCAAGAATCAGATCTGCAACAGTTTGATCAGGAGCAAGAATCAGTCAGAACACACGTCTGCCTCGGGAATCAGATTCTTATATATATGTGGTCAGCATACCACCAAGTTCTTGCAAGTCACTCGAACGCAGATTTGGCAGGCACATGAGGATTGTTAAAAGAAGGAAGACAACTATACACCGTAGTGTGACAAAGGATTATGAAGATTAACGACAACAGTGAGCTTAGTACAAGTACGTATGAACCTGGAAGATGATCCTGATCAGCCCTTGTCTCTTTTTCTCAAGTGACGACACCACGCCTATGATCTGAGCTGTTTTTAGCAATCCGGAGTGGATGCCGATTTTTATTTCTCTATTCAATGACTGTCACGAGTTCTGAGCTGCTTTTAGGCCATCTCGTACAGCTGTTGAGTTTCTTTTTGTGACAGTGGCCCTATGCTTTTAGCTACTTTTCGGCTATCTTAGGGGGCTGCCACATTCTTCTTATCAACACGGTCTCATGCTCTGAGATGCTTTTCGTCCGACTTGAGTTGTGGTTGAGTTATTTCAGTAATGCCCCATATTTGAGTTGTAAAGACCGTTCTGGTGGCTACTGATTTATTTGCCGATTTCTTGCAAGAGTTCAGATGATCATTTTCCTACAGTCAGAATTTGAGAGGTGATAAACCTGCCATTTAATGGGTAACCATGTCAGAAGATGAGGATATGAGTATGCCTGTCAGAATATTGCACCCGACAGAACCTATGGTCACACGAAGAAGCAATATGACCACGCTCGTTCAGCAAAGGATCTAGATCAAGAAAACTGTAATGAAGGAGCAAGACTGATACTTGTTGCAAGAACCGCATGGTGTAGATACCCCAGACAGTCTAAGTCAGCATTGATCACCATGGATATTCACCTAAGGGGGCCTACTCAATTTTGTCAAGGACCCCATATCCAGACAAACCGCTTAGTCAACACCATGTGCTCAAATTTGTCAGTATCAAATATCTGAGTCTATCGAATCAGACAAAGGGGCCATTTAATAGTTGACCCCGACAACTATAGTAAAGCATCACACAGCCTACTATCCCCATGGACATACCGACAGAATGAGCAATCAGAATGTGAATAACAGTCTTCAAGCCTGGGCCCTCACTTATGTGAGTCACCAAAGGATAGCCTGTCTGGAACAAAAAAATTCCGCCAGAGCCACCATCAGTCAAGGATGAGGATATTATCATGTAAGGTCGTACCCCTTCATGCTAGCCACAACAGGCGACAGCTCAATATTTGGAATGGATCTGAAACTCAAGATAGTGGAGCCAGTCAAGCTGATTCAGAAACCCCTGCTAGAAGTCAGAGTCTGTCAGGAAAACGGTTATGACTCAATTCACTGTCTGGAACCCAAAGGACCTACATTCAGTTGAGAAACCCAATGCAAGGATTTAGAGCTTGGGTGTTCATCAGGAAAATCTGATCACCAATTCATGGAAGGTTGTTAGTACAGACACATCAATCGGAAATCACTCTCGGATTTGTGAGATGGGCATATATTTCAGTCATGATAACAAATCACACTCAGCTAAGTCAGCAGATATGAAAAGAATTGGAGCCAGTAGAAGCATGAACATGCAAGTTAAGTTCAGTCAGGATGTGGATACAATGAAGCCAACCACCCCAGAGACAGTCAGCACTCAAATAAAATTTGGTGGGAACAACAATAAGGGAAAAAGGATACTCGAGATGGAAATGGCATCCTTAAGGTCAGATATATCCATACTTGTTCCCTGAGCAACCAAATCTCGAGGACGAGATTTCTTTAAGGGGGGAAGGTTTGTCACAACCTGATTTTTGGCCCTTTCTTTTTTCTTTTTATTTTCTAAGTATTATGCCTGAGTTTTCTTTTTCCGTGGCTTTGTGGTCTGGAAACTGAAGAGGATGACCTCTTCTTTCTTTCCAGAGTGGCTTGTCATTCCCCAATCCTTCCCTAGACCTTGCTATTTTCTTCCTAGGCCAAATCCCAATATTCTTTTTTATTGGGAATATTCCTTTTCTATTAAAGGAATTACCTTATTTGCACTAGGTTGTGAAGCAACCTATATTTCACTCACTCCAAAAGTTCCCAAATAATTCTCATAAATTTTTTGGGTCATATCTTGCTCAGATATGGAAAACTTATCATTGCCATGTTCAAAAAAAATTATCAAATAATCCATTTCCTATTCTTCCCTAAATGGCAAATTGTGAAGCAAGTGCTATTTTCCTTTGCCCAATTGACCTGAAACTTCTTGGACATCTTTTCCGGTCCATATCATTGCCACATGCCAGAATTCAACTTCATTTGCCTAGTAATTATTTATTAATGATTTCCCAAAGTTTCTGTGCAGAAAGAAACTTTGTGAAGGAGGTACAAGCTAAGCATATCCAAATGAGTTGTAATTTATGCAAGACCTCAATATCATCATATCATAGCCCTCCACCAAATTGGAGCTCATGTCATGCCTCCACGTGAGCTCATCTTCAATTCTTTGATTCTGTCCAAATTTTCAGTTTGTGAAGCAAGTATATTTAATCTTGCTCCATTATGGCTGAAAATTTTCCTAGGCCTTTTCTTATCCATATAACCTATCTCCACCAAAATTGGGCATATTTCATCTAGCCATTCTCCCTCAGGAATTTTTGCAAGTTTCTGTCCAGAGGAGATGTTTGTGAAGCAAGTACCATTTTGGTTTATCCAATTGGTATGAAACATTTTTCGTCATCTTCATATGACCAAATAACTCTGCCTTGCCCAATTTTAGCATAGGTTGACACTCCTAGTGAGTGCTTCTTCCTCATTTCCAAATCTGGCCAGTGGGGCAATTTCTACAACAAGTGCTACCTAAATTCCTCTTCTTGAGCTGAAACCATGCCATCTTAGTCACCTTAGTGAGTGATCAAACACAAACAAAGATCAGCCTTAATCTCCACACGTGTGAGCCACAGGAAACTCCAAACACCTTGATGTTCCTTTGTACCTTTGCTACCTGTGGTCACTCCAGTGAGCATTATGCCTGGTTTCTTCCTCCTTGGCATTCTCCTCTGCTTCCCTTGTCCCCCAGACATGAACTAGCCGACCATCATGCATTGTGTGCACCAGTGCACACTGTGACTACCGTTTTGGCATATCATCCATGCGCTCTAGCGCCTCTGTCTTCTTCTCCCTCTCTGTGCGCTTGTCCCCTCGTCGCCTAGCCATGTCTAGCAGCTTCCCAGAGCCATCACTGTCCCTTTGGAGCTATTTCCCCCTCCGTCCTCTTCCTCGGTGAGCCGTCCCCGTCGTGAACAGATCGCACCCATGGGCGAACTGTTGCCTTTCGGCTCTGTTCACGCCTCGGCCGCTTCCTCCCCGTGCATGTTGTCTTCCTCCACCCCGTGAGCCTTCCCTCTGCTCCCCCGTGTCGCCTTCCGTCGAGCAAGTTCACTTGCCCACACGTCCGCGGCCCCAGCGATGTGTCGCACGGCCGTGCTCACCCAACCGCCTCGCCCGACTATAAATAGCCAACCCAGAGGCCGCTCGACCACTCCATCGCCTCCCCCTCACTCCCAGAGCCTCACGCAGCCTCTCCGCCGAGCACTGGAGCCCCTCCTACCCCTTCATCGCCACCATGGTTGTCGCCTCTGCTCGCCTAAATCAGCTTGTGTCCGAGCCTCCCTTTCCTTCTTTCCACTTCCAGTAGATCGCCCCGAGCATCCCGAGCCTCTCCGCACTTCCACTCCTCCTCCGGTGGCCTATAGCCGCGACCTCGCCAGCACCCAAAGATATCGTCCGATGTAGTCGAAGTCATCGTTGTCTCAGTCCATCTCGCCGGCCGTCGATGGGACCACTAGGTGCGACCCATTCCCCTGATCTCACCGGTAGGTGACACAGCCCGAGTGGTGGCTGGAGTCGCCAGCTATCGCCGTCTGGGCCAGCGCTGCCCTCTGACCCGCGCAGGATCGCTGGAGGTTGAAGACAAGTCGGCCAGGTGGGCCCCACCTCCCTCGGACCCACTCGTCAGCGAGACAAGCCCCGGCCCCGCCACTGCCCACGTGGATAAGTGAAAGCGTACTTTGCGCTTTACGTTTCCTCAATTCAAAAGCGTATTCTTCCTCTATCTGTGACTGAAATACACTTTATCTGCAGGAAAGCGTATTTTCGTAGAAGGCGCTTTCTCTTTTTTCAGCTCAGCCGGCCAAATCGGTTAAATAGTGAACATTCACCCGTTAGCAACAGAAAAGCATATATTCTTATTTGTTTTTCTGCTAATGAACGAATGGCCATAACTTTTTAATTGTGACTCCAAATGAGGTGAATCCAACGCCCATGTCTTCGTCTCGTCGAGCTCGTTTTGTTCTTCTCATTTTCACAATGGTTTGACATACTGGAAATGACCTTGGCGCCCTTGCCCTAATCATCCCTCTTTGAGAGAGAATCTTTTCCGGTGTTTCGTTCCGTGGCTTCACCGCACTTCTTCCTGGAGCCTTCTTCATCCCCAGGAAAGCCACAACACCCACTTGCATGATGGCCATGCAGCAGCCATGGTTTTAAACTTGAACATTTAATAATTGTCTGTTTGTTTAACTGCAAATGTTATCGTTGTTTCGGTACTGCTTATAGTTTCATGGTCACCTTCGTGCTATGTTTCAATGCATCTAGTTAACTTATGTTCTTGCTAGTATTACTTTCATGCTTGGTAGTAGTACATGTTGATGTTGGTGATGGTCTTCGGTGCAAGACTATCATCTATTTTGAGTGTCATTGCTATGCATGTTCCTTTGCATCCATGTTTATGTTAGTATCATGCTCATGCATTGTAGTTGCATCATGTTATTTTCATATGACTCAGCTTACTGCATTCGATTTTAACCGGACTTAATTGAACTTGAACAACTATTGGCTGATTCATGGTGCCACCATATCGTGCTAGACAGTGCAACCACATTTGCCTTTTATGGGGATGTCCTAACTGGGTTTATTGTCATGCCTCTCACCGGTGCCTCCAACGAGGGAAGGTTATGCGCGGGCTCTACCTTGGCCGGGTAGGACGGCATAAGCCTTGGGTGCCCATTGTTGTTGTTGTACCTGGGTTGTCCCTGTGTGGGACCGTTTGATTTTTGCCACAGCGGTGGCCGTTGATGCCTTTGGTAGGCACGGGCCACCCATGACTTATCCCAGAGGGGAGTTGGTCAGAGTGGCCGGGAGAGTGTCATGGGCAATAGATCGGTTTTGTTGGAACGCCATTAGTCCACCCAAAAGGCAGTGTGAGGCCATGGGTTCCATGGTGTGGGTAAAGTGCGCTACCTCTGCAGAGTGTGTGTTAAATCTATCGATAGCCGTGCTCGCGGATAAGGGCCCAGTTTGTAGTTGGTCACACTATGGGTCAACAATAATAATAATGATGTGCTTAATAACAACCCCGGTTCGATGATGAAAGAAGTTGGTTGATCTTTATCTGATCGTGAGAGGATCATCGTGGTATCAAGGATACTGAGTTGTTGAATACTTGTGATGTTGTGCGAGAATCATGGGTAAAGATCAAGCTCCTCGTGGTCATGACTGATTACTACGGTATTGTTTATACCAAGCTTGATTGGATCCTAAGATGATTGTGTGATGTCCGATGTTGGTAAGTGATGCATGTGCTGGTTACGACGTAACCCCGAGCAGAGTAAGTTGGTGCATGATAGTGTCATCATGTTGCATGTTAGTACCATCATGTTTATACGTTCATACCATGCTCATGATTGCTTTAACCTACTAATGCCATGTTGTTGTTTGCCTTGATTGCTTTTGGTTATTGTGAGCTTGCAAGTACATTCAATGTACTAACCTGGCATGTCATGCCAGTTTGCAGGTCATGCCGGATTTGATTGCTTGTTTACCGTGGATTCTCTGTTTGCGAGCTAGGATAAGCATTCCAGCCAGAGTCCCTGCAGAGTGGAGTTCACCATCGTTGTCATTGTTCCGCTGCTCGAAGTTATTGCGCTGCTTCGTGTTGTTCTGCTGCTTGCATAGAGCAACCATGGTCGGCGTAGTATCGCCACTCCGATGTATCCCTTGTACCCAGATAGATTGTAATAAAGAGCTGATTTGTTCTATGCTAAGCAGTGTCGTATTCCAAAAGACTTCTCCTTGATCTCTGGCTGGAATACGGGGCGTTCTGGTTTCTCTGAGCCGGGGTGCCACAACAAGACCACTAGTTTCAAGAAAAAGGGCAAGGGAAAGAAAGGTAACTTCAAGAAGAATGGCAAGCAAGTTGTCATTCCCGTGAAGAATCCCAAAGCTGGACCTAAGCCTGAAATTAAGTGCTTCTACTGCAAAGGAAATAGTCCCTAGAAGCAGAACTACCCCAAATATTTGGCGGATAAGAAGGATGGCAAAGTGAACAAAGGTATATTTGATATACATGTTATTGATGTGTACCTTACTAGTGCTCGTAGTAGGCCCTGGGTATTTGATACCTGTTCGGTTGCTAAGATTAGTAACTCGAAACAGGAGTTGCAGAATAAATGGAGACTAGTTGAGGGCAAAGTGACGATGAGTGTTGGAAGTGGTTCTAAATTTGATATGATCATCATCGCACACTCCCTATACTTTCAAGATTAGTGTCGAACCTAAATAAATGTTATTTGGTTTTTGCGTTGAGCATGAACAAGATAGGATCATGTTTATTGCAATACGGTTATTCATTTGAGACGGAGAATAATTGTTATTCCATTTACATGAATAAAACCTTCTATGGTCATACACCCAATGTTAATGGTTTATTGAATCTCGATCATAGTGATACACATATTCATAATATTGATACCAAAAGATGCAAAGTTTATAATGATAGTGCAACATACTTGTGGTACTGCCGTTTAGGTCATATTGGTGTAAAGCGCATGAAGAAACTCCATGCTGATGGGATTTTGGAATCACTTGATTATGAATCATTTGATACTTGAGAACCATGCCTCATGGGCAAGATGAATAAAACTCCATTCTCTAGAACAATGGAGCGAGCCAATGAATTATTGGAAATAATACATACCGATGTATGCGGTTCGATGAGTGTTGAGGCACGCGGTAGGTATCATTATTTTCTGACCTTCACAGATGATTTGAGCAGATATGGATATATCTACTTAATGAAACACAAGTCGGAAACATTTGAAGAAGTTCAAAGAATTTCAGAGTGAAGTGGAGAATCATCGTAACAAGAAAATAAAAGTTTCTACGATCTGATCGCGGAGGTGAATATTTGAGTTACAAGTTTGGCCTTCATTTAAAACAATGTGGAATAGTTTCACAACTCACGCCACCTGGAACACCACAGCGTAATGGTGTGTCCGAACATTGTAACCGTATTTTATTAGATATGGTGCGATCTATGATTTCTCTTACCAATTTAGCACTATTGTTTTGGGGCTATGCATTAGAGACATATGCATTCATGTTAAATGGGGCACCGTCTAAATCCGTTGAGACAACTCCGTAAGAACTGTGGTTTGGCAATAAACCTAAGTTGTCGTTTCTTAAAGTTTGGGGTTGCGACACTTATGTCAAAAGGCTTCAGCCTGATAAGCTCGAACCCAAATCAAAGAAGTGCATATTCATAGGATACCCTAAGGAAAAAATTGGGTACACCTTCTACCACTGATCCGAAGGCAAGATCTTTGTTGCCAAGAATTGAACCTTTCAAGAGAAGGAGTTTCTCTTGAAAGAAGTGAGTGGGAGGAAAGCCGAAACTTCATGAGGTAATTGTACCTTCTCTCAATTTGGAAAGGAGCACATCAGAGAAATATGTTCCCGTGATGCCTACACCAACTAGAGAGGAAGTTAATGATTATGATCATGAAACTTCAGATCAAGTTACTATTGGACCTCATAGGTCGAACAGAGCACATTCTGCACCAGAGTGGTACGGTGATCCTGTCCTGGAAGTCATGTTATTAGAACAAGGCAAACCTACGAACTATGAAGAAGCTATGATGAGCCCAGATTCCGATAAATGGCTTGAGGCCATGAAATCTGAGATAAGATCCATATATGAGAACAAAGTGTGGACTTTGGTGGATTTGCCTGATGATCGGCAAGCCATGGAGAATAAATGGATCTTCAAGAATAAGACTGACACTGATGGTAATGTTACTGTCTATAAAACTCGACTTCTCGCAATTTTTTTTTGAAAAGTTCAAGGGTTTGACTATAATGAGACTTTCTCACCCGTAGCGATGCTTAAGTCTGTCAGAATCATGTTAGAAATTACCACATTTTATGATTATGAAATCTTGCAAATGGACGTCAAAACTGCATTCCTTAATGAATTCTTAAAGAAGAGTTGTATATGATGCAACCAAAAGGTTTTGTCAATCCTAAAGGTGCTAACAAAGTGTGCAAGCTCCAGCGATCCATCTATGGACTGGTGCAAGCATCTTGGAGTTGGAATATATGCTTTGATGAGGTGATCAAAGCATATGGATTTATACAGACTTTCGGAGAAGCCTCTATTTACAAGAAAGTGAGTGGGAGCTCTGTAGCATTTCTAATATTATATGTGGATGCCATATTGTTGATTGGAAATGATATAGAATTTCTGGATAGCATAAAAGGATACTTGAATAAGAGTTTTTCAAAAGAAAATACCTTGGTGAAGCTGCTTACATATTGGCCATCAAGATCTACAGAGATAGATCAAGATGCTTGGTAAGACTTCCAATGAGTACATACCCTGATAAGATTTTGAAGGAGTTCAAAATGGATCAGTCAAAGGAGGAGTTCTTGCCTGAGTTTTAAGGTATGAAGTTGAGTAAGACTCAAAGCCCGACCATGCTAGAAGATAGAGGGAGAATGAAAGTCATTCCCTATGCCTCAACCATAGGTTCTATAAAGTATGCAATGTTGTGTACCAAAACTTCTTGTGTACCTTGCCATGAGTTTGGCAAGGGGGTACAATAGTGATCCAGAAGTAGACCACTAGACAACGGTCAAAATTATCCTTAGAGGACTAAGGAAATGTTTCTCGGTTATGGAGGTGATAAAGAGTTCATCGTAAAGAGTTACGTTGATGCAAGCTTTGACACTGATCTAGATGACTCTAAGTCTAAATCTAGATACGTATTGAATGTGGGAGCAATTAGCTAGAGTAGCTCCATGCAGAGCATTGTAGACATAGAAATTTGTGGAAAACATACGAATTTGAATGTAGCAGACCCGTTGACTAAACCCCTCACTGTTCAAAATTATAAAAAAAACTTTGTACATGAAAAAGAAGCGCATTTTCATAAGCTTTCCAACGCTATATCATTTGCCTCAATTGGATCAGCCATTTAGAAATGGCTTCAAAAATCCATACTCCGATGTTCTGTTTGCAAAATTTTACGATTTTCCAAATTACTCTTTAACCATAGGGAATTAGAGAAAACATTGTACATGTGGAAGGAGCGGATTTGCAGCAGCTTTCCAACGACATATTATTTGCCTCATTCCGATAAACAGTTCAGAAATGAGATCAAAAATATGATTCACGTTTATTCTCCTACTTTACAGATCATTTGCACACACCTCAATAAACAATTGCATGCATTCTAAACTAGGAGAAACGATCGTCTAGTCATCTACTCCTTGTGACGCTCCCACCACTTCTCTATGGCTTGATTCTCATCTGGGGCAGGAAGAAGACACTTCCTCATGTCAACGATCCGCCTGTACATCTTGTAGCTTGTGTATGCATCCTTGGTTGTGTACTTGACGTGTTGTTCATCCAGTCTCTGATACGAGACACTGTGCCAGGCATTCTTGTCCTTCTTGCTCTCATCCTTCATCTTCATGTAGTAGGGGTCGATGATGGCCGAGGCGAGGTCAACCAGGGAGTTCTGTTTGTTGTTGTCGCTACGCCAGACCTTGTAGTGGTCCTGGATGTTGACAAGATTCTGGCATTTCAAGCCCGAAACCTTGAGTGTTTTTAGATCATTGGTGGTGTCCACCGTAGCGAAACTATAGTCAGAGTTGTTGATAAACTTGGAGAAACGCTCGTAAGGCCTTGTGGCTAGGTGGTAGAGGTAGATGAGAACGTCATGTCGCATGCACAACTGGGCGATGACAACCTTCTGATCGTGTCCAGCACGACCGCTGGTGAACTCGAGGTCGAAGCCGACCACTTCGTACTTGTCCTCAGCAAGCAACTGCTCCATAGTTTTGACGGAGCTCTCCACCAAGACCGGCTCATTCATGTACCCACCAACATGGCCTTCTCACTCACGTGGGTGTCCACTATGTGATGCATGGTGAACTGCCCCCCATTGTCGTCGGTGGCCGCTGGGAGCGCCATTGGAGCCACGAGAAGCGCCATTGGAACCGCTGGATGTCCTGGATTCTTGGCGCGTCCGCATGGCAATTTTGCAGTGGGTAACTGCAACATGGCACCGCGCCCGGTGCAACCTCATGCATAATGGCAGCACAAACGCATGTGATCGTGCGCCGGCCCCAAACACTGGTAGTCCGCCGCTACTTCTTGAGCTTGCGTTGGTTTCTTGAAGAGGAAAGGGTGATGCATCAAAGTAGACATAAGTATCTCCCTCAGTTAGAGAACCAAGGTATCAATCTAGTAGGAGACAACGCACAAGCCACCAATACATGCACAAACAATCAAACAACTTGCACCCAACGCGATAAAGGGGTTGTCAATCCCTCCACGGTCACTTGCAAAAGTGAGATCTGATAGAGATAGATAAACAAAAGATAAAATATTTTTGGGTTTTTTGGTTTATAGATCTGAAAGTAAAAGATTGCAAAATAGTAGATCAGAAACTAATATGATGGAAAATAGACCCGTGGGCCATAGGTTTCACTAGAGGCTTCTCTAATGAAGCCAAAAGCGGGTGAACAAATTACTGTCGAGCAATTGATAGAAAAGTGCAAAGTTATGATGATATCCAAGGCAACGATTATGAAATATAGGTATCACGTCCATGTCAAGTAGACCGACTCCTGCCTGCATCTACTATTATTACTCCACACATCGATCGACTCGTGCCTTCATCTAGAGTATTAAGTTCATGAAGAACAGAGTAACGTTGTAAGTAAGATGACATGATGTAGAGGAATAAACTCAAGCAATATGATGTAAACCGCATCTTTTTATCCTCGATGGCAACAATACAATACGTGCCTTGCTTCCCCTACTATCGCTGGGAAAGGACACCGCAAGATTTAAACCAAAGCTAAGCACTTCTCCCATTGCAAGAAAAACCAATCTAGTTAGCCAAACTAAACAGATAGTGCGAACAGAATTACAAAGATATCAAATCATGCATATAAGAATTCAGAGAAGATTCAAATAATATTCATAGATAAATAGATCATAAATGTACAATTCATCAGATCTCCACAAACACACTACAAAAGAAGATTACATCGGACAGATGTCCAAGAACATCGAGGAGAACATGGTATTGAGAATCAAAGAGAGAGAAGAGGCCATCTAGCTACTAGCTATGGAGCCGTAGGTCTGTGGTAAACTACTCACGCTTCATCGGAAGGGCAATAGAGTTGATGTAGAGCCCTCCATGATTGAATCCCCCTCCGACATGGTGCTAGAAAAGGTCCCTAGATGGGATCTCACGGGAACAGAAGGTTGCGGCGGTGGCAAAGTGTTTTCATGGATGCCTATGGTGGTTTGGGAATATATGTGAATATATAGGAGGAAGATCTAGGTTAGGGGGACACCGAGGGGTCCACAAGGTAGGGGTGCGCCCTCCACCCTTGTCGCCGCCTCGTGGCTCTTCTGACTTGCATTCCAAGTCTCCTGGGTGTCTTCTGGTCCAAGAAAAATCATCGCAAAGGTTTTATTCCATTCGGAATCTGTTTGGTATTCCTTTTCTGCAAGGCTCAAAAACAACGAAAAGACAAGGAAAAAACAGAAACTGGCACTCGGCTCTAGTTTCATAGGTTAGTCCCAAAAATAATATAAAAATAGCATATTAATGCATATAAAACATCCAAAAGAGATAATATAATAGCATGGAACAATCAGAAATTGTAGATACGTTGAAGACGTATCATGCGCATGAAGGGACGAGGGCAGAGCGCCCGGAGGGACGCGAGAGCAGAGCGCGCACGGCGGGACGTGAGCAGTGCGCACCGCGACCGCCTCAACCGCGAGCAACCACACGCATAGAGAAGTTGATCACGCAGGGAATGATCGTCTACAAGAAGGCTGGCAGTTGCGTCACTGCGTAGAGAGAGGCCGTGTGCTATTACCTCCGTCTTGGTCTATTAGTCCCCTATATTATGTGCCATATTTTGACCTTAAATTTAACCAACAATGCATGTTCTAAAAATTATCTAATTGGAAACTATGTTCAAATACGAATCCAATGATATAATCTTTGGCGACATGCATTCGTATTTTATTAGTTAAATCTCTATTCAAAATTTGGCACAGAAATACATAGACAACTTATGAACCAGGACGGGGGTAGTAGGTAATTAAATCGCAAACATTTTTTATTAACCGTATGTGTACGTGTCATTTCGTCCTCCTGTCGCACATCTTGTCACCCCGCTGCCGCAGATGGCTTCGAGCGCAAGCTTGAGCAGCGCGCGGGGGCATTCTTTTGGTCAAACGATGGTGAGCCCGTTTCTGCGCAACCGCGCAGGTTCCCGCACAAGCTTCCCGCCCGGCTCGGTGAAATCCCCCAAAATCCCAATGCTTACCAGCCTGCTATATAAACCCTGACGGTCGGCGCCCTGCCTCCCTGTAGCTTATCTCGTCTGCTTCTTCCACAATCGCCAATGGCACCGGTCCGTCGTTGTCGCTCAACCACTCCATCGTCATCAAAGGACAACTCCAGCTGGGAGGCTACACCGCGACGGCTGATAACCCACAAGTATAGGGGATCGCAACAGTTTTAGAGGGTAGAGTATTCAACCCAAATTTATCGATTCGACACAAGGGGAGCCTCTCAAGTATTAGCAGTTGAGTTGTCAATCCAAGCACACCTGGATAATTTAGTATCTATAGCAAAGTATTTAGTAGCAAAGTAGTATGGAAGTAACGGTAGCAGTGGCAAAAATAACAGTAGCAGTTTGTAGTAATTGTAACAGTAGCAACGGTAAAGTAAATAAGCAAAGCACAATATGTGAAAAGCTCGTAGGCATTGGATCAGTGATGGATAATTATGTCGGATGCGATTCCTCATGTAATAGTTATAACATAGGGTGACACAGAACTAGCTCCAGTTCATCAATGTAATGTAGGCATGTATTCCGAATATAGTCATACATGCTTATGGAAAAGAACTTGCATGACATCTTTTGTCCTACCCTCCCGTGGCAGCGGGGTCCTAATGGAAACTAAGGGATATTAAGGCCTCCTTTTAATAGAGTACCGGACCAAAGCATTAACACATAGTGAATACATGAACTCCTCAAACTACGGTCATCACCAAGAAGTATCCTGATTATTGTCACTTCGGGGTTGTCGGATCATAACACATAATAGGTGACTATAGACTTGCAAGATAGGAACAAGAACTCACATATATTCATGAAAACATAATAAGTTCAGATCTGAAATCATGGCACTCCGGTCCTAGTGACAAGCATTAAGCATAGCAAAGTCATAGCAACATCAATCTCAGAACATAGTGGATACTAGGGATCAAACCCTAACAAAACTAACTTGATTACATGGTAAATCTCATCCAACCCATCACCGTCTAGCAAGCCTACGATGGAATTACTCACGCACGGCGGTGAGCATCATGAAATTGGTGATGGAGGATGGTTGATGATGACAATGGCGACGAATCCCCCTCTTTGCTGCCCTGAACGGACTCCAGATCAGCCCTCTCGAGAGAGATTAGGGCTTGGCGGCGGCTCCGTATCGTAAAACGCGATAAAACTTTTTTCCTGATTTTTTTTTCTACGCGAAAGCAAATATATGGAGTTGGAGTTGAGGTCGGTGGACGTTCAGGGGGCCAACGAGGCAGGGGGCACGCCCAGGGGGAGGGGGCGCGCCCCCCACCCTCTTGGACAGGGTGTGGGCCCCCTGACACTATTTCTTTCGCCAGTATTTTTTATTGATTCTGAAAAGTTGCTCCGTGGATTTTCAGGTCATTCGGAGAACTTTTATTTCTGCACAAAAATAACACCATGGCCGTTCTGCTGAAAACAACGTCAGTCTGGGTTAGTTCCATTCAAATCATGCAAGTTAGAGTCCAAAACAAGGGCAAAAGTGTTTGGAAAAGTAGATACGACGGAGACGTATCAACTCCCCCAAGCTTAAACCTTCGCTTGTCCTCAAGCAATTCAGTTGATAAACTGAAAGTGATAAAGAAAAACTTTTACAAACTCTGTTTGCTCTTGTTGTTGTAAATATGTAAAGCCAACATTCAAGTTGTCAGCAAAGATTATGAACTAACCATATTCACAATAACACTTAGGTCTCATGTTTACTCATATCAATGGCATAATCAACTAGCGAGCAATAATAATAAATCTCGGATGACAACACTTTCTCAAAACAATCATAATATGATATAACAAGATGGTATCTCGCTAGCCCTTTCTAAGACCACAAAACAGAAATGCAGAGGGCCTTTAAAGATCAAGGACTTGATACGTCTCCGTCGTATCTATAATTTTGATTGTTCCATGCCAATATTCTTCAACTTTCATATACTTTTGGCAACTTTTTATAATATTTTTGGGACTAACATATTGATCCAGTGCCCAGTTGCCAGTTCCTCTTGGTTGCATGTTTTATGTTTCGCAAAAACCCAATATCAAACAGAATCCAAACGGGATAAAAACGGAAGGAGAATTATTTTGGAATATTTGGGATTTTCCGGAGGAAGAATCAACGCGAAACGGTGCCTGAGGTGGCCAGGAGATAGGGGGCGCCCACCCCCCTGGGCGCTCCTGGCACTCTCCTGGGCCACCCGTAAGGCGGTTGACGCTCTTCTTTTGCCGCAATAAAGCTAATTTTACAAGAAAAATCTGGGCGAAAGATTCACCCCAATCGGAGTTACGGATCTCCGAATATAAAAGAAACGGTGAAGGGGCAGAATCAAAGAACGCAGAAACAAAGAGATAGATCCAATCTCGGAGGGGCTCTCGCCCCTCCCACGCCATGGGAGCCAAGGACCAGAGGGTAAACCCTTCTCCCATCTAGGGAGAAGGTAAAGGAAGAAGAAGAAGAAGGGGGGCTCTCTCCCCCTTGCTTCCGGTGGCACCGGAACACAGGGGGGGGCCATCATCATCACCGCGATCTTCACCAACACCTCCCTCATCACCACCAACATCTCCATCACCTTCCCTCCTCTATCTACAGCGGTCCACTCTCCCACAACCCGATGTACTCTCTACTTGAACATGGTGCTTTATGCTTCATATTATTATCCAATGATGTGTTGCCATCCTATGATGTTTGAGTAGATTTTCGTTGTCCTATTGGTGGTTGATGAATTCCTATGATTGATTTAATTTTCTTGTGGTTATGTTGCTGTCCTTTGGTGCCCATCATATGAGCGCGCGCGTGGATCACACCTTAGGGTTAGTTGTATGTTGATAGGACTATGTATTGGAGGGCTAGAGTGACAGAAGCTTCAACCTAGCATAGAAATTGATGCATACAGGATTGAAGGGGGACCAATATATCTTAATGCTATGGTTGGGTTTTACCTTAATGAATGTTAGTAGTTGCGGATGCTTGCTAATAGTTCCAATCATAAGTGCATAGAATTCCAAGTCAGGGATGACATGCTAGCAGTGGCCTCTCCCACATAAAACTTGCTATCGGTCTAGTAAAGTAGTCAATTGCTTAGGGACAATTTCACAACTCCTACCACCACTTTTCCACACTCGTTATATTTACTTTATTGCTTCTTTATCTAAACAGCCCCTACTTTTTATTTACGCGTTCTTTACTTTCTTGCAAACCCATCCAACAACACCTACAAAGTACTTCTAGTTTCATACTTGTTCTAGGTAAAGCGAACGTCAAGCGTGCGTAGAGTCATATCAGTGGCCAATAGGACTTGAGAGAGTATTTGTTCTACCTTTAGCTCCTCGTTGGATTCTACACTCTTACTTATCGAAAGAGGCTACAACTATACCATATACTTATGGGTCATCAAGACCTTTTTCTGGCGCCGTTGCTGGGGAGTCATAGCGTGGGGTGAATATTCTCGTGTGTGCTTGTTTGCTTTATCACTAAGTAATTTTATTTGTGGTTCTAAGTTGTTCTCTATCTTTAGTTATGGATATTGAACACGAAATACCAAAAAAATTAGGAGTAGATGCTGCTCATGGAGATGGGGAACCTCCTAAAACCCTCAGTGATCATTATGTGAAAGATATTATGTACTACTTTAATAATCCTGAGAAAACCCCATTCAACTATGTTATGGGAGTAACGTTGGATCAACGTGAATACTTTAGGGATTATCGCTTGACGCAAAAAGGGAAACTATTATGGGATCAAATTAATATGTTGTGTTGGTATGCTCGGGATCTATGCTTGAGATATGATTATACTTGTTGCTCTAGGATGAAGGCTCCACACCTTCCCTTTTCATGCAAATTTAATGATAATGGAACCTTAGCTTCTTATGCTAATGCTATATATGATTACTATGATGTTGAACGAATTGAAGAATTTGTTGCTTTTAAGGCTGCTTATGAAATTGAATCTTTGTTTGAAAAGTATGAAGCTTTAGATGATGATGTTTATAGGCCTAAAATTTTTGCTATATCGAAATATTGCTATGACAATTATGAATACAATTACAATATTGATGCATTTATTGAGAAAGTCTCCGCTGTCCAAGAAGAGACTAATATTTTGCAGGAAGCTATGGAAGAAGAAATTGATGAAACTGTGAGCTCATTGGATGAAAAAGATGATGAGGAGAGCGAAGAACAAAAGGAGGAAGAGCGGGTTGATCACCCGTGCCCACCTTCTAATGAGAGTAACTCTTCAACTCATACATTGTTTAATTCCCCTTCATGCTTACCGAAGGATGATTGCTATGATCCCTTGAATTTGTTTGAAATATCCCTTTTTGATGATATTTGCTATGCTTGTGGCCAAGATGCCAATATGAATTATGCTTATGGAGATGAACTTGCTATAGTTCCTTATGTTAAACATGAAATTGTTGCTATTGCACCCACACATGATAGTCCTATTATCCTTTTGAATTCTCCCAACTACACTATATCGGAGAAGTTTGTGCTTACTAAGGATTATATTGATGGGTTGCCTTTTACCATTGCACATGATGATCTTGATGAATGTAATATGCATGTGCTTGCTGCTCCTACTTGCAATTATTATGAGAGAGGGACTATATATCCACCTCTCTATGTTTCCAATATGATAGAATTGCAAGAAACTGCTTATACTATGCATTGGCCTTTACTTGGTGTGCATGAATTGTTCTTTTATGACATGCCGATGCATAGGAAGAGAGTTAGACTTCAACTAAATTACAAATCATTTTTTAATTAAAATTGGCTTTGATATACCTTGGGATCCGGGTGGATCCATTACTTGAGCACTATATGCCTAGCTTAATGGCTTTAAAGAAAGCGCTGCCAGGGAGACAACCCGGAAGTTTTAGAGAGTCATTTATTTCTATTGAGTTCTTTTATATAGTCTAAAAACAAAAAAAATTAAAGAGGGGAACCCAAAAACTTTTCAAAAAGGAAAGTGAAAGTGAGAGAGACAAGCATTGTTGTAGTGGGAGCTAGCCTTGAACTTTGTTAATGCTCGCGGAAACTTTGTGAATCTTGATTACGGAAACTTTTCAACAAAAATAATTATCCCCTTGTACAATTCCATTGTATTATAAAAATAATGTGCTAAGGTTTGCCTTTAGGATGTTTGCAATGCTTGTTGGTTTGTACGGTACAGGACAGAAACTTTGGCTGAAGTGCACGATTTTACATTTTTAACTGGAAAGTCAAACGGTTCTGACTATTTTTGCACTGTCTTGCGGTACAAATTGTTTATATTTCCTAATTTTGGTAGAATTTCTGGGGTACCAGAAGTATGGGGGATGTTCAGATTGCTACAGACTGTTCTGTTTTTGACAGATTCTGTTTTTTATGCATAGTTTGCTTGTTTTGATGAATCTATCAATTTATATTAGTGGATTAAGCCATGGAAAAGTTATATTACAGTAGACACAATTCAAAAACAAAATATGAATTGGTTTTCTACAGTACTTAGAGTGGTGATTTGCTTTATTA
Source organism: Triticum aestivum (assembly GCF_018294505.1). Taxonomy (NCBI): domain Eukaryota; kingdom Viridiplantae; phylum Streptophyta; class Magnoliopsida; order Poales; family Poaceae; genus Triticum; species Triticum aestivum. The sequence goes on from NC_057801.1 coordinate 269,005,966, forward strand.
TACTAATGGATCTTACCGAGTTTTCTGTTGAAGTTTTGTGTGGGTGAAGTGTCTAATCGAGGAGGTCTCGATATGAGGAAAAGGAAGAGAGGCAAGAGATCAAGCTTGGGGATGCCCAAGGCACCCCAAGTAAATATTCAAGGAGACTCAAGCGTCTAAGCTTGGGGATGCCCCAGAAGGCATCCCCTCTTTCTTCAATAAGTATCGGTATGTTTTCGTATTCGTTTCGTTCATGCGATATGTGCAAGTCTTGGAGCGTCTTTTGCATTTAGTTTTCACTTTTCTTTTATGCACCATGCTGGTATGAGATAGTCCTTGGTTGATTTATATAATGCTCATTGCACTTCACTTAAATCTTTTGAGTATGGCTTTATAGAATGCTTCATATGCTTCACTTATATCTTTTGAAGTTTGGATTGCCTATTTCTCTTCACATATAAGACAGCCATTTGTAGAATGCTCTTTTGCTTCACTTATATTTGTTAGAGCGTGGGCATATCTTTTGTAGAAAGAATTAAACTCTCTTGCTTCACTTATATCTATTTAGAGAGATGGCAAGAATTGATCATTCACATGTTTAGTCATAAAATCCTACATAAACTTGTGGATCACTGAATATGATAGGTTTGATTCCTTGCAATAGTTTTGCGATATAGAGATGATAATATGTGGGAGGTACTAGTAGATGGTTGTGTTTAGTAAGGATTTTGGTGTTAAGGTTTGTGATTCCCGAAGCATGCACGTATGGTCTACTAACTATGTAACCAAATTGGCGCGCGTTGTATTTTGATTGTTTATCTTTGCATGAAGGTCGGGGGGCGCGATGGTTAATTCCTACCAGCCTGCCCCCTAGGAGCATGCGTGTAGTACTTTGTTTCAAGGGCTTTTAATTTTTGCAATAAGTATGTGAGTTCTTTATGACTAATGTTGAGTCCATGGATTATACGCACTCTCACCCTTCCATCATTGCTAGCCTCTTCGGTACCGTGCATTGCCCTTTCTCGCCTCGAGAGTTGGTGCAAACTTCGCCGGTGCATCCAAACCCCGTGATATGATACGCTCTATCACACATAAGCCTCCTTATATCTTCCTCAAAACAGCCACCATACCTACCTATCATGGCATTTCCATAGCCATTCCGAGATATATTGCCATGCAACTTCCATCATCATCATATTCATGACTTGATCATTCATTGCCATATTGCTTTGCATGATCGTAAGATAGCTAGCATGATGTTTTCATGGCTTGCCATTTTTTGATGTCATTGCTATGATAGATCATTGCATATCCCGGTACACCGCCGGAGGCATTCATATAAAGTCATATCTTTGTTCTAGTATCGAGTTGTAATATCGAGTTGTAAGTAAATAAAGTGTGATGATCATCATTATAGAGCATTGCCCCATGAAAAAGAAAAGAAAAAAAAGAAAAAAATGAAAGGCCAAAGAAGCCTAAATAAAAAAGGGGGCCATAGAAGCCCACCCAAAAAGAACAAAAAAGAAAAAAAATAAAAAGAAAAGGGGTAATGTTACTATCCTTTTACCACACTTGTGCTTCAGAGTAGCACCATGTTCTTCATATAGAGAGTCTCCTATGTTATCACTTTCATATACTAGTGGGGATTTTCATTATAGAACTTGGCTTGTATATTCCAACGATAGGCTTCCTCAAATGCCCTAGGTCTTCATGAGCAAGCAAGTTGGATGCACACCCACTTATTTTTCAATTTGAGCTTTCATACACTTATAGCTCTAGTGCATCCGTTGCATGGCAATCCCTACTCCTCGCATTAACATCAATTGATGGGCATCTCCATAGCCCGTTGATTAGCCGCGTCGATGTGAGACTTTCTCCCTTTTTGTCTTCTCCACATAACCTCCGCCATCATATTCTATTCCACCCATAGTGCTATATCCATGGCTCACGCTCATGTATTGCATGAAAGTTAAAAAAGTTAGAGAATACTAAAGTATGAAACAATTGCTTGGCTGACACCGGGATAGGCATGAGGGGTACCTTGTGTTAAGAAAAGGGAGCATACAAGACTATATGATTTTGTAGGGATAACTTTCTGAAGCATTGATATTTTGAAAGACATGATTGTTTATTGGGATGCCCTAAGTATCATTGTTTTTATGTCAAATGAAAGATTATTGCCTTGAATCACTCATGTCTTAATATTCATGCCATGATTAGACATATGATCAAGATTATGCTAGGTAGCATTCCACATCAAAAATTATCTTTTTTATCATTTACCTACTCGAGGACGGGCAGGAATTAAGCTTGGGGATGCTGGTACGTCTCCGTCGTATCTATAATTTTTGATTGTTCCATGCCAATATTCTTCAACTTTCATATACTTTTGGCAACTTTTTATACTATTTTTGGGACTAACATATTGATCCAGTGCCCAGTGCCAGTTCCTGTTTGTTGCATGTTTTATGTTTCGCAGAAACCCAATATCAAACAGAATCCAAACGGGATAAAAATGGATGGAGAGTTATTTTGGAATATTTGGTATTTTCCGGAGGAAGAATCAACGCGAAATGGTGCCCAAGGTGGCCAGGAGATAGGGGGGCGCGCCCACCCCCCTGGGCACGCCTGGCACTCTCCTGGGCCACCCGTAAGGCGGTTGACGCTCTTCTTTTGCTGCAAGAAAGCTAATTTTATGAGAAAAATCTGGGCGAAAGATTCACCCCAATCAGAGTTACGGATCTCCGGATATAAAAGAAACAGTGAAGGGGCAGAATCAAAGAACGCAGAAACAGAGAGATAGATCCAATCTCGGAGGGGCTCTCGCCCCTCCCACACCATGGGAGCGAAGGACCAGAGGGGAAACCCTTCTCCCATCTAGGGAGAAGGTCAAGGAAGAAGAAGAAGGGGGGCTCTCTCCCCCTTGCTTTCGGTGGCGCCGGAACACCGCCGGGGGCCATCATCATCACCGCGATCTTCACCAACACCTCCCTCATCTTCACCAACATCTCCATCACCTTCCCCCCTCTATCTACAGCGGTTCACTCTCCCATAACCCGCTGTACCCTCTACTTGAACATGGTGCTTTATGCTTCATATTATTATCCAATGATGTGTTGCCATCCTATGATGTTTGAGTAGATTTTTGTTGTCCTATTGGTGGTTGCTGAATTGCTATGATTGATTTAATTTGCTTGTGGTTATGTTGCTGTCCTTTGGTGCCCATCATATGAGCGCGCGCGTGGATCACACCTTAGGGTTAGTTGTATGTTGATAGCACTATGTATTGGAGGGCTAGAGTGACAGAAGCTTCAACCTAGCATAGAAATTGATGCATACGGGATTGAAGGGGGACCAATATATCTTAATGCTATGGTTGGGTTTTACCTTAATGAATTTTAGTAGTTGCGGATGCTTGCTAATAGTTCCAATCATAAGTGCATAGAATTCCAAGTCAGGGATGACATGCTAGCAGTGGCCTCTCCCACATAAAACTTGCTATCGGTCTAGTAAAGTAGTCAATTGCTTAGGGACAATTTCACAACTCCTACCACCACTTTTCCACACTCGTTATATTTACTTTATTGCTTCTTTATCTAAACAGCCCCTACTTTTTATTTACGTGTTCTTTACTTTCTTGCAGACCTATCCAACAACACCTACAAAGTACTTCTAGTTTCATACTTGTTCTAGGTAAAGCGAACGTCAAGCGTGCGTAGAGTCATATCAGTGGCCGATAGGACTTGAGAGAGTATTTGTTCTACCTTTGGCTCCTTGTTGGGTTCGATACTCTTACTTATCTAAAGAGGCTACAACTATCCCGTATACTTGCGGGTCATCAGGACTGACTAAACATTGTCATTCATGGTAAAAGAGAACCAGTCATAGTCATACCCAATATAAACTAATTGTAATGCATGCAAATGACAGCGGTGCTCTATAGCGGGTGCTTTTTAATAAGAGGGTGATGACTCAACATAAAATTAAATAGATAGGCCCTTCATAGAGGGAAGCAGGGATTTGTAGAGGTGCCAAAGCTCGATTTTGAAATAGAGATAAATGACATTTTGAGCGGTATACTTTCACTGTCAACGTAACAACTATGAGATCTCGATATCTTCCATGCCACACACATTATAGGTGGTTCCCAAACAGAATGGTAAAGTTTATACTCCCCCACCACCAACAAGCATCAATCCATGGCTTGCCTGAAACAACGGGTGCCTCCAACTAGCAACAATCCTGGGGGAGTTTTGTTTAATTATTTTGATTTGATTTGAGCATGGGACTGGGCATCCCGGTTACCAGCCATTTTCTTGTGAATGAGGAGCGGAGTCCACTCCTCTTGAGAATAACCCGCCTAACATGGAAGATACAGATAGCCCTGGTTAATAGATGAGCTGTTCGAGCATACAAAACAGAATTTCATTTGAAGGTTTAGAGTTTGGCACATACAAATTTACTTGGAATGGCAGGTAGATACCACATATAGGAAGGTATGGTGGACTCATATGGAATAACTTTGGGGTTTATGGAGTTTGGATGCACAAGCAGTATTCCCACTTAGTACAGGTGAAGGCTAGAAAGAGACTGGGAAGCGACCAACTGAGAGAGCGACAACAGCCATGAACATGCATTAAAATTAATCAACATCGAGTGCAAGCATGAGTAGGATATAATCCACCATGAACATAAATATCGTGAAGGCTATGTTGATTTTGTTTCAACTACATGCGTGAACATGTGCCAAGTCGAGTCACTCGAATCATTCAAAGGAGGATACCACCCTATCATACCACATCACAACCATTTTAATAGCATCTTGGCACGCAAGGTAAACCATTATAAGCTCCTAGCTAATTAAGCATGGCATAAGCAACTATAATCTATAATTGTCATTGCAAACATGCTTATTCATAATAGGTTGAATGAGGAACGATTAACAAATCATATTTACAAAAACAAGAGAGGTCGAGTTCATACCAGCTTCTCTCATCTCAATCAGTCCATCATATATCATCATTATTGCCTTTCACTTGCACGACCGAATGGTGTGGATAATAATAATAGTGCACGTGCATTGGACTAAGCTGGAATCTGCAAGCATTCAATTCAAGGGAGAAGACAAGGTAATATGGGCTCTAAGTTAAATCAACAATCATGCATATTGGAGCCATTAAACATTTTCATTATGGTCTTCTCCTCTCGACCCCCAAAGGAAAGAAAAGAAATAAAACTATTTACACGGGAAAGCTCCCAACAAACAAAAGAAGAACGAGAAATCTTTTTGGGTTTTCTTTTTAATTACTACTACAAGCATGGAAATTAAACTAACTATTTTTTTGGTTTTTCTTAAGGTTTATCGAACACACAAGAAGAAAGCTAGAAAAGGAAATTAAACTAGCATGGATAGTTCAATGAAAAAGTATGAGCATGAATGTAATGTTAGTGAGAAATACATACTCCCACAAGCTTAGGCTTTTGGCCTAAGTTGTTCTATGCCCATAGATCGTGGCTACTCTCTCCGGTGTACTAAGGAGCGTCATCATATCGCCACTGGCTGGCGATCTCCTCCGGATCCCACTGATAAGATGATGGATGATAAGGGTCAAGTGGTGGTTCCGGCTCAGGCTCTGGAGCTGATGTCTGGCCACGGAGCGCGTAGACGGCCTCCGGTAAGACAAGGTAATGGCTGTTCTATCCAGTCGTGGAGGAAGTCGGTGAGGCCCGCATTATCAGCCAACAAATAAAGTCATCATAAATCCCAGCTGCTCTCAAGAAATCATCACAAGGACATTCACGGCCGTACTTCCGCCACGCGAGGAAGATTATACTTGGCCTTTTCTTTCTCCTTAGCTTGTTTATCCTTGGAGCCTTGGCTAGAAGAGCCCCTCAAGAACAATCTCTTCATATTTTTCTCAACGGGGATATGAACATCCCCAATAATAAGAATATCATATTTCTTCTTGACAGTAGGAAGAGGAAATTCAAAACCTCCAATAATGATAGTTGGAATTTTTCCAATAGAATTGATGCTATGAACTTGAGGTTGTTTCCTCGGAAAGTGTACCATATGCTCATTACCATTAACATGAAAAGTGACATTGCCTTTGTTGCAATCAATAACAGCCCCTGCAGTATTCAAAAAGGGTCTACCAAGGATAACCGACATACTATCGTCCTCGGGAATATCAAGAATAACAAAGTCTGTTAAGATAGTAACCTTTCCAACCACAACAGGCACATCCTCACAAATACCGATAGGTATAGCAATTGATTTATCAGCCATTTGCAAAGATATTTCAGTAGGTGTCAACTTATTCAATTCAAGTCTACGATATAAAGAGAGAGGCATAACACTAACACCGGCTCCAAGATCACATAAATCAGTTTTAACATAGTTTATTTTAATGGAGCATGGTATAGTTGGTACCCCTGGATCTCCAAGTTTCTTTGGTATTCCACCCATAAAAGTATAATTAGCAAGCATGGTGGAAATTTCAGCTTCCGGTATCTTTCTTTTATTTGTAATGATATCCTTCATATATTTAGCATAAGGATTTACTTTAAGCATATCAGTTAAGCGCATACGTAAGAAGATAGGTCTAATCATTTCAGCAAAGCACTCAAAATCCTCATCATCTTTTTTCTTGGATGGCTTAGGAGGAAAAGGCATGGGTTTCTTAACCCATGGTTCTCTTTCTTTACCGTGCTTCCTAGCAACGAAGTCTCTCTTATCATAACGTTGATTCCTTGATTGTGGGTTATCAAGATCAACAGCAGGTTCAATCTCTACATCATTATTGTTGCTAGGTTGAGCATCGACATGAACATTATCATTAACATTATCACTAGGTTCATGTTCATCACCAGATTGTGTTTCAGCATCAGAAATAGAAATATCATTGGGATTCTCAGGTGTGTCTACAACAGGTTCACTAGAAGCATGCAAAGTCCTATCATTTTTCTTTTTCTTCTTTCTAGAAGGACTAGGTGCATCTAAATTATTTCTCTGAGAATCCTGCTCAATTCTCTTAGGATGGCCTTTAGGATACAAAGGTTCCTAAGTCACTTTACCAGTTCTAGTAGCCACTCTAACAGCAAAATCATGTTTATATTTAATTCATCGAGCAAATCATTTTGAGCTTTAAGTACTTGCTCTGCTTGAGTGGTAAACATAGAAGCATATTTGCTAATGAGTTTAAGTTCACATTTAAATCTAGCCATATAATCACTCAAGCGTCCAATCATGAAAGCATTACTCTTTATTCTCTACCAACATAAGCATTAAAGTTTTCTTGTCTAGCCATAAAGTCATCAAATTCATCCAAACATTGGCCAGGAAACTTAGTAGACGGGATTTCAACTTCATCATATCTATAGAGAGAATTTACCTTTACTACCTGTGTCGGGTTATCAAGACCATGTGTTTCTTCAATAGGTGGTAAATTAAGACCATGTATTTCTTCAACAGGAGGTAAATTCTTAACATCTTCAGCTTTAATACCTTTTTCTTTCATAGATTTCTTTTCCTCTTGCATATTTTCGGTGTCAAAATCGGCGGATATCGGGTAGGGGGTCCCGAACTATGCGTCTAGGCGGATGGTAACAGGAGACAAGGGACACGATGTTTTTACCCAGGTTCGCGCCCTCTTAGTGGAGGTAAAACCCTACTCCTGCTTGATTGATATTGATGATATGGGTAGTACAAGAGTAGATCTACCACGAGATCAAGGAGGCTAAACCCTAGAAGCTAGCCTATGGTATGATTGTTGTTCGTCCTACGGACTAAAACCCTCCGGTTTATATAGACACCGAAGAGGGCTAGGGTTACACAGAGTCGGTTACAATGGTAGGAGATCTACATATCCGTATCGCCAAGCTTGCCTTCCACGCCAAGGAAAGTCCCATCCGGACACGGGACGAAGTCTTCAATCTTGTATCTTCATAGTCTTGGAGTCCGGCCGATGATGATAGTTCGGCTATTCGGACACCCCCTAGTCCAGGACTCCCTTAGTAGCCCCTGAACCAGGCTTCAATGACGACGAGTCCGGCGCGCATATTGTCTTCGGCATTGCAAGGCGGGTTCCTCCTCCGAATAATTCATAGAAGATTCTGAACACCAGGATAGTGTCCGGCTCCGCAAAATAAATTCCACATACCACCGTAGAGAGAATAATATTCGCACAAGTTCAATCTGCTGACGTATTTCGTGGCATGACATCACACCACGGCCAAGCCTTTACTCGAATTGTTTTTATTGTTCCGCCTCAGCGCGTTTAGCGAAGCGGTTTCCTTGGCACGTCCTGTCAAAGCAGAGATCGTGTCCCCTTATTCCGGGATTCTCATCAATACGGATGTGGGTAACCCAACCGCGCCATTGATTGCGGCGCTTGGGAGATGAGCAAGTTTTACCGGGCTGGTGGGGACGCACAGTTTCGTTCGCCCATATATAAGGGGATAAGGATCCACCTTTGTACCTACGCCTTCTTCCTCCTTTGCCTATCCATCTCTGCGCACTCGAGCTCCAGCGCCCAAGTCCGCACATCTCACCTCAACCTTCTCCAACCATGTTCGGAGCGGGAGGCAAGTGGATGGCCTCCTCCGTCATGGAGGGGCACATCAAGAGGCTGCGCAAGGCCGGATACTTGTCCAGCGATATCGCGCACCGACTCCCCGATGAGGGGCAGCTCATCCCCACCCCCAGGCCCCATGAGAGGGTGGTGTTCCTTCCCCATTTCCTCCGCGGACTGGGCTTCCCACTCCACCCATTTGTCCGAGGGCTCATGTTCTACTACGGCCTGGATTTCCATGATCTGGCCCCGAATTTCATCCTCAACATCTCGGCGTTCATCGTCGTGTGCGAGGCCTTCCTCTGCATCCAACTTATGGCTGAAGACTTTTAATGTCAAGCCGAAGGTGGTGGGCGGCTGCCAAGCAGAGTGCAGAGGCGCCATGGTGGGCAAGATGCCCAACATCACATGGCTCGAGGGCGCCTTCGTGGAAACCATCAAAGGGTGGCAATCGGGGTGGTTCTACATCACCGAGCCGCGTGACCCTAAATGGGCAGCGGCCCCCGAATTCAGATCTGGGATCCCCACACGGCTCACCTCCTGGAAAGAGAAGGGCTTGACGTGGGGTGATTCGGATGAGCTGACCGGACTTCAATCATGCGTTCAAACCCTGGCGAACAAGAAGCTCAAGCTTGTCAACGTAATCCAGGTCATGCTCATCCGCCGGATTCTCCCGTGCCAATAGCGGGCTTTCAATCTGTGGGAGTTTGATCCGGCACAGCACCCAACCTTGAGCAGGCTCTTCGACACTACGTACGAAGACGCCTGGAGGGTGTTGTTCAAGGGCGCTGAGGCTCCCCCATCCACCACTGAAGATCGCGGATTCAGCTCGCAGCGTCAAGCCGGCGAGGTAAGCTATTTTATCCTTTACGGGACACTTGCTTTCCATAGTTTGACTCTATGCGGGATCTAAAACTCCCATTACCTTTGATAGGCTTGGCAGAAGACGTTCGGGTAGGTTAACTGCCCGGCTCCCTTGCCCGAAGACCCAGCGGATGCCCGTTTGATAGGGCTGCTGGTCCCGGTGCCTTACGTGGTGCCGGAGAAGAAGGCCACGGGATCTCGGAGGAGTTCCCGGTGCCAGGTGTTATCGGACTCATCGTCCGATGACTCCGAGGCGGACTCCTCCCACGAGGACGAGGAGGAGAAGAAAGAGGCCTCTCCCCCAGCGGGGGGAGAGAAGAAAAGGAAGGCTTCCCCTATGGGGGAGGCCGAAGGGTCCAAGAAGGGAAGGACCCTTCCTCCGGACTGTTCCACCAACGCCGGCGACGGCGAGGAGGAGTGGCCTTTGAGGGCCAAGCCCCTGGCGAGATCATAAGTATCCGGATTCCAGAATAACTTATGTTTTTCCTTTCGTTGCATAGCGTCTTCTAACACCGAATACAACCATGTAGTCCACCCAAGGACGATCTCCCCGCTTCGTTGAGCGGGTCCCTGGGTTCGTCGGATGTGAATAGTGCTTCACTTCCGACCGCCTCCTCCCCTCGTGACGCAGACGACGCCGAGGTGGGGTCCCAGAAGGGGACCCGTCAGAAGGAGGAGGCCCCGGAGGTGCCACAGGGCAACCTCCCGGACCTTGGACCAGACTCCGCACCGGAACCTTTAGTGGTTCCAGAGTCCGGCGGGCGGCCCCTTCGTGAGAAGGGCAAGACAGTGACGCCGGCGGCATCCGTCCAACCGGAGGCGCCGGATAGCTTGCTGGAGGCGCTCAACAGTGCTTCCATCGACGAGGGACACCGCACTGTCATGAGTGCGGTGATTTAGAAGGTTTAGCTCGCCAAGAGCGGGCTGACCGAAGCCTGCACCAGCCTTCTAACAGGCTTTGAGATATGTGATTAGGATGTGTAAAAATAGTACCGCATAGATAGTAGCCCCTGATGCTCAGTTCGGTGTTCGGACAGAAAAGCCGAACTGAGGATCAAAAAAGATATACGTAGGAGTCTAAAAAATATGTCAATATGGGAATGCAGGCTGTGCTGCTGACCTCTGCCGCACTGACTGCGAAGGTCAATGCCTTGAAGAAGAGCCTCGAGCGGTCCGAGAGCAAGCTCGGTCGTCTCAAGAAGCAGCTCGAGGACAAGGAAGGTAAGTAGCACCTTATTAAAGTTGTACCTTATAAAAAAGGATTTGGTTGCAAAAAATGACAGGAATAATGTGGGTATTGCAGGGGCCACGAACGAGGTGGCGACCCCAAAGGAGGCGGTGTCCGCGGCCGAACGCAATGCGGCCACGGAACGCACCGAGCGAGAGAAGCAAGAGGCGCGGGTGGCGGAGGTGCGGCAAGAGCTCCAGGCTCTCGTGGAAAAACACGAGAATTTGGAGCGTGACTCGAAGACTCGAGAGTCCGAGCTTGCGTCCGCTCTTGAAAGTGCCAAAGCCGCTAAGTCCGAAACCCAAAAGGCCCTCCAGGAAATCGAGGCGGTGAAGAAGATAGTGGCGGGTAAGGCATTCTTCATGCAAAGCAAGCATGTAAAAGTGAATTACCTGTTACTTACCCGAATTCGGAGCTTTCTAGGAGCGTTCGCAGATCTGCCCCGCAGCGTGTCTGATGCTGCCGCGTTCTACAGAGCCGAGGAGGGGAGCTCGACGGAGAAGGTGTTCTGGTCTCAGTATGCTGAGGCCGGACATCCGGTGCCCCTGAGCGACCAGCTGAAGCAGCTGGTCGAGCTCCACAAGGTGACCGAACAGGCCATGAAGGGCCTCATAGTTCGGCTTTGTCCCAAAGAGGCCATGCCTGGGAGCTACTTCAGTCTGGTGCGGCGGCTGGTGGACGCCTGTCCATGGGTTGACGTCATCAAGCACTCCGCATGTATTGAAGGTGCCCGTCGGGCCCTTGCCCGCGCTAAGGTGCACTGGGGCAAGATGGACGCCGAGAAGCTTGTGACGGACGCGCCACCGCCGGGCAAGGAGTATCGCACGCCCGAGATGTATTATAAGGGTGTCCTGAAGGGTGCCCGCATTATTGCGGGTGAGTGCTGCAAAGATGTAATTTTTGAGTAGACTCGCGTTTTGTTTTCCTGTGCGCTGAAAACTTTGTCCATATGCGCTAAGCAACGCTTGTTAATTTAAAATATTACCTTCTGTGCGGCCGTTTATCAAATCTGAGAGATGGCAAGTCGTTGTCTTCGGCCCCCATGCCACGAGTGTTGGGGTGTTCGGGATAAACTTGAGCACTCTTGTTCCCATTTTTGGGTCCTTCTAGGGAGGCGCTCAACACAACGAACGAGGCAACCGGACTTATAATGCTTGAACACTCTCACTTAGCCATAGAATTCTATAATTTTAAATATCGGCGAAGCCCCTGGTATTCGGAAGGCCGAATCGAGGCGCTATCCACGCCTGGGGCCGGACAAAGCCGGCTCCTCGCTCTAAGCGACATAAGTCTTTAGGGACTCGAAAAGACCTCTCGAACAGTGACCGGCTCTCGCCTTATCATGACGGTGAGTTTTAGCTTTCTCCACTGGGGTGCTCAACCCATCTCAACTGGGGCACAATCGCAGTGGTTCTCCCAGCGCTACCTTAGCCGATATAACGGAACGTAAGGTACCAAAACATGGGAGCCGGGCAAACCCAACTATTGACCCAAGACATGATTCGGAGCCGATGCATATAATGCTATAAGTTCGGGGTGCCGCACTTGTGAAAGTGTTCGGACTTATCACACCATATTTTGGGGAACTTAAGCCCCTGGTGTATTTGGCCGTACCAAGGTGTACGGGTGCAACATGTCATAAGTGAACATATATAGACAGGAATGCAATGATAGGCAAAAAGCAATGCATTGTTTATTCAAAAATGCTGCGATGAATGCAGAACGATACAAATAGTGCGATAAGAAAGGGGTGGGACTATTTAACATGTCCCCCTCCAGGGGTAGGCTGCGGAATGGTGTATAAAACAGGTACAATGCTCGTAATGGAGACCACCTGGATACTCGTCGTAGCTTTTCTCCTTCCCTGGCTGTTGCATCGTGAGTTCGGCAGGTCTATTGCCGGACAGGGCTTCTGGCAAACGGAGTCCTGAGGATAAGAAAAAAAATGGATGACACGTTTGGGAGCCCCTGGTGTGGTTGAGCCGCACTCTGGGCATGCCGTGGTCGTGCCCCTCCCCCTATGCCCATGGTATCTCCAGAGCATCGTGATGTACGCGTGGTACTGGTCTTGCAATTTTGCGAGGGCTGGGGTTGGGGCCGCATTGCTACGTGTGGTCGGAACGTGCCAGGTGGTCTTGTTGTAGGTTACTCCAGGCGCGCTTGATGGTGTCCGGTCGCTTAACGGCCGGACTCGAGAATTGCCTTAAGAGGCTGCTCTGCACTTCCGCCGCGAGAGCCGCTGTATGCTCCTCCGTTCAGAGAGAGCGTTCAGTGTTTCCGTTGACCATGATGACTCCTCGAGGGCCTGGCATCTAGAGCTTGAGGTATGCGTAGTGCGGCACCGCATTGAACTTTGCAAATGCAGTTTGCCCGAGCAGTGCATGATAGCCTCTGCGGAACAGGACTATGTCGAAGATTAACTCCTCACTTCGGAAGTTATCCGGGGATCCGAAGACCACTTCAAGTGTGACTGAGCCGGTACAATTGGCCTCTACTCCTGGTATGACGCCTTTGAAGGTCGTCTTTGTGGGTTTAATCCTTGAGGGGTCTATGCCCATCTTGCGCACTGTATCCTGATAAAGCAGGTTCAGGCTGCTGCCGCCGTCCATCAGGACTCTAGTGAGGTGAAATCCGTTGACGATTGGGTCTAGAACCAATGCGGCGAATCCGCCGTGGCGGATACTGGTGGGATGGTCCCTTCGATCAAAAGTGATCGGGTAGGAGGACCACGGATTGAACTTTGGGGCGACTGGCTCCATCGCGTATACATCCCTGAGCGCACGCTTCCGCTCCCTTTTGGTTATGTGGGTTGCGTATATCATGTTCACCGTCCGCACTTGTGGGGGGAATCCCTTCTGTCCTTTGTTGTTCGGCGGCCGTGTCTCCTCCTTGTCGTCGCTATGCAGCCCCTTGTCATTGCCTTCGGCGATTAACTTGCCTGCCTGCTTGAACACCCAACAATCTCTGTTGGTGTGATTAGCTGGCTTTTCGGGGGTGTCGTGTATCTGGCACGAGCGATCGAGTATCCGGTCCAAATTGGACGGGCCTGGAGTAGTTCTTTTGAATGGCTTTTTCCGCTGACCGGGTTTAGAGCCTCTGAATCCGGCGTTGACTGCCATATCTTCAGTATTATTGTCGTTAATGCGGCGTTTGTGCTTATTGCGACGCGACCTGCCATTGCTATCTTTGGTATCCGAACTACCAGAGTTTTTGGTTAGGTTGTTACTGCGAGCTAGCCAGCTGTCTACTCCCGCACAGAAGCGGGTCATGAGTGATGTGAGGGCTGCCATTGATTTCTGCTTTTCCTGTCCTAGGTGCCGGGCAAGCCATTCGTCGCGGATGTTGTGTTTGAAGGCTGCAAGGGCCTCTGCGTCCGAATAGTCGACGATTTAATTTTTCTTGGTTAAGAACCGTGTCCAGAATTGTCTGGTCGATTCGTCTGGCTGCTGAATTATGTGGCTTAGGTCATCGGCGTCTGGTGGACGCACATATGTGCCCTGGAAGTTATCGAGGAATGCGGCTTCCAGGTCCTCCCAACACCCAATTGATTCTATCGGCAGGCTGTTGAGCCAATGTCGAGCTGGTCCTTTGAGCTTGAGGGGGAGGTATTTGATGGCGTGAAGATCATCACCGCGGGCCATGTGGATATGAAGGAGATAGTCTTCAATCCAAACCATAGGATCTGTTGTGCCATCGTAGGATTCAATGTTCACGGATTTGAACCCTTCTGGGATTTGATGATCCATTACTTCATCTGTGAAGCATAGTGGGTGTGCGGCGCCTCTATATTGGGCTATATCACAACGCAACTCAAACGAGCTTTGTCTACTGTGTTCGGCCCGACCGGTTTTGCTGTATCCAGCGTGACGGTTGTCGTCGCGTATCGTAGGGCGCCCGCGCGATTCGTAGATCGATCTTGTTTGCCTCGCCTTATCCTCCAATATTCCCCCGTGGCTTTGTACTTTTCGAGCGACGCCGGGGTGCGGCTTTAGTGGAGGGCCTAAAGGCCTCTCTGTCGCGGCCACGAGGTGGCCGGTCGGCCGTATTGTGCGCTGGTGATGTAGGTTCATGTGCTTCCTCCTCTAATCGGGGTAGCAGCTTGCGTTTGGGGTAACTTTTGGAGGGGCGTTCGAGTTCATACTCTTCGGCCGCAAGGACTTCAGTCCATCTGTCGGCTAGCAAGTCTTGGTCAGCTCTAAGCTGTTGCTGCTTTTTCTTCAGGCTGCTTGACGTGGCCATAAGCCTGCATTTGAAACGCTCTTGTTCGACGGGATCATCAGGCACGACGAATTCGTCGTCGTCGAGGCTTGCCTCGTCTCCGGAGGGAGGCATGTAATTATCGTCCTCTACCTCTTCGCCTGCCGCTCTCTCACGAGGGCTGGCTTCTCCGTCCTCCTGTGCTGAATTTTGCTGGAGGGGGTTGTCTTCGGCACTGTCCGGGGTGTTATTATCTCCGGTGTCGGAATCTCCATTCTTGCTGTGGTGGGATTTGGAGCGGCGCCGCTGACGTCGGCGCTTAGGCTGCTTTTTGGAGGGGTCATCCTCCACTGGTCCATCGCCATTCCCATCCTTTGGGGTGTCCACCATGTATATGTCATATGACGAGGTGGCTTTCCAGTGCCCTGTAGGTGCTGGTTCTTGGTCGTCTCCAGCATCGTCGTCCATACCATCGATGTCTTCGGAGTCGAAGTCTAGAATGTTGGTTAAGTCATCGACAGTGGCTACAAAGTGGGTGGTGGGTGGGCTTTGAATTTCTTCATCGTCCGCATCCCAACCGTCCTGACCATAATCCGGCCAGGGCTCTCTTGATAAAGAGAGACACTTTAGCAAATTCAGGATGTCGCCAAAAGGCGAGTGCTGAAAGATGTCCGCAGCGGTGAACTCCATGATCGGCGCCCAATCGGATTCGATTGGCAGGGGCACGGAAGGTTCGGGGTCCGGAGAGGAGTCCGGCACCTTGGAGTCACGAGCTTCACGAGGGACAAGGTCGGTATTCTGCTCTATCGCCGTAGAGGTAGCAGCCCCCGAGGTGGTGTCCAACCACGCACCCTCGATCGGCGGCGTCGGCTCCGAGCTAAGGGTCGGAGCGGACTCTTGTGCGGCCTCCATGGCACTGTCCGGCAGCAGAGCTAAATCATGCCCATCGTGACAGTGCGGCGCACTTGGCTGTGGCTCGAATCCGTCAAAGATCAAGTCTCTGCGGATGTCGGCCGTATAGTTTAAACTTCCAAATCTGACCTGATGGCCAGGGGCGTAGCTTTCGATCTGCTCCAGATGGCCAAGTGAGTTGGCCCGTAGTGCGAAGCCGCCGAATACGAAGATATGTCCGGGGAGAAAAGTCTCACCCTGGACCGCGTTGTTGTTGATGATCGAAGGAGCCATCGGGCCTATAGGTGACGACACAGAGGAACTCTCAATGAAAGCACCAATGTCGGTGTCAAAACCGGCGGATCTCGGGTAGGGGGGCCCGACCTGTGCGTCTAGGCGGATGGTAACAGGAGACAAGGGACACGATGTTTTTACCCAGGTTCGGGCCCTCTCGGTGGAGGTAAACCCTACTCCTGGTTGATTGATATTGATGATATGTGTAGTACAAGAGTAGATCTACCACGAGATCAAGGAGGCTAAACCCTAGAAGCTAGCCTATGGCATGATTGTTGTTCGTCCTGCGGACTAAAACCCTCCGATTTATATAGACACTGGAGAGGGCTAGGGTTACACAGAGTCGGTTACAATGGTAGGAGATCTACATATCCGTATCGCCAAGCTTGCCTTCCACGCCAAGGAAAGTCCCATCCGGACACGGGACGAAGTCTTCAATCTTGTATCTTCATAGTCTTGGAGTCCGGCCAATGATGATAGTTCGGCTATCCGGACACCCCCTAGTCCAGGACTCCCTCACATATCTTCAGGACTAAGAAATAGAACACCTCTCTTCTTCGAGGTTGGTTTAGGAGTTGGCTCAATTGGCTCAGGAATTGGCTCAGGAAGAGTCCAATTATTTTCATTAGTCAACATATTATTCAATAGCAATTCAGCTTGATCGACTGTTCTTTCCCTGAAAACACAACCAGCATAACTATCCAAGTGGTCCTTGGAAGCATCGGTTAGTCCATTATAAAAGATATCAAGTATTTCATTTTTCCTAAGAGGATGATCAGGCAAAGCATTAAGTAATCGGAGAAGCCTCCCCCAAGCTTGTGGGAGACTCTCTTCTTCAATTTGCACAAAATTATATATTTCCCTCAAGGCAGCTTATTTCTTATGAGCAAGGAAATATTTAGCAGGGAGGATCAAGAGAATTAAACCAAGTTTTAGCATCACCCTTTAATGAGAATGGAAATATCTTAAGGATATAATAGTTGCGAGATTTCTCATCATTAGTGAACAGGGTGGCTATACCATTTAACTTAGTAAGATGTGTCACAGCAGTTTCAGGTTCATAGCCATTAAAAGGATCAGATTCAACCAAAGTAATTATCTCAAGATCGACAGAGAATTCATAATCCTTATTAGTAACAAAGATAGGTGAAGTAGTGAAAGCAGGGTCATATTTCATTCTAGCATTTCGAGATTTCTATTTCAGTTTAACTAATAACTTCTTAAGATCAGATCTATCATTGCAAGCAAGAATATCTCTAGTAGTTTCTTCATCCATAACATAACCCTCAGGAACAACAGGCAATTCATACTTAGGGGGAGAACCTTCATCATCACTATCTTCAATAATTTCATTTTCAATAATTTCATTCTCTCTAACCCTAGCAAGTTGTTCATCAAGAAATTCACCTAATGGCACAGTAGTTTCAAGCATAGAAGTAGTTTCATCATAAGTATCATGCATAGTAGAAGTGGCATCATCAATAACATGTGACATATCAGAATTAATAGCAGGAGCATGTTTAGGTGTCGCAAGCTTACTCATAACAGAGGGAGAATCTAGTGCAGAGCTAGATGGCAGTTCCTTACCTCCCCTCGTAGTTGAGGGATAAATCTTAGTTCTTTCATCTTTCAAGTTCCTCATAGTGACCAGCAGATATAAATCTCAAGTGACTCAAAGAATAGAGCTATGCTCCCCAGCAACGGCGCCAGAAAATAGTCTTGATAACCCACAACTATAGGGGATCGCAACAGTTTTCGAGGGTAGAGTATTCAACCCAAATTTATTGATTCAACACAAGGGAGCCAAAGAATATTCTCAAGTATTAGCAGTTGAGTTGTCAATCCAAGCTCACCTGGATAATTTAGTATCTGCAGCAAAGTATTTAGTAGCAAAGTAGTATGGAAGTAACGGTAGCAGTGGCAAAAGTAACAGTAGCATTTTTGTAGTAATTGTAACAGTAGCAACAGTAAAATAAATAAGCAAAGCACAATATGTGAAAAGCTCGTAGGCATTGGATCAGTGATGGATAATTATGTCGGATGTGATTCCTCATGTAATAGTTATAACATAGGGTGACACAGAACTAGCTCCAGTTCATCAATGTAATGTAGGCATGTATTCCGAATATTGTCATACGTGCTTATGGAAAAGAACTTGCATGACATCTTTTGTCCTACCCTCCCGTGGCAGGGGGATCCTAATGGAAACTAAGGGATATTAAGGCCTCCTTTTAATAGAGTACCGGACCAAAGCATTAACACATAGTGAATACATGAACTCCTCAAACTACGGTCATCACTGAGAAGTATCCCAATTATTGTCACTTCGGGGTTGTCGGATCATAACACATAATAGGTGACTATAGACTTGCAAGATAGGATCAAGAACTCACATATATTCATGAAAACATAATAGGTTCAGATCTGAAATCATGGCACTTGGGCCCTAGTGACAAGCATTAAGCATAGCAAAGTCATAGTAACATCAATCTCAGAACATAGTGGATACTAGGGATCAAACCCTAACAAAACTAACTTGATTGCATGGTAAATCTCATCCAACCCAAAACCGTCCAGCAAGCCTACGATGGAATTACTCACACACGGCGGTGAGCATAATGAAATTGGTGATGGAGGATGTTTGATGATGACGACGGCGACGAATCCCCCTCTCCGGAGCCCCGAACGGACTCCAGATCAGCCCTCCCGAGAGAGATTAGGGCTTGGCATCGGCTCCGTATCGTAAAACGCGATGAAACTTTTTGTTCTGATTTTTTTCTCCGCGAAAGCAAATATATGGAGTTGGAGTTGATGTCAGTGGACGTTCAGGGGGGCCACGAGGCAGGAGGGCGCTCCCAGGGGATGGGGCGTGCCCCCCACCCTCGTGGACAGGGTGTGGGCCCCCTGACGGCATTTCTTTCGCCAGTATTTTTTATTAATTCTGAAAAGTTGCTCCGTGGATTTTCAGGTCATTCCGAGAACTTATATTTCTGCACAAAAATAACACCATGGCAGTTTTGCTGAAAACAGCGTCAGTCCGGGTTAGTTCCATTCAAATCATGCAAGTTAGAGTCCAAAACAAGGGCAAAAGTGTTTGGAAATGTAGATACGACGGAGACGTATCAGCGGCGGCTCAGTCCCGTCCGTAGGGTAGTGCGCTTGGCGTCTCTATTAGGTGTGCGCGGAACACCCACCACACGCTTTGCCGCTGCTTCCTGACGGCAGCTGTTGCCGGACGCTATTGCTGCCACCCCATCATCTGCCGCCGTGGCCGCCACACCACCGTCGAAAGCCAGGGCCATCTCCCGCTCCGCCGCCATGGACCGAAGGCGGGAGGTGGCCGTCGTGGCCGCCACCCCACTGTCGGCCACCATGGCCATCACTTGCTCTGCCACCACAACCCAAAGGCGGGAGGTGGTGGTCGTGGCCGCCAACCCATCGTCGGCCGCTGTGGCCGCCAGCCCACCGTCGACCGTCGGGGTCATGACCCGCTCCGCCACCGCCTCCTGAAGGTGGGAGGACGAGGTGGAGGCCCGTACGTGCATCAAAAACCTTGTGTGCTACATCGAGTTCCTGAAGGAGGAGGAGGAGCGCCTCATCAAGCACGAACAGAGCCTTACCGCCGCTGTGGCTGCAGCACACGTCGACAGAGAGGCAAGGAATCAAAAGATCTACGATGAGTCACGCCGCAATTGATAGAAAAGTGCCAAGTTATGACAATATCCAAGGCAATGATTATGAAATATAGGCATCATGTTCGTGTCAAGTAGACTAACTCCTGCCTGCATCACTCCTACCTCCATCTAGAGTATTAAGTTCATGAAGAACAGAGTAACGCTTTAAGTAAGATGACATGATGTAGAGGAATAAACTCAAGCAATATGATGTAAACCCCATCGTTTTATCCTCAATGGCAACAATACAATACGTGCCTTGTGCCCCTACTGTCACTCGGAAAGGACACCGCAAGATTGAACCCAAAACTAAGCACTTCTCCCCTTGCAAGAAAAACCAATCTAGTTGGCCAAACTAAACGGATAGTTCGAAGAGAATTACAAAGATATCAAATCATGCATAAAAGAATTCAGAGAAGATTCAAATAATATTCTTAGATAAACAGATCATAAATCCCGAATTCATCAGATCTAGACAAACACACCGCAAAAGAAGATTACATCGGATAGATCTCCAAGAACATCGAGGAGAACAAGGTATTGAGAATCAAAGAGAGAGAAGAAAGCCATCTAGCTACTAGCTATGGACCCGTAGGTCTGTGGTAAACTACTCACGCTTCATTAGAAAGGCAATAGAGTTGATGTAGAGGCCCTCCATGATTGAATTCCCCTCAGGCAGGGTGCCAGAAAAGGTCCCTAGATGGGATCTCACGTGAACAGAAGGTTGCGGCGGTGGAAAAGTGTTTTCATGGATGCCTCTAGTGGTTTGGGAATATATGTGAATATATAGAAGGAATATCTAGGTCAGGGGGTCACCGAGGGGCCCACAAGGTAGGGGGCGCACCCTACCCCCTGGGCACACCCTCCACCCTTGTCGTTGCCTCGTGGCTCTTCTGACTTGCACTCCAAGTCTCCTGGGTGTCTTCTAGTCCAAGAAAAATCATAGTGAAGGTTTTATTCTGTTCAGACTCTGTTTGGTATTCTTTTTCTGCGAGGCTCAAAAACAAGGAAAAAAAGAAACTAGCACTGGGCTCTAGGTTAATAGGTTAGTCCCAAAAATAGTATAAAATAGCATATTAATTCATATAAAATATCCAAAATAGATAATATAATAACATGGAACAATCAAAATTATAGATACGTTGGAGACGTATCATGCGCATGGAGGGACGAGTGCAAAGCGCCCAGAGGGACTAGAGAGCAAAGCGCGCGCGGCGGGACATGAGCAGAGTGCGTCGCGGCCACCTCAACCGCGAGCAACCACATGCATAGAGCAGTTGAACACATAGGGAATGATCGTCTACAAGCCGGGTGACAGTTGTGTCGCTGCGTAGAGAGCGGCCGTGTGCTACTACCTCCGTCTCGGTCTATTAGTTCCCTTTATATTCTGTGCCATATTTTGACTTTAAATTTAACCAACAAAATGGTAATGCATGTTATAAAATTTATATAATTGGAAACTATGTTCAAATATGAATCCAACGATATAATCTTTGGCGACATGCATTCATATTTTATTAGTTAAATCTCTATTCAAAATTTGGCACAAAAATACCTAGACGCCTTATAAACCAGGACGGGGGTAGTAGGTAATTAAATCGCAATCATTTTTATTAACCATATGTGTATGTGTCCTTTCGTCCTCCTCTCGCACATCTTGTCACCCCGCTGCCGCAGACGGCTTCAGGCGCAAGCTTCAGCGGCGCGCGGGGGCATTCTTTTGGCCAAACGGTGCTGAGCCCGTTCCCGCGCATGCTTCGCGCCCGACTCGTTGAAATCCCCCAAAATCTCGATGCTTACCAGCCTGTGATATAAACCCTCACGGCTGGCGAGTCCCGCATCGCATTTTCCCCTTGTCGGTGTCAAAACCGGCAGATCTCGGGTAGGGGGTCCCGAGCTGTGCGTCTAAGGTCGATGGTAACAGGAGACGGGGGACACGACGTTTACCCAGGTTCGGGCCCTCTCTATGGAGGTAATACCCTGATTCCTGCTTGATCGATCTTGATGAATATGAGTATTACAAGAGCTGATCTACCATGAGATCATAATGGCTAAACCCTAGAAGTCTAGCCTATGGGATTACGATTGTGCCCTATGGACTAAACCCTCCGGTTTATATAGACACCGGAGGGGACTAGGGTTGTACAAAGTCGGTTACAGAGAAAGGAATCTACATATCCGAATTGCCAAGCTTGCCTTCCACGCAAAGGAGAGTCCCATCCGGACACGAGAAGAAGTCTTCTATCTTGTATCTTCGTAGCCTAACAGTCCGGCCCACGTCAATAGTCTGGCTGTTCGAGGACCCCTTAATCCAGGACTCCCTTGGTAGCCCCCTAACTAGGCTTCAATGAAGAGGTATCTAGCGCATAGATTGTCTTTCGCATTGCAAGGCGGGTTCCTTCTCCGATTACTTCAAAGTACCTGACTTAAAGAGCAGTATCCGGCTTTTCATTTAATGTCGCGCTCATTGGCTTCTGCACCTTCATGATTTCAGCTTCCACGTGTCGAGCGAATACGATAGGTCGGGGCATTTTTGCACATACCACCCTAACCATGTGAGAAAATTGCCTATTTAAAGAGACAAGGATCTTCAGATCCAATCCACACCATCTCCACCAAATGAGGAATCCTCGGAGCTTGCCAGCAGAAACCACCCCAACATGGCTAGTGCTCCCAGCTCTTCCTCCCGCCCCCACGGCCCCAAAAAGGGCGATTGGGAAAAGTGCTTTGTATCCCATAACCAACTGGTGAAGTTGCAGACACAGGGATTTCTTCCCCCCGCAGATCTAGTTCCCGTTCGAGCCGGATTGGCTTCCTTCGACAGTGGGGAGCAGGCGGAGAACTTCCCCAACCCATCCAGGGGGAACGAGTATACTTTGTTCCCTACTTGTTGAGTGGTGTCAAATTTCCAATCCATCCATTCCTTCGAGGTCTACTAGAGTATTATGGCCTCCAACTGCACAATTTCACTCCTGCCTCCATCCTACATATTGCGGGCTACGTTGCTCTTTGCGAGCTATTCCTGGGTTGCGAGGCCCATTTTGAGTTATGGAAGAAGCTATTCTGCCTCGTCCCCTGTAATCAAGAGTGGTCAATATTTCAAGTGGGCGGCACCGAAATATGGCGCATCGCCAGGACCGGATATCTATCCGGCACGCCGAAGAAGGCATCCGAAGAATGGCCTTCAGAATGGTTCTATATTGAGGAGGTCTCCCTTCCCGACCCAGTCTGAATGGGTCTTCCTAAATTTTCAAGTGCTCCATTGAAGAAACACCCCAGCTGGCATTCCCGAAGCCACAACGAGGAAGATAGCACGGAAGTCCGTCAATTGATGAGCAAGATAAAGACGCTCGCTCAGTCTGGATTGTCAATGGTCGAGGTTATGGCGACATCCATAGTACGAGGGGTCCAGCCACTCCAATACCGAGGGCGTTCTATGTGGCACTTCAACGGAGAAGATGACGCCACCCGCTGCGGTCGTAAGGGTCCGGACACCCCCGCCGCTTTGGCGAAAATACTGTTCGGATTATACAAAGGGGAGAAAGAAGAGTTCATCCGCATTAAGCCCAGAGATGGATTTTCCATGTACAACCCTCCCAGCTGGGTTAGTTTCCATCCCACTACTCAATTTACTCCCTGAGTCAGTTTCCACAAATATTAATCCATCCATCTGAAACAGGAATGGCGGAAGATCACCAAGGAGTTCCTTAGTCCCGCACCACAGCCAGAGGACCACAACCGTGCCCTTGACCCCGGATTCACAGAACATCCAAATATATTCGTGGAGCTCGGGGGTGGAGTGTTCTACCAGGCAATCCATGATGGCACAGAAGTGGCCATCACCACTGACTATCCCGGCCTTCTCCCTGCCTCGCATGTAAGTAATCAGGAGACTTATTCTTTGAAAGAATTTCCTCTTTTTGCCTCACCCACCGCACTATCTTATGCTCTAAAGGGGAGGCGACCGGCATGCCACACTGCACCTGAGGCGACTCACAAGAAGGCTGCGCCTACGTCGGGCAGGCCTTCGAAGAGGAATGTAAATAGAGTCACGGCCGAGCCTTCATCAAAGAGGTATGGTTTTTTAAATATGCTCCTTGGCTGCCACATTTGAAGTGTGACGCTATCCGTTGTGTCTTATCAGGAAAAAATCGCCGGACTATGTCCGGGGATCCTGCCGGTCATGCTTCCACTAGCCAGATCCGGACCCTGTCTCACGGACTGGGGCTGAAGCAGGAGTGACACCAGATTGCCCTTCTACAGAGGAGTCGGATGATGTATCCGTCACAAACTCTAAAGTGGAAAGCGCCATGAATCATCGGCGCCGGCGGGCCACTCTTCGTGACTCTGGTTTTCTAGAAGACGCTTTCAATGCCTTCAACTCGGGTGATGCATACATCCAAGCTGCTCGAGATGGGCTCACTAGAGCCACAGACCAGTATTTGAAAGATATGCGGGTAAGTACGCATTTGTGCCAAACTGATAATCATATACCGGTAGCCCCCCGAGACTTGAAACAGTTGGATCATTGTTCAACCAGGTGCTCACAGAGAAGAACAGCTTGTTGTCTTAAGAGCTGGAAAAGTGTCAGGCCCAGCTAGCTGCTGCTACCGCCGATCTGGAGAAATCCAAGGAGGTAGTTTCTGGTAATGTTCCCCTCTACCGGGAAAACATAATCATATACCAAGAGTACTAATATAGGTGCATATCTTATGGCAGGGTCATCCGATCGTCCAGGAGCGGCACCGGAAGTCACACCAGCGGGATGTCCAGGAGCTCAAAGGCAACTGGCCGCGGACGAACATATACTGACACTGGTCAGGAGGAGAAGACCAAACTCCAAGATTCCCACACCAAGCTGGGCGAAGAGCTAAAAGATGTGCGGGCCCAGCTGACTAACTCCGTGAAGGAGAATAAGAAGCTGTGAGGCGGCATATTTAGTATGTGTTTAAACTTACCCATGCATAATTCGGCCAAGGAAGGAACTGACAGAATTATGTCTGTAGGTATGCTGACGGGCTGTCCCGAAGAGGAGGTGTCCGGATCTGCGAGCGATCTGCTACAAGAGCTGTCGCAAATGCACGAGCAAGCTCGACAGGCGATGCGGAGTATTGCCAAGGCCTTGTGGCCATCCGACTCCCCTCCAGGAATTATGGAGGAGCTGGTACAGCTATTGAAAGGAGCGCGGCGCCACTTCCGATTATGGAAGATATCGGCCTGCCGGGAAGGTGCGCGAGAGGCCTGGGCCACGGTGAAAACACGATATACCAAGCTCGATCCAAATCACAAGGCTCGGGTCAGACCTTTAGGGTCAGATGGAGAGGAAATTCCCGTTAGTTTGGTATATGACCAGGTACAAGTAGCCGCCAAATATTCCCAATAGGATTGTAGGCTAGATAGCCTGTTAGATGGTATAGAGGAAGAAGTTTTTTAGTCTAAGTGACTATGTACTTCAATTGACAAGTTATGTATCTAGCTAAATTGTAAAACGATTGTCATGGCGGGCCTTTTCGCTTCGACCTCTGGACCCGAAGGTGCGGAGTGCTTCTGAATACCCGCTCGGTAACGTAGACCGGGGTATGCGTGGAAACCAGGCGTAGGGGTCATAGTTGCTTGAACAGACAAGTATCCGGCTAGTTATGTTATATTACATTTTGATTGTAATTAACATCTTCCAGAGAGAATAGTTCCGTTAAGGGTTCCTTTCCCTAGGTCAACATGCGTTAACGTGCATGTCGGACTATGATTGAAAAATCACAGCATACGTAACATCTGGGGGTTCATAGTGTAACGATTAAAGAACATCTTTAGTCCGCCGACCGAATATTCCCTTAAGAACGCTAGCTTTCGGCTTCACCCAGTCTGAGGTACACATCCGGATGACTTGGCAGTAACAATCACAGAGGTGCTCCCTTTATGCCCTAGCCAAACTAACGGGAATGTAGGGCAAAAGCACAGGAGCCAGGCAACCCAGCTTGGCCAAAACTTAAGTCATATCGATGCATATAATGGCGAAGAAAAGGTACATATGCAGAAAGGACACATATGTGGTGAGCTTGATGCCAAGAAAATAATAATATTAATAAGCTTCTGTACAAGAAGCCCCCAGGTATAAGTGACGTACATATTTGAGAATGTGTGCGTCGTAGTTGTGTGGCTTAGCCGCACGAGAGCTTTATGGCTTAAAAAGAAAATGTGAAAAGAGAGGAAAATAAATAATGGACACAAAAGGGAAAAAGGAGACGAATGAAGAGTCCGGCTGTAGGCATAGAATCTTCGGAGTCTGGCCATGTTCCATGGGTTCGGCTCTAGGCGATTGTCTGATGCATCATGCAGGCAGTATGCTCCTCCGGTGAGGACTTCGTCAATGATGAAGGGACCCTCCCATTTGAGCTTGAGTTTGTCCTTTTTCTTCTCCGGCAAGCATAGAACAAGTTCACCAACATTATAAGTCTTGGCCCATACTTCTCTGCTTTGATACCTGCAGGCCTTTTGTTGATAAAATGCAGAACGGGCTTTTGCGACGTCGCGCTCCTCCTCCAGTGCATCTAAGCTGTTCTGCCGATCCAACTCGGCCTCTCGCTCTTCATACATGCGCACTCGAGGTGGGTCATGAATAATGTCGCAGGGTAACATAGCCTCTACGCCGTACACCATGAAGAAAGGTGTATATCCGCTAGAGCGATTGGGCATGGCCCGCAGCCCCCAGAGTACAGAGTCGAGCTCCTCGACCCAGTGCTTGTTTGATTCTTTCAAAGACTGCACTAGTCTGGGTTTAATGCTGCTCATAATAAGACCATTGGCTCGTTCGACTTGACCATTGGTTTGTGGGTGATAGACGGAGGCGTAATCGAGCTTGATGCCCAGATTAGCACACCAGGCTTTCACCTCATCGGCTGTGAAGTTGGAGCCTTTGTCGGTGATGATGCTGTGTGGAACACCATAACAGCGCACAACACCGGATATAAAGTCTATCATTGGCCCAGCTTCGGCCGTTTTAACTGGTTTGGCTTCTATCCACTTAGTGAATTTATCCACCATGACCAATAGATATTTTTTTTATTATGGCTTCCTCCTTTAAGGGGGTCCGACCATATCAAGCCCCCAGACTGCAAAAGGCCAAGTGATGGGGATTGTTTGTAAAGCGGTGGGTGGCATATGGCTTTGGTTGGCGAAAAGCTGGCATCCGACGCAATGTTGGACAAGGTCCTGTGCGTCTGCTCGGGCCGTCGGCCAATAGAAACATGTATGGAAGGCCTTGCTTACAAGGGCCCGAGCCGCGGCATGGTGACCACCGAGACCGGCATGAATTTCAGCCAAGAGTTGTCGCCCTTCTTCCTCGGAGATACATCTTTGAAGTACTCCGGTAGCGCTTTTCTTGTAGAGTTCCCCCTCGTGAACCTTGTAGGCTTTAGAGGCCGCACAGTGCAGCATGCCTCATTCTGATCCTCAGGAAGTTCTCGCCTATTAAGGTAGGCCAAGAAGGGTTTGGTCCATGGGGCAATGACTGCCAAGATGAGATGGGCCGACGGTGTAATTTCGGAGGCTGAGCCCCCGATGATGTCGGTGTGTTCGCAATCTGGGGTTGTAGTCGGATACGGGTGTTGCTGCTCTCCCCTTGCCACGCCATGGATGGCTTGGAAAGTCTTTCCAAAAAGATGTTAGATGGAATGGGGCCGCGCTTGGTGCCAATGCGAGCAAGGACATCCGCCGCTTGATTACTTTCTCGAGGCACATGGTGAAACTCGAGCGCCTCGAACAGAGCCAACATTTTGCGAACGGCATTATGGTAAGCCGCCATCTTCGGATCTTTGGCATCGAAATCTCCATTTACTTGAGATATTGCGAGGTTTGAATCCCCACACACTTCCAGGCGTTGTATGCCCAAGGAGACGGGCGTCCGAAGACCATGCAATAAGGCCTCGTATTCGATTGCATTGTTGGAGTCTGTGAATAATATTTGGAGGACGTACTGACATGTATCTCCCGTGAGGGATGTTAGGACAACGCCTGCCCCTAGGCCTGCCAGCATTTTGGAGCCGTTGAAGTGCATGACCCAGTTGGAATATGTGTCATACTCTTCGGGAGTTCGGCCTCTATCCATTCGGCGACGAAGTCGGCCAGTACTCGAGATTTAATGGCCCGCCGCGGTTTGTATGTTATGTCAAATGGGAGGAGCTCAATGGCCCACTTGGCAATCCGGCCCGTGGCATCGCGGTTGTTTATTATGTCATTGAGTGGTACCTCGAAGGCCACCGTTATTGAGCATTCTTGAAAGTAGTGTCGTAGCTTCCGGGATGCCATGAAGACCGCGTATGCTATTTTTTGGTAATGAGGGTACCGGGATTTGCATGGTATGAGGATAGTGGATACATAGTATACCGGCTTCTGAAGAGGGAATTTGTGTCCATCCACCTCTCATTCGACAACGAGCACCGCACTTATGACTTGGTGTGTGGCCGATATGTATAGTAACATGGGTTCGCCGATGTTTGGCGCGGCCAGGATTGGGTTGCTTGCTAGAAGAGCCTTTATTTCTTCCAATCCGGCCATTGCCGTGTCCGTCCAATCAAAGTGATCGGTGCGTCAGAGAAGGCGGTAGAGTGGCAATGCCTTTTCTCCTAGTGTGGAGATAAAGCGGCTTAAAGCTGCCACACATCCGGATAGTTTTTGGACTTGTTTGAGGCCTGTTGGCGTAGCCAACTGTGACAAAGCTTGGATTTTAGCTGGGTTTGCCTCAATTCCTCTATTAGAAACGATGAAGCCCAGAAGTTTTCCAGCGGGAACGCCGAAAACACACTTTTCTGGATTGAGCTTGATGTCATATGTTCGGAGGTTGTCGAATGTGAGACGCAGATCGTCTATTAATGACTTGACGTGTCTAGTTTTGATGACTACGTCAGCCACATATGCTTCAACTGTCTTGCCAATTTGTTTCTCCAGGCATGTTTGAATCATGCGTTGGTAGGTGGCGCCGGCATTTTTGAGCCCGAAGGGCATAGTGTTGAAGCAGAAAGGCCTGTATGGGGTGATAAATGTTGTTGCGGCTTGATCAGACTCCTTCATCTTGATTTAATGGTATCCGGAGTATGCGTCGAGGAAACACAGTGAGTCGTGTCCTGCGGTAGCATCGATAATATGATCGATGCGTGGGAGGGGGAAGGGATCTTTAGGGCAGGCCTTGTTGAGGTCTTTGAAATCGACACATAGGCACCATGATTTATCCTTCTTTGGTACCATCACCAGATTTGCTAGCCAGTCCGGGTGTTTTATTTCTCTGATGAATCCTGCCTCGAGTACCTTGGCTAGCTCCTCTCCCATAGCTTGTCATTTGCGTTCTGAAAAAGCACCGCAGTGTTTGCTTGACTGGCTTATATCCCTTCAATATATTGAGGTTGTGTTCGGCCAGCCTACGTGGGATCCCTAGCATATCAGAAGGGTGCCAGGCGAATATGTCCCAATTTTCGCGTAGGAACGCTCGTAGTGCGGTGTCAACCGTTGGGTCCAGCTGTGCCCCGATGGGTGCTGTCTTCTTGGGGTCCGTCGGGTGGACTTGGAATTTAACTGTTTCGTCTGCTGGTTTAAAGGAGGTGGATTTGGGTCGCTTGTCCAGGATCACGTCGTCCCTATCCACCGTGGAGCGCAATGTGGTTAGTTCTTCGACCGCGAGGGCTTCAGACAATGCCTCGAGGGCCAGGGCTGAGGTTTTGTTTTTAGCGTGGAGTGCTATGTCCGGATCACTGGCAAGAGTGATAATACCGTTAGGCCCGGGCATCTTGAGATTCATGTACCCGTAATGGGGTATAGCTTGGAAGCATGCGAATGCATCTCGCCCTAATAAGGCGTGATATCCATTGTTGAATGGGGCCACTTGAAAGGTTATCTCTTCGGACCGGTAATTCTCCGGCGTGCCGAATACCACATCGAGTGTGATTTTTCCTGCGCATCGCGCCTCCGGACTGGGAATGATTCCCTGGAAGGTCGTGTTACTTTGCTCAATGAGGCTCCTGTCTATTTCCATTTTGTTGAGAGTTTCCTCGTAAATGAGGTTTAGTCCGCTGCCGTCGTCCATGAGCACTTTGGTAAGCCAAAAGCCATCCACGATCGGACTGAGGACCAATGCGGCTGGTGCCCGGACTGTTCTGAATTTTGGTTCGTCACTGGCATTGAAAGTTATGGCCGTGTCATTCTAGGGGTTTATTGCTGCAACTTGGCAGACTTCGGCGAGGCCGCGGAGTGCCCTTTTGCGCCTATTGTTTGAGGCGAAAGTCTTGAAGACTGTCAATACTGTAGGGTTGGTGTCTTTCGTGGGATGTTGCTCTACGGTATTTTTGGTGAGGAGATCCTCGCCGCTCTTGGCCACTTACCAGAGTATCCAACATGCTCTAAGGCAGGGGGTTGGTACGGTATCCGGTGTTGTGTGTATTTTGCATGGCCTATCGAGCCATCCCTCCAGAACGGTTCCGCGCCCCGTAATGGGCTTCGATTTTTTTTTGTATTGGATCAGGCAACTGACGAGGGTGCGTCCTTTTTGTTCGGATGAGGGGTTGAGTGGAAACCGGTGGCTCCCAAGAGGCCGCCTGAGTTTTCCAGGCGCTTTCCATTGTGCAGTACTTCTGTACTATAGTTGCCAAGTTAGCGAAGTGTGATACGTGACGGCGGTTGATTCCATTGAGGATTCCCTCGTCCGTGCAATTTTTGCAGAATAATGAGATTGCGTCTTCATCGCGGCAGTCTTTGATCTTGTCTTTGACAAGGAGGAATCTGGCCCAAAAGTGATGGAGCGTTTCTTGGGACTGCTATCTAATGTGGATAAGATCGCTTGTATCTGGGTGGATGGGTGGTTTTAAATCCAAACCCTGACCCAATCTGGGATCCAGAGTTTGATAAACTTCCGAGCTTAATAGTTCGGGCTTCGGGATATCAACCAATTTTTCAGGCCCACAGACCGACTCTAGGTTCAGAGTACGGGGCATGTCTTCCCGCGGGCGGGTGTCCGGCTTTGTGAGCTCGGAAATCTGAACATAGTTCATCCTCAATATAGAGGAATATTTGTTGTGCCACTCCTCCACTACCGCTATCTGATGGGTGATCGGTGGAGATTCTACTTCTCTCTGATCGGGTTTAAGCCCAATCTGATCGTAGTCTGTAGTGACTCCCAAGGCGGCGATGTGATCCAGGAGTTTGTTTAAAGATGACAACTCCATCGAATCCATCTGCTTGGAGTATTCTGAGTTGATGCGGAGGCGATTTTCGATGACCCGAGAAGTCATCATCAGTGCGACGACCGAACGGGCGGTCATAGTGAAGCCGCCCAGTCGGAGGGTTTGGCTTGAGGCCAGGGCTCCTCCGGAGGTGATGTTGTCCTTGATAATAAGGCGAGCCATCAATCCTATCTTCGACGTCACAGCGGAACTCTCAATGAAAGCACCAATGTCGGTGTCAAAACCGGCAGATCTCGGGTAGGGGGTCCCGAGCTATGCATCTAAGGTCGATGGTAACAGGAGACGGGGGACACGATGTTTACCCAGGTTCGGGCCCTCTCTATGGAGGTAATACCCTACTTCCTGCTTGATTGATCTTGATGAATATGAGTATTACAAGAGCTGATCTACCAGGAGATCGTAATGGCTAAACCCTAGAAGTCTATGTCTATGGGATTATGATTGTGCCCTATGGACTAAACCCTCCGGTTTATATAGACACTGGAGGGGACTAGGGTTGTACAAAGTCGGTTACAGAGAAAGTAATCTACATATCCGAATTGCCAAGCTTGCCTTCCATGCAAATGAGAGTCCCATCCGGACACGGGAAGAAGTCTTCTATCTTGTATCTTCATAGCCTAACAGTCCGGCCCACGTCAATAGTCCGGCTGTCCGAGGACACCTTAATCCAGGACTCCCTCACCCCTCCCTCCCTTTAGCTTATCTTGTCTGATTCTCCTATAATCACCAATGACACCGGCCCTTCGTCATCGCTCTTCCACTCCGCCGTCATCAGAGGACAACTCCAGCTTGGATTCTACACCACGGTGGCGGCTCAGTCCCGAGCGTAGTGTAGTGCGTGTGGCATCCCTGTTAGGTGTGCATGGAACACCCACCACACGCTTTGCCGCAGCTGCCCGTCGGCAGCTATTGCCGGCCACTATTGTCGCCATCCCACCGTCTACCGTCGTGGACACCACACCACCGTCGAAAGCCAGGGCCATCGCCCGCCCCGCTGCCGCGGCCCGAAGGCGGGAGGTGGCCATTGTGGCCGCCACCCCACTGTTGACCACCATGGACATCACCTGCTCCGGTAACATAGCCCGAAGGTGGGAGGTGGTGGTCGTGGCCGCCAACCCATCGCCAGCTGCCATGGCCGTTGTCGGTGTCAAAACCGGTGGATCTCGGGTAGGGGGTCCCGATCTGTGCGTCAAGGTTGATGGTAACAGGAAGCGAGGGACACAGATGTTTACCCAGGTCCAGGCCCTCTTGATGGAGGTAAAACCCTACTTCCTGCTTGATTAATATTGATGATATGAGTAGTACAAGAGTAGATCTACCACGAGATCGAAGAGGCTAAACCCTAAGAGCTAGCCTATGATGGTATGATTGTAATTGTGATCGGCCTTCTAAGGACCAACCTCTCCGGTTTATATAGACACCAGAGAGGGCTAGGGTTTACATGGAGTCGGTTACAACGAAGGAAATATAATATCCGAATCGCCAAGCTTGCCTTCCACGCAAAGGAGAATCCACTCCGGACACGAGCCGAAGTCTTGAGTCTTGTATCTTCACGCTTCAATAGTCCGGATGTTGTACACAGTCCGGCTGTCCGGATACCCCCTAATCCAGGACTCCCTCAGTAGCCCCTGAACCAGGCTTCAATGACGATGAGTCCAGCGCGCAGTATTGTCTTCGGCATTGCAAGGCGGGTTCCTTCTCTGAATACTCCAAAGTAGTCACTGAACACTTAAATAAAGTGTCCGGATCTGTCAGATGATCTTCATACGCCATCGTAGAGATAATGATATTTCATAAATGCAGTCTGCTGGCAACTTTTTCTGATGACGCAACTTGTTATTATGGTCGGATCATTATTCGAACCGTTTTCCCACAACCAGCTACAGCGCATATTGGGAGGCAATTTCTTTGACACGTCTTGTCGAAGCAAAGATCATGTCCCCATATCACGGGATTCTCATCAATACGTGTATGGGTAATCTAACCGTGCCGCTAATCGCGGCGAGTGGGAGGCAGACGGGCTCCACTAGGGAAGTGGGGAGACGTAAAAAGCGTTTACCGCCTCTATAAAGAGGTTAGGTTTCTTTCTCTTTTACCCACGCCTTCTCCTCCCGCTAGCTCATTCCCCTCTGTTCGAGCCCTAACGCCCAAGAACTCTTCTTCTCCATCGAAGAGAGGATTTCCGAAGATGTCCGGATCCGGAGCAGGAGGCAGATGGATGGCCTCAACCGTCCAGGAGAAGGACATCAAGAAGCTCCGGGGAGCCGGGTATCTGGCCCAGAAGATCGGCCACCGTCTTCCACCGGCGGGACAGGTCGTCCCCACTCCAGAATCTCATGAGAGAGTCGTGTTCCTTCCCCATTTCGTCTATGGGATCGGGTTTCCCCTTCACCCGTTCGTTCGGCGAGTCATGTATTACTACGGGGTCGATTTTCATGATCTTTCCCCTAACTCCTTCCTCAATATCTTGACGTTCATCGTCGTGTGCGAGGCTTTTCTCCGGATCCCACCTCACTTTGGCCTGTGGGTGAAGATCTTCAATGTGAAGCCCAAGGTGGTGAGTGACGAACACGCCGAGTGCGGCGGCGCCATGGTGAGCAAGATGCCCAAGGCTGTTTGGCCGAAAGGCGCTTTCAACGACTCCGTCAAGGAGTGGCAGCAGCAGTGGTTCTATATCACCGAACCACGTGGCAAGAAGTGGGCGACAGCTCCAGAGTTCAGATCCGGAGCTCCACTACGGCTCACGTCCTGGCCCGAGAAGGGCCCGAACTGGTGCTCGTCCGATGAGCTGTTACTGCTCCAGACGCGCATTCAGGGTGTGGTCGGTAGGGACGTCAAACTCGTCGACGTAGTCCAGGTGATGCTAGTTTGCCTGGTTCTCCCTTGTCAGCGCCGAGCTTGTACCCTGTGGGAGTTCGATCCGGCCAAGCACCAAACCCTTCAGGAGCTTTGTGATTCCTCCCACAAGGATATCTGGAAGGTGCTCTTTAAGTCCAGCAAATCGTGGCCGGGCCCCGCCGAGGACCATGGGTATCAATCATCCCTTTCCCCAAGCTCGGTAAGTCACAGCCACACTCTGTCTATTCATGCTTTAGCTGGCATGTCATGCGGGAGACACCTTAATCGTGTTTCATTGTGGCCCCAGGGATGGATAAAGAAGGTGGAGCGGATACATTGTCCAGCCCCCCTACCGGAGGAACCGGCCGGACCTCTTCTGACGAAGATGCTGGTCCCCGCGCCTTACAAGGCGCCAAAGAAAGAGGCCTCCAAGAAGGTCAAGAAGACCCGGGGTGGCCTTCACTGTCGCGAGGCTTCGGACGCCAAATCCGAAGACTCCAGCGATGATCCTTCGTCCGAGGACAAAGAGGAGGAAGCAGAGGAGGATGAGCCTCACTCTGATGGTGGGAGGAAGAGGACGGCCTCCACATCTCTGGAGGCCGGATCGCCCAAGAGGGGAGAAAAATTCCCTCCCAGGGGCATCCCCCACGGCTGCCGATAGCAGCCCGGAGTGGGATCCCAGGGCCTAGCCCCTGGAGAAGTCGTAAGTATCCGAACACGCATATGCGTCCGAGATTGTTTTTGGTTATAGTAGTTCTGATTGTTGCCTACATATTGCACAATCCGGCAAGGTCCTGTGCCGGCTGGTCCTCGTCGGAGGATTCACTAGGCTCGGACGCCTTGGCGAGCGAGACGCCTCCGCAGGCCCCTTCCCCTAAGTCCGGGCGCGACACTCAGGTGTCATCTCGACAAGACCCGGACCAGGGAGGACATATCTCTGGTGCCGGACACGCGAGCAGCCACCCCCGATGGTGGGGGGCCTGCCTACCCCGTCGGCGTCCTCTGTTCGAGCAGAGCTGCCTGGCGGTCTATTGACAGCGTTGAAGAACGCGTCTATTGTCGATGAGCATCGGGCCCTCATGGGCGCGGTGGTCGAGAAGATTTAGTCCGCCGAGAGCGGGCTGAACGAGTCCTGCCTTGGCCTTATAAAGGCTTTTGAGGTATGTTTCCTAGGAAACCTTTGAGGAATTGTCATATATGAGTAGTAGCCCCTGATGCACTGTCCGGCGGAGGAGATAAAGCCGGGTAGGGGATCAAAACCCCTGCTCTCACAGGAGCCTATGTGAATGACGTATATCCTTTTGCGTGAAAATAGGCATCTACAGAGAGGACGGCCGCTTATAATGTGGAAGTGTCCGAACTGAAGCAGAGCCTTACACGGGCCGAGGAGGAACTCGGTCGGTGAGGAAGCAATTGGAAGACAAGCAAGGTATGTTGAAAACATTTGTCTTGAAGTTGGCACGAATGAATAGTTGTGCATAATGTAAAATATTTGTATTGTGTGCTCTAGGAGCGGGTGCCGAATACGAGGCACTAAAGAAAGCTTTGGTTAATGCCAACGAGAAGGCTGAGGCCGAATAGGCGCTTCGTAAAAAACACGAGGCCAGGGTTATCGCAGCTGAGCGAGAGCTCCAGGAAGCTGTGAAGAAAAGCGAGGGCTTGGAGCAGAGTCTAAAAGGGAAAGAATCCGAACTCGCCCAGGCTCTGGAGGCTGCGGAAGGTGCTCGGGAAGAAGCCCGACACTACAAAAAAAATACACTTCTGTGATGATACGTGTTTGTCATAGTAGGTCGCGTTTTTTGTCATGCATGTACATCCATGACAAATTTATGACAGAATCAAGATAGTCGTACATGTGCTGTCGTAGAAGTGTTCCGTGACATTACCAAAATTATCATCACAGAAGTGTCCACTTCCATGACGATAAATCGCGCGTCACAGAAGTGCTTTCGTCAAGGGTGACCGACACGTGGCATCCACCATAACAGAATGCCGTTAAGATATCGGGTCGGGTTTTGGATCCGATAACCCATTAACAGCCCCGACCAATGGGGATTTTCCACATGTAAAATCATCATTGGCTGGAGGAAACACGTGTCGGCTCATCGTTGGGACAGATGTCATCCACTCATTGGACAGAAGGCGCCTATGATACGTCGACACGTGGCATGGCCCAGCAGAGGCCCATTCCTGTGAAAAGGCCGGCCCGTTTGACTTGGTCAAAAGGTGACGGGCCGGCCCATGGAAAGCCTGTTAACGGCCTGTTCGCATATAGCCCATTTACAGCCCGCTAACCCAAGGCCTGTTATGCCCTATCCGAATTAGGCCCATTAGCGTCATCTGGGCCATCCAATATGATTCCAGCCCGTTTTCACTTCTGGCCCATATATGGCCCATGACGTCTTTCGGCCCATATGAGGCCCCATGTAACTCTTGGCCTATTAACGGCCCGTGGTGAAACTGGCCCGCGATGAACAATGTATTACTATAGACCCATTAACAGCCCGTGGTGAAACTGGCCCGTAATGAATAGTGTATCGCTTTATACCCATTAAGGGCCCATTATTCAGTTGGGCCGTTTACAGCCCATGTTATCTTTCGGCCTTCTCAGAGCCCATTTATTCTCGGGCTTATTTGCAGCATTCGGTTACTTACAGCCTGTTACTGTCATTTTCTGCTTGTGGGCCAAATTCAGCCCGTCATTACAGTCGGCCCGTTTGTGGTCCGTCAGTCTGTTGGGCCATTTTCATAGAATCACCAAATACGGCCTATTAACGGCCCGTTATGGTCAGCCAATAAAATGTACGATTTCCATTATAGGCCTGTCTACGACCCATTAAAGGCCAGTACAAGACCCATAAATGAGTCAGCGGCCCATGGATCCTACGAGACGTAGAAGGCCCATGGACCCTGCGAGACGTAGAAGGCCCATGGACACTGCGAGACGTAGAAGGCCCATGGATCGTGTGAGACGTAGAAGGCCCATGGATCCTACGAGACGTAGAAGGCCCATGGTCGGGCGAGTTGGCCCCCGTTTGAACGATATAGCATATTCAAAGAATTATCCTACTCAATACTATCACCTCTAAAACGCATACACTATACAACAAAGAGATCAAGGCATAGAAAGGTAGAATAATCCTACACTATACAGTAAAGAAATTACAGCCGATTATACCCACTGGGCATTATGGTACGGCACAGGTGATAATAAAGCATACACAAACAGCAAATTACATACACTGGGCAAATACGGCTCATACATCATGGACGCGCATCAACTTAACTCCATTTGAACTATAATCTCTTTAGAAAATAGGATTGGCCGGATTCAGATAGCACAAATTTCAGTCTGCAAAATCTCCAATTCCTTCATGGTTACCTTGGTGTCTTGTTCCATTTTTTTGACTCCTACATCTAATACCTGCATGTCCAGTCTCAACTTGTTGATTATAGGTTGACAATCATGTACACGTTGTCTTGCCACCTCTAGTTGATGCTCGAGAACATCAGCACATTCCAATTCCAATCCATAATCATTCGGTAACGGCCATGCCGCACTGCTCGCAGATTTTTGTGTTGATGTCACTTCATCATGAAATGTTTCTATAAGTACACATGACTAGGGCAAAAATATAGTTACAACAGTGAAGCGAACAAGACACTATTTTGTACTACATGGCAAAACAGGACTAACAATAATGTTACACGTCACTTCCACAAAAAAAATGTTACACATCATGAAGCATAAGCAGATGATATTTTAAAAATTATAAAATAGATAGTCTGTGCAGCCTGCATACAGAAATCCCTCTTAGCTCACCAGAGGAGCATGATGTTGGGGCCCAATCGAAAACACAGACAAGTTACAAATTTAGACAGCATGTTGCGTACAAGTAAGCAAGCAGTTGGCCATTCTGTACCTCAATTAAAGTCTTAGGGAGCATAATGAACAGCAGAGGGTTTCATACAAACATACAACAGAAGGCAAAACTATGCAATCATTAGCATAGTATAAACTAGATTGTGAGCCTCATGCAATAATAGTTGGTTAATAGACTTCAGAGCTTCAGGCACACTTCAGCAGAGTAATTAAATGGTAAGGCCTTTAATTATGTCAACTAATAGTGATACAAGTACCGAACCTCAGGCACAATTATTTGGGAATCTCATTAAGTGAGGACAAATAAAGCAATTGAAAAGAGAAAATTAACTATGCTTGAAACAAACAAGGAATCAGGCACAGAACAATACAAGAGAGAGAGACGCGCTTACAAGATCATAGCAATGCCTCAGTCCAAGATCTTGGTTGGCCAAGCTGTTAGATCCAGAAGAAACATCGTCCTTGTAGTTTTTGCCAGCTGCATAACAGGTAACAGCGACCGGTTAGTATATTTGAAGTACATCGGGCAGGTGATGCTGGACGGGTTTAATGGTGACAAGTACCTAGGCCGTGGCGGGTGTTTGGCATCGCTCCAAACGGTGGGAATCAGGTTAGAAACATCGAGGGTGATGACGCTACGCTGGTTTTCGGGGTCCGGTAAGGAGATCTAGAACCGTCGAGTAGGGTGTTTGTGGAGCGGCTCCGGTAGGGTGGACTACGGTGTGGGCGAAGCGAATCTGTGGCCGTGGACGAGGGCGTAGGTGAAGCTGCTCCGGTGGTTGGGTTAAGGATCGTGTCGACGACGCGGATCTGCGGCCGTGGACAGGGCGTCAGAAGCTGCTTCGGTGGTTGGGTTAAGGATGGTGTCGATGATGCGGATCTACGGCCGTGGATGGGGCGTCAGAAGCTGCTCCGGTGGTTGGGTTAAGGGTGGTGTCGACGATGCGGATCTGCGGCCGTGGACGGGGCGTCAGAAGCTGCTCCGGTAGGTTGGATGAGGGTGCGAGGAAGTGGATCTGAGGCCGTGGACTTGTGAGTTGGCAAAGCAGCCCCGGTAGGGTTGAGAATGGTATAGGCAAAGCTACTCTGGTAGGGTTGACGCTGGTGTCGGCGAAGCGGCTCCGGTAGGGTTGAGGAAGGTGTTGGCAAAGCACCTCCGGTAGGGTTGAGGAAGGTGTCGGCGAAGAGGACCAGAGGCCGTCGACGGGGGCGGCGGTGGGGCGGCTCCGGGGGGTGTGGACGAAGCGTCTCCGGTGGGGAGTACGAATGAGCCGATGCAGATGCGCGGCGGTTGACGAGAGTACCGACGAAGCAGATCCGGCGCCGTGGACAAGGCCGGCACTGAATGGGCTGTGGTACAGTGGTGGATGAGCAGTCTACTTGTTTCTAGAGGAGGTGGGAGGGGTAGATGCGGCCGCAGAAGCAGATCCGGCGAGGTGGACGCCACTGGCAGTGAATGGGCTATGGTACGCCGGTGGATGAGCAGTCTAGGGTTTCTAGAGGGGAGGGGAGAAAGGGCGATGAAGTACGGACGACTTGATGTAAGATGCTCTGGTGCTGTGGAGTTAGTCATTTTTGCGGGAGGAGGGGAGAGGAAATGGGGGTGGCGTGTAGTGGGGGGAACCGGAAGTTACCAAAGCAGCCCCAACCTATCATGTAGATGAGGGCGATATTGTAACTGTTGGTCTCCGTGCACCAAGGACAAAAGGAGGATTTCGCATGCTAAAGACTAAGGTGGCGGAAATTTTAGAAGGAGGCGGGAGATTTTGCCTCCCGCGGGATCGTTCGTATCCAGTTTCAACTAATTTTGGACCGTGCTAGCGGGAAGGTCATGCTAGACTGTGTACACGGGGCACACGTCAGCAGTTAATAACTGGTGTGAAGTCCACCCCAGAAAAAAAGACAATAACTCGGGATGATGCGCCGATAACTTAGACGTTCACATGGGCGCGGCCAATCGTACGGGTGTAGAGGCGCGTTCACAAAAAAAGGGATCAAACGCTCAGCCTATGTATTTCTTGTGTAAATAGATAATTTAATGCCATTGGTTATTTACTTTAAACATAACGCATTGACGTGTTAGTGTAGAGGCGCACAAAAAGAAATGGATATTGTAGTTAGCTACTTAAAAGTGTTACCTCATATGATTACATAGCCTCCATTTCATAAATTGCGTAACCGTTGAATTCATATATTAATATTACATATATATTACTTCAAAATAGAAACTTAAATCATCCAAGACTAATGAATTTGAATGCAAGAGTAACAATGGTGCATGTGCATGATAGCTACATTGGTTGTTTGAAGAAACATCACTGTAACTTTGGCATGCACAACTGAAAAAGGTTTATTTAAATAGAAAAAAATGTGATATGTGAGTGTCCAATCTTTATAGTGTTGAATCGATATTGTACCTTTGGCCACGATACGAAGTAGATATTGACTTATGTTCAAGCAATGCACGTCCACGGTCGCTAGATAGTGATACGTGAATGAACTGTGCAATCTCTCTCACAAGCATACATATCTCATTTCCCTGTGGGCATCGGAATCACACACGCGCACTTCATGTATTTCTCTCCCTCCGTCAGGGTTAAATTCGTCTTTCTACCCCGTCCTACAAGTCTCTCACACAGAAACACACACGCTCTCTATGTCTAACACGCCCACCCCTTTAATTCCGCCCACCCACATCCACTAATGTCTCAAAGTATAATAATGTTTCTCACACATATGCTATCTACCTATCCCTTAATATAGCTAGATATGTGTCACACAAACTCCTTCTCCCTACTAGCAAGATGCCCATGTGCGTTGCACGGAACATCAAGATGCATTTGTATGAGAAGTTTATCTTGTGGGGGAAAAGGATGAACGAGGGAATGCCTTATTTGCAAATGCGGAGAGGGGTGTGGGTATCCTTTTGCAAAATTGCCATATTTTCCTTCATGTCCGTCGGATATAAATCGGATGGCCTATATTGCAGGATGGCAGGAACACCATCATCACCAACTCTGTTT